>NC_069361.1:22558571-23198214 GCF_021730395.1 Mercenaria mercenaria | reverse complement strand
AACTACTTAAATGGCATAATGCATTAATTTGTAAGGACGAAGCTGTCACATTAGCGTAAAATCATACACTAGTCTATTTACATGTGAAATGTAAAATGGAAAGAGGAAACAAAATTTAACATTGCCAGCAACTGTATAAGTAATTCTATTATATGTTTAAATATGTCAAATAAAGTTTTAACAATGCGCGGAAAATAAACCTAAAACAGAAATGACGTCATGACGTTTTAAATGCGCACATTCAATATAGTTAAATTCTACCATTACAGAGGCGTCTGTTGTATATGGAAGCCCTGGAGGGACAACTGATTTCCGTACTTCCCACTTCTGACTTCTAACTTTTGTACTTCTCACTTCCAACTTCTTGACTTCCTACTTCTAACTTCCACACTTCCGACTCCTAACTTCCGCACTTCTGACTCCAAACTTTCTGACTTTCGACTTCTGATTTCCAGCTTCCACACTTCTTACTTCCGACTTCTTGACTTCTTACTTCCTACTTCTAACTTTCGCACGATTGATTCTGCCTTTACGGCCAGTGTAGATCATGATCAGTCTGCACGTCCGTTCAGTCTTATCATAATCTGCACTGTTCGCCATTCAGTCAGTATCTTTTTGGTAAGCACCCCTTTTACTCAATGCTACTGTCCACTGGAAGATGGACAAGTTCGTTATAGAAACTTAGCAGGTTAAAGGTTAATACGCTATTTTATACGTTTTTAAATGTTTGTTGTTTTCGTCGGCATTACGTATTAAAATTATTATTGAATTATGTTCATTCCTACAAATCATTTATCTATTTTACAAATGTATTATAGAGGCGTGTCTAGTTAGTTCTTGCATATATAGCTAAATAAGTATTATGTTGATTAAGATAAATGGATTTCTGTTGAAACAAGAATATACAAGTATATTTCCGTGTTAAAGCGCACTCATACTGCATTTCGAAATGTTCAAAAATAGAAGATCTTTTCAAGATACTCTATTTCACTGTTATCAAAACAACAAATGTTTAAAGAGGATCAGATCAAGATATTCAGCTACGAGCGTTTAAATTCCAGGTTGATAAATAAATCACAAGAAAAGATGTGATGTGATTTGAATGAGTATAATTGTCGACCATAATTATAGACCTTTATTTACTGACAATTTTGTCCCACTCACCAAGGCATTATAACGTAACACTTAAATTTACATGGCTTCTATTTAAATGTCAAAATACATCGGACAAAAAACAAAGTTTTGCGAAAGATTTTCAGTGACATACTGATAAAATAAAATCAGTTTTAAAATATTTATCACGGCTATAGAACAGTAAATCCCTTGTCAAAATATTGCGTGCTGTTGAAATGGCGGGGTCAGGATTTTTTTCTGTGGCAGTTGAAATGATTGATAGTCCGACATAGCTTAAAGAGGTCGTCTTACATCGTCTTAACAAATATAATAAAGATCGGCCGAGTCGCACATTTCATTTATCATCAACCTAATTGAGTTAACTTTAACCTATATATATAGATGCTTAAAAAGTAACATAAATTTAAAACAGATAAACTCCAATATGAAGTATTAAATGTATACAAACCATTTCAAAATTCAAACATCTCATGTCGGTTCTTCCTGTCGAACCATGAACTAGTTAAAGTGCGTGTAAAATACATCTATATATTTATGAACTCAATATTTTTCAGTAAAACTATTCATAAATTCCATTCATTTAGAAACGTTAGAAATTAGATAAACGTTCATTCAAAAGCTGTATAACTAAAGTATAGAACCACGTTTAAGTTAATACATGCGATAACTCCTTTAATAGTAGAGGTATTATTTTACCCGATGACATTTGTAAAGAATATTTAAACTGTTGTTATAGACCAAGGGGACACGATACAAATTTAAACTTCAACAAAATAACGGATGTGTAGAAAAGGTTTGTTAAAATTTTTGTTTGCATTTCATACATTTTTGAAATGGTATACTTACATTTTAACATTTTATTTATACTAGATAGTGATTTTTTATGTCCATCAGCTGCTTACCATCTCCAGAATCATTAGTACAGTTTTTTTTGGGAACATTATGTTTTGAAAATATCATGTACATGTACATCATTTCTTGTTGCTTTTCAGCAAACATGGCTATTTATCATAGTACTTAAATCTAATACAAGATTCTTGATAACACTTGATAAAACAAAGAGCTTAATTAACCTTCTGGGTAAGGCTTATCAATTCAATTCGATTAAAGAGTTAATTGCATAAAGCATGTAGCTACAATGCATATACATCATTATATTGTTATAAACTCCAGTGAGAGAAGATACAATTCTGTGTTAAAAGTGTTGACACAGTTCATAATCCAAAAGATTTGTTCACTATTTGTATGCAAACAGTTAACAAATTTGAGGATTTTTGTCCTTTTTCATTTGGTTTTCATTCGTTTCATTAGTATCATGTTTACGTTAGGCACAAGGGCAGTGAGAATACCCAAGTTCACAACGTACGTGCAGTTAATAAATAAAGACACGTTCAAGAAAATAAATACAGTTTTGGGACCTCGTATTGTTAATGTTAATAATGACAGACACATCGCCCTTAAATTACCCTTAAATGATCGATCCGAGACTTCTTCAGAAAACAGCAGACCTTCCTTTGCTACGAATAATGTCATCAAAAGTGCAGACATGGCAATTGCGATTGCTTTCGACCGCCTGTTGAGATAGAAAGATTGACATGTTAATGAATGAAAAGTAATTTCTGTATTAGATACAGTAGCAGTCTCACACATTACAAATTGGGAACCTAGGAAATGAATTTGTTAATGATATTTTTCGTTGTGTAGCGATTACTGAGGTTGCACAGGAAAAATATCATAATAGTGATAGCTGTTCATATTTTAACGTGTAGAAAAAAAAATACATGTCTCTCCCCGGACTTTTTGTTTTCGAGAGGAACGGAGAGCATAGGTAGAACGCATCGCTTCTGACACGGATGGATATCTTAGGTAGAGCGTCTCGCCTCGGTCTGTTTGTTTCAGGGACGGATGGATATCTTAGGTAGTAGGTCTTGCTTCGGACTGTTTGTTTCAGGGACGGATGGATATCTTAGGTAGTGGGGTCTTGCTTCGGACTGTTTGTTTCAGGGACGGATGGATATCTTAGGTAGTAGGTCTTGCTTCGGACTGTTTGTTTCAGGGACGGATGGATATCTTAGGTAGAGCGTCTCGCCTCGGTCTGTTTGTTTCAGGGACGGATGGATATCTTAGGTAGTAGGTCTTGCTTCGGACTGTTTGTTTCAGGGACGGATGGATATCTTAGGTAGTGGGTCTTGCTTCGGACTGTTTGTTTCAGGGACGGATGGATACTTAGGAGGGGTCTAGCTTCGGACTGTTTGTTTCAGGACGGATGGATATCTTAGGTAGTGGGGTCTTGCTTCGGACTGTTTGTTTCAGGGACGGATGGATATCTTAGGTAGTAGTCTTGCTTCGGACTGATGTTTCAGGACGGATGGATATCTTAGGTAGTAGGTCTTGCTTCGGACTGTTGTTTTCAGGACGGATGGATATCTTAGTAAGTAGGTCTTGCTTCGGACTGTTTGTTTCAGGGACGGATGGATATCTTAGTAGTGGGGTCTTGCTTCGGACTGTTTGTTTCAGGGACGGATGGATATCTTAGGTAGTGGGTCTTGCTTCGGACTGTTTGTTTCAGGGACGGATGGATATCTTAGGTAGTGGGGTCTTGCTTCGGACTGTTTGTTTCAGGGACGGATGGATATCTTAGGTAGTAGGTCTTGCTTCCGACTGTTTGTTTCAGGGACGGATGGATATCTTAGGTAGTAGGTCTTGCTTTGGACTGTTTGTTTCAGGGACGGATGGATATCTTAGGTAGTGGGGTCTTGCTTCGGACTGTTTGTTTCAGGGACGGATGGATATCTTAGGTAGTGGGGTCTTGCTTCGGACTGTTTGTTTCAGGGACGGATGGATATCTTAGGTAGTGGGGTCTTGCTTCGGACTGTTTGTTTCAGGGACGGATGGATATCTTAGGTAGTGGGTCTTGCTTCGGACTGTTTGTTTCAGGGACGGATGGATATCTTAGGTAGTGGGGTCTTGCTTCGGACTGTTTGTTTCCGAGAGGAAAGGGGAGCATAGGTAGAACGCATCGCTTCTGACACGGATGGATATCGTAGGTAGTGGGTTTTGCTTATGACTGTTTGTTTCAAAGACGGATGGATATCTTAGGTAGTAGGTCTTGCTTCGGACTGTTTGTTTCAGGGACGGAATGATCTCTTAGGCAGTGGGTCTCGCCTCGGTCTGTTTGTTTCAAGGACGGATGGATGTCTTAGGTAGTGGTTCTCACTTAGGACTTTTTGTTTTATGGATGGATGGACATCTTGGGTAGTGGGTCTCGCTTCGGACTGTTAGTTTCAGGTACGGCTGGATTACTTAGGTAGAGGGTCTTGCTTAGGACTGTTTGTTTCAGAGACGGACGGGTAGACGGACTGAGAACCTAGGTAGATGGTCTCGCTTCGAATTTGTTTTTCAAGGACGGACGGAACGTTTCAAGGACGGACAGAGAACGTAGATAAAGGCTCTAGATTCGGAGTATTTGTTTAAGAGATGGAGCACTTAGGTAGAGGATCTCCAATCGGATTCTTTGTTTCAAGGATTAAGTAGAGGTGGTCGACCGGGCACACCGTAAGTACTCAGTCAGGATGATGTTTTTAATGTTTTTCACTTATTCTGCTAAGTATTAAATTATGAAGTTTTACATATAAAACAAAATTCAAAGATAATATAATAATATGTAATGAAATATTATACATATTAAGCTACAAAATAAACAAGAGGATTAATGAAATATTGGTTACAAGGTATATCCATGGGACATATGGATAATTACTTTCAAGGAAGCTTAACCTTACTTTTATGGAAATCCATTCACTCAAGTGGTAGTCGGCATAATTTAATATCGTATATTTGAAAAGGTAGACATCATTCTCATCGTATGAGCCCTTATATCTTCATATTATTTGTAAAAAAACACACTTTCCTTTACTTTAAATTTTCTGTGTTGCTTCTGTATGACGTCAGTGAAACATTTTCTTTGTTTTGCCAGTAATTGCATTGTAATTATGTAATCTATATAAACCCAAACAGTAGAATTTCTTTGTCCATGCTAGTCTGTTTGGCACCGCATTCGCTCAGATCAATATTCATCACGTATCTTGATATTCATTATCATTACCATGAACGGTATGTGTTGGCACGTTTTCAGCAGACCATTCTGTTTGTATATTTAATTTTTGGCAAGTGCTTTTTCTGCATCATTACTCAACATTCAGTGTTATCTTAATAAAAACTATAAGAAGATCCTTTGGAAGAAATGAAAACTGCAATGTAAGAAAATAGTAGACTCGGGTTGACTGAGGCTGTTCATGAGAGGTAATGGCATATGCAACACTCCCACGCCTCCCCCTCTCCCAAGCGTCGGCTTAATTAAGCGGGATAAGTGAGGTGGACTCTAACAGCCATAAGGTCCAGATAAAAGCACTGAAGCACATTGCGCAATAAGAATCTCAGTTAAGAATTTTACTCCTGTTTAATTTGTTTTTATTTCAACACAATCAATATGATTTTTTCTGATTGTTTGCTTTTATATTTAACACTCTGCATTTCAACTCTGCAAAGCATATCACAGAACGACGTCCTGTCGCTTATGACGTCATTCTAACATCGTGTAATTTATGCATACTTGAATAAATGTATCAAAAATCCGTTCTACAGCATAGCTTATTCGATTATTGACCCATATAAATGTTTACAGATATTTTGAAACATTTGTCATATAATTTGTCTAAGTAAATAAAAGTAAACTACACCAATTTCAGATAAATTATGATTTTATTCTGTCAGTTCTCATTTAGACATTTTTACGTTTTGCTTATTCACGCAAATATCATACATCATATGCACTTCCGTCACGGTAATATTATTACAGTACTGTGGAATGTATTGACTCGTATCCTCCAGAGCACACGACATACTGTCACTGTGCAGATAATAGACAGTCTATGTCTTTTGTGTGTCATAAGCGTCTTATATGGAAGCAATTACAGAATTGAAAAAAAAAACGAAACAAAAAAACAAAAACAAAAAATACAACAACACTCCACATCCCCCCCAAAAACATAGACAAAACATAAAAAAAACAAACAAACGAACAAACTAAACAAGGAGTAACTTGTTAGAGGTAAGGTTGCTCTTGTATTTCAGTTAAGATGCACTGCACTGTGCGTTATAGAATTTTAATTGGCTATCTGTCGTGAATCATTTGTAGTTTTATATCAAAACTTGAATGATAATTGTCAAATTCAGTTCGAACTAATCGAAATACATGGAAAACATTTGTAAAAACACCAAGGCAACAAATTAGGCAATATTTTACGTTGATATATTTTCAGGTCTTTTTGGATGATAGAGTTCATTTAATTTTATTTTGATAGAATTCTGCTTATGCCGGTACCAGGGAACGCGTGAGGGATACTGCACATTTATTTTACCTCTCACGAACAAATTTAATCAAAAAGATGGATCTTCTTGTAGAATGTATTAATATAATGTCTGAGAATTGTTTTGCTTTCTTAACATATATTTGTTTTCTCTTTCTGAACTATTTTCATTTCATTACGTGTTTAATTGTTTCCATTTTGTAGTCGGAGCGCGTACGTCTGTCAGTATGTTCAGGAGAGTGCCTAGATGTTTTAAGCATCACAGACAATAAGGAAGCCTTCGGGCTCATTGCTGGTCATGATAGAATCATCTCTCTGTTATATATGTACAATTACTAGTGTGGTATAATATTTCATTAGCGCCATAAATTATTCCTGTTGATGTAGTTCTGCCCGTACAAATGTCGCAATGTGATTTTAAAACAGAGATATATGAGCCGTGCCATGAGAAAACCAACATAGTGCTTTGCGACCAGCATGAATCCAGACCAGCCTGCGCATCCGCGCAGTCTGGTCAGGATCCATGCTGTTCGCTAACAGGTTCTCTAATTGCAATAGGCTTTGGTAGCGAACATCATGGATCCTGACCAGACTGCGCGGATGCGCAGGCTGGTCTGGATCCATGCTGGTCGCAAAGCCACTATGTTGATTTTCTCATGGCGCGGCTCATATAATGATCATATAAGCAGGTATTTTGGTGTAAAAAGTGTCTTTACAAACAAACAACATCGACATTCTTCATATGAGGAAGCCATCCAGCTGGCTTACGGAAGGTCGGTTGTTCTGCCCAGGAACCCGCTTGTGATGAAATAATGTACGGTGGGGCACCTGGGGTCTTCCACCACCAACAAAGTTGGAAAGTCGCCATGTGATCTATAATTCTGTCGGTGTGACGGTAAACCCAACACATAAATTATAGATTCAACATTATATGCAGCAATCAAAAATAAATGTATATACTCGTAATATGAAATTTAAAGAAATTTATCCTCAACTGTAACAATTGAATTTTTGAGGATAAAGTACATAAAATTACATTAACTAAAATAATGCAAGTCTCCGTATATTTAGCCTCACGAATAGGACATATTTAAATATAGGTTTTAACGTTTCGAAAAACAATAACACATAATTCTAGCTGGCATAAATATATATTGCGTTTCTATTTTTGACTGTCTAGTTTGGTACTCAAGGATATGTTTTAAGAGCCTTTTCTTGCAAGAAACTTAAAAAAAGTAGTTTGCTGTGTCAAGTTAATGCAGTTCGGTAATTTCTGTAATGTTGTATTGTTTATTTCAGGTTAAATACACAAAATGCACCTGCAGATATTTACGTTATTGTGCATGAAGGCATGCAGTTTGCAGTAAAATTAACTTATAGCCGGCGGAATATATCGAACTTGGGAAGTCAAATATATAGCCTGAGAATACGTCAAATCATAGGATGTGGAAAGAACAATAATTTAACATGTTTTGCAAGTTTAGGAGACGGTATAGAAACATCATCTGGAGAGGCAGGTTGTATTATAGCAGTTTTGTGATATTGTGTTTTCTTTTCATGAATATTATGACATTTCAACGGAACTTCACCGAATTGGAAGGAGAAAATAATGTGGACCCCGGGGGCACATCATCGGAGTATAATTTAGGAAATATTGATTTAAGATACAACGTCTTTCACGAAAGAAAGTTGAATTCTCGGGAAAGTCAGCGGTATTTGTTACAAAATAAATTATGGAAACTATTGGATATAATGGAAAGCAGTTTAGAGAACTCGATCTCTTATGGTGCTCCGGAAAAGGAAGTTTTATTCGAGAGATATTTTCCTGACCATCTGATGTACTGTGATGATATTGCAAATATAACTGACAGGACTTATATCGCATCTGGCTGGACGAAAGCCGTTTTCAAGGGAACGTATAAGGGGTCACCTGTCGCCTTAAAGACAGTTGATGTCAAAGGTCAAGATGTTACTACCTGCATGGTTTCTGGAAAGTCGCAAACGGCGTGCTATGTGAAAGCTGCCAAAAAGATTGTCAAAGAGATTGT
Source organism: Mercenaria mercenaria (assembly GCF_021730395.1). Classification (NCBI taxonomy): domain Eukaryota; kingdom Metazoa; phylum Mollusca; class Bivalvia; order Venerida; family Veneridae; genus Mercenaria; species Mercenaria mercenaria. The sequence continues at coordinate 23,189,663 of NC_069361.1, read as the reverse complement.
GCTACTGCAGACTTTAGCTGGGGAAAATGTTTTGAAGGTAAATATTTAAAACAATGACGAAGCACTAATCTAACCAATAAAATATCAAAGACAGTCTAAAATAATATATTTGTAAAAATTGTAAATTCAAAAGGAAAACGGTAAGTTATTTACATTATTTCTGTCATTTAGACAATAGCCATCTTTTTCTAAAATATTTCATATTCAGATAGTTACGTCAAATGAAGAAAATCATTACTTTACTTAATATATAAATTAATCATGTATTTAGTGCTATTTTCTTAAATAATTGTCTTGCAGTAACAGTCGACCGTTAAGAAAACTTCCAGTTCTTTTAGCGGTTGTGTATTATAAACACTCACTGTACATGTATATTACATATTATAAACTCCTGTGTTTACATAAATTAAATAGAATAATTGTTCAGGTTTTTAATGTAATATACCTTAAAAAGTGTCAAACGTGCCTTAAATGCCTGTCAGATAACTTCTACAGTCTATAAAACCTTTTTCCTCTATATTTTATATCGATTTGAACACCGTTGTAGCGGTAAGACCGAACCAAACTGCTAAATGCACACTCATGCGAAAATGTTCTTTGCTAAATACTGTATTAATCTGTCAACACCTTTATTGCTGCATGATAGACAGAAAGTGCACATTGTAACGTTTGTTAAAACTACTTTCATGCTTCTTTATTATATACATACTTCGGTTTACCGTGACCGATGCAGAAAAACAACAGTTCTAGACTAAACAGTACATTTTTTACTTCTTGCAGCCGTTAATAACCCCATCAATTTGTTATAAAGTACTTTTTTTCTTAGTACATAAAACAGAAACTGCGTTTTTCTTTAAAAACAAAATTATTCATTTAAATGTCCAGAATTATCCTAACTTAAATAATACACAAAAAGCAAGCATAATTTTAAACCAACTGGAAACGCCAAATGAGCCATAATCTTACTTGCTAAGTCTTTTTCGCAGTGTGACAGCTGAAAAACAAAGGCGTGAACTACGATCGTTGCATGGTGTGTTAATTGCTTACAATTTCTCATGTCATTTTAGTACTATTTCTTATTTCATATATTCTAAGAATGTCGACTTTGGTATGTTTTAAGAATAAGACCATAAGTATCGACACGTTGGACAGGCTGTGGCATTCCACAGACCTTATCTAAACTTTTGTTTCCGGTAATAATAGTTTATGTATCGTCTTAGAAAAGATCGTAATTATAATCCAGCCCCTTTATAAAATGAAAACCGTTTAAGTTTTGCAAATACATAAAATTACTCAAAATTTCTAAAACTAGCCCGATTATATTAAGCTTACTTCGAGAGATGTTCAGCTTTTAATTGAAAACATTAAAGAGGCATATACAACAATTTCGAAATGTGTGAATTGCATTGCTTCCTTCATTAGAATATTCTAACGTTTTATGTGGTACTCGCGAAAATAGGTGACAAAAAGACAGCATGGTGCTCATTCTTTTGTAGACTGATTCTTAATACAGAACTTCTAAAAAAGTGGTATATAAACTTATATATAACATTTCTTAAATGTTATTTCTATCTGATTCGCTTCTGTCTCCTTGTACTAATCCATCAAGGTAGGAGGTTTCTTTGGAATCTTATAAATATATCATTTATCTTAATTCAGAAAGCAAAATTACGCACATTTGCAAGGTTCCTCAGCTCAACACTCTACCACTGTTGTCTAATGAAGGACAACTTCCTGGAGGTTGTATAAGAAAATATGCTAAAAATCTTGTTAATTTTGATGAAGCCATGTTCTTTTACCTGGGACCTAAATGCTCAATTTTGATGAAGCCATGTTCTTTTACCTGGAACCTAAATGCATGGCGATTGTGCTAAGTAAGAAAATATGTCGGTGATTGAGAGAAAACGAAGATCGTTAGTCTTGTTTTAAGGCGATGTTTAAACAAATGCACTAAATCAAACTTTATTTATTTATTGTATAAAAAGGTTTTGAAATTTGCTGTCTCAGATTCTGCGTTGCACAATGATTTACTGTTGTAACTTGTAACAGATATCGAATCAAACATTTGTGACAATGGAAAACAGATCAGTGACTACATTTGTGTTTTTGTATTGTACTCAAATAGAACATGAACACCTCTGGAAGCCATAGTATTAAAATTTTCTTGAAATTGCATTATATTTGTATTGCTGTAAGAACAACTTGTTTCCAAACTCTTCAGTCACATAGATGTCAATTGTTTTTTTTCTGTACATTTGCATAGGTGCTTGGCTTCTGTCTTCCACGCAATGTAGACAACAATGTGCGGGTTGCTATGGTTACGGAATTAGGAGAAGCCGTAGATTTAATAAAACTGCTGCAAATGTCATGGGAAGACAGGCTTAGAGTAAGTATAATTAGGCACTGTCTGTTTAGAATTGCTTGTTATTTGTGGAATAAGCAAGAATTTCCAAGAAATTTACGCTATTGAGAAACAGTAACAAATTTAATGTGAATACAAAGAAAATGGCAGTGTATATGTGCATGTGATATCGTGTTGACATGTTTCAGCATTATCAATGTTGGTATATTTGCAGGGAACAACTTCACTGAAAACTTGTAGGATATCAATGATGATTCGATGTTCTTTCCTATGTTTGTTTAAAGGTTCGGCGATGAGAGTTATAGGCGTGCATATATGTTTCATTACTCACATCACCTTTTTGACAGTACCTTTAAAATAAGTTTTTATTGGAACTGGGGCGTTTCAAATCAACATTTGTTGTCTTTCCGTGTTAGCGAAGAGTACCCATTTTATAATGTACTTCCTGAAGTCAAAATAAAAGCACGTTTAAAGCTAACAATAAATCAGGACCCAAGAAACAAGCAAAAAGAAATATAAATAAGCCATATTCCAATTGAAGGCAGAATGAATACATTTATTCAGTAAATTCTTCGTTGTCTGTATCAGAACAAAGAAAGGATCCCCAAAGGAAAAATCAAGTTCAGAGAAGCCGCACAAACATCACATCAAATGACAATGTATGTACATAATTACACAGATGCTTGCAAACATATTACAATTAATAAAGGATATTTGGAATAATAAAAACGCAGATGTAGCATATATGAAGACGGAAAACAACAGGCCTTGTTTTCATTTTCAAACACAGTTACTACATTTTGTTAACGTCAATGCACATAAAATCTGACATCAGATAGGCGTCTCTAAGCCGGTTTAAATAAAAAACACACGATAAAATAGTAACACAATAGACGAGACTTACCATGGAACGATCCGATGCAAAGTGTATATATTTGATGAAGATCAGTGGTTAACAGACAGCATATCAAACATATTTTACCAATCATTACCGATGTTTTCTGTTATGTCTAACGGAATGGAATCGGTGCAAATATACATATATCACTGATAAAAAGATCAGACATGCTAATATTTTAGAATTCCTTAGATAAATTGTTTTCTCTCAGTATGATAACTGCAATTTATTGTAAAGCAAGTGATGGCGAGAAATCTTTATGTGCTTGCCTTTGTTTAGTCTAATGGTAAGTGTAAAAGATTGTTTGAAGGAAGACATTGTGATATATTTTAAATTTCAGCTAAAATAATTTTATATATGGCCAGAAATCACTCTGATTTATAAAAAGCTTAATTGATTTATAAAAATCTTAATGTCCGTCTAAGAGATTACTTCGCTTTAAATACACACTAGTTACTACAGAAAGAACACGTCACGGAAAATCGTCATGCCGGTACAGTCCTTGAATCCGTTATGATTTTTAAAAGATCTTGTCCTGTTGCATTTATAGGCTATTAGAAAGCCTTCATCGCCAGATTTACAAAATATTAGGTAGCACACAATCTTGTAGGGAATTCACTGAAGATTTGCCTTACATATTAATTGTGAAACACTGATAATTAAATGAAACCAGAGGCGGCAAAAAAAAAAAAAAATGAAACTTGAACACTGTTTACTGAGAAAGGGTATTTTTATATCAACATTTTTACATTACAGAAAACACATCATTCTTTCATTGTCTTAGAACTACCTTTCATCAGTCGAGAGTCAGACAAAAACGAGTACTGCTTCCGGTTCTATTTTGTACCATTATCTCCATACAAAAAGTTGAAAAATGTCTTAGTGAGGCGAATTTTCCTACATTGTATATGGTATGTCGACTGTTTGAACGACATATTCCAAGCATGTATTGAACTCCTAAATTTTTTGATCGATAAATTTGAGAGGAATCTTTTCACATGCCTTTTATATAATATTTCCTGTATTATAAACAGAAATATTAGGAGGTACAATTATTTTGACTACAGGTATGTTTGGATATAACTAGGATTGTAAACTTCTTGAGCCAGACACCGTACGGTTCCATGTCTATGAATGACTTCCGGCGCCAGCAGTTTGTCCTAGTTGACGGCAGCTTGAAGCTTTCCGACGTTGATGACACAGGGTTCGAGAATCCTACATGTCGGACGTCAGACGACTGTGATGTAATCTTTTCTAGTGCTAATTTCTCTAAGAGGTATGCGTAATATTATATCTTTTATTGTACTTGATTGAATTGCTAATTCATCTTCAGCCTTAATCATTCAGGGACAACACTCGAATTTGCATCTGTATTAGCATTAACCAAACGTGACCAGTACCAGTCGTTTCATACAGGTAAGGTCAAGCACTTTAGGTTTTTATTTATCAAATATGTTTAAGCAAATCTGATTTGTCTGTTCAAAATAAATTATGAACATAAGATATCTAATGCATGTTATGTAAATTGACACATGAAATCTAAACAAAAATGTAGAACGAAATACAAAACTGTTTTAATTGTGATTTCAGGACAAATTGTGTTCAAGGAAGATGTGTCAAATACAATGAAATGAAGAACTTGTTCAATGCCGGTCGCCATTTTGTGATATTCCTCCTTCCTCATGGTGCCCCTGTAAGGCTTCAGCCAATTATAGACGGCATTGTGGAAGGATACACCAATCTCACCATGTCGTCAGAAGAGCTACTGAAACAAATGAATAAGCTTGTGGCATTGTATCAGTCAGGGTGGTACCTAAACAGAACAAATTCCAACTCCAGTAAGTCTAAAACAAACTTACTTGTCATCCACACTGTAATTACATATTAGACCCATTCAATGGAACAATAAGTTTCCTGAACAGTTGAGTGCAGGCTATTAAATAGTTTACTTTTGTTATGATTTACCTGACAGAGGTGTTGTAGACTTTCCTATAAATGCTTATTGGAAGATACTTACTGATTTTTTAATAAACACAAATTTTTGCATATTGAATGGAAGGAAAAGTGTTAGAAATGATTTTACATTTATTGGGCCTCAAGGTTGCTCAGTTGTAGACTATTGTTTTATGCCGTATGAGCTTCTTAATAAGTTTAATAATTTTGAAGTTGTCAGAACATTAGATTTAGTGAAGTCAAGCCAATGCTTTAATAACACTGATGGTGGCAGACCTGATCATTCAATGTTAAAGTGGAGTTTGCATTTAGATATTATCTCTAAAGATGTAAATGTTAAAGTTGTAGAGCTTTCATGTACAAAAACAATTTTTGACACAAAGAATATCTCTTCAGATTTCTTTTGTAATGATATTTTAGTTAATAATTTAAATCAGGCTGTAATTGAGTTAGAAAATAATGCTAGTAATCAGCTCATGCTTGACAAGAATTATGAAAAAATTACTAACTGCATTCATTCAGAAATAAAGCAGAAATTACAGGTAAAGCGTATCAAATGTACTACATCTAGAAGTACAAGTAAGAAATTTCGAAGGGGTAAACCGTGGTGGACAGATGATTTAACTGTACTATGGAATGAAATGAGTAAGGCAGAAAAATGTTGGTTGAAATGTCACAATGCTCAAAAGAACAATTTTAAACAAATACAAAAGTTAAAAAGTGTGCAAGAGGAAATAGAAAAGTTAGCAGACTCAAAATGTAATAACTTTTGGGAAAAGATAGGAAATATAGGTTTAGGAAATGAGAGACGTAAAAACATTCCTTTTGAAACTGTTTCCTCAGACGGTTCAATGAACAGAAATCCTGAAGTTCTTTTGTCAAAATGGCGAAATGAGTTTTTAACCTGCTCAATCCACTTAGCACAGCAAGTCAAGACATGCTAGATGAACACATACCTCTAAATAATACTCAGTCCATTAGTAACGGGATTCCACTCTTTGATGATATTATCACTAGTGACGAGGTTGCTTATGTTTTAAAAAAGCAAAGTTAGGAAAAGCCTCAGGTTTTAATTATATTGCAGTGGATTCTTTAAAAAATAATCTTGCGTTAACAACTTTACTTGATATTTTTAACCATTGTTTTTCTACTGGTATGGTACCATCCGCATGGTCTAAAGGGATCATTACTCCTATTCCAAAGAATTCAACTGCAGACCCTCGTGATCCCTTGTCATATAGAGGAATCACTTTAGCTCCAGTTATGTACAAATTATATGCGAGTGTTTTAAATGAAAGAATATATAGCTGGTGTGATAGTAATAGTGTTATATATGATGAACAAAATGGCTTCATGAAAGGAAGAAGTACAATAGACCATGTTACTTCGATTACTAATATTATAGAAACAAGAAAACAGAAAAAGCAGTCAACATTTGCTGCCTTCATTGATTTTAAAAAGGCTTATGATTTTATTGATCGAGGTAAACTTTGGGATAAATTGTTCGCAACTGGTCTTCATGGTAAATTAATGCATGCAATTATTTCATTATACAAAAATGTAAAATGTTGTGTGAGATTAAATGGCTTTGATACGTCTTGGTTTGATATTAAATGTGGATTGAAAGAAGGTTGCCCTTTGTCCCCCATTCTTTCTAATTTGTATATAAACGTTCTGGTAAATGCACTTAGAGAATTAAATGTTGGCATTAAAATAAATGATGATATTGTATGTATACTGTTATATGTGGATGACGTGGTTCTTTTAGCCGAATCTGCAGACGATCTACAAGAATTGCGTGATACATTAAATATTTGGTGTAACACAAATAGGATGTCGGTTAATTGTGAAAAGTCAAATATAATACATTTTAGAACGAAGAGTACACAATTAGTAAATTTTGATTTTAAGTTTGGTAACATTAGCTTAACCCTTGTGCATAGTTATAAATACATTGGAGTTATATTGAATGAATTTTTAGACTATAGCGAAATGGCAAAAATCTGTTGCATTATCTGCTGGACGAGCACTTGGTCTTTTTATTGCAAAGAGTAAAGCAGTAGGTGGATTCCAATACTCAACTTTAAATTTACAAAATTATATGATACCACGGTTTGGCCTGTTTTACGTTATGGAGCATCAATTTGGGGTGACCACTCATTTACATGTATAAATGCCATTCAAAACCGTGCCATGTGTTACTTCTTAGGTGTTGGAAAATATACACCTTATGTTGCAATAAGTGGGGAGATGGGTTGGAAACAAATGACAGTTTGACTGAAGGGTTCAGTTACAAGAAAATTTTGTAGAATGGTAAAAATGGTTGACAGCAGGGTTAATAAAAGGATATTTGCATGGGTAGGACAGAGTGCTTCAGCCAGATGCAAAAACAGCTTTTTTAGAGTAATCAATATGCTGAACGATATAGATTGTCCAAGCTTTGAAATGTTTGATTTATTGTCAACCAAATATATAGTAGATTTTGTTGAAGCGAAATTATTATCATTAGAACAAGACAAATGGAAAATGCTACTAGATAGGGATATTTCTTCTATAGGTCATGGTCGAAACAAACTTCGAACATACAGATTGTTCAAAGATAACCATTCTGTTGAAGATTATGTAAAATGTAATTTACCTTTTCACCATAGAAGTTCATTTGCGAAATTTAGATGTGGTGTAGTACCAGTAAGGCTTGAAACTGGTAGATATGAGAATATTGATATTAATGGCAGAACTTGTTTTGTGTGTGTGGATGATGAAATTAATGTTATTTGAAATGCCCTCTGTATACTAATACACGAGAAGAGCTTCTTTTTTTTTTATAGAATCAATGAAATAAACAATAATTTTGATACATTGTCTGATCAGGATAAGTTATAAAAATATTGTTAAAAGCCAAAACCTGCTTCCAAATTTTATATCATAGACGCTTATTACTCTATTATAAGTAACTGTAACTTTTGAATGTGAGAAAACAACTGTCAAATTTTGCTTGGATTAAAAGGAGAAAGGAAAAAAGAAGGAAGGGAGTGGTGGTGGTGGTGGGGAGTGGGGGGGGGGGGGGGGGGAAGAGGAAAATTAGATTAAGGTGAGTGAGATACAAGAATGACTTTGTCTGGAGCATTTCTTCTTCATGCATAGAGGGATTTTGATGTAACTTGGCACAATTATTCACCATCATGAGATGGAGTGTCATGCGCAAGAACCTAGAATTACTTCCTTTTGTTGTTACTATAAATAGCTTATACTGTAACTTTTTTATTACTGGTCGTAGGGAAAAATCAAGACCACTTTTCTATAGTAAAACATACATGTTACATCCAATTTTGAGGTGTATTTTGACCTGTCTCTACTGGTAAGGATTTTTGTGCATTGACTTCAAACTTTTTTTTTTTTTTACTTTCCTTTTTTGTTACTACAAATAACTTATATTGTAACTTTTTGCAATCTTTTTTTTATTTGGCATAAATGTTTGCCTCAATGAGACAGAGTGTCGTATGCAACTCCCAGTCCTTTTGACAGCTGACGGGCTCGACATGTTGCCCGTGGGCATCTACTTTTGGTGGGGGGTGGGGGGGGGTTGTTTAACAAGTTTTATTTTAAGTCAGTCAATATGTTGTGAATGTGAACGTGACATTAGACATTAACTGTACTTTTAATTTCGGGTTAATAGAATCTAGTGCAGATAATGTATTTTGTAGTAGATAAAATTATTTTTATTCTTTTATAAATACAGATTTAAGTTTCATTAAAATGTAATTATAAATGTGATTTGAGATAACTAACACAGTCTCTTGTAATTCTAATTTTAGAATGGCTTTGTTAGCTCACCTGAGCAATGCTCAGGTGAGTTTTTCTGATCGTTCGATGTCCAGCGTCCGTCGTCTGTCGTCTGTCTGTCGTCCGTCGTCTGTCAATATTTAGCTTTAGAGGCTGTATTTTTCAACTGATCTTCATGAAGTTTGGTCAGAATGATTACCTTGATGAAATCTAGGCCGAGTTCGAAAATGGGTCATATGGGGTCAAAAATAGGTCAAATCAAAGAAAAACATTGTGTATGCGATATAGGCTGTATTTTTCAATTGATCTTCATAAATTTTGGTCAGAATGATAACTTTGATAAAATCTAGGCTGAGTTTGAAAATAGATCATCTAGGGTCAAAAGCTAGGTCACTAGGTCAAATCAAAGAAAAACCATGTGTATGCGATAGAGGCTGTATTTTTCAACTGATCTTCATGAAATTTAATCAGAATGATTACCTTGATAAAATTTAGGGCGATTTCGAAAATGGGTCATCTGGGGACAAATACTAGGTCACTAGGTCAAATCAAAGAAAAACCTTCTGTATGCAATTGAGGCTGTATTTTTCAATTGATCTTCATGAAATTTGGTCAGAATGATTGCCTTGATAAAATCTAGGCCAGTTATGAATATGGGTCATCTGGGGTCAAAAACTAGAACACTAGGTCAAATCAAAGAAAAACCTTGTGTATGCAATAGGGGCTGCATTTTACACCGGATCTTCATGACATTTGATCAAAATGTTTGTCTGGATGAAATCTAGATCGAACTTGAATATGGGTCATCTAGGATCAAAAACAAGGTCACCCGGTCAAATTAAAGAAAAACATTGTGTACGCAATAGGGGCTGCATTTTACACTGGATATACATAAACTTTAGTCAGAATGATTGCCTTAATGAAATCCAGGTCAAGTTAGAATATGGGTCATCTGTGATTAAAAACTAGGTCACTAGGTCAAATAAAAAAAACCCTTGTGTATACGATAGAGACTGTATTTTTCAATTGATCTTCATGAAATTTGGTCAGAATGATAGCCTTGATTAAATTAAGGTCAATTTTAAATACGGGTCATCTGGGATCAAAACCAAGGTCGCTAGGACAAATCAAAGAAAAAGGTTTTGTATGCGATAGAGGCTGTATTTTTCAATTGAGGTTCATGAAATTTAGTCAGAATGATTGCCTTGATCAAATCTAGGTCAAGTTCGAATGCAGGTTACCTTGGTTTAAAAACTAGGTCCCTATGTCAAATTGAAGAAAATACTTGTTTACACTTCAAGAGACCACATTTTTGGTCCAATCTTAATGAAAATTGATCAGAATATTTGTTTCCATGAAATCACTATGTCAAACATGTTTACACTGTTATGGTGTATTTAGGTGAGCAACTTAGGGCCATCTTGGCCCTCTTGTATTAATTTTAGTATAGTCTTTTTATGATTTTATAATTGTATACAAAGATGAGTCTATAATAAACTATGAGTTGAGTTGAGTTGAGTTGAATTGAGATATATGTTATCAAGACACCCGAACCATAGCCAAGTTCGTAGAAAAAGTACACGACAGTAAAGTAAATACTGGCCGTTCGTTGTATGTTTAGTATTTCAGTAGTCACCAGTGTTAGTTAGTCAGTTTGGGTATTAAATTAAAGGGGTATTGTATGTATTCCAAATGATAACTTAGATGAGACTTTTGTTATAAAGCAATTTTGTGATGATCTTAATGAACACAGAATTCCGTTCAGTGAGTGTCATACTCCGCCCCTTTTTTGTCTAGAATAGTACATGTAAATCGAGTTAAATTGATGCTCCATACTGACGGTATAGATGTAGTATGATCATTTCTTTCAGAAAAATCAGTTTGTAGAATCCTTCATTTTAGGTTACAAAAAGATAGAACAGTCGGACTTACCAGGGCAGTACGATTATCGCTGCCGACTGTCTGTCTCCATGGCAACCTGCACAGTGTCCGTCTTTGATCTGCTGGAGGCTGAAGAGGTTTGTAATAACGACGAGGAGTGCCAGGGCTTTGTTGTGACACAACAGAAAACGTGGACAGGTATGAGCAACAAATAATATATTAATACATTTTATACAGTTAATGAAGATAAAGTTTGTATTCTGTACAACCATGAATTTTAGTCGGAACCGAAATAAACATTTTAATTGAAATATTATTTAGACCAGTTTTCATTTATGATTGTTTAATGGTAGATGCATTTCTTAAAAATACAGTTTCAATTTGCAACATTAACTGTACCAGTATAAAACTAGATTCTAAATTACTAAACTATGTTGTGTTTCGCTCCAGGTCGACAGTTGATACATTTAAAAAATGACATAGGTGCGCCAACCTTCCATCAAAATACAACATTATACATCAAGCCAAATGGATGATCAAATGATTAAAAATCCACAACGGACATTAATTACAAGGAGACAGATGATCAGTAGTGCACAGTTTGTGATGTCCTGCAGACGGCGTGTCCAACCTGTCCAGGACAGATTTTCCGAGAATCATAATGACTTGAAGTAGAGAATAACTAACAACGCCGATAAGAAATTTACCAATGCAAAATTCTTTTCTAAAGAAAAAGCGAACTCTAGTAATTGTGCTAATTTCATTTTGCTTTAACAATGGCATTTAAAAACATGCGTTTACATAAAAAAGGTTCTGCGCGAGTTGCATATGCAAATTTTTTTTATTTTAGATTGTTTAAATAATCCAAGACCACCGTACTCTTCAAGGATATGTTTCAATTGGACTTGCATGTTATCCTGGTTACTTACTTTAATCCTAAAATTTAGAATGAGTTGTAATGGAATGTGCATAGCTACATGTATGCTATGTTTTATTGTAGCCTGTAGTTTGTACATGGTTAAAATAGATGATTGAATTTAAGATCAAAGTTATATGTTTATCAGTCGCACGGATTTGTGCTTGAAACGAAGGATACATGAAAAATACAGGTGCATTTCAGTAATCATGTACATACCCATGAATTGCAAAAGTCTTTGTCAACCTTTTGATCACTTCTCACCTAATTTTAAATAAAAATCATGAAATTTCTTAACTGTTGAAGAGCTCAAAGTGATAATGTTATGTCTACACAAAATTTTCGGGTTATCTAGTGGATTTTACAAAAAAATATCCATAAAAAATCATAAACTAACTTCATCTTTCTACATCCATCTGGCACCAGATATATCCTTTGATGGACAATCGCCGTATATGTTAGAGGTCATGACTGATTCTTCTCCGGAAACATCACATGAATCATTCTGCTACAAAAAACTGCAAAGAGCTAGGATTAATTAGCTAAACATGCCTGTATGTAAAGGATTTTTACCATATATATATCTTTCGGTTCTGCATGGGATGGTGCTGCTTTCTCTGTCCCTCAGGACAAATCGCTATGTGTCTGTACTAGTAGAAGATACATGTGGCTCCCAGAGTGGCTGCCTTTGTACGTAAAGCAACTTTAAGAGTGTTGTATATATGAGACACGCCATGAGAAAACCAACATAGTGGGTTTGCGACCAGCATGGATCCAGACCAGCCTGCGCATCCGCGCAGTCTGGTCAGGATCGATGCTGTTCGCTAACAGTTTCTCCAATCCCAATAGGCATTAAAAGCGCACAGCATGGATCCTGACCAGTCTGCGCGGATGCGCAGGCTGGTCTGGATCCATGCTGGTCGCAAACCCACTACGTTGGTTTTCTCATGGCGCGGCTCATATGTCGGGTATTATACAATTAGAACTTAAAACATTAACATACATTTCATGGGTCGTAATTTTTACCAGTTACCTACACATCTTGAAAATCAGTTTCGACAAATAACAATATATGACGCATTGTTAACATATTTATATGTAAAGTAATTAACCTCTGAAAAATTCTAATATTTGCATATTTCTCTGACTGTTAATAACCAGCAAATATCAAAAATGATGTACTTTTAGAACCACATATTTTACCTTCGATTACAATGAGCCAGCCAAAGATACATGTATATCTTCAATTAAGTCTTAAGTATGAACTGCAAGTTTTGGACAAGTTCTTTTGTGTTGTGTAGAAATGCTGTGATGAATATCTTATTTTTTAAATATTTTATGCAATTCTGATATGAACGGTAATTGAGATAAATGATCCATTGTAAATGCTATGCTGGAATATTACTTTGGCAGTACTTGTTTATGTCATTTTAGGCACTAATACATTATTTTTAAGTGTTTTCTCGTTTTGGAGTGAACGTTCAATAAATATTTTATATAGATGCATCAGGAGAGTAACAACCGTTTTTGCAATATGCGTAAGTGTGAAATCATTTAATTTCGTGGATTTAAAGTTTCGTGGTTTTGTCAAAAAAGGGACGTGAATTCGTGGATTTCAACTTTTGAAGATAAAATGAATGGAAATTTAATGTGTTCGTTGGGATTTAATTTCGTGGACTAACACAACCACACAATCTACGAAAATAAGCCCCCACCAATTATGAATGATTTTACTGTGTATAGGCCTACAAAACATGTACCTGTGTGCTTCTTATTGAAAAATATGGTGTATTACTACGTGTCTTAAAGTAAACTAACATTAGATATAGTTACCAACACCTATTACTCTGAGTATCTTTGTCATTTAATGATAAAGATGATGTCAACCATTTCAGCATTTTATGGATACATCTCTGCTGTGATATATGCCACATTTACGTTTTATTTTGTAACTTTTCCCTCTTCTGTGTTATGTTATTGTTGAGTGTTTGAGGGAGTAAATTATTCTTTACGTGCAAAAATAGTACTGATTGAATATAATTGTTTGAGCTGGACACCTCATAAAAAGGTCCAAGATCCAAAACATGTTTTGCCTAACATGTTATATATCACTATAGTATTGAAAATGTTGTTGCATTGTTCGTTATACATGTCTGAGTAAATGATGTAAGTATTAATGATACATAAAAGTTACAGCTTAAAGTGCCAAAAAAGGTATTTTAGGAAACGTATCAATTTTTAATGCTATACACTAAATTGCACTCAGTAAAGAAAGTGCAAAGTTTATTGTAGAACATTAACAGTTATCAGTATTGTGTTAGATATGATTATTTAAGCATTTGATCATTACGTTTAACATACCTATACATTTAAATGTTTGATGTTAACAAATGAATACTTAAGAATAACTGATATCGAGAAATTTATTATGTGAAAAAGACAAGATTATTTCAATAAAATTGATTTAAACCACACTATTGTATATGTTTCTTATCATTTTATGGAATTTATACTGACTGTACTTGTCTGAAATTTACAAATATTTAACGAGTTGGAGAATTTTATATAATTTGACTGAAAACGTTTCTTTTGATAAAACTTATTAAAACAATTATCATTAATGTGCTATATTGTAAGAAAGAAAACTGTTATTTTCAAGTATGACACGCATCAGTACAGTATCTACCGATATCGCAATTTCTTCCCCATTTTTTTCGTCTGGAAATTAAAAGTATATCGAACACTCACGCGCAGTTTAAACGGCTATATTCAATAGTAAACCTGGTGATAGTTCGGACATGATCGAGAAACTTTCAAATGAGGTTTCTTTACGCTATTTCTATCTATATTTCAGTGGTTTGGAAAAAAAAACATAACCGATGCGCTGCCTCTCTTAAACAATTATGTTTCAAAACATTACTACACATTTCTGCACCGTCACGATGCTTCATTTGAGATTTGTACATTTTGTGCTTTGTCATTATCATATGATGTCAGGTCAGTAAAATGTATATTCATGGCATAACTACGAGTGCAAATGGTTCATGAACTTCATCGTTTCTACGCAAGTGTGAAAATTAAGAATAAAACGTTTAAATTTTATGTTTAAATAAGCTACATTAGTAACATACGAGTAGATACCAAAAAAAAAAAAAAAAAAAAAAAAAAAAAAACTCGTCGCCTGTATTCTGATATCTTCAAGATTCGTCTAATCTTACTCCTCTGTGGAAAAATAACATAGTACAAATTTACCTTACTTTATGCCGCTAATACAATATAGCGGTATTATCTGACCTATTAGAAATTATATTTACATTCTCCATATGTTTTGCGTTATTATCGTTAAATAGCCCTTTAACGCTTCCGTAGAATTATTATTACACTAGGCTGCACCTCGCAAATACGGAAATATCTTACATATAAGATACATACTAACCTTTTAGACAACAAAAAAGAGACTTTTGAACGATTTGACGTAGTTCCAAAAATATCCATATGCCCTTGCTCCATTACTGACCCGTGTGGGATGTGTGGTTTTTTCCGTGTGCAAATGGTTTTTCATAGATGAAAAGCTGACATGTCATGCTTAAGCCCAGGTATTTTCAATTCGCTCGAAAGAGATGAAAAATGTCTCCCCATGAGCAAAAAGAAAGAAGTTCACGTGCATATTTTAGACGGGGTCAAACCTGTGCGTGAACCCTGAATATAGACCTATACAAATGCAACTTTTGTTTTTAAGTTTAATCTCTGTACTCTCATTTTCTTTACTTCCATGAACAACTAGATGTCGTCTGACGCCATTTTCTGTGCGTATGCCTTGCCAGAATAAAAATGATATTGGATAAATAAAGTTCTTACTCATGCGTTTGCATTTCATGTCATGCCGACATCACGTTTTAGACATCTGTAAAGTTTCAAGCTTTAGTGTTGGAGAAAAGCCCAAGATGCCGCTTAGGGAATTTTACTTTCAGGCACGGGCGGCCATTTCTGGGTAGATTGAACAATCTTTCATTAGCCAAATGTGGATATGAACTAGCATTGCTGAGTAGGCAAGTGATTGGAAGTCAGACAATGTGAAATGGTTCATGACCAAAAGCAAATGCTAGAAAGATGCTTATGTATTTTGACACAGCTTATGTTTTACGATAATTCATTATAAATTAGTTACTTGGCCGCTGAATTATATAAAAAACTGGTAACTGTGGCATTGTTCATTAAAATATTACTTTTACAATTCCATGTTCTGTTTGCTGAAATGTTTATCAAACAATTGGCATAATATAGAAACACGTGTGATAAGTTTCAAAGTGTCTTTAAAATAGCATGAACACATTCCACATTCATTGCACACGCATATAGCTAAAATTTATTGTATAAAGATTTCCTGACCTTCAGAGATTTGCTGAACATGTGACAATAAAAGAAAGTACTCAAGTATCAATATTGCAGCAGGTTTGATCAGACTTACAGTTGTATCTTTTAAGCCTGCGATCATACAGGTTCTAGAAAGGTATGTCCGTTTCAGGAATAGCGGCCGTAGATATGATTTGCTGTTCTCTGGTAATTCAGATTTTGCAAAATTTCGCACATTTGTTAAAATCTCATCTTTCCTTTAATCAGTAGATTTTTTTATGTTAAAATAAAAAAAATATCAGTATCAAAGCTGACACTATATCGACTACGCGAATGTTAAGAAGATCTATAAAAATTTACATTTTTACATACTCTCTCTTGACTATACAAGGTTACATCTTAATCAGCGAGGTCCTTTTATTCTCATCTTACAAGGCGCCATAACTGATATCAGAATTTTTTTGAGTTTCACTCAGTAGAAATAAAACATGCCTAATAGAAAAATATCTGTTTTGACAAATAAAGTAGAATACTAATTTAAATGAAAACAACATATTTCAATCTCGCATTGTCATAAGTCGCAAGGAAAAACATTTATCGCTCATTTAACTATCAGCCTGGTTGGGTAACAATAATTAGAGCTGAAGTGTCCTGAAAACTATTTGAGGCAGAGACGGCATCATTTGAGCGGATGCACAGGCTGGTCTGGATCCATGCTGGTCGCAGACGCACTATGTTGGTTTTCTCATGGCGAGGCTCATTTAGTTCCCATATATGACTAAATTTGTAGCTGTTTTCGGATTTTGTTTCAGAATTGTACTGTTTTAGAAAGTATTGACTACATAACACAATTACCAGCATCTTCTCCAAAGCCTGCATCTGTGCCATACTTATTCTATAAAATAGACATTTTGGCAGCGGTTGTAATTTCAATCAGACTAGGATATGAATCAAGATTTTCTTTTTTGGCATTCTTCATTATTCATTATTGCTTCCTTTATAAAACAACCCTGGTTTGTATTTTTATTCTGTAAGTGGTACAGTTTGGCATGGTTCCCGTAGACGTAGACCATTGTATGTGTATATATTGGTTTTGGCAAGTATCATTTTCGGAAAGACAACTTGACAATAATATTTTCGATGTTATTTTACGGCATAAGACAAGATGACTATTACCTTTTAGTTACATTCTATGATAGACTTATTTTTAATAGTTTTCTTATCAATGCAACATTTCTGTCAGATTATTTTGAATATTTGTCATATTTAGGTTTTATTGCCGTATACAAAAAAAAAATGAAATGAAATGTTCAATAATATTAGCTGCAAAGTATAAAAAAACCTCAAAATTTTCACGACGCATATTTCCATAGAATAACATTTCTGAAGCCTTGGATACAACACTTAATGGATTTTTGCTTAAGTTGGAACCTTCCTAGCGAAACAATTTTATATCAACTTATTTTAAACTGCACTACACAGTGAAAGTGACTGGAAATTAGCTTTGTTATAAACAATATACCGTGCAAGAAACAAATAAATTCATAAGGATACATGCGCTGTCTGTTTCACAACTTGCAGCTATATTATCGGACGTTTTTCTCCTGAGAGTTAGATCTGGGCACATAACATACTGTTCAGATTATAGACAATCAATGGCCCGGCTTTATATTTATTCAATTTTCAGTGTTAAGCAATCATTGATAAGGAATTCCTTCGTTTTGCTGAAGGAAGCTTACTATGATTTCGTGAACGACTAAGAAACCTGACAGATATCAATATTAACATCACAAACATCACCACGAACCTCATCAATACAGCATAAATGATTTATATCAGTAGTTACATAATTACAATTAAGCATCATACATTTTGCCTTACGTAATTATTAATTACTGTATTGCTTTTATTTGTGTTCCTTTAATACATGTTTCTGGTAAAAAAAAAATAGAATTAATTTTTAAGTTGTGCGAAAGCAAAATCTCTTAATATTTGCTTTCTTTTCTCAGAAATATATTCACTACGTGTGGTGTATACGTTTTTTTGTTCGTCTTGTGTCTTGTTCATATTTTGACCCGTCCGTGTTCAATAGTGTAGTCTGGCTTACAACCTCAACTCATATCATAAAGATATTTGCCTGGCCGTAAAAAATGCATTTTCTAATTATATTTATTTACTTATTCATTTGGTACTGGTCTCAGCATTTAAAAATTCAGCACCACAGGCAGTTACTGAAGCATTTTATTTTATCTGATTTATTTTGTTATAAAACATATTTTAGCTTGACATGAATGGATATTTTTTTTCATTTTTACTACTTACTAATAACAAATAATTTAGCATCACGGGCAACTAATCAATCATTTTATTTCTACTATTTGGCCATAACACACCATAACACACTTAATACATCATATTGGTTTTATAATTGGGTCATAGCGCATCATTCAGCATCAAATGTACCTAAGATATCATATTATGTTTACTATTGTGTCATAGCACATCATTCAGCACCACATGTACCTAAGATATCATATTATGTTTACTATTGTGTCATAGCACATCATTCAGCATCAAATGTACCTAAGATATCATATTATGTTTACTATTGTGTCATAGCACATCATTCAGCATCAAATGTACCTAAGATATCATATTATGTTTACTATTGTGTCATAACACATCATTCAGCACCACATGTACCTAAGATATCATATTATGTTTACTATTGTGTCATAGCACATCATTCAGCATCACATGTACCTAAGATATCATATTATGTTTACTATTGTGCCATAGCACATCATTCAGAATCACATGTACCTAAGATATCATATTATGTTTACTATTGTGCCATAGCACATCATTCAGCATCACATGTACCTAAGATATCATATTATGTTTACTATTGTGTCATAGCACATCATTCAGCATCACAAGCACCTAATACATCATATTGTTTGTACTATTTGGTCATAGCACATTATTCAACATCACAGGCACCTAATACATCATATTGTTTGTACTATTGGGTCATAGCACATCATACAACATCACAGGCAGCTAATATATCACATTGTTTGTACTATTGGGTCATAGCACGCCATTCAGCATCACAGGCACCCAATACATCATATTGTTTGTACTATTGGGTCATAGCACGCCATTCAGCATCAAGGCAGCTAATATATCACATTGTTTGTACTATTGGGTCATAGCTCACCATTCAGTATCACAGGCACCCAATATATCACATTGTTTGTACTATTGGGTCAAAGCCCACCATTCAGCATCACAGGCACCCAATACACCACATTGTTTGTACTATTGGGTCATAGCACGCCATTCAGCATCACAGGCACCTAATACATCACATTGTTTGTACTACTGGATCTAAGCACGCCATTCAGCATCACAGGCACCTCATACATCACATTGTTTGTACTACTGGGTCATAGCACGCCATTCAGCATCACAGCACCTCATACATCACATTGTTTGTACTATTGGGTCATAGCACGCCATTCAGCATCACAGGCACCTCATACATCACATTGTTTGTACTACTGGGTCATAGCACGCCATTCAGCATCACAGGCACCTCATACAACACATTGTTTGTACTATTGGGTCATAGCACGCCATTCAGCATCACAGGCACCTCATACATCACATTGTTTGTACTACTGGGTCATAGCACATCAGTCAACATCACAGGCACTAGGTGTAATACATAATATTATTTTTACCACTGGGTCATAGAAAATCATTCAACAGGCAATTAATACATCACTTGATTTTTACCATTGGGTAATAACATATTTATCATCACAGGCAATTATAAAATAAGTTCATTTCTACTACTAGGAATGTAAACATAATGTGTTACAGAAGGCAGCAAAGAAATACTTAGATCAATTAACCATCTAAAATAGCCCATTATATACTTTTATTCAGTTTGCTAGGTAACAAATATAAACTCCGTTTAACCTAGCATGCAATTTTATATGCGTATAAAACTATTTTATGCATTTGAAGTTTTATGTATTTCAATAATTTTGTATATTTGGTTTTATCATAACAAAGTGCACAAGCAGTCATTTCCGTGACTTTACATTTAAATGTATTATTGAAAGAACGAAATAGTAAACAAACTATGTGATAGTCAGCTAATAGCAATCGAATGGAAGTTTTACAGATGACACGGACACGGTGTGTGGAATTTTCACAGCATTAAAATATTTTGACATTTCAAAGAAAAAGCGACACTCTTGAAAACGACATTAGATGAACAAATTGTACTGTACAGGGGTTTTTATTCGAGAAGATTTTATTTTCGCTATATTTGCTAGAGTCTCCAAAAAGGCAGCAGACTAGATCAAATCTACTGGCTAGTATGGAAAGCCATTTAAAAAGCAAGATCGTACATGTATATGGTTCTGGTTTCTCATCCCGCGCTGTTCAAATATCAATGACTGACTTTGGCATCTTGTTGCACGAAAGCTGTTTGCAAATATGGGAGCACCTATTTCCATAAAAGCATTCAATAACAGAGATGAAGACGTCACCACCAGTATGATTCCTAGGAAGTTGCAGTCAGCATGTCACTATCCAAAAGTATGTGCATCCTCGCCATATAGTGATAAGATGTCCAGTCTTTAAATAAAATCCCCTTCACCTATGAAACACATACCTTTATTCAGTTTCTAAGATCAGAAAAGGAGGACAATTTAAGTGAGTTAAGATTTAAAAGAAAGGTCAATGTATCGTATTTGTACGGCGCTGTTTCAAAGTTCTGCAATTGTTACTTGGAAACGCGACATACTTTAATTTTAAGAGGATAAAAATTAACGTGAGCCATAACTTATACGATAAAAATATTTTATGACTCTATTAACTATAAAGCATGTCAATAAATTACAAACCAAACGTCTGTAAAATGAAATTTAATTGCAGATCCAGTCTCAGGCACAAACTCCTATCTTAATTCATTTTTTTTGCTGACTATATGTTAAGCTATAATGCGCCAGACTGTCGTTGATAAATTGAATAACACTGATGTATGTACACATAAATCACTGATAAATCCTTTTTTTTATAAATTGCCTTTTTCACGCCATGTACCCGGATAATCTTAACTCTGTTCAGCGACCCTAACTCAGTGCCAACATGGCGGATGTAAAGCCGATACAACTTTGTTTTCTGTGTAATTACGATGTATAAAGGAATTTTCTGTTGTTATATCTATCTCCATTGATCAAGTGTATATTTATTTCAAAATGTATCATGTTAAATATATCAATCCTTGTGTTTTCAGGTGGAAAAACGACGAACAAGGCAACTTTTTCAATGAAAACTTTTACAAAAAATCTTTGAAAATACTTCTATGCTTTTGATGCCTCGACTATTTTGTTGTTTGAAAGCCAAGATATACTGCTTTATAGGCCCGTTTACACTATGTTGTTAACCCACTACATGTTGACACAATACATGTTCAAATGTACTGACAGCGAGAAAAGGGATAAAAACCTAACTTTGATTTGATAAAAACCGAACTCAGTTTACATGAGGAATGGATAAAAACCTAACTTACACGAAATTGCGTGACGGATAAACACCTAACCGACTAGTATTCTATAGAAATGAATGAGTTGACATGTACATGGTCTGATTATTGTAAACATTACTTTATAAGCGGTATTGTCTTCAAACTTTATCATTAATTTTACAAGATGTTATATGTATGCCCACTACAGTCAAATATTTTTTAATAATTTTAATATTATGCAAATAGCAATGTTTGGTAAAATCTGGATAAACCCTCAAAAATAACTCAGTATAAAAGTCAAAATTATTATATTTATATAAGAAATTATTTATTACCACCGATGTTCGAAGTTCTGTAGTCACCAACCCTCTCTCCCTCCATCTCTCCCTCTCTCTCTCCCTCTCTCTCTCTCTCTCTCTCTCTCTCTCACACACACACTGTTTCAGAAGAATTGTGCTTGTTTTAAATCTTGTATATCGTATAGTGTAAGAGATTTTTATAGAGATGCTAATGGAATATTTTTGATATTGTTTAAATTTGATTAGATTTATGATTAATTATTAAATATGATATTTTTCAGACGGTAAATAGGGAAGAAAAGTGTGTGTGTGTGTGTGTGTGTGTGTGTGTGTGTGTGTGGTGTGGTGTGGGGGGGGGGGGGGGGGGGGAGTGATGCATGGACTGACGGGACAGGGGTGTGGGTATCATTACATTTTTCACTTGTCCACGGACACTTAAAAATCCACTTGTCCATAGTCAAATTTCACTTGCTCTGATTTGCAATATTAAACCTTCATGAAAGTGCAAATAGACTGGAGATCGAGTTCTTTATTTAGGACAATAAAATAGAAAAGCATATCACAGTAACTGTGGTAAAAAAAATAAGCTGTTGAAATATTTGCATTTTAACGTTTATACAGGTCTGAAATCGCGTAAGCAGTGTTCGGGATCTTTTGAGGTCATGCCCGAAACACTGCCCACGCAATAGTGCAAAGCCAGATGAATTCAGAGAAAGACTCTTAAAACGTTCCGACTTATTTTAGTCACACTTGCGATCTCTGTGTGCTTTTGATTTTAATTTGGCTGACTACTGGCTCAAATATTTCCTTTGACAGTGACTTATTGTCTCAGCAGTTGGAATTCTACTTACAAACTTGTCATAATACTTTTTTAAGTTGTTTACGTTTCTGCTGTCTTTAAATGTCCTTTTAGTTCTCTGTGTGTAACCCTAGTTTTCCTTTTTTAGTTTTAGTTACAGAATGCTATATGCTGATGATGCAAATATTTTCTTCAGCTACTTTAAGTAGTTCTTATGTTCCCTTTAGCATGTATATGATTTCTTTTTTTATGTTTTTTTTTTAAATGCATGTTGTAAAATGTGCCTCTTCTTATTTTTGTGTAGTGTCAGCTAATCTTTTTTTATGTTGCTTTAAATGTGCTAAATCTGTATGTGGTAAATTACTTTTTCCTTTTATTTGCAAGTTCCTATGTACTATTTTGTTTTAATGCGCTGTAACATGTATGTGATAATTTGTGATTTGTTTCTTATCTACTTAGAGCCAGATGCTTTATTTGCTTAAATGTGCTTTAACATATTTGCATTTTATTACAGCTGTTTTACTTATGTTGAGCTTAATTACATGTGTTTGTCGGAAAATAGCTTTAAGCTAGTGTTATATGTTTATACTTATCCGACGTTAAATAAATCTTCTTGCATCTAAATCTTCTCTGATATTTTATCATAGTCACCGAGTTACAGTGTGCGCGAGACCTAGTCAATGAACCCATTATCTTTATCACCTCCATACACTTGAAGCAACACACAATCAATGATATTTTATGTTTTCTCATTTTATACCTGAAAAAGTATGCTTGTCCGCGGACACACAGAATGAAAAATGCACTTGCCCGCCGGCAAAAAAATCACGAGTCGGATAAGTTGGACATAGGAATCCCACATCCCTGCAGGGGTGGGTAGATCAAAGAACTTCGAGCACCAACAGTCCATAAAAAAGCACAGTCGAATAGCCGTTTTCGTTTGGTTAGGTGTTTATCCATTCTAAGTTTGTATTTATCCAGCACTGTTTCCTATACCAGTTAGGAATTATCCCCAAATTTAAACCTACCTCATAATCAAAATAATTTTTAAGCTATAAAAATCAATTTCAAACTTTGATACTTTTAAACACTGTCAAAGAGATATTTATGGAACTAATACATTTAATAAGTAAGGTCTTACTGCAATTTCTGGTACTTTAAAACAGTTAGAAACATAAAACATGTTCATTTTGAAGACTTTTTTGAGTACATTTTAATGAATTCCAGCCACATAATGTGACATTTCGATTGAAATATTTAGTACACAAAACATGTTATCAATACAGAATATAATGACTATCAAAAGTTTTACGCTAACATTGCATACTCACATAAAAACATGAAAAAAGACAAGGAAATTAACTACATACATCGTCTTTCTGTCAGCCATGTTGGCACTGAGTTAGGGTCACTGAACAGAGTTAAGATTATCCGGGTACATGGCGTGTTTTTCCTCTCCGTAATACATGTATGAGTAATGTTACCGGAGAGAAAATTCCGTTTACTTGTTTGCTTTGGTTTAGTCTGATAGTTGGTTTCAACTAAATGAAAAGGATATTTTATTAAAAAAATACAAATATGTAAGAAATCATTGTATATACGGTCATGATACTTAAAACATATAAGCTAGAAATTCAATAATCTTTATGCATGCGTAAATTATGGGAGCTACGCTAAAGGAAGAATAGTGATTTTTTTCACAGGGTTTAGTCCGACATTTTACGGTGTTCCTTTATGGCCAGCTCTTGTTCCAGAGACAAAGTTTATACAACCGTTTCTTCGCGCTACAACCTACTACCTTTGCAAAAATTAAAAATGCGTGGTTTGAAACTCAGAGTGCGAAGGTATGATGGCGGAGCGCGAAGGTATGATGGGTGAAAGTTTAGCGCTTCGCCATCGCATTTTCATTTTTTCTCTTCACTATAGTAAACTCCTGGTTTATAAGGCGTACGATAGCGAAACGCGAAGCTATGGTAGTAAACATTAATGTATGATGGCAAAGCTACGATCTTCGCCATCGTACCATCGTGCTTTGCAGTCGTACCTTTGTTCTTTATCACTGTACATTCGCGCTTCGCTTCTATGTGGGCAGCACGCGATGGTCCTAACGGAACAATGCATGTAAAATAACTTTGCTAAATTATAACTACTTTTATCTTAAAAATGATAAAATAGTTGACAAAATATTTGATTCGACAACATAAATTTAGTGTAAGTTTCACGTATGAAATTTGCATCAGGCAGTTATGCCGCTGCATAAAGGATTCGGCGCATTCTTTGCGTACTCTACGCATTCTAACTATACAGCTTGTGGACTTTCATCCACATAAAACATTATAATGAAATAACTGTAAAATCAATTAGAGAACACAGCTATCCAGTTATTATACACATAAAACATATTGACGAAATAACTGAAATAAAAAATCATTGCCAATAGCAACGTAATTATTGTCAAACATGGTGAATTAAACATCACAATGGCAAAAATTGTACGAATTTTTCATTATATAAGATATTTGTGTTCATGAAATTATCGAAGAATTGTCTGAAAATTATTTTGATTCTCCGTTTATCCTCAAAGCAAATTACGATCCATAATTCTATATTTAGTTTCGCTTCCATGAAAATCAGATAAGGGTTTTACCTAGAAACTGCATGTAATTATTCCATCGGGTGAGTCCTTCGGTCGCCAACTTGGAAGAATTTAGGGTAAAGAATGAACAGTGCAGTTAATGTTTACTGCAACTACACAATGAAGTAACTGTTTTTTCTGGTACCAAAGAGGGCTGCAATTGTTAACTGCAACCACACAGTGCAGTAACTGTTTGCTGCAACCACACAGTGCAGAAACTGTATACTGGACTCATCTAGTGCAGTGACTGTATATTGGAATCGCCCAGTGCAGTAACTGTTTGCTAAGACCATACATTGCAGTAACTGTATACTGGACTCATCTAGTGCAGTGACTGTATACTGGAATCACCAAGTGCAGTCACTGTATACTGGAATCACCCAGTGCAGTGACTGTATACTGGAATCACCCAGTGCAGTGACTGTATACTGGAATCACCCAGTGCAGTGACTGTATACTGGAATCACCAAATGCAGTGACTGTATACTGGAATCACCAGTGCAGTGACTGTATACTGGAATCACCCAGTGCAGTGACTGTATACTGGAATCACCCAGTGCAGTGACTGTATACTGGAATCACCCAGTGCAGTGACTGTATACTGGAATCACCCAGTGCAGTGACTGTATACTGGAATCACCAAGTGCAGTGACTGTATACTGGAATCACCCAGCGCAGTGACTGTATACTGGAATCACCAAGCGCAGTGACTGTATACTGGAATCACCCAGCGCAGTGACTGTATACTGGAATCACCCAGCGCAGTGACTGTTTACTGGAATCACCCAGCGCAGTGACTGTATACTGGAATCACCCGGCGCAGTGACTGTATACTGGAATCACCCAGCGCAGTGACTGTATACTGGAATCACCCAGGACTCATCCAGTGCAGTGACTGTATACTGGAATCACCCAGTGCAGTGACTGTATACTGGACTCATCCAGTGCAGTGACTGTATACTGGAATCACCCAGTGTAGTGACTGTATACTGGAATCACCCAGTGCAGTGACTGTATACTGGAATCACCCAGTGCAGTGACTGTATACTGGAATCACCCAGTGCAGTGACTGTATACTGGAATCACCCAGTGCAGTGACTGTATACTGGAATCACCCAGCGCAGTGACTGTATACTGGAATCACCCAGCGCAGTGACTGTATACTGGAATCACCCAGCGCAGTGACTGTATACTGGAATCACCCAGCGCAGTGACTGTATACTGGAATCACCCAGCGCAGTGACTGTATACTGGAATCACCCAGCGCAGTGACTGTATACTGGAATCACCCAGCGCAGTGACTGTATACTGGACTCATCTAGTGCAGTGACTGTATACTGGACTCATCTAGTGCAGTGACTGTATACTGGAATCACCAAGTGCAGTGACTGTATACTGGAATCACCCAGCGCAGTAACTGTATACTGGAATCACCCAGTGCAGTGACTGTATACTGGAATCACCCAGCGCAGTCACTGTATACTGGAATCACCCAGTGCAGTGACTGTATACTGGAATCACCAAGCGCAGTAACTGTATACTGGAACCACCCAGTGCAGTGACTGTATACTGGAATCACCAAGTGCAGTGACTGTATACTGGAATCACCCAGTGCAGTGACTGTATACTGGAATCACCCAGCGCAGTGACTGTATACTGGAATCACCCAGTGCAGTCACTGTATACTGGAATCACCCAGCGCAGTGACTGTATACTGGAATCACCAAGTGCAGTCACTGTATACTGGAATCACCCAGCGCAGTGACTGTATACTGGAATCACCCAGCGCAGTGCAGTGACTGTATACTGGAATCACCCAGCGCAGTAACTGTATACTGGACTCATCTAGTGCAGTGACTGTATACTGGACTCATCTAGCGCAGTAACTGTATACTGGAATCACCCAGCGCAGTAACTGTATACTGGACTCATCTAGCGCAGTAACTGTATACTGGAATCACCCAGCGCAGTAACTGTATACTGGAATCACCCATTGCAGTGACTGTATACTGGAATCACCAAGTGCAGTAACTGTATACTGGAATCACCCAGTGCAGTGACTGTATACTGGAATCACCCAGCGCAGTGACTGTATACTGGAATCACCCAGCGCAGTAACTGTATACTGGAATCACCCAGCGCAGTGACTGTATACTGGAATCACCAAGTGCAGTCACTGTATACTGGAATCACCCCGTGCAGTGACTGTATACTGGAATCACCAAGTGCAGTGACTGTATACTGGAATCACCCGGTGCAGTGACTGTATACTGGAATCACCCAGCGCAGTGACTGTATACTGGAATCACCCAGTGCAGTGACTGTATACTGGAATCACCCAGCGCAGTGACTGTATACTGGAATCACCCAGTGCAGTGACTGTATACTGGACTCAGCTAGTGCAGTGACTGTATACTGGAATCACCAAGTGCAGTAACTGTATACTGGAATCACCAAGTGCAGTGACTGTATACTGGAATCACCAAGTGCAGTAACTGTATACTGGAATCACCAAGTGCAGTAACTGTATACTGGTTTCACCTAGTGAGTAAGAGCTTGCGGGAACCACACAATTTAGTAAATGTTTATGAAACCACAAAGTGCACTACTTGTTTGCTCGAACCACACAGTGAAGTAACTGTTTGGTCGAACCACACAGTGCAGCAACTTTTTGCTCGAACCGCACGGTGAAGTAACTGTTTACTGTGAAGTGTTATTGATGACTTTGCATAAGCTCGGAAAATACCAGCTCGCTGTGTACACACGTAAATACAATAATTGAAATAGGACTTAACGAACGCTAAGCATAATGCAAAAATCTCAAAATATATTTCAGCGATTGTAAGCATCTTGTTAAACCTAACAGGCTTTTATTATTGTTTACATTACACCAGGATGTTTACGTCAGTCTGCTATGTAAGCAGGATACACGTTCTTTTATTTTAGATTGGCATTCACTATATAATGTTTGCATGCCTTTAAGTTTCACTTTTATTATCTACAATCAGAGTATAGTAAGTAAATAACAGGTCTAACGTTTAAATTTGTTAATGGCACAAAACAGACTTTTTTCCATATTTCTCTGTTTTATATGGAAGCTAAGAGGGAGCATGTGAGTTTTATTTTTATGCCACGAGATATAAAAAAGAAAAAAAAATACAAAAAGTTATCTCGTAGTCACGAGATATAAAAAAGAAAAAACAAGACGAAACAACAACGAGATATTAAAAGAAACGAACAAAAACGACATCAACATTCCATGGAACATTAAAATACCGCCACGGCATCAACATTCCATGAAACACTAAAACATTGCCATGACAACAACATTCCGTGAAACACTATATCGCTGCTTTGAAGTAAACATTCCGTGAAACACTATAACACTGCCTTGACAACAACATTCCGTGAAACACTATATCGCTGCCTTGAAGTAAACATTCCGTGAAACGCTATAACACTGCCATGACAACAACATTCCTTCAAACACTATAACGCTGCCTTGATGTAAACATTCCGTTAAAAACACTATAACACCGCCATGAGGTGAACATACCGTGAAACACTATTACACTGCAATGAAATCAGCATTCCGTGAAATACTACAAGACTGCCATTACATCAACATTCCATGAAAGGCTTTAACACTGCCATAACATCAACATTCCGTGAAACACTAAAACACTGCCATGAGCTTAACATACCGTGAAACACTATTACACCGCAGTGGAGTCAGCATACCGTGAAACCCTGTAACTCTGCCATGACATCAACATTCCGTGAAACACTGTAACACTGCCATGAGGTCCACATTCAATGAATCACTATAACGCCGCCTTGAGGTCAACACACCGTGAGTCACTATAATACTGTCATGAGGTGAACATTTCATGTGTTTAACATTGCAGTAAGAAAAACATAATGTGAAACACCATAGCTCCACCATGAAGTCAACACATGGTGAAACTCCATAACATTGCCTTGAGGTCAACATACCGTCTATTCAACATTGAAATGAGGAAAATATACTGTGAAACACTATAACATTGCCATGAAGTCAACACACCGTGAAACACTATAGCTCTGCCATGAGGTCAACATTCCATGAAACACTATAACACTGCCATGAGGTCAACATACCATGTGTTGAACATTGCAATGAGGAAAACATACCGTGGCACATTATCGCTCTGCAGAGAGGACACCATACCGTGAACCACTATAACGTCGTCATGAGGTAAGCATACCGTGAAACACTATTTCACTGCAGTGAAGTTATTATACCGTGAAACACTGTAACTCTGCAATGAGGTAAGCATACCTTGAAACACTATTACACTGTCATAAGGTTAACTTATCATGAAACACTATAACACTGCCATGACGTAATACTAGTATTTCATGGAACACTGTAACACTGCAATGAGGTTAACATTTTGTGAAAAACTGTAACACTGCAGTGAGCTTAATATAATGTAAAACACTATAGCACTGCTATGAAGTCAACTTATCTTGAAACACTGTAACACTGCAATGAAGTCAACGTACCATAGACCACCATAGCACTGCCGGAAGGTCATCATTCCGTACAACACTGAACTGATAAAAATTCCTTGATACTCTGTAACACTGTTGTGAGGTCAACATTCAGTAGCATACTGTAACACTGCCATGATGTCATTATACCTTGAATCATTTTAACACTGCAGTGAGGTGAACATTTCGCAGACCACCGTGACACTGCCATGAGACCAACATTTCGTAGAACATTGTAACACTATGATGAAATCAACATACCTCTGACCACTGTAGCACAGCCGTGAGGTCAACATGCAGTAGAACATCGTAACACCGCAATAACGTCAACGTTTCGTGCACAACGGTACAACTGCCATGAGGTAAACATACCATGAAACACTAACCTTGCCGTGAAGTTAATTCTACCATGGAACACTGTAACCCTGCCGAGAAGTCAACATTCTGTAGAACACTGTAATACTGCCATGAGGTCAACATACCGTGAATCATTTTAACACTGCATAAGGTGAACATTCCATGAACACTGTAACATTGTCGTGATGTCAACATTCCATAAAAAACTGTAACACTCGGAGCAAACATTAGAACTGTTGCACATTATAAAATCGAAAAGAGTGTCCTTTGGAAGAATAGAATGCAACATCTGTTCGACTGAGTATGGTCATGAAAGGTAACGAATTATTCAATACGTCATAACACCAGATTTAGAGGAACTCGGTGACAATATGGCATTAAATGGACTCCATAATTCCAAAGCACCTGCGTTATGATAATAACAAGGAGTATTGGAATGCTTTATACGCTGTTCATTTTTTTTTCAAACAGGTAATAGTTACTATGTATTTTATGAAAATGTTTCCAAGAAAGATCTTTGTATAAAAAACCCCAATATTTATCGTTATTCAAATGTTATTGATAGTGGCTTGAAATAGGGCCATAAAGAAGCTTAAACCGTTATGCTTTTTCTACCATGCAATTGCTGGGATACCATTTCCAGTATAATAACAAGTAAGAATTTCAATATTAGTTATATGATAAACCAACCAACAAATCGCGGAACAGAGCTATTCTCGTCACGGGCAGGTTAAAACAACGAGCTAATTGAGACAATGAACAAACTTTACGATTTGCATGTGTGTACTGTTGTTTACACATCATGTGATGATAGTTCCGGGAAGATTGCACGTAGGAATTTAAAGACGGTATCTTTTCATAATTATAGTTATTCATGTGAAGAAGCAGGATGTATTCAGTAATGATTTTACAAACTCTTACGTAACTGTTTCTTATTTTAAATAATAAAACACAGTCTTCTCGTGTTTTCCAATTAGAGAAACGTATGGATGGAACGACAGTTGTCTCAGGATACATATGCGTTTCGGAAGACATAGACAATATTCAAGAGGTAGTAGGAAATAGTATAAATTGCTCGTCGGAAGTCTCGATGGTACAGAAAAAGGACGTTGAATCCAGTATATCTAATAGGAAAATAGATACTGCGTTGGAAATTGTAAAGAAAGCAATGTCAGAAGAAAAGCAACATATCAGGACTGCTCTAAATCAAATGGGGACGGAAATAGAAGGTATTCAAAACGCATTCACGGGTATGGAAAATAGATTTGTCAAAGAACTTCATGCTCATGATATTGATTTAAAGAAATTGCAGAATGATGTTGTCTTTAAAGGCTCACAGCTTCAGAAAATTAAAGAAGAATTAGAAATGAAAGAAAAAGCAATAGATATGTATCAGCGGTTTAATGTTGAGCTAGAGAAGCAAATTACATCCTTGAGAAACGAATTTCATCAGGAAAAAGACAACTGGGACTTCAAAGTCAAAAAAGTGGAAAAGAAATTAGAACTTGTGGCCACATAGTTCATGGACAAGTTTTGGAACATCATGTTACCATGTCGGGAATGACGCATTAACCTGGGAGGAAGCAAAAGTAAAATGCGAATCGTATGATGGGATACTTGCAGAAGTGGAGAATGACTCTGAAAATACATTCTTGATAGAACTGTCAAAACAAAAAGGTACACGTGGTTCGGGGGCATGGCTAGGTGCTAGCGACCTGGGAACAGAAGGATTATGGATCTGGAGTTCAAGTAAAAGGCAAATTGTTGACGTGTTTTCAAATTTTAAAGGAAGCGAACCAAATGGAAGGGCTCGCGAAAATTGTCTTCACTTATTCAAACAAGCAAACTGGAAATGGAACGATGCAAGTTGTAATTTCAAAATGGGATATATTTGTGAAAGAGAGAATCTATAACGATTTCCGTATTGTATTGAAGTCAAACTGTTCTCGAACAATGTAATTTTATGCAACATTTGAAAACGATGAATTATCGCTTAAAACAAAAACAATAATCGTGGTAGTTAAATTATGAGTAAATGGATTAACACTACGTTACCTGATTCGAGATGAAAATTCTAGATCAAGGGTTTTTATACATTGACCAACTAATGGACATAATTATGACGGTTAAAAACACAAAATGGTTAATTTTTACACAAATTATTGTAATGAGTTAGTTTGACACAATGAGAATATTTTCATTTATCTCTTTTTATAGTGTCAAACAACAAATTAATTTCAAAATAGGTTACGTCCCATTGTTCACTTATACGGCTGTCTTTAAAATTTGACAGAAAAGGGAAATTCGGATTTACTGGCATATCGGCATACAAATATTCCTTGGTCATCTACAACTAGGGCCTATATTAAAACTGATGGCCAAGTTGTCATATATACAGTCAAACCTGCTTAACAGACCAGCTGTATTTAGCAAGATCTTTTGTTATAAAACCATTGATTTTAGGTCCCTCTATAGTGCATTTCATATAGATTGAACCTGTATTAAAAGACCACCTGTCTTATGATACCACTTTCTTGTTCTCCCTTAAGTGGTCTCTTAAAACATATTTCACTGTACATACAAAATTCTTATGAGTTACTGATACTGAAAACATCAAACAGCCAAACAAACGGTTACATACTCTTTAGATTTTTTTTAACGAGCGAATGATCTTAATTTAGAAACCGTAATAATTAAAAGACTGTTCAAAGGTGATAACAATACAGAACATGTCGCTGTGAACTTAGATAGCGTGCAAGTCAGACAAAAGTATATAAAAGAATATTTTCTACTTTAGCACCCTAAAGATTATTTATATTTATCAGACAAAAATCCTCTGAGACTGGCTTCCATTTAACTGATCAATTGATGAAAGTATTTTACAAATAAATTTTATGCCGGGAACGTCATTGTTTTACTCATGACGTTATGCGCGTGAAAAGCGTAAATTGCTGTTAAATAAAAAAAAAAAATAAAAAAAATAAAAAAAAAAAAACAATCTGATTCGAAGGTTACTGTTTGTAAGGACGTGGATAAATTCACCGAAAACGTCAGTACGGTGTTCAAAGTGGTATATATTACATGTATATACTTTCCAGCAAATCATTTTCTCAAGATAAACACTAACGCAAATTTTAAGAAAAGTTATGAATTGCAGAACAAAATGTGCAGCAGAAATTTATGTCCTTCAGAATCATTATAAAAAGGCATTAGATTGAAATCTTGTCGGAAAATCTGCCCATTAACCAAACAGGATAGAGAAATACATGGGCAATTTAGATTTCCTCTTTGCTGTGGATTGCAACATAAAGTTATTTTAACGTGCGGCTTTATTTTAAACAAAAAAAGTATGAATGCAGAAATGATGAATGTTATCTCATTAATCTAACATCTTTTTGACATAAATTCTGCTGCAAATATATCATCATTATTATTATTATTATTATTATTAGTTGTAGTAGTAGTAGTAGTTTTGTTGGGTTTTAGTCACGACACAATTCAGGTCATATGGTGACTTTCGAGCTTTAATGGTGGAAGAAGACCCAAGATGCCCCTCCACCTGGGTAGAACCACTGACCTTCCGTAAGCCAGCTGGATGGCTTCCTCACAGTGCAGTAACTGTTTGCTGCAATCACATAGTGTAGTAACTGTTAGTTGCAACCACCCATTCCAGTAACTTTATACTGGAATCACCCAGTGCAGTGACTGTATACTGGAATCACCCAGCGCAGTAACTGTTTGCTGAAACCACACAATGCAGTAACTGTTTGTGAAACCACAAAGTGCCCTACTTGTTTGCTCGAACCGCACAGTGCAGTAACTGTTTGCTCGAACCACACAGTGCAGTAACTGTTTGCTCGAACCACACAGTGCAGTAACTGTTTGCTCGTACCACAGTGCAGAAATTGTTTCCTGTAGGAGGACTATTCCACTTTGCATATGCTCAGAAAATACCAGCTCACTGTGCACACACGCAAATACAATAATTGAAATAGGACTTAACGAATGCTTAATATAATGCAAAAATCTCAAAATATATTTCAGCAATTGTAAGCATCTCTCGATCTTGTCAGTGTTAAACCTTACAGGCTTTTATTATTGTTTACATTACACCAGGATGTTTCGTCAGTCAGTTCTGTAAGCAGGAAACACGTTTTGTTTTCTTAGATTGGCATATACTATACAAGGTTTGCATGCCTTTAAGTTTCACTTTTATTATCTACACCACTCAGACTCTGGTAAGAAAATAACAGGTGTAAGCTTTAAATTTGCTAATTCAAAGACACAAAACAGATTCCCCCCCCCCCCCCCCCCCCATTTTTTCTATTTTAGGAATTTGCTACCAATTGCAAAATAATTTTTGAATTATTTGAAATGACTTGTACATTATTTTATGGTATAATGGCGTTAATATATTGGTGAAATTATCACCATAACACAAACCGGCAGTATAACACCTTTATCAAACGGCTACATTTAAGACAAAAGTAATTTGCCGATCTGAAAGTTTATGACCTCAGTTTTTCAGTAAAGATCCAGATTCAGTTATCCAAATCGTAGATTTGTTAATGCTGTAAGATTAAAAAGTCTACATATAGTGTTCTAGTTGTTTGTGCATATTGTATGACACTCACCTTGCACAGATCATGTTCATGAAAGAGTTCCGGCACTAGTAGTTTGTATAAGCTGATGGCAATTTTAAACTTTCCAATATTTTCGCAATAACATTAAAAGGATACCGAGTAAATCCTGTAACTCTGTCATGACATCAACATTCCATGAAACACTATAACACTGCTATGAGGTCAGCATACTTTGAAACACTAAAACACTGCCATGAGGTCAACATACCGTGAAACACTATAACACTGCCATGAGGTCAACATACCGTGATACACTATAACAATGCCATGAGTTCAACATACCGTGGAACACTATATCACTGCCATGAGGTAAACATACCGTGATACACTATAACACTTCCATGAGTTCAGCATACCGTGAAACACTATAACTCTGCCATAACATCAACATTCCGAAAACACTATAACACTGGCTTGAGGTCAACATACCGCGAAGCGCAATATCACCGCAGGGAAGTCAACAAGCCATAGAACACTGTAACGCTGCCATACCTTTAAACACTATAACACTGAACATTCCACAGACCCCCGTGACACTTTTATGAGGACACTATAACACTATGATGAGGTCAACATACCTCGGATCACAGTAACACTGCCGCGAGGTCATCATTCTGTACAATATCGTAACATTTCCATGAAGTTAATATGCCGTGGAACACTTTTACACTGCCATGAGAAGACCGCTCGCTTAGCTCAGTAGGTAAGAGCGTTGGTCTACGGATCGCGGGGTCGCGAGTTCGATCCTCGGGCGGGGCGTATGTTCTCCGTGACTTTTTGATAAACGACATTGTGTCTGAAATCATTAGTCCTCCACCTCTGATTCATGTGGGGAAGTTGGCAGTTACTTGCGGAGAACAGGTTTGTACTGGTATAGAATCCAGGAACACTGGTTAGGTTAACTGGCCACCGTTACATGACTGAAATACTGTTGAAAAACGGCGTTAAACCCAAAACAAACAAACAAACAAACAAACAAACAAACAAACACAGCCATGAGATCAACATTTCGTGGAATACTGTAATACTGCTCAGAAGGAGAAGTCAACCACTGCCCTGAGGTCAAGATACAGTGAATCATTTTAATTCTGCCATGAGGTCGGTATTCCGTGAACACTGCAACACTGTTGTGAGGTCAACATTCCATGAAAAACTGTAACACTATCATTAGGTCAACATACCTCAGACCAAATATTAGACCTGTTGCACATTATAAAATCGAAAAGAATAATAGAATGCAACATCTGTTCGACTGAGTACGGTCATGAAAGGTAATAAAAACTTCAATACCCTCACGCCCTCCTAGCACCAGATTAAGAGGATGGCATTGAATGGACTCCATAATTCCAAAGCACCTGAAGTAATAATAACACGAAGTATTGGAATACTTTATACGGCGTTAGTTTTGGGATGTAGGTAATAGTTACTATGTATTTCATGAAAATGTTTCCAAGAAGGATCTTGGTAAAAACATATTTCTTTTTTCAAATGTTATTATACAAAGTGGCTTGAAATAAGTCCAAAACCAAGCTTAAACCGTTGTGTTATTTCTTTCATGTAATTGCTGGGTTACCCCGTCGCATCACAAAAGTAACTTCCGTACCATTTCCGATATAACAAGTAAGGATTTTAATATTACTTATATATAAATATATCAAAGCGTTAGCATTCATAAACCAACCAGAAAATTAACAAAAATTACGATTTGCATGTGCTTACTGTAAGTCGTTTACACATCATGTGATGTTAGTTCCGGGAACTTTGCATGTGGGAATATAAAGGCGGTATCTTTCATAATTTGTTACGCATGTGAAGAAGCAGAATGTATCCAGTAACGATGTTTCGTACTCTTACATTACTGTTTCTTACTTTAACTCATAAAACACAGTCTTCTCATGTTTTCCAATCGGAGAAACGTTTGAATGGAACGAAAGTTGTGTCAGGATACATATGCGTTTCGGAAGACATAGACAATATTCAAGAGATACTAGGAAATAGTATGAATTGCTCGTCGGAAGTCTCGATGGTACAGAAAAAGGACTTTGAATCAAGTATATCTAATAGGAAAATAGATGATGCGCTGGAAACTGTAAAGAAAGCAATATCAGAAGAAAAGCAACATATCAGGACTGCTCTAAATCAAATGGGGACGGAAATAGAAGGTATTCAAAACGCATTCACGGATACGGAAAATAGACTTTTCAAAGAACTTCATGTTCATGATATTGATTTCAAGAAATTGCAGAACGATGTTGTCTTTCAAGGGGCACAGCTGCAGAAAATTAAAGAAGAATTAGAAATGAAAGAAAAAGCAATAGATATGTACCAGCGGCTTAATGTTGAGTTAGAGAAGCAAATTACATCCTTGAGGAAAAAACTTCATCAGGAAAAAGACAACTGGGACTTCAAAGTCAAAACACT
Source organism: Mercenaria mercenaria (assembly GCF_021730395.1). Classification (NCBI taxonomy): domain Eukaryota; kingdom Metazoa; phylum Mollusca; class Bivalvia; order Venerida; family Veneridae; genus Mercenaria; species Mercenaria mercenaria. The sequence goes on along the minus strand of NC_069361.1, from coordinate 23,152,279 downwards.
GGAAAAGAAATTAGAACTTGTGGCCACACGCCAATGTTCGGATAGCTCATGGACAAGTTTTGGAACATCATGTTACCATGTTGGGAATGACGCATTAACCTGGGAGGAAGCAAAAACGAAGTGCGAATCGTATGATGGGATACTTGCAGAAGTGGAGAATGACTCTGAAAATACTTTCTTGATGGAACTGGCAAAACAGAAAGATACACGTGGTAAGGGGGCATGGCTAGGTGCTAGCGACCTGGAAACAGAAGGATTATGGATCTGGAGTTCAAGTAAAAGGCAAATTTTTGACGTGTTCTCAAATTTCAAAGGAAAGGAACCAAATGGAAGGGCCCGCGAAAATTGTCTTCATTTAAAAAAATCGAAATGGGAATGGAACGATGAAAAATGTCATAACAAAATGGGATATATTTGTGAAAGAGGGAATATATAACGATCTGCGTATTGTATTGACGTCAGACTGTTTTCGAACAATGTAATTTTTATGCAACATTTGAAAACGAAGAATTAAAACAATGATCGTGGTAGCTTAGATATGTAAAGTGTAAAATGTTTGTTTATTATAGTGTCACTCCTACTGAAAGGGCTAGCCAATTTGGCTGATGAGGCATCTACATACATTGAACAGCATTACTTCCCGATCCCTATTTTTAATGCCAGGCACCAGGCAGGTAGGCAATCGGTAATCCGGGGCAGGTACCTTATCCATTAGGTCACCGCAGCTCGACACAAATTTTGCCATAAATTATTGTAATGAGTTTGTTTGATACAATGAGTTTTCCTTTTTATTTATCTCTTTTTATAGTATGGAACATCAAATTAATTTCAAAATAGGTTACGTCCCATTGTTCACTTATACGGATGTCTTTAAAATTTGACAGGAACGGGAAAACTCGGACAAAGATATTATATGGATATACAAAATTCTTAAGGGAGACTAATACTGAAAACATTCAACATCCAAACAAACGGTCGAATACCCTTTCTTTGTCTAACAGGGAGATGACCGTAATGATTAAAGGACTGTTCAAAAGTGAGAACAATACAGAAAATGTCGTTTTGAATTTAAATAACGTGCAAGTCAGACATAAGTAGGAACTTCTTTTTGATTGCGACTAGATACTATTTTTTTCCATTTTATATGGTAATGTTTTCGGAGAGAAAATCACAGTCCAAGTCAATTACTTAGAGGAAAGGTATTGCTAATGTTTCTGAAGGAAACATATTTTAAACACTTGATATCACATCTGTTGCAATTTACAGGGTTTAATTTTGAACAATGTTCAAACGGGAAACTAGCTAGTTAATGTACCTGCTTGCATATGTCTAAGAAAAACTTAGATTTGGAAAGGAATTTATATAAGCTACTAGCTTTTTTTCCAGTCCATGCATTTGAACTGTGAAACTTTGTTGTACATATTATATGTATGTTGTTTCAAAATAAATATTATTTAGACTAAAACCTACATTTTTATATCACTGGACTAGTGAATATTTTCTACTTTACCACCCTTATTATTTATATTTATTTATCAGACAAAAATCTTCTGCGACTGGCTTCCATATAACTGATCAATTGATGAAAGTATTTAACAAATAAATTAAAAATTTCGTGAATACAAGATATTACATTTTGCATTTTTATTCTGCTACCATAATGACAAAAGTACAGATTAATGTTTTATTTATATCTTACCAGCGTCCATAGCCTGGTTAACAAAGCGCAATGGTAGTATGGTAGGACAGTAGGACGGGCGATGGTAGGATGACAGGATGGCATACAACCATCCTACCATCCCACTGACGCTATCCGCCAATCCTACCATCGCTATCCTGTTAACCGATTTTTCGACTATCGCACCATCCTACCATCCTGCTATCCTACCATCATACCATTCTACTGTCCTACCATCCTAGCATTCTACTGTTCTTCTATTCTACAAACGTCTTTCTTCCATTTCTTCCAGCGTTATAATATTTAGTGGCTATTGCCCTACATCAGTCGAGGGTAACTGTTGGCGGCGACGCGGATCTCACCGAAAACGTCAGTACGGTGTATTATATACTTTCAAGCAAATCATTTTCTCAAGATAAACACTAATGCAGTTGTGAATTGAAGAACAAAATGTGCAGCAGAAATTTATGTCCTTCAGAATCATTATAAAAAGGCATTAGATAGGAATCTTGTCGGAAAATTTGCCCATTAACCAAACAGGATAGAGAAATTCATGGGCAATTTAGATTTCCGCTTTGCTGTGGATTGCAACATAAAGTTATTTTAACGTGCGGCTTTATTTTAAACAAACATTAGTATAAATGCGGAAATAATGAATGTTATCTCATTTATTTAACATCTTTTTGTCATAAAATCAGCTGCATTAGTAGTACTCTAGTTTTGTTTGTTTTCTTGTGTCTAACGTTGCATCGACACAATTCAGTTCATATGGTGACTTTCCACTTTCCAGTTTTTATGGTGGAAGAAGACCCCTGCAGGTGCCCCTCCGTGCATTATCTCATCACGGGTGGGCTCGTTGGTAAAACCACCGACCTTCCGTACGCCAGATGGATGGCTTCCTCACGTTTAAAATTGGTCCATCATTCAATTTGGGCAGTACCATTTATTATTCAAAGGGGTGTCACTTAAAATTTGCTGACTGAACAGCGAACAGTGCAGACCATGATCAGCCTGCAGGAAATATTTAGTGGGAAACATCCGAATCAAAATCTTGAACGTATTTGATACTTTCCCCGGAATCACAGATACAAATCCACCTTCACATATTAATTGTGAAAGTTTGAGGATTTTCATACAACGTATTTTCTAAAACTAATATGACAAATAATACAATAGTAACAAGGAAAAATATTTCTTTTAGTGATGCATTGTACATTAAGGAAAATATCTAAGACAAAAAATGATTAAAGAATGCATTCCAGTATAACATAATTAATTACCTATGAATCTATCTGAGGGAAATTTAACAACACGTGTTTTGATAATGCATTTCTTAATAGCCATATGCCTGTTTCTTGAAACAACTGCCTTTAATTTCATAGAAATGTAAAGAAAATAACGGACGTGTCAATGGCACATGCATGTCAAATCGCACATGCGAAATGAATCATGGATGTATGTTTCAGAAAATCTGTGCAGACTTTTCTTGTTTAAAATGCGTACAATTTAACTTTGCTCTAATTTGATAACGTATCATATAACAGGGATGAAAATCGAGGTCTTTTGTTACAAGTGATCTTGGGCGATTCTCTAAATATATAATAGATTCTTGGTTAAACAAACATTTCATAATTCTTTTCTTGTTTCTGAAAGTGAAAGAGATACCGAAATAGAAATGTCATGCACGGATCAAGTGCATCAAATACGCTGCAGTGAAATTTGGTCATTTATGTACAGTTTGTAATCATTTAACTAGACCCATAGGCACCTAAATATGTTGTATTGGAATGCATTCTTAATCATTTTTTTTTGTCTTAGATTTGTATTTAATGTACAATGCATCACTAAAAGAACTATTTTTCCTTTTTATTTTTGTATTGTTTGTCAAATTAGTTTTAGAAAATACGTTTTATGGAAATCCTCAAACGTTCTGAGTCCTGCGGATTCAACCGGTACAATTTATGCAACTCACTTTATCCAACATTTGTTCTGACGTCTGAAAAGTGATTCCAGACAGCTGTTATAACTTACTTATTTTGTTAAACACCTTTCTTCTTTGTTTTAATAAAATAAACAATATAATGAAAGAGGTTTACTCTTGTCACTCTGCTAATATGTCCTTTTTCGTGTACGTTTGAGTAATTTTACAGCGTCTGGTCTACATGCTTTTAACGAAAATAAAAATTTAATATCCTCCTCAGCTTCTTTTTTTTTCAACAAGACTCTCAGAGAAATGTAGATAAATTAGAAAACAAACTAAGGAATTACGGAGCCAAATGTGTGCGTAATGAAGATTAATGGTAGGCCGCTTATCACACAGACTTCAGCAATCACTGATGATATGTTTTTATATACGTCTGGCTGGGTTTGATAAAAGGATTGAAACCAGTGCATTGTACAAATAAATCACTGATAAAACGAAAACGTATGCTTGTATTTCAGATTTTACTGTCTGTGTTATACATGATCCGCCAATTACTGAGAAATATCTCTGGTTAGCAGTGTCATATTTGCAACTGCAAGTAAGTGACAAGTCAGATTTCACGTGATCATTCCAAAGTATATTATTTTGATTGTAACACGTTAATTAAGTAAATGATTAGTAAATACTTATAGATGCATAGAAACGCAACAAGAGCTCAAAGTATTTGTAGTTTTCATCACATTTGTGGAATTATTTTCAATAAGAGTATGATACATTCGCCCATCATTTGCTTGCAGAAATAATTGGATGACAGTGGAAACAAGTGAGAAAACCAGCAATTAATGTATGTTCGTGTGTGTCTGCTTTTGTTTAGACTGCTTGTTTGAGACAAGATACAATGAACTTTTATGGAATGAAATGTCAGACAATAAAATAATTTAATATGAAGATCACGTATTTATGTAAAAAAACAAAGAAAAGTATCAAACAGGGAATGAAAGCCGGTCTTGTCTATAGTCTTTAACATTGTAATTCCGTAGACAGAAATCTTCTTTTCGTATTATCAACTGTATAAAAGTATATGTCTAAACAGAATTTCAAACAACCATTGTATAGTTTACTTTTACTGTCCAAGGCTAAATATTTCGCTTAGGTGTAGTACTTTCCCTCCTGATGACATATGTGTCAATTCATGCCAGCTTGATTTCATTACTTTTAATATGTACAATGTTGCTTTTAGTCCTTCCACTACCATGAATATAAAATTGGTAAACACAGTAAAAACATTTAAACCGTACTGAAAACAAGCAGCAGCATCATACGTTGATACAAGTATTGAACAAACTAAAGTACAATAGGTTTTTTTATATCTTTACAATTGTTACAAAAACGTATGAAAGCAACATCATACTTATTGTACAAGTATAATAGGTATTTAACATCATTACAGTTGTTAAAGAACGTACTGTAAATATGCAGCCGCATGCTATTTAATATAATTACAACAGGCAGCAGTACACTTTCATTTACAAGTATTGAACGACTTAAAGTGCAAAGTGTAGTCGGTATATTATTACTTAAGCGTACTAAAAGCTTGAAATAAGACCATAATTCTGTTGCAAGTAATGTACGATTTAAAGTACTAATCACATCAAAGCGTAACACCGAGTACATTGATGAAGTCTCTGTGAAAGTCGGTGACTCTGTGATAAAATCCACAAAATGTGTTAGGAATCTTGGTGCAGTATTTGACAACAGCATGGATATGGAACAACAAGTCAACTCTGTGTGCCGGGCTGGATAAGCACAACTACGCAAAATAGGTCACATCCGACCAGTGATGCCACAAAGACCCTTATCAACAGCATGGTTACTTCACGGTTAGACTATAGTAATGCATTTTTATGTGGTATTCCAAACAGCACACTTAACAAGTTGCAACATGTCCAGAACACGGCAGCTTGCGTCATCACTAAGACGCACCGTCGCAATCATATAACACCGGTTCTGAAGGAGCTCTATTGGTTGCCAGTGAAATATAGGGTGCAGTACAAGGTTCTGACCCACACATTTAAGGCTTTACACTATCAGTCCCCTGCCTATATTAGGGATATGATAGAAGTTTATAAACCGGTCAGAAATCTAAGACCACAAGACACGCTGTCGCTGGTTATGCCAAAAACTAAAACCATGATGTATGGCAATCGCAACTTTTCGTTAACTGCTCCAAAGCTTTGGAACTCCCTTCCCGTTAAGATCAGGGAAGCTCACACGCTAGCTGCTATGAAAAGCCTGTTTAAAACCCACTTCATTGTACAATATTTTGTTAACTGACCGATACATTGATGTTTTTTGTCTTCTTCATAAAACAGCGTAGAACAGTATTTTATCCTAGGGTCACTTAAATACTTTCAAATATGTATGTAGGGATAACGCATGTTTTTTCGTGTTATAATATCTGCAGAATCCCGAGGGATTGGTTGGTGCCCGAGCCCGTTAGGGCGAGGGTACCAACGTATCCCAACGGATTCTGCAAATGTTATAACACGAAATGAACATGCGCTAACGCTTATCTAGCATAACACGCGTTAAAACTGATAAATGAATAAAATGTCACTCAACGTCATTAAATATCCACGAAATGCACGGGAATGTCTGAGTTGTTTTTTTACTTTGAGGTCATTTCGTTTTGAATTATCCGTTTTAGGACCGAATGACGTTTACGCTTTGCCACGGAACGCGCATATATAAAAAGGTGTTATAACAGCACGCGAGCGCGAGAATCTCTCTGTTAACACACGTTTTCTCTCCTGTTAAAACACCCCCGAAAAGTGACAATAACAGCAGTTTTATGCTAGAATGTATGTTTGTCTTGTTTTATCTTTATGTTTTACATTCATGATTTTTGTTAATGTGGAATGCATTATTTTTGTATGCGTATTTGTTTGTATTGTTTGCAATTTATTCTGTAAAGCACTTTTGAACGTGTGCATGTGCATGAAAAGAGTGCTATATAGATGTGGTATAATAATAATAATAATAATAATAATAATGATAACAACAATAATAATAGTATACAAAATAGCGCGTGAATTGTAAGTAAAATGTTCTGAAAACTTGAAGCAGCAGCATGTTACTGTTACAAGTATTGAACGACTGTTTTATACTGATAAAAATGTTACAACTTGACTATAGAAATAAGAATTCTACCTGACAGTACATGATTGCATTTGCCGATAGAAATGTTGTGTTAGCTTCAAACTTGTGTTGGCTTCAAACGAATGAGATACAAAATTCGAAGAAATTTGCTTCAGCAACCAAGGGCATCAGCCAGAGTAAAACAGTCTAACGCATGTGCTTTCCAGTCCTAAAACTGCTATTTCACTAGGAGACTGAGCAAGTGCAAGTTGATAATCCGACTGCTTTTTGTCTTTTGCTACCTAAGTACAACTACAAATTATGAAGACATTTATTGATATGTATGCGTTCTATGTACATTAAATGAAATTCAGGTGTAATTTCCAGCGAAAACCATCAAGTTTATCCTAGCTCGTCCTTTTGTTCTAAACAAGGAAGTTGTGACGGCTTAAAGAGCGTATAAGTAATGGTGTACAAATAACTTTTGAATACATTTAGTACAAGGATTATCTCTATTTGAACGTTTTTGGGACATATATTCCTTACTCGACGAAACAAACTTCACTGTAGGTAGCGCTGAAGTTAGGTGCTTTTTACTGCAGATCTTACTTTATGATCGGGTACTAATTGATTCCAGTCCTATGATTCGTTTGAGTTATCGTCATGTAGCGTCAGATTCAACACCATGTAAAGAACCACAGCAATCTGTAGCCTTCTGCAGCCTTCCATAGCCTTCTGTAGCCTTCTGCAGCCTTCTGTAGCCTTCTGATTGTTAACTATGACGGGGAAATAATTGTTATATAACATTTACATGAAATGGATTAATTCCGTCTGTGTACCGTCTGCAAAGGCAGAATCAGTCGTGTCCAGCATGGTAAGGGTTAAACGATTTGTAAAAGTAACAGTAAAAGTTGTCCTATAATTGAATTATATATTACTTCGGATTGAGATTTTGCATACAATGTAAAATGTAAATATCTGTAAAGTTCCTATCAGTACTGCTCACGGAATTATATTTATTTTCTTTAAAGGCAGACTGCATTTTTAATCTGATGCATTTTATTTACAGTAAATCTTATTGAGTGACTATTATTTCGTTTGTTCCATTGAATTCTATACATTCCTGTATAAGGCGAACATATCAGAATAACAAAACATTCACAAGGAATGGATTGTCTGTCTATTCCTAGGCAATTAGCACAGTATGTTATATGCCATCTTCAACGAAAACATAGACCAAGCTCAAGATATTAACATTGGATACAAATTGAAATATAACGATTGTTTATGAGTTAAAATGCATCTTGTTTTCGTATAAAACGTTGCATATTATTTGGCTAACTATGTATAAAGTTATACTGAATACAGGAGAGGATATGGCATCAATAGCTGAAACGAATGAGCCGCTCCATCAGAAAACCAGCATTTGCGACCAGCATGGATCCAGACCAGCCTATATGCTGTTCGCTAACAGTTTCTCTACTTGCAATAGGCCCTGAAAGCGAACAGCATGGATCCTGACCAGACTGCGCGCAGGCTGGTCTGAACCCATGCTGGTCGCAAATGCATTATGTTGGTTTTTTCTCATGGTGCAGCTCAAATGATTTGTTTTTAAGGGACTTAAATATGACTTCGAGATTTAATATTTAGGACAAGATTTGATTTATGAATAAATAGCGCTCCTAAAAGTTTAGCTAGAATGTGGCTATTGAGCTAAATTATCTACAAAAAATAAATAATTTAGAAGAGAAATGCACTGAAGAAATATGTTCAAAGCAGTTAATGCTCAATATGCAATGATCCTTATAATAAGAAATGCAACAATCTCTGCTACGTTGTTAAGTGAGACATCTTTTCAGTTTGCTCCTGAAAAAACTTGCCAGCAGCAATGTTTTGAAAAAGAAAAAATGCAAATCTCCACTTGTTATGGGTCAAAAATACAAAGAAGAGTGCGGATGAATGCTGAAAAAAGCCAAATCAAGTTATTTCTTGGCGCGTATGAAAGCTCATGGCGCGCATGAAAGCTCCGACGCTGCCAAATTGTCCAGTTTTATAGAATAGAAGGAGAATAGTCTGGTTATGATCTGCTGGCGGTAATTACATATGATATGTAATGAATAAAAAGTTTCTTAGACAAATACGTACAACAAATTATTGACTTAAACAAAGATGTCTGTAAATTTATAATATTTTAAAGTAATGTGCACAGTTTTTAGATTTTCCTATCACTATTATTACATGCGCAGGGATCAATTATAGAATCGCCACACAGATTCTGAATAATAGTGGGAAAGGGCTTTTATAGATATTTTGAAGAAGACGATATTGAAACAGATAAGACTGGCTGCAGTCTCGGTCAGTACGTTTCGTTAACACTGACATAATTAAGCAAGTACGTCTGAATAACTGATAATTTCTTTAACTCTGCTTAATATGTCCATTGATGCCAGAATTAAAAGCACCCGTAAAATCTACATAAATTACTTCTTTTACAGAGGAGGGCGTTTTAATTTCTTTTGTTCAGCAATGCGTTCTATCATGTTTTATTTTCATGTGTTTGATCAAAATTAGCAATTTATAAGACTATGATTTTCAACAGTGACTATGTACCTTTCTTTGTAACCGAGTCTTCTATTATTCTTCTTGGTTGCATTTTTTGCTTCCAAAGGATCTTTTTACAGATTTTATTAACTATCATAACAGCATTCTTTAAGTGCCGTGTGGCGGCTGTAAAAAGTCTCCCCGTACTTGGATTCAGTGTTGTTATGTTTTCTGGTGCTTTGGGATCATGGAGTCTATTCAACACAATAAATTATGTGTAATAGAGTTCCACAAGTTTAAGCCGGTGCTAGGGGGCGTGAGAGGTGTTGCACTGTTCATTTCCTCTCATGCACAGACTCAATCAAAACGAGTCTGCTATTATTCTTCTTGGTTGCATTCTTTGCTTCCAAAGGATCTTTTTACAGATTTTATTAACTATCATAACAGCAATCTTTAAGTGCCTTGTGGCGGCTGTAAAAAGTCTCCCCGTACTTGGATTCAGTGTTGTTATGTTTTCTGGTCCTTTAGGATCATGGAGTCCATTCAACACAATAAATTATATGTAATAGAGTTCCACAAGTTTAAGCCGGTGCTAGGGGGCGTGAGAGGTGTTGCACTGTTCATTACCTCTCATGCACAGACTCAATCAAAACGAGTCTGCTATTATTCTTCTTGGTTGCATTCTTGGCTTCCATAGGATCTTTTTACAGATTTTATTGTAAAAAAGAAAAATTTTAATATAATAAGATTCACGAGACTTGTGTAGGTCTTGTGGTTTCCGTCACCTTATTTAAATCCCTTTTCAACTGGAAAGTAATTTAGAGAACTCAAACTGATGACAAACATTCATTCAAGTGATAATTTCCTGATCATGTGCTTAACTGTTATTATATTGCGTCTGGATGAACAGTTCTTTTTACGAAAGCTATAACCGGTGAAATTTTACTACTTCTAATGTTTCTGCTGCTGAAGACCACATTTGATTACGAGTCTGGTTTGAAGTACCTAATAACTGGATTTCTATGAATTTGTTCAGATTCAAATTTCAATGGTCTTTATTTACCGTTTAAAGCTAATATTGATGAATAGAATGTGACTGGAATAGCTTGTATTAGAACAAAGATTTCGAAATTCTATTCATTCAGTTTGTGTTTAAAATACTCAAATACATATTTTGTATGACTGTCTGTTGCTTAAACTAACACTATCAAATGGTCTTAATTTATTGTCTTCTATCTCTTGTATTGATATACTGATATTAAGATTGACACTACTCCGCCACCTGTGTTATTCCTAAAATTGTTGCAAAGTTTTCCTATTCCGTTTGTTTAGTGTTAGCCAGATATTCACTGTAATTGTTTCGTCTTCTGGTTCTGAATAATGAAAAAGTTTATATAGATTTCTTTCTTGTGATCCCCTTGCATATATGCGAGTATTATTTGTATCTTGAGGATCTTTGAAGAACGGCATTTTGCCGTCAAAACACTTCATAAGAAACCAGTCCAATTGTGTGCTTTCTTTCCCACCGAGAATGAGAAACTTCTTTTGTTGTATTTCTGTAGGTTTGATAGCGCTGGTAAATTCGTTTAGAAATAATAACCACCGAAATATTGATATCCTTGTGAGACTTGAATTGACTTTTCATTTATATAGCGGGTCAATTTGTCAATATTGTGTTGCTAGCATGTCTACCAACCTGCTAGCGAATGTATCTAGTTTCTTCAAAACACTGGAGCAAGACTGTTCATTTTCTGAGTTTCCATCGAAGTATTTTTCTTTTGTACGGGTTGCTCGTTACTTTTCCCTTGCTTTGGCATTTACTTCCGTGTTGCGTAAGTGAATTACGTCCACAATTACGGGGATAAATATATACAAAGTTAATTTAGTAAGTTTGTATGTAGATGATGATGTGAATAGATTTCACGAGTTAAATGTTGAAATTTGTATTTCTGTAGTTTAAAAAGCCAACCTCCTGACATATCTACATTTATGAATTACTTATTGTAGTTATAAAAGACAAACAATTTTATTATACGGTTTGGCATTGTTTCACTGGTTTAAGTACATCACAAACGCCCATTTGACTTTAATGCTAAAAAAAATACTGGCAGTAGCTTCGCAAATGTTATGCGCAAATAACCAATCTGCACGTTTTGTAAATAACCAATTTGCAATTAGCTCAACGATTGGTAAATTCTGGTCTTGATAACATCTTAACTAAGTTTGAAACTCAGTCATTTCGGTTGAACAACTACGTCACAAGACTGAATTTAAGAACAACCTTGTATACAGAATACATTTCATTCAATATACCGAAACTTAGAAAGGCATTTGTTTTTCTCCAACATTCATGAACCCCCATTAGACTGTCTATTTGCCTAAGGTATACAACGAAGACACCAGCATCTTTATATCACTTCCTGTTCTACACTGCTTTGTTAGGCGCGGAGTTTCCTTTAGCTCAATCTTGCTGCAACTTTCGTACTTGTATCATACGATGCTGATATTGAGATATTTGAGCCGCGCCATGAGAAAACCAACAAAGTGCGTTTGCGACCAGCATTTATCCAGACCAGCCTGCGCATGCGCGCAGTCTGGTCAGGATCCGCATGCTGTTCGCTTTCAAAGCCTATTGCAATTAGAAAAACTGTTAGCGAACAGCATGGATCCAGGCGCGGATGCGCAGGCTGGTCTGGATCCATGCTGGTCGCAAACGCACTATGTTTCTTTTTCTCATGGGGCGGCTCATTTCTCGTATGTTTGGTTTGGTAGAATAATGGATTAAAACCGGTGCACACACATATACATTACCGATAAAGTGAACAGACTTGATAATATTTAGATCTTGATGTTTTCTCTCAGCATAATACCTGAAATGTTGCCGCCAGTTAATTGATCGCAAGAACTCTTCGGGTGATTTGTTTGCTTTTGTTTAGTCTGATAATTAGTGTCAAGATATTTTGAAGTAATAAACGCTGTAGAATTTGATCTATAATAAATGAGACAAAACACAAAACAAAGCTTCTTTAATTCTGATCTAGAATTTTTCGACATTTAAGTACATGCGTGTAACACCGCCTCAGTAGTCAGAGGTTTGTGTTATTAATTTTTAGAAATTAAATAAACGTATATGTCCAGGCAGATTTTTTTCACACTCATTTTTCAAAAGTTTTAGCGCTTTCTATGTTGGCCTTATCAGTTAGTTATGTCTTAAAAATCTTTAAGAGTTTTGTAATTGTACTTAATAAATAGAATAGGTTAACATGTCGTCTTCTTTAAAGTAAATTCTAAAATACATAGCACAGCATTTATCAAGAATTAAATGCTATATTTGTGTTTTATACGGGTACAAACAGCACTGAGACTTCTTGCAAATTCATGAATCGCACTAATGTCGATTCAGTTTTGATCTGTATCGTTACAAAAATAATTTTACCAATATTTTAATATTCCTTTTGAAATTTTGGCGTCAAAATTTGAAATAATATTTCGATTTAAATGACATAGAATTGCGCATGCAATCTCGATGAAAGGGCCTAGTCCAATAATGATAACACGAAAATACTTTTTTTTTCTCCCATTCAAATATACAGTGAATGTAAAGATTGAAGTATAAAAGCAAAAATCGGAAGACAATGTTCAGTAACAAGTAACGTTTACAGGGAAAATTAACAGATTCTTTTTATTATCTAATACCGTGTTCACACTAGCAGAACGGTTTTATTTTTATTAGGCACTAATTGGCTATAATTGGTATTTGACATTCAAAACCCATCAAAATATAATCTAGTTTGCGTCCACACTAGGCAAAGAAATATGGTTTAAATATGTACATGCAATGTTGGAAGTTAACAAATATCTTGCAATAAGCAAAAAAGGTTTCAAAGAATTGAGGCTAACAGAAACAAGAAGGGGTCATCAATATTTAAACTTCTGTGTTCATCTAAGAATTTCTGTTCATTCCATCTATTGTCCATTTTGAGCGTCAGCATGACTCCATATCGCAATTTAATGTTTTTGTTTCAACAACAGTCCAGTTACTTTTGCCAGCCACAGCATCAATTGTTTGATAAAAAAGAGAAACACATGGTATTCTTCCTCCAAAAGGTAAGATCTGTGGATTTGGGATTGTAAAACCAGTTATAACCCACATTTGCGTTCACATTTGTAAAATAATGTAGCATTACTTTTTAATGTAGTATTAAAACCACCTCCCGAGGTAGTTTTAATGCTACATTACAGAAACCACCTGACCTTTACAAAATTCACGTTTTACACCACATATAGTGTGGACGCAAACGAGTTTAAAAAATAAACCCAAGTTAATGTAGGATTAAAAACGTAGTCTGAACACGGTATAAGAGTAATTTCGTATCAGCAGAGGATAGACAAGAAATTCTCATGTCAGCTTCGTTTATCTGCACATTAAATAACTAATAAGCTAAATTGACGTTTGTTTCGCTCACTTGAAAATAAACACAACGTTTTGATTGTATGATAGATGCATTTATTACACTGAGTGAATTCCTAGTGTGCTAGAAATTCAGAACATTTGGAATGATTCGGCGTTAAGGAAACAGAGATAATAAATGAGCCGCGCCATGAGAAAATCAACATAGTGCGTTTGCGAACAGCATGAATCCAGACCAGCCTGCGCATCCGCGCAGTCTGGTCAGGATCTATGCTGTTCGCTAACGGTTTCTCTAATTGCAATAGGTTTTGAATGCGAACAGCATCGCACAGTCTGGTCTGGATCCATGCTGTTCGCAAACGCACTATGCTGGTTTTTCTCATGGTGCGGCTCAAATTATATTTTAAGAGTATTTCACTTTTATCAAAAGTAGATACGCACTGCGCATTTCCATTAAATGCAGTCAAATGCATGTTCGTGTAATTTGTATTGTTATATCTGTCTTTGGCAATTTAATTCTCATAGAGATTAGACGTTCAGAGTAGAAGTTAACACTACATGCTTAGTTTAATATCATATATTAATAATTTCTTACGTAGGCCTAGTTTACTTTTATTTGGTAAAATGCTAAATGAATGTTTATAATTTCATTCCTGATTACAAATCTGGAAAATCTAAACGTGGTTACTAATTCACACGTTCAAGTTATCATGATTTGCTTTCAAACTGATTTTAAAAAATGGCTCCTACTACAGATCTACCTAAAGTCAAGGTCGAATCACTTAGACCTTAAAAGCCGCCACTGTACCATACAGTATTGAGGTAGACTAGAATAGTGTAGACTAATTTTTAATTTTTATCGTGGTTGCTCTAAAAAACACAGGTGCCTGTCCAGTCTTGGTGCCCATATGGGTGCTGCCCCCTAAAAAATTTAAAAAACACTGTTTTAATCCGAAAACGAAAAAAAAAAAAAAAAAAAAATTTGAAAAAAAAAAAAAATTCCTATACATACTCTTATATGGAAAAGGTGCTTGTCTTGCCGTAACGCTATGGAGGTTTACTAGGACATGCTGTGGAACAACCAAAAAGTCCAGTTCAGTACCAATGCAAGCTACCCTGCTGCCGTTTACACATTGGGCATTTAGAAAACAGTAAACAATCCTATTCTACCTAATATACAACATTAAATAACTTACATTTAAATTCTAAGATGCCAAGAACTGGATAGGTTTTCTACTTTCGTTTTGAAACAAAATGGCCGATCGTCACTGTTATTTTGCAAGTGTCCAGACAAGTTGGCTTGTTTGAATTTAAATGTAAGTTATTTAAGGCTGTTGACTAGGCAGAATAAGATTGTTTACTATTTTATAAATGCATGATGTGTAAATTGCAGCAGGGTAGCCTCTATTGGTACTGAACTGGACATTTTGGATGTTCCACAGCGTGTCCTAGTAAACCTCCATAGCGTTATGGCAAGACAAGCACCTTTTCCATAAAAGCGTTTTTTTGTTTTTTGTTTTAAACTTTTTTTAGGGGGCGGCACGCATATAGACACCAAGACTGGACGGGCGCCTGTGCTAAAAAACTGATAAAATGTTCGACCGATCGTCACAACGTCACAATCATCCTTCGAATCCTGACGCCATTGATATTGTAATGACTTGACCGTATAAATGTAAAACTGATACGACAGGTAGATATCGGCCTGATAAATGCATAGTGATATAATAAAATTTACCCCAAAAAATTGTTTTAGATGTTTATTCATATCAAACAGCACTTCGGCTGTAAACTTAGTTTAGTTTCTTTTTTTTTTACTGACTGACCTATGAACTGTAGATTGCATATTGTACATATTGCGCATAGAACAGAATATAAGTAATCGTTTTCATCTTTTAAGTATTGACTTGATTGATTTAATTCAAGATCTTTAAAAAAATGAATCTTAACAAGGCCAGTTTTTATTCATATTATTATTATTCATTCAATTATTTGTCATTATGGAAGATATAAGAAGAACTGAGAAAAATAAAACGTTTAATGCTTAACACCATTTTGTTACATTCCTCCTACCCAACGGGACACCTCCATGTCTCAAAGCAATCATCGCCGTTGTTGTTGAAAGATACATTAACCTCGCGTTGCCGCTAAAAGAACTGGAAAAACAAATTTGTAGTAATAAAAATGCAAGGATGAATATCCAACAGCGAATGCCACGTTCCAAAAGCGCATCATTCCCAAATCGCAACTCAAGTATGCAGGCGTGCACAAACACGCACACACAAACAAAAACACACACTAACACATACAGGGCAAACACACGGGGACAAAAAGATAAAGGAACACAGTGGGGCACCGCCTTGAAAGGGTCAGTGGCGAAAACACTACTGGCGAGCTGAAACCAGTTTATGGTGCGCACATTACGACACTCATACCCCCATCATGTTTCAAAGTCACGGAACAGTCAAAATAAAAGTAATTCCCGCCAGGTGAATGCCTAACACACGCAATGGCACTAGAAGGCATGACATGTAAAACAAGAAATTGTTCTTGTAAATTTATATGAAAAGCAAACCTTAAGAACTAAAAACGCATAAACTCAGTGCCTTTGCAGAAGAGAAACGGCCGTGCCGTAAGGGCCCAAGAAGAGAGAAATCAAAACAATCCAGTCCCGGTTGGTTTTAAAATGTCCTCCGCCTCTTCCGTCAGACAGAATCAAATAAGTAAGCGTATCGTTTAAATGTAAAAGGGTTAAACACTTAACATGCGGTGTATCTCAAAACAGTTGGGTCATAACCGCTTTTTAAAAAACTTTTATTTATGATCTTATCAGATGCAGTTGGAAAATTGCCATGATTGCAGTTAAGAAATATAAAAAAATAAAAATGTTGTGTTCACGCTCAATCTTAAGACATGCGCATTGGTCAGTTTCAAAATTTTAGGTAAATGTCTCATATTGTTTCCACATATCCCCATAGGGATTAATTTATGATCACTTTGAAGGACATAGATAGGCTTGCAAAAGAAACATAAATATGCTTTAAGATTTAGTTGCATTAGTTAAAGCGGTGAAGTTTTTAAAATGGCCAATATTTTTCAAAATCTACCAAATTCTTCAATCTTTATCAGATAAAAATTGAACGACAGGAAGTATAAGATTGTTTTCGATTTTTACATTCCAGATCCAAACGAAATAAATTGATAGGTGAATGAATTCATCTTAAGCAATTATAACATACTTTTACCTAATAATATAACTGTTTTGAAAGTATAACCGTCTTACTTCTAAGCACAAGAAGAATTTTCGCACAAATGAAAGTCTGAAACATCTTAAAGCTATAGTATGGCATATGCATGCTCTCAGATTAAAAACTATATAAAATATGCATGACAAAAAATCTCGTCAAATGCCGAACCTGTTTTCCTGTTCTGTGCTAAAAATAAAAAAAGCAAGTTCTACCTACTTAAAATAGCCTTATATTCATTGATACACTTACTTTGAAGTAGGACTTCACCAGTCACAGCAAAAAGTGTTACATTGTGCTTTCTGCCGTTTGATTTGTATGTTTCTGATATAAGATACTTTTGGGAAATACTTTTTTCTTTTAAAAGTGATTGGTCACGTAAACCAATGCAAAGCAATCCTTAGAGCTAAACAGATTTCTGGTGATAACTCATGCTCTTCAAAGGAATCACAAATTTTCCAAATTGGATTATTCGAAAAATTACTAGAAATTTACCTATGTATAGTAAACTTTTCAAACGAACTTTTATACGTCAACTGTAGTAAAGGAAAGACAACTCTGCATGGAGGTTGAAAATCCAGGGACATCTGTATCAAGAAGTCAATGAAGGCAACGGAATTGTGAAGGCAATTTGATCAAAACAGAAGATACCGTAATTTCATTGTGTTATGATTATTTCATAAATAGTATTGTTATTGCATCATATAAAGCTATCGATCATTTCGAATTCAAGAGAAAGCAGTCATAATAAAATGTACTTGAAGTTCCTAGAAATCCGAACAGTCGTAAACCTGCAAGGCAAGCATGATTATCGATGCCAGGTTTCTCTGGCTGCGACAACCTGTACAGTGCCGTATCCGATCGTTTTTGAGGCTACAAATGTGTTCAAGGATTTTTTGTTAAAAGCTAAATTTCCAGCTAACATTTGTCAGCACTACCAAAAACATATTCTGGTACTAGAACATTCTACTAAATATAGCAATTGATTAATAAATATGACATTTGAAATATTAGACAGCTAATACAAAATCTTGTCATTAATTTTGTCCTTGTTGTACTGATAACTGTTGACGAATTACAGTTAATAGCGGCAGTGAAATTGTAATTCAAATGTTTGAAGGTTTGTATATGGATAAGGGTGTGGGATGAGAAATTGTTTAGCTGATCTACGTGAACATGCAATATCATTTAATGTAAAATATTGAACAACAAATAATAAAACCATGTATGAAGCAGATAACATTGTTTCGAGTACATGGTTTGAAGTACGGGTTACACTGTAAAATGTACACTTTTTATATCCAATTTGCTTAACATAATCATGTCAATTCGGAAGGCGAAAAGACGACGTTTGGCGGGGTGACGTTCAGAGGGGCGATATTCGGCGGGGCGACGTTTGGCGGGGTGACATTCAGCGGGTCGACGTTTGTCGGGGCGCCATAACGTCGTTCGGCGGGGCGACATTCGTCGGGGCGACGTTCGGCGGAGCGCCATAACAAAGTTTGTCATTGCGACAGAACGAAATAACGAAATGGCACAAATCAGCCACCATAATCTTTAGATATTTTACCAAGCGTATGTGTATGGTACATCTGGTCATTGAGTCACGCAATTTATGATATTGCATAGGAAGCATTTCCTTCTTGTTTTTTTTTTTTAATTTAGAGGAGAATTTATTTTCTCAAGATGAACGCTAAAACAATTGTTAACAATGATCTCAGATTGCAGAGTAAGGTGCAGCAGTAATGGCCTCCTTAATCATGTTTAACAGGCATTAGACTGTAATCGTATTTGAAATCCGTCCATTAACCAAGCAGGATAAAGAGATTCACGGGCACCTTACTGTGAATTGAGTACTGCTACTTACCATGCAGTAATGTGGCAGTCTGTTCATATAGCAGAGGTACGTGCAATATTGACAGAATCTGTCGATATTTCAAACTCAAAGCTTCCTATATTCGAGTTATCCTCACACTTTGGATAAAGGACTTTCATCATGAACGCAAACCCATTGATATTTCAACAATTAGAGCACCTAAAAAAGTTGACCATTACATCGCTCTTAAAAGTTAGATACAAGATACAAATTTTAGATACAAATTTTATTTAAAGTCGGTGTTAATATACAGACAACATTAGCTATGTATAGCTATTGACCGACATAAATAAAAATAGTATATTTAATAACATAATAAAAATGTACCTATTAAAAGAGTTACAACAATTAGCAAATCAAGTTTATAAATAGTACATGAGTTATACATACAAATTGGTTAAACCTGAAATACATCTGTTAATCTTGGCCTAGGCCTAAAAACTAGTTAAAAGCAAAAGATGGTAAAACACTGAACTGAAAAAGAACACTAATGCGTTTTTAGAAAATGGTTTAAGACATCTACCACATCAAATCAAATTTGTTATGGACTGATTAACAGCTGTATTTCAGAAGTCAATAAAAGAAACTTAAGGACTACTTAAATGATTAGTTTATTTACAGTATGCTTATTTTTACGTTAAAGGCTTACTTTTGTTGCCAGTTTCGTGCTGCCCGTGCTAAATATGATTTACTATACACACAATAGTGGTAATTGTCATCTTAAGGAATCTAAGGTTCTGTTCTGGCCGTCCGCTATCACCTCTTACAATTTAAGGGGCTGCTATCACTTCTTGCAATCTAAGGTTCAGCTATTACTTCTTGCAATCTAAGGTTCAGCTATCACTTCTTGCAATCTTAGGTTCAGCTTTGGCCGTGCGCTATCATTTCTTGCAATCTAAGGTTCAGCTTCGGCCGTGCGCTATCACTTCTTGTAATCTAAGGTTCAGCTTTGGCCGTGCGCTATCACTTCTTGCAATCTTAGGTTCAGCTTTGGCCGTGCGCTATCACTTCTTGCAATCTTAGGTTCAGCTTTGGCCGTGCGCTATCATTTCTTTTAATCTAAGGTTCAGCTTTGGCTGTGCGCTATCACTTCTTGCAATCTAAGGTTCAGCTATTACTTCTTGCAATCTAAGGTTCAGCTATCACTTCTTGCAATCTAAGGTTCAGCTTTGGCCGTGTGCTATCACTTCTTGCAATCGAAGGTTCAGCTTTGGCCGTGCGCTATCATTTCTTGCAATCTAAGGTTCAGCTATTACTTCTTGCAATCTAAGGTTCAGCTATCACTTCTTGCAATCTAAGGTTCAGCTTTGGCCGTGCGCTATCACTTCTTGCAATCTAAGGCTCGGCTTTGGCCGTGCGCTATCACTTCTTGCAATCTAAGGTTCAGCTTTGGCCGTGCGCTATCACTTCTCACTTCTGCTCTAGTCGTGTGCTATCACCTCATGCAAACAAAGGTTGTAGCGCACGACAAGTGCAGAAACTTGGATTGCATGATTACGCTTGGCCAGAGGTTCTGCTCTGCTCGTACGCTACGATCTCGTGCAATTCAAAGTTCTGCTCTGGCCGTGCGCAATCATGAGAATCTCATGTAATTCAAAGTTCTGCTCTGGTCAAGCGTAATCACCTTATGAAGTCCCAATGTTCTGCTCTTGTCGTGTGCTATTACATCGTCCAAGGTTCTGGATGTCAATTATACAAAAGCCTTTTCACATTACTCTTCACGCATTAAGCTGGAAGCTATGCCCACTGTTTAACTCTGTTATATAATGAAGAAAACATGCGTATCTGAGTAAATTATAAGATATCGTTTTTCAAAACATTTCCACAGAATGCGTTTTCAAAATGTTAATGTTTCATCTCATTAACTCTGGTGTATTGCATAAACAGACTGTTTGCAAACAGATATTTTAGAAAAAGTTTACAATGTTTTTATAAAAATGTATCTTGTAATGAATCACTTGAGTTTTTTTCCATTCCTTCTATACCGTCCTTGATATGTTATTGTTCTTACCTTAGAACTTATTTATCAAACTTTCTTGTACAGGGATATTTGAACTCGCTTTTCTTTTCGTTTAATACCCCGAATCTTTTGCGCAAGGAGTAAGGCGGATAACCCTGCATATGAATACTTGGAATTTAATGTATGATAAAAATTAGTGTTGTTATAAAAAATTGCCGGCAAACACATGTACACGTTATTGATATCTGAGCAGTTACAAATCACTGTTGATCTGAATAGCCACAAACAGTGCTCGTGACGTGTAAAATATATTTTATTTCACTCAACAGAAGACAGACGTTCTGTCGTATCTGCATTACGTTGCCGTATCTATAGAATGTATTTATAAAATAATAGAGTATTGTAAGCTGGGATCTATTAAAACTTCCTGTATCAACTGTGTTGAAAGTAAGTGTTCTTACGATGTGGATAATACTTTTGGATTTTATAAAATAAACGAGGTAAATTTTGATATAATCTTAAATACTTTATAGGCATGGTTGCTGCAACGAAAAAAAAAACACAGATGCAATTAAAATGTGTTCATTTCTTACTTTAAATATCGACTCTGACGCATAAATATTTCTGATTTGTTAACAAACCTATTAAAATAATGGTTCTTTGGATAAGACCTTTCATTCAAAAATATGAAATTACTGTAAATAGTTCAGTATTTTGAGTTACAAGATATTTAGTGCAAAAGTACTGTATCATTTAGTTTAATGTATTTTCCTGATTAATTTCAGTACAAATAGCAGCCAATTTATTGAAAGGTGTATTTATTGAAATGAGTCATTTGCAAAACAAAGAATCGAAGTACAAAATAAGGCTGTAAAAAACAAACAAAAATATTTATGGACCGCGCCATGAGAAAACCAGCATAATGCATTTGCGACCAGCATGGATCCTGGCCAGTCTGTTCGCTAACGGTTTCTCTAATTGCAACAGGCTATGCACAGTCTGGTTCTGGATCCATGCTGGTCACAAACGTCTCATGGTGCGGCTCATATTGATTGCATAAAATCATTCAATTTTGTCGGCATAAAATCTTGCTGGAAAGTACCCTTCGTGGATTATACACATTTATAAAAGAATCCCCTTAAATCTGTATGATTAAATTTAGTGGACATATCGGAAATAACTGTTTATGTTACATAATTGAATTTTTACATTATTATGTTATTAAAGAGTTTATTGTTTTTTTGTTTTTGTTTTTTTTAAAATAGATGACCATATGTTAGACTCGCTATAGCCAAATATGTTATGCTCTTGAAATAAAGCTATTATTATTAGAATTATTATCATAAATTAATCCATCACGAATATCAATGACTTATCTAAATTTCACGTTTATAAGATAATTATTAGGCTTTCATGTTTGTTATAAATCATGTGTAAATAGTACGCGAAAACAATCCAGTATATTATACATCGCACAGATTTCAAATTTCTTCTAGATGTATTCAACTTTATACAAAACAGGGAAAAGCCTGCCAAAGTGTCTAGATTTTGACAGGCCTGATGGGTTTATTATCTCAAATTTCGGCTAAACTTTGCTGAAATTTTACGCTTTTAAGATTAACTGCAACAAACAATTACAGTTTTATTAGTCATTTATCGCATTACATTTTGCATATGATATGGTGTAGGTCGTTCGGTAAGATTTAAACACTTTACATTTATTCAGCATTTGCTTTTATGATAAAAATGGATTTAAATGTAAATAAAGTTGTTTGTTTATTATAGTTTGGGAGATAACATTCTGTGTGGTAAAATGTCATATTCAGTTAACAAAATATATAATGCGGAATATTTGTGTTAGTTCAAAATTGTTTGGGTTTGAACAGGTAAGCAGATAGATTAGTTAGGAAGAAAACCGAACTTTATTTTGACAGTAATCACGGATATGCAATATTAATTATATATATATAAAAAAAATTCATGTGGCGGATGTTTCGATGACAGAAAATCAGGTAGTTTATCCCCGACTTTGGATGTCGGTCACTGAAAGATATGATTTCTGACAAGTTCTGAGCAATGTTGAGGACGAATTCTTTGTTATTTGCCGCCTCCGAGAACGAAAGTAGGCTGGCCTTTTACAGAGTTAATTTGTCTACTGAATATATATATTCTGTTTTTGATAATAAAGTTTTATTTTGCCTCAAAAAGTGATTACCACTGAACAAATTATGTAAATAGCAAAATAAACATAATGTCATATTCTTTTTTAAATGACGAGCCATTTTTCTATGTTATGGATAATTATAATTGAGCCGCGCCATGATAAAACCAAATAGTGGTTTTGCGACCAGCATGGATCCAGACCAGCCTGCGCATCCGCTGACGGTTACTCTAATTGCAATAGGCTTTGAAAGCGAACAGCATGGATCCATGCTGGTCGCAAAACCACTATTTGGTTTTATCATGGCGCGGGTCATTTATGATGAAGTGTGTATGGCAGAGGAGTCGATGGTTGCAATTCCGCCTCGCAGGAAGTGAATACTGTGGTTGGTTAGTGTGTTTTATATAGCCATGACAAACATTGACTAAAACATATGAGAACTACATTTGATGTAAAATGAATAAATGTCTGCTAACCTACAAACTGGTAACATTTCTGAAGTTTGTTCACGCATTGTTTCATGCAAAATACGCAATTTGCAAAACAATATATTCAAATAAGTGTCATGTTCAGTCCCATAAGTTTAATCCAAACCTACACATGTACAAAGCCCTACAGATTACTCTTATGGTAGAACTATACGATTTAGTATTTGTAATGATCCTTTGGTATGTCTGACTGAAATTTCGTTCAAAATTTGAAAGAAAATGTTTGCATGTAAAGTCTACAATCCTGTCCTTGGTTTTCATCGTGCAGCGACGAAAACAATTATAAGACAAACTAACTTTGTTGAGATATCGCTTTAAGTGACAGCTTATCGACACCTGCTATATTTTTTTTTGTTCTGTTGTAGGTGCTTTATCAGGTTTTATCAAGGAAAGAAAATATGGTATTAAAATCTTATTTTGTGCAATAAAAAATCGCTATAGATGTTCAAGAAAAAGCAACAAAGAGAAAGACATATTTTATTTTTTTTACAAAATATACCACACATATATTACAAGAATGAGTCTAAATATTGGCGATACGCCTTTAACTATACCCAACATTGGTAAGATAACTTTTATCACAATATGTCCTACGCTTTTTGTGTTACACAGAGATATATGAATGTCTGACGTTTAATGAATTAATAAGCAAGTTATAAATGCGGAAGGGAAAATGGTAAGTTCTAATCGATATTTTATTATAAACGAACTATTTTTATGAGCACGTACATATTTTTATGACAGCTTTAATTTAGTGTTATTCTTCCAAATACCTTGCAACGGCACACCTATTTGTTAAGTAAATCATAAAGTTCATCAAACAATAGGTCGTTTTAGTGTTCTCTTAATATATAATTAACATTTGTCAATATCAATGCTATGATAAATACACTTTGAACACAAAATCTCTTTCTCTTTGTTACTCTAGTGGTATTATGTTGTTCGTTGTTTTATTAAGGAACCGAGTGTTTTACCATTAAAATTTTATATTCTAATATCGCATTACCTTATGAGTAATAGTGTTTTCTGATAATTTTAGCTGTTGTAAAGTTCAATTAATAGTTGTATGAACAAATATTATGGTTGATATTATACATTTCCACTTTATATTTCAGTTGACACTGCCGCTATATTTTGCAGCAATGTCAAAAAGCTCACACGTAATATTTTGTTTAATTGTATATTCTATAGAGATAGTATAACATTTATAGTAAATAGCAAATTCCTTAAAAAAGAATAATTGAAACATCATTTTTAGAATCAGTTCTATGAACATTACACAATGAATTATAGATAAACACATGCTTTCTGTGCAAATTGTTTTATCCTCTATCAGATTCAAGAAAAAGAAGTAGTAGATTTTTGTATTTTCAAAGAAAGCAGATATATTCAAGTTGAAAATAATTGGTTGTTATTGAAAATATTTTAGTAAGATTATAAGATTCTTTCACTGGTTGTAGGTGCAGATGGGAATTTCCGGCCTCGAGGGTAACTGTTTAGGCGGTAACGAGGTTCCTACCGAGTTACCGCCTAAACAGTTACCCGAGAGCCGGATATTCCCATCTGCACATATAACCAGTGAAAGAATCTTTTTCTTGCATACCGATATCAAGATATAATAATAAAAATAAAATCAGTCGAACGGCTTTAATTTAGAACTATTTCTTATAGAATAGTATTTAAACAAAGCGCGGGAAATCAACGTCCGTAAACAGGAAAGACGTCATGACGTTTCAAAGACAAATAACAATGTTTAGTTCCGGTTTTGTTTTATCAGTTCCAGCGTAACTGTATGAATATTTGATAAAATAACGTGTTTTGAATCGAGAAATATACTATCAGGAACAAAGAGGAACTGTCAAGGTATTGGACTTTTATTCCGTTTTTCGAAATAAGATATAGGGGACACTTAAAGAAATACTGTTGAGTAATATTTTAGAAAGACAAAATATAAACTTGATTTATTGATATTTCAGTATGCGCAACCTATATAATATATGACGAATATAAACTTTTACAAATACCTGATAACCTGTGATTAACTATAAATCAATTAAACATTGGTCAAGTGTCCCAAGTTACCCCACCCAGTTGGGGTAACTTGGGACATTTTAGTTTTATTAGAATTTATGTATATTACAGTCGCATTTATGACAAATGAAACCATTCATGTCCACAGTTCAAAAAAGAAGTCTAAACTGAAAATATAGCTCAGTATTAATTACAATTTATGACCTTTTTGTAAAACAAGGATGTATAAAGAAATCAATATGTCCAATTTTTGCCTAAATTATGTCATTATTTGTTTCAATATATACTTATTATATAAATCGTTTAAAATAAAAAAATGTTATAAGTGTAAATAACTATGTATGAATTAAACATAAACTTGACATAATCCATTATGTACTTATATATGTGATTTTTACACTTGAAACTGATCAAAAGTTTTAAACAGTCTTAAAACATAGATTTTATCAAATGTTAACGGGACAATTAAAATGTGTGCCTTTTTTCACAAAGAAATAAGGACATTAACTAGCTTTTTGCATACAGGAAGACCCGGAGAGGAGGGGATGAAATGTGAGGGGAATGAAGGTAGAGTTAAGGAGATCTAGAGGGACACATGGGCATACGCTCTCGGAAACTATTGGCAACTGTACCCAAAATGTGTTTGGTGTTTGCTTTAGCCTGAATATTTAACACAATGTCATCTTTTAAAAGAGTAATTAACTAAAAGAACTACCATGTTGGCTTGACTGTCAGTTGGTTCCTGCGCTTCACCTAGTATAAATACTACTTATTAATATAAGATTTGCAGACAGTTTCTTTAAACATGAAAGAAATATCAGTATTAGCCTATTAGACTATCAAAAATTCTAAACTCACCAGATTTTACGCGGAATTAGTGGGAGGGGTTCACGGAACGACCTCCCTTTAAATAAACGTATGTGACTAAACAGTGACTTAGATCATGTAAACTTGGTATCGGGTAGAAAATTCAGTAGTTGCACCAGAGTTAAGCTAATATTATATTATGACCACGCCTGTGAACTAGTGGTATACTTACAAAATATCAGAGTTTCGTCATTACTAGACTTTCTTTCCTATTTTCATTTCATTTGTGGAAAAAGATTAAAAGTTGACGATTTATATTGGTTATGTCCAGTTATGTACAACAATTTATGTACTGTCCATTGGAGTATATCCCCTTTTTCTTCCAGCATCCAGTTTGTTCAAAAACAAAATCATGGAGCACTTTGTTCTTAACGACAGTGTCCCACTTGCCCCAATACATTGGGGTAAGTGGGACACTTTTGAAAAGGAACGTTCAAAAATAAAGTATGTTGTAATTTCTCAAAAACAAATCTCATTGTATGAAATAGTAATGTGATACTTACAGTTTTGCAACTCTTCCCATAACTGAAGGTATCAACACATACCAATATAAATATTTTGGACATGCCATATTTCACAAACAAGCACCTGTTTTATAACGTCGTTGTCTGACGTCAACGCAACGGTTCATGACAGGCCACTTTATTATTCAAAATGAAAGTCAATAAAACAAAATTATTATACTTTTTTTAAAGAATTTTAAAAAAAATAATTCCATGTCCTTGATTTGCAATGATACATAATACGCTTCAATATTTCAAACAAGTTAAATGCGATATTACATGTATACGAGAACCAGCTTCTTGCGTCAAAATTGACGTCACATTTATGGTCAAGCCGTTACGGTACCGAAATTAAATATCTTTAAGATCTTATTGATGTACCGACCACATGTAAGCAAATATATCTAGAAAGTCAGACGACTATTTCTACTGTGCGTTTCACTAGACAGGAACATAACGAGAATATTTTAATGCACCATCTGAAAAAATAGGCATAATTATTTACAGCGTGTAATTTTATGTTTTCTTATTTTCATTTAATTAGTAATACTCTCAACATATGTCTAAGAAAATCGATGCTTAAAATATTTTCCAATCCATCGGCAGAAAAGTTTTGTCATAATAGGCTTTAACACTGAATGTTCTTTTTCAACATATGATCTTATTTAGGGAACGTAACCAATATTTACCCAATTTACTGAAAAGTGTCAAGTGTCCCAGTTTCCCCATTGTCCCAGTTACCCCATTTTACCCAAATCTTCTACATATATGTAGTTCGTAATACGTCATTTAAAGCACGAGAGTCATCTTACACCCCGGGGTGTAAGATGGTCTTTTCCAGCACCGGTAAAAAAACCAGAAATCCCCGTCTGGTATGCAAGAAAAATCAAGCTGAACATATCTAGAGAAAATGTCATAGGATGTCATGGTAAGCAGAGTAGGATCCATGGTATTGTGTTGGGGCGGTAGGGTGGGGAGAGGCGTGACTTTTTGGTGCTTTTAAAGTTAAACTTTGCGGGATATATAAGAATACTGGTTGATTCTGTTCATTCATTTTGGAATAAATAATACTGCATAAAATACGAGCGTTTTATGCATTAGTCTTTCATTTGCAGAGAAATATCCACCCCCTTAAAAAATAATGTTACGTGAGCAGTAGGTTTTTGCCGTGTTCCTGAATTATCACCTAAAAAGGTTGCAATATAATTATGAATTTGTATGATTTTTTTTTTAAAACTTTCAATTTCATAGGAATATCTCAACTGTGATAATTATAACGAGCGATCACGTGCGAGCGAAGTGAAAAGAATGTTTAGTATGCTGTTAAATTTCACATAAGGAGAAAAACGAAATCCCTATTTTGATTTTGATCCGAAAAAAAACAACTATAAATTAAAATTTACACGTGTCTTCTCATTGCAGAAAATGGTCATTTAAAGCATGCAAGTATGTGTATTCATATTGAAAGGATTCAAACAGTTTTTCATTCAGAAAGCAGAACCCGTACGTTTATGAAATGTGTAACATTAATTTTACTTTAATCTTCATATAAAGTAAAATTTGAGTATGTCGCTACAAGCAAAGAGTTTTAGCGATTGTTACTTGTACATAAATCTAAATTATATATATAAAAAAATGAACGTTGTGTTTACACACAGAATAATGCAGTGCCCGAACACGTATAATAATAAATGTCAGTCTCACACTCTCGATTTTCTTTGCATAATATTTTACACATGATCAGCAGATACTTAACTTCTAAAAATTTTAACGATATTAAATACTAGTACTAGAGTTTTACAAGTCTCGTGCGCAAAGCCGTCTTATTAACTAAGAATTTCAAACCTACAATAATATTTCAAAATGGCAATTTCATACTTGCATATGTGCATGTGTATACATTTTTTTCATATTTCAATAAACGTTCGAGGTGTTCGTACTTTAAATTTTGTTTTAAGTATGAAACGGGCAGTTTATAACAGACATTCACTAGAAGATATAAAGATTTACCACACGTCACGTGCATATGCACATATTGAAATTACAAATGGAAATTAAAGACTATTGAAAGGTTGAGAAGTCTGCTTGCACGCGTATTGTTCTAAATCTCGATACAAAATGAAAAGCATCCGAGGATTTGTCAGTCAGAACATTTTGAAGTCTAAATGTTTGCTACATATAATTCTAAATATTTTAGACATTTTAAAGAATGGCATGTAGAGTTTGCAAGTACATTATGAAAGTGTACGGACAAATTTTGTGCAATTTTCGGACTTCGGGTACCTCAAACATATATTGGAATAAACACTGTGATAGTTTAGCTACGAGTGCCTTACAAGTATGATTTCATCGCCTGTTTATCCAATAATAATATTTCTTTGAAAACGTTTTCATTGATAAAGACAAGAAAGTATATATCTATAGAAAGCGGCAGTCGCTGTGATTTTAAATTGATTGTGCAGAAAGTTAATGGAAAACACGTAGTAAGCTATAAAAACTGATTAAAATAATTGCCGAAATTTTAAGTGGCATGTTTAAGACTATATTGAAGACTTCTCAAAAATTAGCAAAATGTATGTATTGGTATAATTATATAAATGATAGAGAGAGAAATAGAGAGAGAGGGCCCGTTCACCAAATTAGCACCAGATCAGGCAAATACGTTATTTCGCGAGAGCGGCGAAAATGTAAGATGTGATATGACAGATTTTTGTTGTTGTATATTTTGCAGCTTGTTAGTGTACATGTATTAAGAATCAACCAATTAACTGTAAAACTTTATCGACAGCTATATCCTCGTGAGCTCTTATAATTTCTTCCTTGAAGACAGCACACACCATATTGTGACAGATAATAGACAATCAATATCCGAGCTTCCTTCTGTTCAACTATAATCGTCTTATATAGACGTATAGTATAGAAATAATAAGCACGGTTGGAATAACTTTGTTGAAAATATAAAATGATCTGTTCAGTTTCAATTATGATGTAATGTGCTGCATGTATGCGCGCGTGCACGCGTGCTTGCACGTGCTTATGTATGCGTTTTCATTTTGTATTGACAGTTAGATAAGAAAAAACATTTGAATATGCTTTTTCAGTATGTACATGTGTAATGATTTTTTTTTGGTGCATGTAAGTAATTGCATAATATATTATTGTTGTTTTTCTCTTATTGTGGTAGGGTGTATCAACAGAGTACAGAATAATGCAACGTCGGAGTATCATCTCAAGCATTTAGTTAAATACTAACACTTCTGGAAAAAATATTATCATCAAATGGACATGCTTTGGCAATTAAAGAGACGTCATAGAAACAACATTTGGAAACACGGGTTGTATTATAGTAGCGCTGTGATATTTTTCTTTCTTGTCATCAATATCATGACATTTAAAAGACATTCCACATTTCTAGGAGGCGAAAATAATGTTGACCCTGGTGGCACACAGTTCGTGTCTAAATTTGGAATAAGTGATATAAAATACAACGTCTTTCAAGAAAGAAAGTTGAAGTTCCATAACAGTCGGCGGTATATGTTTAAAGATAAATTAAGGACGCTTCTGGATATATTAGAAAACAATTTAGAGAACAAGGCCACTTATGGCTCTTCAGAAAATACAATTTTATACAGGAGATATTTTTCTGAGCGTCTGCTCTACTGTGATGAGGTTTCAAGTATATCTGACATGACATATATGGCATCTGGTTGGACAAAAGCTGTTTACAAGGGGACATATAAGGGGATACCTGTCGCTATAAAAACAGTTGATGTCAAAGGTCAAGATGTTACTACCTGCATGGATTCTGGAAAGTCACAAACAGCGTGTTATGTGAAAGCTGCCAAAAAGATTGTCAAAGAGATGGTGGTGCTACAGGCATTAGCCGGTGAAAATACTTTAAAGGTAGAATATAATTTTGAAAACTACTAATAAAGATACTGCTATTTTTGTTGCTTGGCAATCATTTTGTAATGTAAACAAATACATATTTTGTCTTTAGTCTTTATAAAGTAATTTTTGCCTACGAAACTGTTGGTCACAATTTCTTTCAAATTAAAAAGAAATAAATGAGTCGCGCTATGGGAAAAGCAACATAAACCAAATAGTAGTGCATTTGCGACCAGCATGGATCCAGGCCATCCATGTTGTTCGCTTTCAAAGCCTATTGCAATTAGAGAAACCGATAGCGAACATCATGGATCCTGACCAGACTGAGCAAATGCACTATATTGGTTTTCTCATGGCGCGGCTCAAATTTGTTTCCTTTGTTCACTATTGTCGTTGTTTCGATTTCGAAAAGCATGGTTAAAAGTACAAGTATGTTATCTGATTACTAGACTCCTAGGGAATGACTTATAACCGACGCCCATCTTTGGGAATGAACACGACGTTTCATCCTAAACACAATTAAGAAAAGAACATAATCACAAATCTTGTCAGACAGATGTACTATAATTTTAATCTATATTGCGCAGGTACTCGGTTTTTGTCTTCCACGAAATGCAGACGACAGTCTGTGGGTTGCTATGGTAACGGAATTAGGAGAAGCTGTGGATTTAATCAAATTGCTTCAAATGTCATGGGAAGACAGACTTAAAGTAAGTATAATTTGTATTGAGTAGTTTACACCAAAGACCAGACAATATTTTGACACAGTAGGAACAATTGTTGCTGAAATCTAATAGGGATAAAATGTCAAGTCTGTGTTTGAGGTATAGTGTTTTGAAATATATTATCACATGGCATGAAAGATTGGGAACATAATACCTTAATTTTATAATTCATGAAACACTTACAATAAGTTTGGTGATGGCAGTTTTGACATATTCAAACAACATAATTATTATATATATATATTATATATATTTTATTTATTATAGTCTCATCAATGTACACATTCAACACATCATAATAAAAGCAAAAGCATAAAATACATTACATTGCCATTCAGTTATTGAATTACAAGAGACTATTAACAATTTATATACATAATAAAACTATATTAAATTTTTATAAATTTATCTTTACCATGCAAATCATAAAAGAAGTTTTAAAAACAAAAACAACTAGAGATGCTTTTGAGAAAAGCGCATGTCTCCCACAACTGCCCCTATGAAAAATGTCTAGTGTCTCTAGATGGCTTAGATGAGTGGATCCAATTAGATGGTAAGGACAAGTGGATCCAATCAGTAATTCAAGGGCAATAAATCAAAAAGCCTGGGCGGATTTGGCTAGTTATCGAACTTGGCTAAGGTCTTATGGCCAAACACATTTTGTTCAAGTTTGGTGAAGTTCGGATGAAAAATGTTCGACTTAGAGAGCGGACAAGTGAAAAAAGCAGATTTTTCAGTAATTCAAGGGCCGTAACTCCCAAATGCCTGGACCAATTTCGCTAGTTATCGAACTTGGCCGAGGTCTTATGGTCAAACATATTTTGTTCAAGTTTGGTGAAGATCGGATGAGAAATGTTCGACTTAGAGTGCGGACAAGAGTAAAAAGGCAGATTTTTCAATAATTCAAGGGCTGTAACTCCAAAATGCCTGGACCGATTTGGCTAGTTATTGAACTTGGCTGAGGTCTCATGGTCAAACACATTTTGTTCAAGTTTGGTGAGGATTGGATGAGAAATGTTGGAATTAGAGTGCGGACAAGAGTAAAAAGGCCGTTTATTGGTAATTCAAGGGCCATAACTCCAAGACGCCTGGACCGATTTGGCTAGTTATCGAACTTGGCCAAGGTCTCATGGTCAAACACATTTTGTTCAAGTTTGGGGAAAATCGGATGAGAAATGTTCGACTTAGAGTGCGGACAAGCTTTGTGAAAGACACACACAGAAACTGGAGTAAATCAATATGTCTCCCACACCACTGTGTGGTGGGAGACATAATAAAACACTACACGGAGTACAGCTTTTCCCTACGACGTTTTAAAATTTGAAAACAGGATTTTGCCGCCAGACGTATAATTCTATGATCGGACAAAACGAAATTCAACTTTTCATTTTCAGACAAATTTATAAAGTGACTATCTATTAAGCTAGCTTTGCTGAGCAAGTCATTCCTTATATCGAGATATTCTTTACAGTACAACAAAACATGTTTTTCGTCCTCCACTACATGTTCATTAACACAGAAAGGACATACTCTATCATTTAACATTAACCTTTCATATCTGCCCGTTTCCAGGCGAACTGGCGCTACACCACATCTAAACTGGACCAGAGCCGACCTATGCTTAACCGGTAAAATTGTATTTACATATGGTTCTGTACCAAAAGAAGTTTTAAAATTCCTGTATGTTCTCAGTTTGTTCTGTCCTATTCTACTATTACCCTGTACAGCATTTATATTCTCAGACCAGCACTGTTTAAACTTCCTTATACATGACTTTGCATAATGTTTTCTTTCAGTATTATACCTAGTATTACCACCAAACTTGCTTTTGTTTTAAGTGATATTTTGAAGGGATCTTAGTTTTTTTTTAATAAAATAATATCATCGTTTATTTTAAAATTTTAAAAACATGGAACATCACTATTAAATTTATATGCTAAACCTAATTTTAATAAGAATAACTAGAAAAGTAACTAAAAATATGATACTGTAACAAAAAAAAAACATAGAAGATTTTTTTTTAAATTATAATAATGAAGAAGAAATACAGAAACTACAAGCCAAATTTTCACTAGGGAGTATGTTTGTACATGGAAAACTAACAGATGTCTTTAATTACGTAAGAGTCATCTTGCATCAACAGAGGCTATAGGCAATAAATTTTCCTGTCAGCTTCGTTCATCTGCACAGTAAATAACTAATAAGCTAAATTGGCATTTGTTTCGCTTACTTGAAAATAACTCAACGTTTTAATTGTATGATAGATGCATTTTCTTCACCAAGGGAGTTCCTAGTGCGCCTGAAATTCAGAACATTTAGAAATTTTCGGCGTCAAGGAAGCAGTTTAGGATGCAATGATGCAATTCGAATCAAGTGTTTTGTCATAAAATAAACAATGATTTTCACGTAAGGTATAATTTACTATCAATTTTTAGGGCGTACTTCGGTATTTTACACTGAATGCTGTAATGTAGAAGGTAGGTATTAAATGTTTTGAACTCCCATATACTTTTCGAATTATAAAGCATCGTTTTCTGTTAATTAAAAAGTGCCGTTAGCAAAGCCTTAACTTTTAAATTGGATGTGGCGTAACATAAATACACCAGTTTTCCTTCCTGTTATAAAGTTATAAAATTATGTTTGATACATCTAAATTAGACACGCGTACTCTTTATAATGATATAAATAGTATAGTTGATTTTTCACAACTTACAAATGACAACATAAACTTGTTATCTATGTAAATGTTACTATTTGCTGATGATATTGCATTATTTACTACCAGTCCTGATACTCTTCAACTCCAACTCAATAATCTTTTTGAATATTCACGCAAATGGGGATTGAAAATAAATGTTAATAAAACTAAAATTTGTATATTTGAAAAGAGAAAATCTGGAAATAATTATAGATGGTTTATAAATGGAGAACATGTCGAAATTGTAGATTCTTTTTGCTATCTTGGAGTGAAATTTAATAACACAGGTACTATGTTAAATGCTGTTAAAACGCTAAATGACCAGGCTCTTAAAGCATATAATAACCTGTTGTCAGTATTAAATCGAATTAAGATGGACATTAAAACAAAATTGTCTTTGTTCGATTCTCTTGTAACTCCAATAATTTTGTATGGTTCAGAAGTATGGGGAATATATAACTACAAAGAAATCGACAAAATTCATCTCAGGTTCTGTAAAATCATTCTAGGAGTTCGTCCTCAGACTTCCAATGCGGCTGTTCTTGGTGAGCTTGGTCGTTTCCCTCTTTCAGTTATATGTAAAGAGCGATCTCTAAAGTATTGGTTAAATATAATGAAAACTCCCCAGTCACTTGTACACAAAATTTTTATAGAACAGTGTGATTTGTTAAATAACAATATTGAATCTACTTTGGCTTCAGCTGTTAAAAGACAACTGGATATCTTAGGATATAGTTATTTGTGGAATAATCAGAACTATGATATTAATTATATGCCAATGTTAAAACAAAGGTTACGTGACCAGTATGTACAAGACTGGAATGATGTGATAAGTAACCAGTCCAAATTGTTTTATTATAGAAAGTTTAAAACGGTGTACAAATTTGAAAAATATTTAGATGTAGTAGGTAACGATTTACATAGAAAAGAAATGTCTCGTTTTAGGCTTTGTTCTCATAATCTTGAAATTGAAAGTGGAAGATTTTCTGGAGTTGAAAGAAACTTACGTGTTTGTAAACTTTGTACACAAAATGTAGAATCTGAATATCATTTTCTGTTATGCTGTCCAATTTATAGAAATCTTCGTCAAAAGTATGGTATTGTTCAGTCATTTCCATGTATAAATAAATTTACAAAGACATTATCTTCAAGTAATAATAAAGATATAAGAAATACAGCCAAATATGTATATTATGCTATGCAATTAAGAAAGGAAAAACTTACAGATATTGCTGCTTCTTAATGATTAATATATATATTTAGAACCTATAGTTGTTTTTTACTGTATATTTTGTGATATCTTGGCCATCCTTTTTATTTCTGTAAATGGCCAAAGGTATATTGTATATGCCGATATGCCAATAAATCTTAAACAAACTATAATGCTTGATGTTCAAAAATGATTGAAAATAATTCCTCATGCATTGTCTCTATTCGCTTCACGTCATAAGTCAAACAAGACTTGTATGCACAAAGGTTAGCACACGGTATTACCGCTTATGTCTATATACTTCGATTACAAAATATAATTATCGAAATAGATACATTTTGATTAACAAAAGTCATATAAAAATATTATTGTATATTTTATTTTTCTTTTACCTTTTTCTTACAGAGTTGTAATTTCAAATAACACGAACTTAACTTTTTCGTGCATCTGTAATTTTTAGGCGATATGCTGTATTTATTTGCAATAATATCTATCTGTATTAACAATATGCTTTGTTAATGACAAAATAACTGTCCCTGTGTTCATTACAGAAAACTATGCTAATTGTACTATTGCTAAGGGAAAACCCACACTTTATTTACTTAATTCACTCATACCGTTACATTATGTGGCCTGACTTAAATAAAAGTAATTGTTGTTGTTATTGTTGTAAAAAATTGAAGATATTTTTGTCAATCGTATTAAAGGCGTGGGGTGGGAAGAAACGAACCTGAATTTGCAAGACAGTTTATCAGCAAACATAAATATAACTGCATACTCAAGTTTTTACCTTTTTATATCACCAAAATTATTTTTAGTTTTTTCCACTCTAAATTTTTTATTACTATTTTCTTTTTCTTTTTGATTTTGACGCGCAAAACGTCAACGTTCACGCAAGGGGTTTGACGTCAACGGCAGATAGATAGATTCTTAACGCTGATACAGTGCTTCGTTCGTGCGTTGTTATTAAAAATCGCATCTCTCTTAGTTGATGGCCTACTGCTGGTAAATTTAATTACATTAGTTGAACAACAGGGAACTTACTAAATTGATAGTGCAACCAAATTCAGGCGAAATGCTTTAAAACATGTTAGCATTAGTACTCATATCTAATAACTTATCACTATGACATATAATGTTTGGTTAATTCACTATTTAGTTTAATCACTATACCAAATGTAATGTAAGATATTGTCAGACTTTTTTGGTAAAAAATTGTCATGGCCGTAAATTCACTTTAATTTGTATTATGGACAGTGTTATAGTATTTTACTGTCAGTTGCCAAATAACGTTGACTTGACTTGAGTTGAGATAATTCATTTTGAATTTCAGGTGTTTATCAAATAGCTGTCCATTTAAGCTTTAGCTATTTGTTATAAGTTTTAAGGTACAGAAATGTTTTACCAAAACAGCCTGTCGTTCCGTAATCAACATCAGAATGTAAATCCAAATCAATGCTTTTGAATACAGACGATCTACTAAAATGTTTTATCAATTTTTAAGAAATGTGCTTGCGTGAAAAAAGTGTCGAAATGTCTTTAGTCTAAATCTTTATAATCTAATTTTGTTTTAAGGTGTGGTAGAGAATCTATTTTCCTGCCAACCTAGTGGGAAAAAACAAGGCTACCCAGGTAGTAAGTAACCTTACCTTTTCCCTAGGGAATGACAAGCTACACGGGCGCCTTGTTACGTCATAAACTACATTCACCATTTCATAATTTACAACAGCTTTTAAAAAATCGCAGTTGAAGGTAGGAAAAATGATCTTACATGTCTGCTTGTGTCAGAAAGATGTTTTGGCCTGGACAGAGGGGGTAAGAAACATCGCTACCGCTCAGTATCTTATTCCCCGCTGTCCCACAGGTTGGGAAAGTTATGTTCTACTCACATATAGTAATCATTACTAAACTCGTAATCTTGGATCAAATTCATGTCGGAAAATTATCTAAGGGATACGTTCTTCACTTCGTTAACAAAATTAAGAATAAAATATATCGATTTTAATTATATCATTATTGATATGACAAACTTACTTTAAATACTTACAAAACAATTAGATCCTAGATAGATGTTCAAAATATGTTGCGTTTTAAACTTGACTAAATGTCTTAAAACACTGATAAAAGATGGAAAGGATATTTGTTTGTTTCAGTATTATATCGGAATATTATTCACCGAATGAACACCGCCGCAATATTTTCACGAGTAGCGCAGCCACGAGTGAAATATAAATCATTGTTTGTCATGGAGACTAGATCTATGTTAAAAAAATTCAAATAGTTCTAAGAAGTTTCCAGATTCTTTTACATTGTAATACGATGTAGAGTAGGGCCTACATTCTTATGTTCATGCTGGTATTTAGATACATGAGCATCTATTTATTTTACTGGGGTATATTTTACAAAACAATCCTATTATATTATATACATGTTGTGTATTATAATTCATATTCTTTTGCATTCGAGTGTAGTTCTGTACCACAGAAAAGTAAAAATGATGTTTTAGCTGCTTTGAAACAGTGGAAATATTTTTTATATCACTGATGTATTTCAGTATTTCACTGAAAAGCTTATAATAAAATGTATAGAGACAAATTAAGCAGAATGTTCAGTTAAGCCCTCCGTAAGTGCTTGTCATTATAACTCGCTAAAGTGCTGTTTGTTATGTCTTTTTTTTTGCAGACGGTTGGTTTATGTTAGTTGTTTTCTAAACAACATTTAGCAATATTTTAGTCTGAAAGATTCCTTGGTGATCCGTAAAAACATAAACTGAAGTTAGCATCTGCCAATCAAGCGCGTATAAAGCTTCCAGTCCTTCATTAATGTTTACATTTCAACAGAATGTTTTCGATTATTCTAATTTCGCAGACTGTTCTGTTACGCGAACAGCAACCAGGATTTGTTAGCATGCCTCATTACATATTTTATCTTCAGGTCTTAACTAGATGATTTCGTTTCTGTTTCTTTATTCTGTTTTTTAGGCTGGCGAATTTATTCGCCAGACTATTATAACCATAAATCGAAATTCTGCAAAGTTCAACAAAAGTTCAAAGGTGCTGAGACTGACAACACAAAACCATTTCATGCGCAATTCAAATAGTTCGCCACGTTTATCAGTTTTGCCACAGAGTTGTATAAAGATTGTTAAACTTACCTGTTTCAGTAAATCTATTTGCTTTAACATGTTATATTAATGTTTTATTTTTCTAACGGTAAATACTAAAAAGATAATATTAGAATATATTACATAATGATGGTAAATTAATTCGCCCCTATGAATGAAATGTCTGTATGAATGGAACTTTTTCATAACTCAACACTGTTGACCGTTTCGTTATAGATTATGACCCGGTCTGCAAATAGCTAATTAAACAAACGCTGGTTCCAAGAAACAATTGTCGATTTGAGTTATACTGGGCATTATTCGACGACCTGACATAACATGGAAAATGAGAAATATGAAATATCAATTAAAATGAACTTATAGTGATACGAGTTATGTCAGGTGTTATATTTAGGGCTAAAGTTGTAAGAATCTATTCTTTCAGATCATTTGCTATAGGTATTAAGGGACGTAATCGCTGCATGGAATTGCCACAGTAACGTGAGAAGAAACAAATGACCACTTTCTACGAGTTGTATGTCTAAAGAGTGACCATGCTATATATTCTTTTTTTCTTTCTTTCTTTTTTTCTTTTTTGCTATTTCTATATTAAATTCATTTTAGAAACATTCTGGCGAATGCTGAAAGATATATTGCAAAAAGTGCCTTGTCGCCATTTTGTTTAAAGGGCGTAGATGTAAGCGATTTTTGTTTAAACACACGTTTTCAGCTGTATTTCAGGTTATTTTAAGATAGTGGACCCGTAACGGTATTACCGTAATGTTTAACAAATGCATTAATTGATACAGTCCTAAGTTAACACTGTTTCGCACTGTGTTGCATCTTTAAACGACTTTTTCTGTGTCGTTGTTGTTTGATTGTTTTTTTTTTATTTGTAAATCTTGTATAAATTATGTTTTTTCCTCCAGCTGAAACAGAGACAAGTTTCAGAGTGATAGGCTTTGCGCAAAACGATCGCAGAGAAGTCATTTTACCTCATATTTTTCTAAATGAAACCTCATAGTATTGCGTAACAATTATAAAACACAAAATAAAATTGACAATTTGTCTTGGGAGCCTCGAGTAAGAGAATTTAATCGGACAGAAATTAAGCTCCAACTCTTAAGAATTATAGCCTTGCTCTCTACATTCAAAAAGAACCATAGGGCAGAAGTAAGACCTACCTACATTTCTTCCAAACCTTGTAAACTAAAGAATAGATGCAAAATCAAGAACTTATGCAAAATGTAACAAAGTATTTTCAAAGATGTCTAAACATTCACCCTTCAGGTTAAATTCAATTTAAACAGCAAGAAATGGCTAATCAAATGAAAAATGTCCGCTTTTGTACGACAAATCAATGATAATAAGTACTGTAAAAAAAACAACAGTTTTTCTTACTAGAAAGAAGAAATATAATGAACAAAGATTGGTCCTAGTGGGGCTTGAACCTACGCCTTCCTGAAAAATTAGTTAAAGCAGCCTATGGTAGGAATGGAATACTTTTCAAAAAAAGGAGGTACACTATTACGGATCCGGCAATTTTCCTAATTATCATATTAGGGAAGGAACAGAACTAGACCATAATCATTAACAGTCCGGTTTATAGTGGTATTCCCTCATACCGACAAGAAAATCACCCCATCTGATCAGTGTTCATACATTCATAAATGTGTTTATGTATGTGTGTGGGTGGGGAGGGGGTTGCATATCGAAGTATAGATGTTGTTTGCTACCTTTATACTTTATCTGATATTATGTCCCTCAATGTTTATTATTGCTTCTTTATAAACATATATAAACGGTTATGGCACGCCAATTGCCCAATTATAACGTGAACCCAGATTCATGATCGAATCAAAGTACTGAAAGTACAGCAAGGCTGGCTACCACAAACACTGAATGAAAATTGTGCGGGAAAGATGTTTGCAAAATCTTAGAAATTATGGGTTTTCCATATCAAACTAAGGCGAGCATAGAATATTGTTGTGATGAACCATCTTGATTAACTTGTGCATCAAAGTAAAAGTTCAATCTAGAAACCTAGTTTATCGGACGTAAACATGGGTTCAAGAGTGTAAACTATAGTTGACGCCCGTTATCCTCGTGTTCGCTCGAAAATTTATGTTAGTATTCGTTAATCCTAGTTTTTCGACCAAGAATGTAATTATTTGATAATTTGATTGCCGAGAACCATTGTTTACGGACGTGAACCTATGTTTACGGGCATGAACTTGGGTTTAGGAGCGTGAACCATAGTTTACGAACTTGAACCTAGGTTTACGTTCGAAAAACTTGGTTTCTCGAACAAAACTATGATTTCTGGTCATTATCCCATGTTCACCAGCGTAAACCTATGTTTACGGTCGTAAACCCATGTTCACGGTCGTAAACGTAAGTTCTCGATCGTTAACATATGTTCACGTTCGTAAACTATGGTTTACACTCGTGAACCCTGGTTTACTCCCGTAAACATAGATCAACGCTCGTGAACTTAGAATAACGGCCGAAATTCAAAGTTCAATTGAAAAACCTAGTTGAACATGGGTTCACGGGCGTGTTTTCGCTCGAAAATATGGGTATGTGTTAGTAGAAAAACCTAGTTTTACATTCGAAAACCCTAGTTTATCTATTGTTAATCCTAGTTTTTCAACCGTGAACCTGTGTTCACGTTATTATTGAACAATTGGCGTGCCATAACCGTTTATATATGTTTCTAAAGA
Organism: Mercenaria mercenaria; assembly: GCF_021730395.1. NCBI lineage: Eukaryota > Metazoa > Mollusca > Bivalvia > Venerida > Veneridae > Mercenaria > Mercenaria mercenaria. The sequence goes on along the minus strand of NC_069361.1, from coordinate 23,111,109 downwards.
AGCGATAATAAACATTGAGGGACATTATATCAGATAAAATATAAAGGTAACAAAATCCGCATCTATATTTCGATATGCAATCCCAACCACACACACACATCATGTATGAATGTATGAACACTGATCAGATGCGGCGATTTTCTTGTCGGTATGAGGGAAATTTTGGGCTCGAACCCGGCTATAAACCGGACTGTTAATGATTATTGTTTAGTCATGTTCCTTCCCTATACGATGGTTAGGAAAACTGACGTACCCGTAATAATGTACCAGTGTTTTGTGGTAGGCAGCCTTTCTGTACTTTCAGTACTTTGATTATTATATACACTCCGGTGAAAAAAAAAATACTAAACTTCCAAATAATCTCGTTAAAGTTCAGTTTAGTTGAAAAGCGATAGTTTTTGCGTTAAAGGCACTGACCTCCAGATCGTACGTCAAGAAAAATAATAGGTATCAGGTAAATTCTTTGAAACTTAATTACTGACACACTATATGTTATGGAAATACACGGGAATTAGTTGCTTTTGATAATTTTTACAATGGAAATCGAAAAGCGTTTGTAACGCTTTACTCGATTTTTTATTTATTTTGTTGGGTTTAACGCCGCACCGTCACAATTATAGGTCATATGGCGACATTCCAGCTTTGATGGTGGAGGAAGACCCCAGGTGCCCCTCCGTACGTTATTTCATCACAACTGGGCAACTGGGTAGAACCATCAACCTTCCGTTAGCCAGCTGGATGGCTTCCTCACATGAAGAAATCAACGTCCCGAGTGAGGTTCGAACCCACATCGATAAGGGGCAAGTGATTTGAAGTTAGCGACCTTAACCACTCGGCCACGGAGGCCCAGTACGTGGTAAACTGTCTTAATTGTAAATATCTATATTTATCACTTGTTGTAAGTGCGAATTAACACAAAATCCGCCGTTACGGTATTGGTAACGACAGCGGAAAGGTTTTTATCGTCGCGGCGGCTAGGGTTCGATTCCCAACGTGGGCATATTTTTTCCTTGATTTGGCATTTTTAAGATACTTTAGAAACAAAACCTCATATTCCAATATTCAAAATATGACTAAACTTCGATTTTTAAGAAAGATCATTTAGCCAAAATCTGGAGGTCAGTGCCTTTAACAGAATTTATATCACAGGTATGTTTGGATATAACGAAGATTGTAAACTTCATGAGCCAGACACCGTACGGTTCCATGTCTATGAGCGACTTCCGGCGCCAGCAGTTTGTCCTAGTTGACGGCAACTTGAAGCTTTCCGACGTTGACGACACAGGGTTCGAGGATCCTACATGTCAGACCTCTGACGGCTGTGATGTAACATTTTCCAGTGCTAACTTCTCTCAGAGGTATGTTACGTAACGGGTAGAAAAATGCCAACTTTAAATCACCTGTATAATACTGACTCAGGGTTATGGTTAGATTTAACAAAGGTTTAGTAGTGTATTTCCAAAGCGCGCGTACAATGTATGCTGACCGTATAGAAGTAAGGACATAACCATGTATTAGCTTTGTTTTCCCACCGACCGTACCAAAGTTGTGCTCCACTGTGTTTTTATGTTTGTCTGTTTCGTCATTGTGTGTTAGGCTTTGTCTGTGTATTGTTGTGTGTTTTCGATCGTGTACACCGTCGTGCATGCACTGCTGTAGGGTTGCGGGTAAGACGGGTGTGAATATGTAGGGGTGGCTTAATTCCTGGAAAGTGCTGTTCCCTATTGTTTTTACATGTTTTTTTTTTTTTTGTTGTGTAAAATTAAGGACATTGTGTACAGGAATTGTAAGTCAAGGTAAAAACTTTATCGTAAAATAAAATGTAACTACATTTACTCAAAGATAATTTACAATTACATGTATTGTTATTTGGTGTCCGGAGTATAATGCTTTTGCCATTCAATGTATTGACTTCAGTCATAGCATGTAGGTAAGTGGCGATGAGATGATGTATAAGGCACATGAACTTCAAGTCTTGGTATTTGTACTTTATGTTTCATGTCTGGAGCACAACAAAAACTGTTATTAACTGGGAAAATATATACATTACTCCGCTCCCACTTCCCCAAAGCCGACATAAATACACCCTCTCCAAAACACCACCCAAACAATCACTTTTAGTTTCTTCGCCAAAAAACCTACTCCACGGACACACACTACAAAAAATCTTGTTTTTTTTGTTCTTCTTCGTCTTTTCATTTAAAAATTAGAGCATTTGCCCCGCTTTGCGGAGCTCTTACTCCTCGCCTTTAGTATGACGCGTCCACGGATCGAACTCCGATCTCCCTTACTCAAAGTGTACACTCTAGCACTAGGATATTAAGGCTGTGTGTTGATGTATTACGTGTTTGCCTCCTCATTCGATAAATTCAAGATGTTGATTCTATATTTTAAATATATAGAAACACTCGGATAAAGAAAGACCTGTTTATTCTAATTATAGGACCCTGTGCCGTCATGGACGATGTGTGCAATACAATGAAAAGAAGAATCTTTTCAATGCCGGCCGCCATTTTGTTACTTTTCTCCTTCCCCACGGTGCACCCCGACGTCTCCAGTCAATCATCGCCAGCGTTGTTAAAGGATACACTAATCTCACGTTGTCATCAGAACAACTTCTGAAACGAATGAATATGATTGTGAAATTGTATCGGTCAGGGTGGTACCTAAATAGAACGAAATCCAAGAAATATAATTCCAGTAAGATTTACAATTATAATGAAAAAAAAAAAAAAACAACACTTTTGTTTCACATTTAGTTTTATTCCCAACATTGTTGTCTTTGTTGCTGAAGAAAGAGAACGTAAGCTATGTAAGGCGGTTCAATGTCTGGAGAAAACACATCATGGGCGATAAAGTGACCAGACTTGTGAAAACATAACCGAAACGAACAAAAACCGTTCTTTCATAGCAGTAGCATGGCATATACTCCAAACATTAATCAATATAAATATACAACAGTATTAAAGTACAGAATTACATTATTATAACGTCGTGATTTTTTGACTTCGATTAGAAGCATTACAGTAAGATGGGATCAGCATACGTTGGAACGAAATTGAATGCGTATTGCTTCTTTTGCATAGACCGTACTGTACAGAATATTGTGATTTTTAAACCCAATGTGCAAGCAGTCATCATAAAATGTTTATATTTCAGGTTACAAGAAACTAGAACAGTCTGACCTGCCGGGTCAGCACGACTACCGTTGTCAACTGTCTATCTCCATGGCAACTTGTACAGTGTCTGTGTTTGATCTTTGGGAAGCTGAAGATGTGTGCAATAACGACAATAAGTGTCAGGGTTTTGTTGTTACGCAACAGAAAACGTGGACGGGTAAAGAAAACAACTACGATTATTATTATTATTATTATATTCATTATTATTATTCCAGATTTATATAACACCCTTTTCATGATAAACACGTTCAAAAGCGCTTTACATATAGCAAACGCAGCCACACAGGGCGCGAAATTCATCCTCTACTAGTACAGACACAGATGACCAGACGGACAGAGTAGAACAGATAGAAAGAAATCCTTTTTAGATACAGGCCTGTCCGGCTAGCTCTTTGCGAAAAGACAGTCTGGTTCTTTAACGTGCCCGGTATATAGCACCGATACACGCGAAGCCGTCTTTCCTGGGAAGAAACAGTACAGACCTCATAGTTAGGTGGGAGACACTCGAGAGAATCTCAGAAATTTCCGGCGCCTTGACCGGGTCTTTAAACTAATGATTGTATTGCTGCTGTTTAGATATATTATAAAAGAAGAATAACAAAGCAGTATTGAGTAGTATTTGAAGATGACTATAAGAATCTTACATACCTGCCTGTGTAAGACGGGGTTTTCCCTACCCGAGGGACAGTATGGAATGAAAAACCGGGTTTTTTTTATCCAGTCTGTCCTGAGGGTTGGAGAAAAAGCTGTCTTTTAAAGCCCTCAACAGACGGTAGGTTTTTGTTGTACAACACCAATTAAATTTAAGATGTACAGCCAAATATTATCGTGTGTACGATACTATTCCTTGATTTCGTAAATCTTAAGTCTTGACTTACAGATTAGGACATGTTCTATTTCGTAAGCCCTCTACAGATGGTAGGTTTTTGTTGTACAACACTAATTATCTCAAAGATGTACAATTTTGAAATTGTACATTTTTCACATACAGACAGTATTCCATTCCCATATAAATCACGGAGATTTACCTAGTAAACATAGTGCGTCAGGTACTGAAAAGAATGTAACTATTAATAATAAAAATAATATTCACCTTTTTATGTCCCATGAATTGATTACGCATGACACAAAGGAGCCACGCCATGAGAAAACCAACATAGTGGCTTTGCGACCAGCATGGATGCAGACCAGCCTGTGCATCCGCACAGTCTGGTCAGGATCAATGATGTTTGCTTTCAAAGACTATTGCAATTAGAGAAACCGTTAGCGAACAGCATGGACCAGACTGCGCGGATGCTGGTCGGAAACGCACTATGTTGGTTTTCTCATGGCGCGGCACAAATCATTTAACTTTTCAGTGTCATCCTTTTTCCATTATGCATTAGAAGCCATTTTATATTCAGATTTGTGTTTATTTTTTGGGCAATTGTTTCTGGAATTTCATTCACTTGCCTCTTATCAACTAATTATTTACCAATTTGTTGCTTGTCAACGTGGGTGGTACGTAAGGCAAAACTTACGAAATAGAACATGTCCTAATCTGTAAGTCAAGACTTAAGATTTACGAAATCAAGGAATAGCATCATACACACGATAATATTTGGCTGTACATCTTGAATTTAATTGGTGTTGTACAACAAAAACCTACCGTCTGTAGAGGGCTTAAGTTTTGCCTTACGTACCATCCACGTTGACAAGGAACAAATTGGTAAATAATTAGTTGATAAGAGGCAAGTGAATGAAATTCCAGAAACAATTGCTCAAAAAATAAACACAAATCTGAATATAAAATGGCTTCCAATGCATAATGGAAAAAGGATGACACTGAAAAGTTAAATGATTTGAGCCGCGCCATGAGAAAACCAACATAGTGCGTTTCCGACCAGCATCCGCGCAGTCTGGTCCATGCTGTTCGCTAACGGTTTCTCTAATTGCAATAGGCTTTGAAAGCAAACATCATTGATCCTGACCAGACTGCGCGGATGCACAGGCTGGTCTGGATCCATGCTGGTTGCAAAGCCACTATGTTGGTTTTCTCATGGCGTGGCTCATTTGTGTCATAGTAATCAAATTCATGGGACACAAATATATTCTATACATAAATATTATTTTTTATCATTAATGGTTACATTCTTTTCAGTACCTGATGCACTATGTTTACTAGGTAAATATCTGTGATTTATATGGGAGTGGAATACTGTCTGAATGTGAAAGATGTACAGTTTTAAAATTGTACATCTTTGAGATAATTAGTGTTGTACAACTAGAACCTACCGTCTGTTGAGGCCTTACACAGACAGACATATTAGATCAGTTTTCTTGCTTAGCACGACCGAAAGAGGTCGTACCGATTGGTACACAAGACAGTTTCATCTCATGTGATTTTACGACATCGGTTTAGGTGTACCTAATACTTTGTTTAAAAGCAGCCGATCTTGTTGACCCATTATACTTTGCGAAGGTAGAGTGTCTGCTTTCTTTATGGTTGTGGTGGTGACTCACTCTCCTTATCAAACCTATGTGCTTGTAAGAAAAACCGATGTCGTTGAAAGTTGATAAAAAGTTTCTATATCATTGACGAAAACATGGAATGGTCTCTTTGCGATAAGAAACATTGAGCAGAAGTGACTGGTTCACGGCTATGGCAGATAAATTATCAATTGTTCTATATGCATTTTACCCATTTTTCAGGTTGAAATAAGCTAGCTTATTTTCTCGTTCATGACCACGGGTCTGAAAGTATGGTAGGGGTAGGGTATAACATGTAATTTTCTTTCTGGTTTGTTGCATGTGGTGAAATCATTTCAAAAATGCTACGCCTTTAATCGATAATTATATCTATGTATATCTTCAGGTCGGCATCTGATACATTTAAAGAATAATATAGGTCCGCCATCATTCCAGCAAAATACAACATTATACATCAAACCAACAGGAAGGTGACGGGAGAAGTCCAAAGCACCATTAGATATCTTTAGATATAAAATAAAGTCAATTTGTGATTGTCTTTCTACATTCCCAAGATGAATGGTGAAATCAAACATTCGTCTTTGTAGTTTTTAATGTTGATTAGACTTTCCAGGTAAGAAGTCAAACAAGATCAAATGATGGACGTCACATCTGCATGAAATCTTACCTGCGGAGAAGGTTGATATTGATAGTGATTGGTATTTTCGAAAATAAAATTCAAAAATTTTATTGCGGCAATACTAGGAAGTCCTGAGCTAAACGATCAGGATTGACAGGACAGCCAGGATTACCAGGATTATCAGGATTGTCAGGACTATCAGGATTATCAGTATTATTAGGATTGTCAGGATTGTCAGGATTATCAGCAATTTTTCGGATTGTCAGGATTACCAGGATTGCCAGGATATCCGGGTAGTCAGGATTATCAGTATTATTAGGATCGCCAGGAAAGCCAGGATTGTCAGAATCATCAGGATTGTCAGGACTATCAGGATTATCAGCACTTTTTCGGAATGTCAGGATTATCAGGATTTCAGGATTGCGAGGAATGCAATGATTGTCAAGATGTCAGGATTGCCAAAGAGCTTACTACCAAAACAATCACAAGTTCATTCGGCACTAAATTTATATGTCCATGTGTTCAAAGTCTTTAAAGACAGTTTGTGGAAACATATAAAATGTTCTCGGCTGGTCATTACATGATAGTGTTTACTGTTTAGACAGAAAAATGTCATTTGTTCCTAGTATGTTCAAGGTATGTCTATCGGCAAAAAATGTGGAAATAAAACGTATAATAGATATCTGTGTCTTTAGTAGATTGTAATAGACGCGAATGTAATCCTTTAACGGACACTATCATTTCTTTGCAAAATCGAGCAACACTGTCATAAAAATAAGGTTGTATATGCAATTGACAGCATGATTGGTGTTCATGCTATGAATGATATAGAAAACATGGATGGTAGTAAAGGAAAATAGGGCCTTTGTGCAGATTTAGACGATATAAATCGAATAGTGCATCATTGTGATATGATTATTTTCCATTTCAGCATTTTTGTATGTCTATATCAATGTATTTCTGAGCTGGATTTTATCTGAAAGTGTTATACATGTATTGTATTTAAATATGTTATATTTTATCTGACCATGTTATGAACATGTTATAGCGTATCTAGGGACCGCCTCCGTGGCCAAGTGGTTAACGTTGCTGACTTCGATTCGCTTGAACCAGACCGATATGGGTTGACACCTATCTTTGGGATGGGGATGTGGGCGGTGGGGGTGCGGGGGTGGTGGTGGGGAGGGGTAGAATTCTGTATGGGAAGAAGCCATCCAACTGACTTACGGAAGGTCGATGGAACTGCAAAGGTACCCGTCCATGTATTAAACAATGCCTGGAGGGGCACCTTTGTCTTCCTCCACCAAGGAAAACTGAAAAAGTCGTCTTATGACCTAAATTGTGTCAGTGTGACTCTAAACCAAACCAAATAATTAGATATTGTATCTGAACATGTTATGTTGTATCTGAACATGTTATATTGTATCTGAGAATTTATTTTTGTTAAGATTGTGTCGGATTATTTGATGGATGTTGCTCATTTCCGACCTGGAGTGGTCTTCTGCGCATGTCCGGAAGTGATTATCAGTTGGAGCGCACGACAAAAATACGCAAATTATTGCATGTCCGCACGCATTTAGTGTAAAATATGTATAGTATACTGACTAAAAGTTAGGGTTAGTATTACCATTGTTATAAAATATATACATTAAAGATACTTATCATTCAAATCACTTGAATCCGGTATATACCGGAGTCTGTAATTTATCACATGTGCTCCGGGTCTGCAGTAGGTCACAATCGATAATGTAAGAATTATTGTTACAAATGTACTTTATTAAAAAAGTATTGTTCGTTTTTTTTTGAGTTCGTCCGCTCATAAAATGGACATTTGTCGAAAATATGTGATTCAATTTACACTCTATACTTTGTATCAAATACAGATATTATAGTTTTATATCAGTAGACATTTTATGTTCTAACCAAGTACTTAACGAATATTTAAATTTAAAAAAGTAAAACGGTTTGGTTATTTTTGTTATTAGTTTCTTTGCTTATTAACATTAACAAAGTGCAGTATGATGATGCTTCCTTAAAAAAGGAATACTTGTTAAGATTTTAACTTTATTAAAAGTGATACTTTAACAAAATGTGTCTTGCTTACTTCTTCTTGCCTATAACCCACATATTCTTGAATTGTTTGGTGTTTTTCTCAGCGACATTTTATGTCTTCATGTTATTTCTTGTGCGTTTAGACGGGTACAAGACATATTGGGGATTCAGGCAAACCATTGAAAAACTGCGGTAACATTCACTTCTTAGGTGTTACGGTAAATGCAAGTGACATGTACAGATCAGCTCAAGCGGAAAACCCACTTTCCGTTTTTCCTTGCATAGTGAGGAATTCCTCCGAGTACTGCCTTATTCTGACTCGGAGTACCGACTGTTATAGTTTTATTTCTTTAGCGGAATTTCGTCGAGTCACTCCGAGAAATTACTTGACGGAACTCCGAGTCGAAATTATACAGGTAACACTATAATATGTACAGGTATTTTATGGCTACTCCGCGCTACTCCGAGTCTGTAATAAACAATTAATCGGTCATCTCGAGTGTCGCGAAATGATTTCACGAAACTCCGAGGCAGTAATCCCTTACCTGGATGATTTTTTTTATATAATTAGCTTGTTCCTTTTACTGTTTAAAATTAGTGAATTTTGATATTGAAATAGTTTCTGATCATGCAAATTAGATTTAGAAGTAAATTTATGTAAAATGGACTAAATTATTAATCATATAAAATTACACAAACTCATAAATGACCGCCGTTAAAAAAAGTGATGTGTTAAATTTTGATATTGAAAAAAATTCTGACTTTGCGAATTAAATTTAGAAACAAAGTTATGTAGAATGCACTAAATTAAGAATAATTTATAACTGGATAAACTTTAAAATAACATCCGCTAAAAAAAGTAAATTGTGAAGTATGATATTGAAATACTTTCTGACTATGCTATCTAAATTAGAAATAAATTTATGTAAAATGGATTAAATTTAAGAATAATACAAAACTTAACAAACCGTTAAGGAATAGTGATTTATCAAATATTATATTGAAATCGTTTCTGACAGTGCAAATTAAATTTAGAAACACATTTATGTAAAATGGACTAAATAATGAACTATATAAAACTAAATAAACTTTAAGATAATGATCTTTATTATTAAAGCATAGGAGAAATGATTTTTTTTTCATTATGATAATGGTCTTTCTTTTATTTATTTAGAAGGAATTATAAAAAGGAGAAAGCAATTACTGCCCTATCCACTCAAAAAGTAAAAGCATATTATAAGTGAACAGAAAAAATCTGGTTTGTTTTAACGTAAAATAAAGATACTATTATTATAATTCACAGCCAAATACTGTGGGTTTTATTCGCGTATCAGTACGTAAAATATAATTATCCTACTCCGATTAATCTGAAATCTGTCCTCGAAGTTACTCGAAGTGCCAATTAAATTTCTATTCGTCTCGGAGTCACTCGAAGGAATTCCGATTCCTTGACGGGAAATGGCTGAATCGAAGAAACTTCGAGTCGGAGCATTGGTACTCGTTTTGGCCGTCCTCCGAGGATCGAGTAGAATGGGTTTTCCGCGTGAGCTGATCTGTATTCTGAAAATGTATGAAATAAACTTTCATATTTGAACTTTTAAATTCATATTTTGAATCTGAAAGAGGACAATATGATAAATTTATGTAAAATAAATGTAAAATAAAAACAAAAAATGTCCAAGGAATGTCCGTTAGCTACTCAGTGTGTCCTAATTTTAAGCCTGCACAATAGTTTATACATACAAACATATTTATTCTACGTTTACACAGATGCATACCTATTTTTGATTTCGAATATGTAATTTGTGTATAAGAAACATTAACGTACCATTCCACTATACATATTAAATATAAGTCCTCAGTAAGCTTGTTGATTTATATATATATACTTGACAACAGTGTATGATTATGACTATTTTCTTCAGATTTATTTCAGTGTTCAGAACAGGTTGTCCATGATAGCACTCACGCAAGCATGCACGCACGCATTTAAAGAGAATAGATTTATGACACTAACCGGCCACCATAACACGTAGTATGCGTCCAAATTCGAAATGACGTAAAATCAATCGAAATAAATATGATTACTTACTATTAGTGTTGGGTCAGGTGTGATGGTGTTTACTCAAGTATTGAAATGCTTCATCGACAGAGCATATATGAGCCGTGCCATGGAAAAACCAACATAGTGGGTGTGCGACCAGCATGGATCCAGACCAGCCTGCGCATCCGCGCAGTCTGGTCAGGCTCCATGCTGTTCGCTTTTAAAGCCTATTGGAATTGGAGAAACTGTTAGCGAACAGCATGGATCCTGACCAGATTGCGCGGATGCGCAGGCTGGTCTGGATCCATGCTGGTCGCAAACCCACTATGTTGGTTTTCTCATGGCACGGCTCAATTATCATCTGGAGCTACATAACAAGGTCTAGGGGACTGTCTTCCATCAAAATGCTTTAATGCCTCTTATCGACCTATGAAGTGATGACTCAAATTTTACATTTTCAAGAAAAAACATGTACTAAACCTATCTAATAGCGACACACGATTATTTATCACAGCAGTGTTCTGAAAGTTTATTCCGATCATAAGGCAATATATTGTGAAGTTTAAGTCGCTTTCCTTCAAATGCGATTAGTAATTTAAATTCCTTCATGGTAGTTTCAGACTATCTCAATGGCTGCATATAGTTCGATTTGATATAAATATGAATGAAGTGGAACGGACTATTAATTAATTAGACTAGTAGCATGAGTGTTCATGCAATACTTACAAGTTCTGCTGTAATTTCTTTCATATTCTGATTGTATATTGCAGTACAGCATTCAAATAATTATTAACAAAGCCAGAGCTTTAGGTAATTGTTGGAAGGATTAGATTCAAGAAATTAAATGTGTTTAACGGCAAAATAAATCATATTATGACATTTTAAAGGCATAGAGTGAAATCGTACTTGAAATGTGTTCGTTATCTTCGGCAATATAAATACCTTGAAGGAATTTAAGAATTTTGCCAATAATCTAGGGTTGTAGAGTCCTGTTATGTATAGGTCATTCATTTACCTTTTATCAATACTATGATGAATACTATTCGAACAACTACAAATGTATGGAGAGAAATAGTTGAAAATAATAACAGCAAATTGGAACGGCCAGTAAACATTGAAAAGAAACGAATGATTTAAACGCGTTTTAGACATGTCAGTCTTACACTTTAATAGAAGAGACATTCCAAAAAAGGTAATTTCGCGCTGATATAAACTGAAACATGAGAGACCAAATGACCAATTAGTTCCTATCAATAGATAATATTTTAATATTTCGATGCCTTGTGACCCAATGTTTTTGTATCATTTGAAAGAGTTGTGTTTGCTGAACAAGAATTAGTTAATAAGATGACCATAAATAATATGCTCAAATGACTACATATAGTCGTATTTTTGACTGCGAAATGATAAATCGTACACTGTAATAACTGGATTTCTGTTGAAGTATCATTGAAAACTATAAAGTAAAAAAATAAAATTCTATAACATATTTTTGTCATGTAATTTATATTTTCTTTTTCAGCAGACAATACACTTTCAAATGATACCAAAATTATATCAGCTTACCAGGCATCAATATTTGATATATTTCAATAGCACTATTATATAGAATTCGCTTATTTGTGGACCGAATACCGTAAAGACAAAAGGAACACAAAGGACCTGTCCGAGGTATCACTACTCATTATTGACACAATTGAAAATCAAACGTGTGAGTCTTAAAATTGACGTTCGGGGCACATCTTCTTAACCACTTGAAATTCCATAAACTTTCATTGAACGTTCCACTAACTAAGATAACTTGTGGAATAAAATCTGAAAAGTAGATCCCTCGGAAGCACCGAGAACAAGACAAAAGTGAAAATTGCAGACTCGGTTTGATTGAGTTTGTTCATGAGCAGTAATGGAAAATGCAACACTGCCCGCGTCCCCTAGCGTATATGGAAGCCGCATGTCTTTCCCAACGCCAATGTAATGTTGAGTCACCGCTTGAATGATAAACATTGGTTGAATATTCTACTAATTTTAAAACGTCTGGTTACATTTTACCGAAATTTGTTCTACAAACGTTTGTGATACCAAACTATATACATGCAAAACATATTTTATGATATTTATACGTAGTTTTGGTTTATGAATGTTAGTCATAATTCTGACTAACATACTGCTTACTGACATTAACATGTTATTAAAGAAAACAATCCCATCAAGTGTACAGTACAGTTGTAATGCGTACAGAATCAATGAAACAGGTTTTCATTATTATTTATTCAATTTTAGCGTTTGTTTTTAAAATGTCTCAAGCTCGTATTAAGTCGTCATTGAAGGTGGTAAATGGGGTTTCTAACTTAGATGCTTAAAATCGTTTATAATCACTTATATAGACGACGTGTACAAAAGTAATAGTGAAAACAAGAAGTCAAAGTTTGTTCTTCCTTTGTAACCATTAACAAATACAGCGTTTCAATGTTATTTAAGTTAAGCGTTGTAGGCTAGATGTTAACCTTTAGCCTGCTGGCGGCAAGTGATTTTTGCCTTTGCTATCAGTGCAGACCAAGATCAGCTTGCATGGACGTACAGGCTGATATTGGTCTGCACTGTTCGCTATTCAGTCACAAAATGTTTAAGTCCATTTATGGAATTTAGTTGAGTAAAAGTTCAGACATTTTGTAAGCATTGAGGTGATATGTTTCCAGAAACTTTACAGAAAATAATTACGATCCGAAGTACCATTAAAACTGAATAAGATGAAAACTTGTGCCACATTTTCAAACTGTTAAAATAATTGTTTCGAGATTTTTGCATCTTTTGCGCTTTGAAAACATATTTCAAATTACGACAATTTTAGATAAACCGCTGTTGTAAAACGCTTTTCATGTTTTGTGTAATTAAATTGAATTAGTTTTATGGTCGCGGATGCTTAAAACTGTCTCTTAAAATCAGAATTTATCAAAAATATTTTCATTATGTGTTTATCGTTTCAGTTTTCGTCTGGTACTAGAAAGGGGGTTGATATGTTGATCTGAACACAACCATGTTAAATAAGCCAGTCATATTTCTATATTACAACAAGCAAAATCAGTGAATTTATACCCCCCACCGATTGTGAATGAGGGGGCTATATTTGAAAGATATTTAATTTTCAGATATACAAAAGTTATGCATAATAGGACAGTGCAATAGTTTGTTGGTTCCTAAGTTTTACCAAATCAAGGGGAAAACTGCGATGATTCATAAATATGTTACTTTGTTTTGCGAGAATTTATGCATTTTAAAACAAACAAAAAATATCTCTGCAGAGATTCTAATGAAAGTTGTGCACAAACTGTTTTATCACATATAGTAAAAGAAAGTAGAATTTTTGATGTTTCGACAGGAAAAGCTAACATGTGATAAAAAGAATATTACATTTGCGACTCGGCAGAGCCTCGCATTTTATTATATTATTCATCTCGTTTAATAAATTCAATATGAAAAGACACTGATATAATATTCTCTATAAATTTCATTAAGATCCGTAAACGAATTATTTGTTATATGTGATTTTTTGTAAAACAAATAAAGCGCACTTATTCTGGTTGGTTATAGAAATGATTCTGACGAAAATTGCGCTTACACCACTGTCCTATAGTGATCTACATTTGTATGAAAATTCGTGAAGATCCACCAATATGTTCAAAATTCCTATTTTTTACCAACCCTGAAAATTACAGTATGGCAAATTCACTGTCTATCATACGGCCAAATAATATGACTAAGTCAATTTGCTTATATTTGAGTTTTTTTTTAGATATTTGCCCATAAATTTAGAAGCCTGCAAATTTTGAGTGAACTTAATAGCATTATTTCAAATTATTTCTCAGCATTTAATGCCATTACGAAGAAAGTAATGTGGTCATTTATAAACATACACATGAGATTATATTTATACGCAGGAAAATGTTCGTTTCCATACTCCAGGTCCAAGTTTTAAACATGAATTTTGTTTAATGTCCCAAATGATTGTGCCACACTTTCTATGATTGCAGAGGAAGCATTTCTGTGTTTTAACGTCGTGTCTTCACAAGATGAATACTTATACGAGTTATTTACGACAGTTTTAGATTGAAGAAAGATGTGCAGCAGTAATACCCTTCATAATTATTTAAAAGAAAAACAAAACATTACACTGAAATCATGATTGAAATCTAGCCATTAACGATGCAGGATAGAGTGTTTTAAAGGTAATTTAGATTTACATCATACTATGACTTGCTGAACTATTCTGTTTATTATTCACCTTGTTTTTGATATATAATTGGGAAAACATGCGCACATTTTGAGATATCGTTTTTCAAAACATTTCCGCAGTTTGCATTTTAAAAGTATTACTGCTTTATCCCATTAATTCTGATGTATGGCAGGAACATCCTGTTTGGAAACAGATATACCAAATGTTTTGATAATAAATTCCATTTAATATAAGGTAAAAAAAATATTTTGAATTTCCCAGGCTTTATAATTATGTGATTGGCCTGCTGGAATTTTGAAAAATAAACTTATCAAACTTATAATCATTATGTGAGGCAACCGAGCTAATCACACAATGAAAGAACCAGATCAATCCGACAATATGAGTGATTCAAGAGTAAATCACGTGTTTGTAATTACATGTACAATGTAGCCCGGTATGCAGGAAACCGTAGACATGAATCAGTTGTATTTCTTACACCCCTCCCATACCAAGCCGAATGAACTCAAGATCCCCGCTGTCGAACCGTGGTATGCGCCGGCGTGCTCAAACTGGGTACGATCAACAGAGAATTTATAGGTTATTAGATTTGTTTCTAGAAATATGCACGACTTCTGCAGCGGAAATATTGCGCGACTTTAGGAGCGCAATATTATTCCGCGAAAGAACGAGTGCACATTTCTTGATGCATATGATAATATTCTCATTACATACGCATTTCTGCTTAAAATTATTATAAAAATGATATAAAGTTGTTCTTAAGCCCGAGTAAAACTGAAAATAACTAAAATAACTTTTAAATGCGACGAGAAACTGACGTCACCAATGACGCCACACCCGATATGAAATTCGAACGTCACGATTTAGGTTGCATTGAAACTTGACGGAGTTTGTAAATGAGTATGTAATAATGTCTGCATCCGAGGACCCACGAAAAACACTTTCAGTCGATGCGGCAGATCTCAGCAAAACCCCATCAGGACAATGGGGGAATGTCCAAAGTTTTATGAAAGACTGTAATTTGACATTCGCCTCGTAGATTCGCTCCATCATTTTCGTGGTATCGTACTGTGGTGTCATCACCATCGTGTTATTGCTGCCGTGTTTCGTATTACCTCTTTCCTGTCTGACATGCGCAAACAAAAGAAAACAATGGAAGCAAGCAGTATTAGCGGTCATTTTGTGTCTGGATACACATACATGAAACGATGTGCTAACGCTTGAATCGGCTCAGTAGGTTTATGGTCAATGTCATAAATTGAGCTTAAAGGTCAAAACTGTCCATCAAATGTTGTTTCCGAAGCGTAACTAAATAATCATGCAAGGTATTGACTTCAAACTTGGCATGTAGGTAGGTGGCGATGGGACAATTTGCAGAGAACATAAAACGAGTCTGTAGGTCAAAGGTCAAGGTCACAAATTGAGCTCAAAAGTCAAATCTGTCCGTCATATTTCGTGTACAGAGTATAACTTATTAACCATTAATGTTATTGACTTTAAACTTGGGATGTAGGTAGGTGGTGATAAGACAATGTATACAGCGCATGAACCAGGGTGGTAGATCAAAGGTCAAGGTCACAGCAAGGTCAAATCTACCCATCATATTTTGTGTCCAGAGCATAACTTAAAAATATTAAAGGTATTGACTTGAAATTTGGAAAATAAGCAGGTAGTGATGAGACGATGTGCAGACTGCAACAATCTACATAGCTATCCCCCTCCATTACCCATCCCTACCATCAAAACAAAAGTAAATACCTTTAACATATTATGTTATACTGTGTACACGAAAAAAGAAATTAGGCAGATTTGACATTGCTGTGACCTTGACCTTTGACCTACATTCGTATAGCGTTATTACATATTTAAGGTACAGTATGTCTTATCTCTTAAAATTCTTACATTTTTTTCGTTATTTTTCCACATGTAATCTACCTCTTTTCAATAGTTATAAATAGTCTGTTGAACAGGGCAATAATTTATGTTTCAAAAAGGCGGTTTTCAAAGTCTATAATATTATATCCAGGATAAAACCCTAAAAACGATGAACACAATCGTACATTGGGTCAGACTTCAAACACAGAAATTGGATACAGTAGTAAAACATAAACATTATCAAATGTATACAAATAATAAATTCAAACCGTATAAAAATGAGAGTTTTTGACATTTTACAATTTCAGCTTTATTTGCTATAGACTTGGGGATCAAAACGTCTATTTTTGATAAGCTACCACAACAAACAGGCAAAAAAGTATCTCCCAGACATATTCTTCTCCTTTAAAAGAAGGTGAAAGCAATCCAGTTACGAGGCCAAATGTATTGTCTAATGAAGATTGATAGCAAGTTTTGTATATCAGACAGATGTTAGCAATCATTGCTAATATGAGGGTTTTTACTTATTGCGTCAGGTTGTGTTAACAGATGGATTGAAACCGGTGCACACAGTCATATACAAACCACTGATAAAATTTACAGACATGATACTATTTTAGACCAGAATTAAATGATCGTGAGAATTCGTTTGTTGATTTGTTTGCTTTCGTTTAGTCTGATAGTTCATATCAAACCATTTTGAAAAACCAAACGATAAATGAGGATATCCTATTCATCCAAAACGCAGCCAGTTCTAATCTGATATAAAATCTATTGACATTCTGAACGCATCCAGTTCTACCCTGATATAAAATCTATTGACATTCAGACGCAGCCAGTTCTAGCCTGATATAGAATCTATTGCCATTCAGACGCAGCCAGTTCTAGCCTGATATAGAATCTATTGACATTCAGAACGCAGCCAGTTCTAGCCTGATATAGAATCTATTGACATTCAGAACGCAGCCAGTTCTAGCCTGATATAGAATCCATCGACATTCAGAACGCAGCCAGTTCTAGCCTGATATAAAATCTATTGACATTCAGAACGCAGCCAGTTCTAGCCTGATATAGAATCTATTGACATTCAGAACGCAGCCAGTTCTAGCCTGATATAAAATCTATTGACATTCAGACGCAGCCAGTTCTAGCCTGATATATAATCTATTGACATTCAGAACGCAGCCAGTTCTAGCCTGATATAAAATCTATTGACATTCAGAACGCAGCCAGTTCTAGCCTGATATATAATCTATTGACATTCAGAGCGCAGCCAGTTTTAGTCTGATATAGAATCCATCGACATTCAGAACGCAACAAGTTCTATTCTGAAATAGAACCTATTGCCATTCAGCACGCAACCAATTCTATTCTAATATAGAAACTATCGACATTCAGAACTCATCCAGTTCTAGTCTGATATAGAATCTATCAACATTCAGCACGCAGCCAGTTCTACTCTGATTTAGAATTTATTGACATTCAGCACGCAGCAAGTTCTACTCTGATATAGACAATATAGACATTCCGCACGCAGCAAGTTCTTCTCTAATATAGAATCTATTGACATTCAGCACGCAACCATTTCTACTCTGATACAGAATCTATCGACATTCAGATCGCAGCCAGTTCTACTCTGATTTAGAATATAAAAACATTAGGAACAGAACCAATTCTTTTCTAAAAAATCTATTTGCGTTCACATCGCAGCAAGTTCTACCCTGATCTAAAATCTATTTACATGTAGTTAATACATTTAAAAATGACCTATTTTTTTATGTTAAAAAGCAGTTAGATCAACTGTCCAAATAGAGAGTAAGCATAGTGAGATGGTTAAAAAAGCACTACTGCATGAACGCCATAATTAGAGGATATTACATGAATTCAATGTGGAAAGTCACAAATGTAATATTCTTTTTATCGCATGATAGCTTTTCCTGTCGAAACATCAAATATTCTATTTTCTTTAACTATTATAAATAAGGCAATTTGACCACCGTCTCGTATACTATAAACGACGTCGACGTCAA
Organism: Mercenaria mercenaria; assembly: GCF_021730395.1. Lineage (NCBI taxonomy): Eukaryota > Metazoa > Mollusca > Bivalvia > Venerida > Veneridae > Mercenaria > Mercenaria mercenaria. Next base: position 23,092,610 of record NC_069361.1, on the reverse strand, counting down.
AGCTTTATTACACTAGTTATGTTCATTTTTATTTAGTGGCTTTATTACACTCTCGCGACGTCAAACATGTGATAAAAGTCGGTAATAAAGCAATTAATTCAATAATATACTCTATTAACTGAACCAAATATTCAAACATTTGACAAAATATATGAGAAAAAAATCGAAAGTAACATATAACAAAAAATGATGTATCTTATATTCATAACAAAACTTGGCTGCCACATTATAACCAAGTCATTATGAGCTTTTAACGACATTAATTAAACAGTATATGCCCAGGTAGACTTTCAAGTTCACACTTGTTGTATGTAGAAAAACATCTCAAAGAACGAACACATACTAACTGACCATAAATGTATCAAAATATTAATGCAGAAGAATTACAAAAAGGTCAAGCACAAAATTTGACTGACGAGTATTCGTTTACTTGCCAATCTAACCATTTTTTTTAATTATCTATTTGATCAATCTTGCATCAACAGAGGAGAAGGCAATAAACTATCTTGTCAGCTTCGTTCATCTGCACAGTGTATAAATAATAAGCTAAACTGCGATTTGTTTTGCTCACTTGGAAATAACTCAACGTTTTAATTGTATGATAGATGCATGAGTAAGTTCCAGCTGCACTGTTTGGAACAAATTGGCGTCATTTGGTCTGTTAGGAGATTCATAGTTTATATGTAAGGTTTTTTACACTCGATGTAAATAATTGCAGTTTCATATTGTACGCAGGGCTAGACTATATTATATTCTTGAAAAGGCATAAGAGTGAAAGTTTACTTGAAATCTGTCCATTCACCAAACAGAGAGATGATTAGGCAAGCAATACAAATATCTTTTAAAGTATTTAACAATGCTACTTAACGCTCAGATTTGTAACACTCTGTCATCATTAAACTGAAACATTTACAAAAATTTCGGATTAATCTTTCTTTTAATGTACAAGACATTACCATTAACAAAAAAGGAAGTTGAAAATAGAGACACCGCATTGGTTCTTTTATTAACTTTGGTAGAGTAAACTTGCAGGGTGTGGGATTGAGCGCGTTTAGGGCATGCCAACATAAAACTTACACTTGATAGAAACTTGATAGCTTGATAGTAGAGGAAGTATTGATATAATGATTCTCTGCTGACCTGAATTCAAATATAAATGACCAAATAACCAGTTGTATTGTATCTAACATATAACCCCCTCCCCCCACCCCCCAAACCCAAACAAACAAACAACAAAAGAACGGTCAAACCCAGGTGTCGGTACTGGAATCTGAACGTATCTGAAGACAGAGTACAAAACGTTTAATTATACCTATCTTGGGGTACCAGTAAGCTAGTTGCAACGATATCGTGCCTACCCAATATTTAGGCATTAATTGCTGAAGATCAATGGTGTGAGCTTTTGACTTGGTGTTCGGTACATATCTTCAGCACCCCATTAAAGACATTTATATATAAATGTGGTTTGCAGTAACAAAGAAACGTTGGTACAACGATTATTACAAATTAATGAAGCTTATTGTAAATTTCAGCAATACGAAATTATCTATAGACATTTTGCTTTATCTTGCCTCCTACAAGTTTCTTGCATTTCTATTGGTCAATAGACGTCACGTGGAGACAGGATATATTCCATATCCTGCTTGTACATTTCAGATATGAATTTTGATTAAAACAAAATACAAAATACTAGATTATAGCATGTGAGTAAAGGGTAATCGGCAAGATAAAATCGTTACACAGCTTGTTGGTGACAGGAAACGGGATATACGCTGTCTCGAAAATCCATATCAGGCTTGAGCTTCGCTCTCGCCTGATATGGATTTCCTCGACAGCGTATATCCCGTATCCTGTCACCAACAAGCAGTGTAACTAATAATATCAGTAATCGTGTCGTTTGTTAAAAATTGAATGAAATCTAAACATTTTCCTAACTAGAGACAAATCTTTGTATGCACACCTGTGAGATTTATGATAATGGATGGCATGAGAATTAAGCTAATAGCATAACTATCAATTATTCAGTCTAACTTTCTGACTTTTCTGCAAGCTTCTAAATAATTAACAAAACACGGAGATAATCATTTCTCAATATCAACAGTCATTAAAACGTAGATGCGTTCTATTTCAGCGGGGTGTCATGTAATAATTTCATTTTTTAAGATATTTATCTAGGATATAAAATGTAAAATAACCAGTGCATTTTATTTTTCCACGAGTTAGATACAACATTTGAAATGAATACGTTTTTAATTAAAGATATCCATAAAGCAACACTTCTTAACCATATGCTAACATTGTCTGCTAGAACCGTGTTTACTTCAGGTGTTTGTTGTCAGTACCGCCGCTAGATGTAATGACTTAATGATAGTATGATTACTGGCTAATAAATGAATATGGAATTACTTTTGAAAGCTATTTTTATTTACTATATAGATATTTTTAAAACTGTAATGTTTTGTGGCATCTGTCTTGGTATTTATATTAAGCATTCAATGTCCTTGTCAATCTGTTAGTATATATACAGATACAATTCCACCAGTCTACCAAAACTGATGTACATTAAGACAAATAAAATGCCCTCGGTCGATATCGCTTTTATCAGGTCAATAAAGCCACAGATCGACCGAACCTGAAAGGCAACAATTGTTTTATTATTAAATCCAGCCTACTTATAAGTATAAACATTAAACACAAATATCTGCAGCCTTTGGTAATTGTGTACGACGTCGCATTGTTTCGACGTCAAACCGTGATGACGTCACAGCTGGAGGTAAATAGACTTTTTATCATTGACCATGTGACTACATCTAGACCAATGGAAAGGACTTTAATATAGATTTAATAATAAAAGACTTTATTATCAAAGCAAATTTTTAAGGCCCTCACGTATTTGACTGCTTACTTTTAACTGTAATATGAGTATCATTATTTCATCCACGTCATGTATATATGATATCAACTCGAAGTATCATCAACAGAGCTACAGTAGTCGAACGATAATTTGATATTTGTAAATGAACGCAGTTGATCGTATTATTTACCAGTTTAGGTAAATCACGCATAGACGATATGGATTATTATTCTATACATATTTTATCTATCCAATCGCGAACGTTCATTTGCAACACGTGACCGTACAATGTATTACGGTATTTGGATGCACGTGCGTACAAAAATCCTGTATTTTCTGTATTTGGACGCACGCGCGTACAAAAAATCCTGTATTTTCTGTATTTGGACGGTTCAACAGTCCCATGTTAAACATACGATAAAGCCCGAAACGCGTGAAAATGTTCCGAATGTAAATCGGATGATATTATGCGTCTTGAAATCTGTATTTACTTTGAGTTTGTTTTTTTTTGTTTACAACACACTAAAACGATTCAAGGGATAACAATGCTATTTGATTTAGATATTAAAACGTTCGTCAATAATCAAAAATTTAAAAATACTGTAAAAAGGATCATCAGATGTTGGAATATTCGAAAAGTTGCTAAAAGAAGCCGTTCCGGACGAAACCTAGAAATTGGTTTCAGCCCTGACTGTCTGAATAGCTACCTCAGAAGTTTTTATTTAACGGTTAAGAAACAAAATGGAAAAGATTATGAATGGCAGCGAACGGGCGGTCAGCATCCAAAACATGTCTGCTCTATAATTCAGTTTTCGTCGGATCTTCACCAAACTTGCTGACAATGTTTGTGGGCATTACATCTCGGCCAATTTCGATAACCAGCCAAATTGTACCAGGCACTCTTTGATTATATTCCTTGAATTACTCGAAAAACGGGGAATTTAGCCTTGTCTGCTCTTTTAAGTCGAACAGCTTTCATTCGATCTTCACCAAACTTGCTGACAATGTTTGTGGGCATAATATCTCAGCCAAGTATTATTGCCACCCAAATCGCCAAATGGCTGTTGTAGGGAGGTTGCACCATATACTTTTTTAATGATGATACGCAGAAAAAACAACATTCAATGAATTAAGTATATTACTTATGAAGTGAAATAAATATAGAATAAAAAGGTGATTTAAGGTCTAACATTGTTCTGTATATATATTTATATATATTTGCACTCATACCAAGCTGGGAAAAACTAGAAAAGACAGGAATATTAATGTCTAATAGCAAAGAACTTATTTTATAATTTAGTATCTCCCTTACTGGTTGCTTGAAAATACATATTTTTGGTTTACATCTTAACCATTGCCTAGCTTGGCGCGGTTGGTTTTACCTTTGCTGGCTGTGTATAGCATTGTCGGACTGCATGGATGTGCAGGCTGATTGTGATCTACACTGGTTGCGGGTGTGGAGCAAACAGCGTCCAGCATGGTGCAATCTGATGGGCGTTTGCATTGATCTCTATTCAGCCAGTACCTTTTTTTGGTAAATACCCCTTAGAATATGGTGCAGTCTGATGGTTATTTGCATTGATGTCTATTCAGCCAGTACCTTTTTTGGTAAATACCCCTTAGAATATGGTGCAGTCTGATGGCTATTTGCACTGATCTCTATTCAGCCAGTACCTTTTTTGGTAAATACCCCTTAGAATATGGTGCAGTCTGATGGTTATTTGCATTGATCTCTATTCAGCTAGTACTTTTTTGGTAAATACCCCTTAGAATATGGTGCAGTCTGATGGTTATTTCCATTGATCTCCATTCAGCTAGTATCTTTTTAGGTAAATACCCCTTAGAATATGGTGCAGTCAGATGGTTATTTGCATTGATCTCTATTCAGCCAGTACCTTTTTTGGTAAATACCCCTTAGAATATGGTGCAGTCTGATGGGTGTTTGTATTGATCTCTATTCAGCCAGTACCTTTTTTGGTTAATTACCCATTAGAATACTTATTAATATGGTACTCCGCCCAAGATTGGAGAATGATGTCCATATAGAAATTTAGCTGTCTTTATATAAAAAAAAATAATAAGAGGTAGTATGTAAGGTTATGATATTTTAAGTAGTTCCATAACAAACATTGTTAATGTAGTCTTTTCAAAAGCCATAGAGCTTGTATGTTATTATATTTATGTGATTTGTGGAATAAAATATATGCCCATAAAAAAAAAGGAATATAATATTCATTGAAACATTTTTAATTTAAACTATTATTATAGTAAGATAAAATAGATATAGAATAAAAAGGTTATTTAACATTGTACTGTACAATACGAGATATATTTGGACTCGTACCCAGCTGAGAAAACCATATTGAACTCGCCTAGCGGCTCGTCCAATATGGTTTTCTCAGCTGGGTACTCGTCCAAATATAACCTAATAGTATCTCAAACTGAGAATCGATGAACGAAGTACTGTATTAGCGCAACGCGTTAGGTCGCTAGGTATGACGACCAAGATCCGGAGTTCGATACTTGGTTGAAGAAAACTTCATTTTTTGCTTTTTTTCAGCATATATACACTCAATAAAATTCCTAATTGGTCAGTTTATATTGTATTACTATTTTGTTAATAATGCATGTATTCACACGAAATTTCACATACCGACATTTGAATAGGTACTGCAGCTAATTATCGAATTATTTTTGACGACTTACAGCCAAAGTAACCGCATTAGGCGCTTTGACTAACATTACATATTTTGCACGTGCAGGGCATGTGCACCGACATGCACGTGTTCGTTTACACTTTTGGCATTACTGACGAAAGTCCTACTAGAAAAACACATATCATGGTGAAATTGACACAAAAGCAACGCGATCGAGCTGTCAGAATGTTGCTAGCCGGGACACATTTACGACACGTGTGTAATTATTTTTGCAATTTAAAAAGAATTTTGATATAATTTGTTTGTAGCTGTTACTTTGATGGTTATTTCCATTTTTAACCTTATTTCCGTTTACAAGAACCTTCAATCGTTGGTTATCTACCATCCGCGCTCTTTTGACAAAATGTAACCCAAGGACAATTCTTTGAAGTGACCGATTTTGAGTTTTGTTGTAAAATTCCGACAGCCTGGGCGCGTTACTCTTGTGTCAATTTCACAATGATTTGTGTTTTTCTAGTAGGACTTTCGTCAGTAATGCCAAAAATGCTCACTAACTAGGCATAGGAAATAGAGATCAATATAATTGCACCTTTACTAATCCTTCCAGGTGTTCTGTATTACAAAAAGTGGATCTATTGTGACATTTTGATACAAGCAAAACTGTATTATCTGCACTTATATTTACCTACAGGTACTTCGTTTTATTATTGGCTTGTTAAAAGTTAATTTTTTACCATATGTAAGTTGACAGAATCATAGGAACCATGTCTTGAGGGGTAAATTAAACACAAATGAATAAATCCTTAATGATTTTGTTGTGCAAAAAAGTATGATATTGTGTTTAAAACAGTTTTCATTTTCCACTCAATTGTGTAATTGCAAGGGAAGTAAACTAATAGATCTCTACTTATAAGTACTAGCCTAAGGCAAGAGTTGTCATTCTTTGTGGATCACAACTTTAAATAAAAATTAAAACTTCTGTTATTGATAATAACAAAACTATCATAAACTCCACATTTGTGAAATCATTTTTGGTTATTTCAAGGACTTGGAAATTACTTTCTAGACTTTATTTAATGTAATATTATCATTGGAAATTTTAGGGCCTATCTCTACACTAACAAGTGCATATTGGTGCGTATGCCCTGCACGTGCAAAATATGTAATATTGGTCAAAACGCCTAATGCGGTTACGCTGGCCGTGAGTCGGCCAAAAATAAATCAATAATTAGCTGCAGTACCTATTCAAATGTCGGTATGTGAAATTTCTTGTAAACACATGCATTATTAACAAAATAGTAATACAATATAAACTGACCAATTAGGAATTTTGTTAAGTGTACAATACCAGTTTTTCCACTGGCTTTGAAAATAATACGGTAATACAGCATACACGGGTTTTTCGTGAACATCCATCTATACCGATATGTACGGTACCCCCAAATTATACACTAACATACTATTCCATAACTCGAAATGGCGGACATTAAAAAAGCTTCTGATGAGTGATTTCACAGCGTATGAATGTAAAAATTCTGAAACGGAGACAGCTGATGAATCTGCAACAGATACAGTGGACGAGCCGGAAATGAAATGATTTGTAAATTGTAATGATTAAAGTTTCATTGATATAAGATAAGAAAATGTAATACACGTAATAAGTAAAAATAAAAATAAAGAGAGAAGACAAATTGAGAATCAAACTGAAATAAAACAAAAATAAAGCAAGGCTACATAAAACATTTCCTAAGAAAATAAACTTCTCGCGAGTTTCGAACTCGTGCTATTTCGCTGTTCAAATAGGTATTAATTTTCATTTGACTAGTATCGTAAGAATGCCTATCTAATTTACCATGATAACTGACCCGCCTAAATTATCTTTTTTAGACTCGCCTGACATTTTCGCGCCATTTTTACTATCGTTCGCCGACTGTACTAGAGGATGCAAAATATCAATGTGAATATTTGGCTAATTTTCAATAAAAATTTGTTTGATACTTTTTCCAGTAAAACATTGCTTTGTATAATAAATTTCAAAGCATTGCTAAACTAGAGCTATTACTGAAGGTGACCAATACCCCCAGAAGCCGTGTTGATAGAGGGGGAAGTAAAATGTTGGCATCAAGTTCGTTAATGACCGTTCCAATTTTCAACTTTCTTTTTTTGTACGTTTTAAATGTGTTGGAAGTTGAAAGAAAAAATCATCAGAAATCTTGTTTTAGTTTTTTCAAAATTACTCATATCCCCTATAAAGAAAGCAGGATGCCGCGATCTGGGTGACAGGTGGCATTCTTAAAAAATGATGTTGAGCAAAGAATGAGGAGTGAATCAAAGCTGACCATTAAGTTATCCTCCCAGTAATGTTAATGGACACCCTTTACTGCTTACTGTTACACCGCTGCATTATAAGTAAAACTGCTTCAAAGTTATGATGCAAGTCACAGTAAGGTGTAAATCTAAATTACATCCTGCCTGGCTTAATGGGCAGATTTCAAGTACGACTTAAGTGTTATGCGCGTTAATCGTGATTATAAAGTGCAAAAACGTTCTTCTGTAAACCCTATTTGCAAGATCGTTAACTTTAAGGCCAAAATGTTATTGCTTAACAGTAAACTTTTGAATAAAAAACTCGAGATTTCGATCAAGAAAAACAAAAATCTTGGTGCCGATGATCAGTTATTTACACTCAAACAATTGTAACAATAGCGTATAATTAACTTTGAATGACCATTTACATGTTTTATTGCATACACATTATTTAAACAATATTTCTGCTGAAACAGTTTTGGTTATCATTCTGTCAGTAAAGGAGTTTTTATTTATACTTTTCTACTTTTGACAATGGCACTATCTTTGACCAGTTTGGCATCCTAACTCATGGAGCATACTTTGGTTTCTCATATTACACAACACTGATAATACATGTATGAACCAGCTACAGTAGTACAAACACGGCTTACGATCTATACATAGCTGTGAATTGCAACCTATTTGAATCACATAGATTAGATTCTACTAAAGCTTTCAAAGTGTTAGGGGTGTTGGTCAGACAATGCTGATAACAATGTTGATCACGGGGAACGTATTTAAAGGTGTCCATCCTCTGCAATTACTATAGATGAAGTGATAATGGACCATATCCAAAAAGTTGTTGTAGTTGCCTGCACTTCAGATACCATGACGGTTGTATCTTGGGTTTGCAAAAGTCTACATACTTTGTCATTATTTTTTCTGTATTAACAACCTTCTAGACTAAACTGAACGTAAAAATTGAATATCAAATGCTACTATTATGTATATGACAACAATCAAGTGTGCAAAGTTTACAGAATGAGACTGGTTCATTGATAATCATGAGGGACTCGCATAGTTCCCCATATGTTATACATGGTACTAACCTGAACAAAAACGCTTTCGCATAGTATTCTCTAAACATCTAAACTGGCCAGCCCATATTATTTATGTTACATCAAATACATACAATTCTTATCACGTCGTCAGGAGAAGTGTAAAGATAAACAATAATGGTTTTATAACATCTACACATATCTATTCGTCCAAAACTGATAATTGTATTTTTCAGATGTTTGAATTGATTTTTGTCTTAAAGTTTTCTTAGTCGTGCCCTTAAAAGTTAGGCTCTTGTTGCTCTGACTTCAGACAAGTTGTTGAGTACTTTGGTGTAATTAAACTTTAGATTTACCTTAATTTTATGTTTTGCTTTATTTATCTGTTATTTTTGCACTAATGTTAGAGCCTTTCTCAGCGGAGATTTTATTTACATTGTGTTGTCTAACTTGTTGAAGATAGGGTAAGTGCGGGGTGCGAGGTTGGCATGCCCTAAACGCGTTTAAACCCCCAGTTTCCTTTATATAGGATACTGACCGTTCCAAGGCGGTGCCCCTATTTTCAACTGGTTGTTTTGTCTGTCTTGTATTGTCTGTTGCGTATATTTTCTTGTTTGTTGTAAGCGTTTTTTCCTCCTCCTCATTTCCCCTATTGTCCCTCCTTTCCCTTGCATTTACGCTACTTTTGCATCACCTCCCCCTTTACTTTGAGTAAATTTTCGTGGCTCCCCTCTTTTTTTTTCCAGCCGGAATTCTAAGACGGTACACGATTGTTTTTTTTCTACTTGTATGGGTGCGTTTGTATGCCTGAGAGTCTATAACGGTGCCCTACTGTTTCCTTATGTGTTACTTGTTCGTTTTTCTATGTTATTCAGTTAGTCATGGTTGTATGTTTATCTTTGGTACACGAGTATCTGCGCTATCGTGGTGTACGTTGTAGTGTGACTGTTAAGGAACTGGCATTCCCTTTGTATATTTGTCCTTGTTCAACTTTCCCCTTCGGGTCCCCCCCCCCCCTCCCACCCCCGCGGCCCAATTTTGCACTTTACCATTTCCTTCTCCTCCATCTATATTTAGCATAAATTAATATGTACTTGTTGGATGTTTGAAGCAACCCGTCTGCAATATTTTTCCATTACAGCTTATTTTTGTTGTGGGCCTACTATGCAAATGCGTGGCTCTGAGGCTGTGTTTTTGGTGCTCTGTGCTTCCGAGAAATCTACCCTTACCTCTTATCTTTTGATATCATTGATTTAATGATTGACTGGTAAAATGCAAATGATAAACATGTCAATAGTACCCTATATCTGTAAATACTGCCTGCGCCAGACGTAAACTAAAAGAAAAGCCAGCAACAAACTTTAAACAAAAGCAAAATTTAGCTTTTTTGTTCAGTGTTTAAAAGGTGAAGTCGTGTGTAGTTCAGAAACACAGAGTGTGATACAAATGTAATTCCCTTCTTAGATAATAAACGATGGTAAAATGAGAAATACAAATCATTGTTGATACACAACACAGGTCGCCTTGCTTGCAAACCAAATTTTATGTTCGAATCTCGTTTTACGATGTGGATAAGAGGTATGTGAAAGTCTAAAAACATTGTATAAATACACACATGGCAATGTTGCAACATTGCTTATGTAAATTTTCTTATAAAAGATCCTTACAGGCGAGACCGAGAAAACATTTGCAATACAAACAACTGTCTAGCCGATCAGTTTAAAATTCCGAGGTAATTAGTATAATTTTTATCATTTTGTTTGCATGATCAAAGAACATCAAACAGTAATAAAAAAATAATGGGTTTTTAATATATTTTCAAATATGTTCCTTTTTTCGTGATAAAGCAGAATCAATTGCACTCGTTTTGTATTTTGACCTGTTTTTATGAATAAGCAGGCAAATTGTGTACTGGATGACTAGATAAACAGAGACCAAACAGAAAGAAAGTGACACAGGCACATTAGCCACGTGCTGGCCAAGGCAATGTGCTTAGAAGCAGGCAGAGCAACCTATAGACACTTTAAGTCTGAGAATTGTGTATTTTATAATAGATAGATATTTCTACTTCATTTGTTAGAAATTGTGTTTTTGTTACGGACACAAACTAGACAGATACTACACAGTATATTGAATTGTTTACCGAGCTGGTTTACCAGCGCTACGCTACATATCAGTCTCAAATTATTCGAAAAAAGATCTCTGCATATCTTACAAATTGCTCCTAAAATTTCTGTTCATTGAAACAATTATAAACAGAAGATAGGTTAATTTTATTTGAAAAATAAAACAACAAACAACTGCTTAATATAGCTCTTCAAACTCTGTTGAAAAATATTTCGTTTGAAAATATTGCTTACATATCTACAATCAATGTTGCAATAATTTTTTCCTCACTAATACCAGTCTTATTCAGTGACGTGAAATTTTTAACTGACCAAACTGTTTTTGTTATCAAGCAAATGAAACAATGTGCTGATAAGATCATACAATAATCATATGTCATATGTACAGAACATACTTTCATAACCAGTTTACTGATACAGTATTCAATAATCAAACATAAAATTGGAAACATCCTTCAATGTGCCAGCAGCTGATTGAATACTGAAAAGAATTACTGAAAAATGTTTCCTCACATCTTCCCATTGTTTCTCTATGTTATTTCCGACTCGGATTTCAGTCAGTGCATCAGACAATCCAGGAAAACTACTCCCAGAGTAGGTGTCTATTGTGCTCTCGGCGAAGATAATGTGCCTGTATAAGAATAACAGTACATACAACAGTATAATTATACCAAGACTGAAATACCATATAACTGATGTAAAATGAGCAAACGGTTCAAGCTAATTGCAGATTGAGGATAACTAGGTTTAATTCCTGGCTGACAATACTTAATGGAGGACGCAGTTTATTTATTTAGCTTGCTGTGTAAAACACATATACAGTCTTATCTATATCAGTTTATATATGAGCCGTGCCATGAGAAAACCAACATAGTGGGTATGCGACCAGCAAGGATCCAGACCAGCCTGCGCATCCGCGCAGTCTGGTCAGGATCCATGCTGTTCGCTTTCAAAGCCTATTACAATTAGAGAAACCGTTAGCGAACAGCATGGATCCTGACCAGACTGCGCGGATGCGCAGGCTGGTCTGGATCCTTGCTGGTCGCATACCCACTATGTTGGTTTTCTCATGGCACGGCTCATATAAAACAATCATCATTTAAGATAACTAATACATAATTTAAAATAGTTGTTTCACAAGCTTGTATGAAATTTTAAATCAATGATTGTTTATTTCTCTAAATAGTTAGACTGATTCTTAATAGGTGCCTGAAGAAGTGCACAATAGCTCGTGGGCTGTGTACATATGTAAACCCGACAGATATTATTCATTTTAGGGCAAATATTACGTAATCGCGTCAGGCATTCAAGTATTAATTCTATAAATCCAATGCTTCAATTTTTCATGGCCATATGTATTAGGAAACATGGTATAGATTGTGGAAATATAGCTACACATCAACAGTTTCAACTCAGCCTTGTTGTTACCGTTTAAGTCGCCTTCCAGGTAAGCCGGCTGGATCAAGAAAGGCTCTGTCCAGCTGCATCAGCTGATCATTGATACGTCGGACCACGAAAGGACTGTCAATAATGAAGAAGTGTTTGAAACAAGTTTCTAGTTTTCAGAGTAACTAACAATTTACATGTATGTAACATATAAATCATAGCTACTGTATAATAAAAGATAACCTATTGTTTAGATTTTTAACCACTTAACAGTTACAAAAACCCTACGATTGAAAAAGCATACGTTTATTGAAATCGAAATAACAAGAAACATACTTAAGCAGTAGACGTTAGTAAGCTTGTATCAAAGGAGTACTAGAGCAAGACGTGCTCGTTTGTTACCTACTCGTTTAAGTTTGCTGCCTGAATCTGTGCTTTAAAATCCTTTCCGGCTTGTGTAAAATTAGCTACTGCGGCTTGTAGGAGAGCTTCAAAATAAAGCAAGTTCATACAAAAAGTTAGCGAAGGAAATGACATACACGGCTATTTCCTTTACCAGTTTTAAAAGAAAACATTTTGACAGGACGTTAAATTTTAAAGCAATAAATATCAATTGTTACATGTACACCGATACCTAATTCAGTCGCATTTACCTGTATCTAATCCGTTTGCACTCATCTCTTGACCAAAGTTTGCTAAAAGTGTATCAGCCAGATCATTGAGCACAGTAGAGTAATCGGTTATATCAAATGGTACTATAAGACTGTCAGCCAAATCTCGAGCAACTTCTGTCCATATTTGTCCGACGGCCGTATGAAACTTAAAAGTACGTATCAGATATATGTTTTAAGCCTCAAATGTGGTCAATTAAAAATATAATTTATTATTTGTCCGTTAAGAAATGCATATGCCTCAAAGACAATGCTAAGTAATTCTTACTGATATGTATTATGTATATAATTCGGCGTTTCTGCTAACGTAATTGCTTGAAGGGCGTGAGTAGTGATTCACATTGCATTACCTCTCATTAACAGGTGTCTGCTGTTAAAGTTATGGTTCCGTTCTATAAATTCAAAGGAGGTTTTCATTGATTTTATATACACGATTAGTAAAATACTTTAAACGGAGAAAACTGTTTTTAAAGATTGAGAACAAAACCTGTCTCCTATCGAAGATTTTGATAGCATTTGAAATTATTTACTTTAATCATTGTTTTAATAAAAGAAGAAATGTTACCTTAAAACCTTTATCCATGATTTTATTAACCAGATAAAACGTCTCGTAGGCAGAATGATACATTGGGTATGATGATACTTTGAAACGTCTCTGAAATAAAGCATCACTTGCATGGTTCTATTTCTAAAATACTACTCTCTAATACTACTCGTGAAAATTGCCACTTACATGTTACTCTATAATATTTCTTATGATGTGTTATCACTTGCATGTTTTGTTTCTAATACTACACGTGATGGGTTATCACTTGCATGTTTTGTTTCTAGTACAACACGTGATGGGTTATCACTTGCATGTTTTGTTTCTAATACAACACGTGATGGGTTATCACTCGCATGTTTTGTTTCTAATACTACACGTGATGGGTTATCACTCGCATGTTTTGTTTCTAATACAGCACGTGATGGGTTATCACTTGCATGTTTTGTTTCTAATACTACACGTGATGGGTTATAACTCGCATGTTTTGTTTCTAATACAACACGTGATGGGTTATAACTTGCATGTTTTGTTTCTAATACAGCACTAGTACAACACGTGATGGGTTATCACTCGCATGTTTTGTTTCTAATACTACACGTGATGGGTTATCACTCGCATGTTTTGTTTCTAATACAGCACGTGATGGGTTATCACTCGCATGTTTTGTTTCTAATACTACACGTGATGGGTTATAACTCGCATGTTTTGTTTCTAATACAACACGTGATGGGTTATAACTTGCATGTTTTGTTTCTAATACAACACGTGATGGGTTATCACTTGCATGTTTTGTTTCTAATACTACACGTGATGGGTTATAACTTGCATGTTTTGTTTCTAGTACAACACGTGATGGGTTATCACTTGCATGTTTGTTTCTAATACAACACGTGATGGTTATACAACACGTGATGGGTTATCACTTGCATGTTTTGTTTCTAGTACTACACGTGCTGTTTTATCATTTCCATGTTTTCCTTTTTAACGCTACACGGGTTGTGTTATCACTTAAAAGGTCTTCTTTCTGATACTACCCGTGCTGTGTTACCACTCGCATGAACTAATCGTGCAGTGTAATCGCACTTGTTTACATGTTTTTCTTTCTTATACTACACGTGCTGTGTTATCGCTTGCGTGTTCTTTTTTTCTTGTATTACCCATGCTGTGTTATCACTTGCATGTTCTGATTTCTAATACTAGGGCCCTACGTGGCCGAGTGGTTAAGGCCACTTGCCCGTCACCGACATGGGTTTGAAACCCCGCCTGGGATGTACAATTCTTCGTGCTGACGGAAGGTCGTTGTTCTATACAGGAAGGTGCACGCATGCTATCATGCAAAAATTGAAAAGTCTTCATAGACCAGAGAATCGTGTTGGTGTAACTCTAATCCTAGCAAAAAAACTTTCTAGTACTTCTTTTTCTGTATTATTACTTGAGTGCTCCTATTTCTAATACTACACGTGCTATATTATCAATTGTACGATCAACTTTCAGATACTACACGTGCTGTATTATCAATTGCACGCTCAACTTTTTAATACTACACGTGCTGTATTATCAATTGCACGCTCAACTTTTTAATACTACACGTGCTGTATTATCAACTGCACTCTCAACTTTCTAATACTACACGTGCTGTATTATCAATTGCACGCTCAACTTTTTAATACTACACGTGCTGTATTATCAATTGCACGCTCAACTTTTTAATACTACACGTGCTGTATTATCAACTGCACTCTCAACTTTCTAATACTACACGTGCTGTATTATCAATTGCACGCTCAACTTTTTAATACTACACGTGCTGTATTATCAATTGCACGCTCAACTTTCTAATACTACACGTGCTGTATTATCAATTGCACGCTCAACTTTCTAATACTACACGTGCTGTATTATCAACTGGACGCTATACTTTCTAGTACTACACGTGCTGTATTATCAATTGCACGCTCAATTTTCTAATACTACACGTGCTATATTATCAATTGCACGCTCAACTTTCTAATACTACACGTGCTGTATTATCAACTGGACGCTATACTTTCTAGTACTACACGTGCTGTATTATCAATTGCACGCTCAATTTTCTAATACTACACGTGCTGTATTATCAATTGCAAGCTCAACGTTCTAATACTACACGTGCTGTATTATCAACTTGACGCTATACTTTCTAATACTACACGTTTTATATTATCACTTGCATGCTCATTATTCTAATACTTATCGTGCTGTATCTGTTTTTTTTCTATAGTTTTGTATATAATTTATAATAAGAGAATCAATGAAATTGTTTGTTAGAAATAATATAGAATTACAACTGTATAAAATAAGACGAACATATTGCTAGAGAAACAGGTTAAAGGTCGAATCAGTTGGCGAATAAAGAGTTTAGTTAGTAGTGTGAACGCAAGTAAACAAAATCACTATAATAACAGAAAGAGATTATCAATTTTAGGATGTTAGTTACTTAAAATCTTACGTTCCATGTAAATCTTATGTCCATCACTGGGACACCAAGGCGATCCCTAAATGGCGCATAGTCGCTTCCTGCGCCTGGTAAACTTATTCTGAAATGTTAGGACAATTCACGAAATCTATAAGAAGAAGATATAAAGCTTTTTTTTTCACAAATGTATCCATACCAACGTCATACATGGCGGACTGCATTTCTAATAGATATCTAGTAGTTTAACAATTGACACCATTAGACAGTCGCATTCTAGACTTTCTATTTTGGATTTCAATATTGACCATTCACAAAGACAGATAATCGAACAACAATTAAATTGTAAAAGCGCTTTTGATTGGTCATAAAACAATAAACATGATAAAGCGTCGAACAAGTTTTTGACCAAGTTATATAATGTTTACATTTACGATACCACTTACTCGGGTCGTTTAAACTTTGCCGCCGGAGAAGTTTTCATCCATGTATCATAAACGCGTTTTCGCCCTGCTTCGTATTCTGCAACGTTTGGATTCGATACCTTTTTTGTTGCTTTAATTAATGCACTGTACAACATAGGGGTTCCTTCAGCTTCGAGTGAGAAATTTCCTATAAAATTTCAATTTACTATTACTTCTTTAATCATATATTAACACGATATTTTATAAAAAATCAATAAATAATAGGGGGAAAAAACAACAAGAGATAAATGTATAAAGGTGATACATCATTTCACTAAGAGCTTTGTTTGAAAAAATGACAATGGTAATTAATCGTACTCACTGTATCCTTTTATGTACAATCTGACATAACAAGTCTTTTAAGTTCCAAAAGGGAATTTCCTTTCAAAATGAAAGACCGAAATAATTATAGTACTTCTTTGTAAACTTACATCATGACCCGAATGATCGTTGGAAGTTTCGATCCACTGAATAAAAAGTGTTCAGAAATATTGAGGGAAGTATAAATTTTGATACATTTTCAAAAAGCAAAAAGTAAAATGATTTTGTCAAAAACAAAATCGAGTGTTATTGGACCTCCTAAATGAAATTGTCTTCATTATCCAAATTAAGTACCAGTGCTACTTTTCAACTGGTTTCAGAGATATATTAAATAAAACAACACTTTTTCTATATTTTCAGAGTTCAAACGGTGAATAATTCTTTTTTTGGGACTTGATATGTAAACCTGCATTATGATGCAGATGATTTTTTCATGGTGAAAATCATATAAATGAAAATTTGCAGCAGAAATATTGATCGAAATGTCGATTCTTGGACATTTTTCATATTACAAAAGGGAAAGAATTTTGTAAAAAATAAGCCATAGTTGTTAAACATGAAATGTGAACTTGAAATTATTTCTGTATGGGTTTAAAGATAATCAAGGAAAACCCTGCTTAGCGGCATGGGACGGGAAAAATGATACATATATAGCTCTTTCACGGATGTTTCTACCTTATTACAGTTTATGTTATGGAGAAGTATGTCATATGTTTTTTTTTTTTGTTTTAGAGCTTCAGTAAATACAGTATGCAATAATAAGACAATTTTGGACATACCTTCTACGGCAATATCAACATTTAAGTAGCCAACAGCCCTTGCACCGAGACTTTTTGTATAATGCTGAAAGAAAATGAATGTTTGGTACAAACTAAACTTTTGTAATTCAACATTACTTTCGGGAAATGATCACAGCATGTGAATGATGTCTTTCACAAACAGAACATTACACCGTACAGTATTTAATTTAAAACTTATTTAAATCTGGTATAATAATAATAATAATAAATAATAATAATAATAATTTCAGTGGCGTAAGAGCGAACTCATAGTTGGGGTGGGGGAGACAATATGGGGACCGGCCAACTATCCCTTAATAAGATTTTCCTTGAAACCAAGGAAAATAGACACAAAAAAAGAAACTTAACAAAAAATAAAAGACATCGTATCAAATCCATATCAGTACACCTAAATGCTCTCCCTAATTGACTTTTTACCTTTATCTAACCTTTTCTGAGAAAAATAAATTTTAGGGGTCAAATGTTTGGGAAGGGCCTAACCATTATGCTGCCCCCACTCACAAAATTAGGAGGGGTGACCCCCACTGCACACACCCCCTTCTCCTAATCTAAACGTATCCATTTTGTATTTAAACTTCTTTTGAAATGTATGTTATAACAATTCGTTAGTATTAAATCACAATACGAGTTTAAAATGCGTGACCTACCTCCACCCATTCTGTAGATCCTATGAGCCCGTATTCCTCCGCTCCCCAGCTGCAGAATACGATCGATCGACGTGGTCGCCATCTTCCTGTATTGACACAGAAAGTATTATAGAGAGATTATTTCCTACAGAGAATTTGAATGTTTGAATTTTTAAAACATATATATCGGAGTAATATCTATAAATTGTATATTATATGTATTGAGTAAAGCCTGAATATAATATTAAAATAATGATAGTCTTAGTGTGTTGATTCTCCAAATACATTTCTTGATTGGAACATACTTCAAATGTACCTTTATTTCGCAAGATAGGCATGCCAAATACAGAAAGTGAATGTCATATGGATCATTAGGCAGATACGTTTGAAAGAAAGTGCCGGCTACAAAATTATTGAATGAATACATCATTCGTATTGATTACGAGTAAATCAAAGCTTTCCTGATTTGACGAGTTCACCCATAGCCCTGGCAATTTCCATCATAACAGCTGTTCCACTGGATGGATCGAGGCCTCCGAATACCCACGCATCTCTATGATTACCAAGTAGTACGTATCGATCTAAAATTTTAAAACAACACATATCAGGCACATATGCACTTCGTAAGGGTTGAAAAGTTGGCCCTAGTCCAGTCTCTAAAACATTTTCCACACCATGCACATTATTATTACTGCATTAAGGGGACGCAGACTTTGAAATTAGAAAAAAGTGGGTGGGTATGATAAAATTTATCTGCAAAAAAGTACAAAGTTTTAGTACATGAAATGGATACTGTTTCCACTGTTATTAGTACACAAAGGAATGCTCACTAAAATAAAGATGAAAAACTCAAATAAGAAAGTTATTTTTGAATTACATACGACTTAGTGTACATTCAAAAAAGTCAACAATTTATAATTTCTTCTGTGAAAGTAATAGCACTTTACCTTGTTCAAACATTTATCAGTATCCTACAGATTCTAATTTAAAGAAAAATTGTGAAACAGATTCATTATCTTTATTTTCATTTTGCATATGTAAGCTAAAACACAGTATATAGTTTGTTTACAAAGTAGTGCATATGAAAAGATATAATGGTGGTCAAAATATGCCACATTCCAAAACTAAAAGAGTATATTCACATAAAACATTTATTATTACAAAAGTCGAGTTGCTTGCAATAAGGGCCTAGAAATGATTCCATTATTAATTTTCAATTTGGTATTCACAAATGCAATGCACTTAAATATCAAAACACATTCAACAAACTTTTGAAAATGTATTTTCTTAAAAATAAGGTATGAAATTTGGTTGAGAGGTTGAATCAATGGAATATGTGCAAAATAACTTTCAAATCTCATTTACAAAACTTACTAATACACAGCAGGAATGTCAATGATCAAAACTCGACAAAAACACAATTATCCTCACTTTTATGCCATTTATAATGTGTCCTTGAATTCTCCATCATACATTTCATAACTCTTTTTCCGCGAGTTGCACGAGACAGCTGTCATTCACATCAAAAATCGGGGTCAGACAAGTTGTAAATGCAATACCATCTAAACGTAATTAATTGATAATGCAGTTCAAGAAAAAAAAAACTTGATCTCAAAACGTAAGTATAATTTTGTAATAACAACTACACTTACAATGATCTGAGTACAGTCGGTTTATATGTGACTTTATTAATTCATTTTGTATTTTGTTATCGTTGTCAGAAAGTATAACGGAAGTGCCTCACAACTGAAAGCAGAAATGACTTCGATTCGGAAAATAGCCCACTGTAAGTAATATTTTTTTGATAACGGTCCATAGAAATTAATAGGGGATGAAAATCCCCGAGACGGTAACGTCCGTATATAGTTATTCGTTTTTGTTGTCTGCATATACTGCGGCAATTTTTCGATGTTTTCCGGTTCCGGTTTATGTACAAAACGCAGACTGGTTGTCTGCAAGAACATCCAAGCACCCCGAATCAGTCACAGAAATTCGTAAACCGCGCCAACGTGATTCTTTTTACTTCTTTTATGTAATGAAAACTGTACTTGTAATTGAAAAACACTTTTAAAACAGTTAGGAAGTGTAAAGGCTGTCAAGTTTCTGCGTGGAGTGCAAACAATAAAATCCTAAAGCCATTGCCAAAACGCGGTGCATAACGTCACCGTCGCGGCTTTCCGTAAATTTTGCAAAGCATGATATTCGCTATAAGAGGTATAATGACACTAAATGTAAACTGATTAGCGCGAAGTTTTATTTCTTTTGAGTGTTGAACATTTCTTCATAAGTAGTGTTGGATGTACTTTCACAAAGGCCTCTGTCTTCTTATTACATTCATAGTACTACATCCTTATCCACAAAGTACTGAATATTACAGGTGTCCATGAGTGTTATATCAATATAGGAATATGTTTTTTATCTTCCCACCATCAATTTCTTAGTAATTAAATATGCACCCCTTCCTTATTTCTGCATGAACTGTGAAAGTAGCAATATGCGTCCCCTTAAATATGTTTACTATCATGGTGCAGAGTGTCACAAGTTAGTTTTATTACATGACTCCATATAAAAATAACCAGTCCGTAATGTGTGTGTTATGCCCGGCCTATATTCAACGCATGGCTAATATGTAAATATTCTGAAAATGAAGCTGTGAACATTAATTTATGATGTCATGACCGTAACGCTATTCAATAAATGTTAAATATGACTACATACAAAGAATTATTAAATGACGTTTGACTAAATTTAAACATATTTATTACAATGACATTTCAAAAAAAAAGTAAAACACAAAGTTCTTCTCCCTGTTGACCTGAAATTTGATTATGTTTTCTTTATGACACGAGATATGATGTCCCTAAAATGATGCGTAAATCAACTGGAAAAACCGCCATTGGAGTAGGTGAATTTCATATACTATATTAGGATGAAAACAAGTTGCTATGTACTGTGATCAATATCCGGTATTATTTTATGTCTAATTAAAATATATCATCCACCTGGTAAAATGCATATCTTGTTATTTAGTATATTTTTACAAGCAAAGCAGTACAAAGCAAATACCTAAGGGAAAAGGCCAAACTGACTAAGCCGCTTTACCCGGTTGAATATATTGTGCTTTAAGTAGAGATGAAATCTTGTTACAAATCCCTTTTTAAAATGCATATTATGTTATAATTAAGTAAAATTCTAGTTAATCAAACATTCAAACTGTCCTATGATAATGCCTTTTGCGTTATAATTAATAACTCTGGCCTCGCCTCACTAATACATGTACATAGAATAAAATATTTAACTTAGTTGATATATATCTCATGAAAATACATTATGTTCATTTTATCTGTCTTGAAGTACCAATGATAAGGGTCTGACAAAACTCATTAGTTAAGTATTAAATTATTGATTCTATGTCTCATGCTTGTGGCGATATCAGTTATAGCCTACGAAAAAATGAGTTGTCAAAAATCCATTTTTAAGACGATTCTTGTGAAACTTTGTGAAACAGTCGTCGTGTTACATCACCAGTTGAATAGTCCCTGTTATAAGTAGTGATATTTCTGCTACAAAACTGGTTGAGTATTTCCGGTTGTGCTACAGGTAGTGATATACTGACTACATTACCTGGTTATGTTGTAACTAACATTTACCTGGTTCAATTTCCCCTTTAATAATGCCTATAGTGTTATAAGTAGTGACATTTTGGTTACTAGTTGACACCTTGATGTGGGCTTTCCTGGAATGTACATGATATTCAGTAAGTTGTAGTAGTAGTACAATATTTTACATTTCATCAAAACTTCTACACTTCAGACAGCATAACCTACATCAATTGTTTTTAATGAAAGTATGTAAAATATAATTTGATAAGTAAATACGGATGCTAAATACTTATAAGAACTTTATATATATCTACCATCCAGATGTTTGAAAACTATTTCCAAATCTGTATGTTACATTCATTCCACCTCGCCAATTTTCTGGAACCATCTCGCCACCGAGTTTCCTATAGATGTTGAACAAAGATTAAGGATGAATTAAACAATGCAGAAGGGAAGGGCAAGTGGGAGTCTTAACTAATCTATATAAGAATTTTCACTAAAGCATTATCTCTAGTCTAATTTAAGATTTACATATTGTTATGTTAAAGAGAAAACTGTAATTGAGTTTTAAAATATGTTTTCATAAAAGAGCTAAGAATGTCATAATCATAATTAACACTATACCTAACATGCTATCTATCTGAAAGCCTGTGTAATGTTTTGCCATTTTGAATTGTCTTTGTGTATACATTTAGTTATTTATCGGAATGCATTATTTTGATTTATACACGACTCAAATGCCAATTAATGATAATCGCTTGTGTCTATGTAAATGTGTATACCTCATCAAATTTATAGCAATGCCATATCCGATAGGGTGGCAAGGTATGCTGGGTAAGTAGTTCTGGGGATCTAACTCACGGTAGGCTGTCTCTGAAACAGGTTGAGAAAATATAAAAAGAATTTATTTTATGTTTTTCGGTGGTTTATCGAAATATAACGGTAAATTATATCCTGATAAACTCACTGGCCACTCAGTGAAAATTATCAAATCTGATACCCGGATTAACGTCAAAAAGTTTACCGAGCGTACTGAAAGCCGGAAACAATATGACGATGACGTCGTTAAAATGACGTCATCTTTGCGATGCTTCCTGATAAAATTTCCCGCAAATTTCGACATTTTATTGAAATAAACACAACAAAAGTAGAGTTTTAGACATAAAATAAACAGAAAAATTGTTGGTATCAATGTAATATCACGGTAATTTCACTCGTGAACACCAAAAGTTGTTATTTTCACTCGTGGCTGCGCCACTCGTGAAAATATCACTTTTGGTGCCCACTCGGTGAAATTATAACGTGATATTACACCGAAACCAACAATTATCCTCTATTTATATGTTTATTTATTAGAGACAATGAATGACAATATTAAAACAGATGCGGTAATAGAGACCCATCCATACATTTTAATCTTATATATGGAGTAAATTACCAATGGCAGGATAGTCGGCTGTCAAAGGATCTCCATCGCCAATGTACACTGTTCCTCGCTGTGTTCCAGATGGTGGTAGCCACCAATCGTGTGGGTAAACATTTGTAATATCACCATCTGTTACGTCTTCCGGGTCAGAAAACAGAATAACTCCAATAGCACCTCTCAGTTCCGCAAGGTGCACCTTTATGAATGTAAGTATATACAATCAAACTGGAAGTATAAGCTTCAGTGAAAACTTCTAAGAATTCCATTCTGAAACATTCAAGTCTACAGTCATATCAAGCATACAATATTTTGTACGGAGGTACATTTTTGCATCAGTATTGATCATTAGCAAATACAATGTTTATGCATGAACAAAGCTCCTTTGTATGTAGCGTTTACATGGTTCTTCGTGAAGACTTTCACTATTCTATTTTATGATAAACTTAAATGAAAGCTAAGCATGGTAGTACTGTGAAAATTCTGTGATAGAAAAACAATAGAAAAGAAAAAAAAATACGAAAATATGTTGTCTACATTTTTAATCAGCTCAAGTCTTCCAAACATCATTTTAATATAAAAGTGAAGGTTTACGGACGTTTGGCGTTATCTACTTAAAACAGCAATAAATATAAAATGCATATTTACTGAATTATGTCATGTAATTTCGTTTGAGGTATGTTATACTGGAGAGTATAAAAGTAAATCTAAATATTACTAATGCAATAGGGAAATACTTCAAAAGCCTGTCTAAACTGAAAACAAATGAAATTTTTGCATTGTATGTTGGTAAATACCGCGGTGATATATGCAAAACCAAAGGTAAGAGACAAGGAAAGTCTATAACCTTATCTCCCCTGAAAATTTTCCCGTATCTAGCAAACGCTATTTTCCCACTGATGTTGATGGTCTTGTTCTCCAGATATTCGTAATCTTCAACTCTTCCGTAATTGACATACACTAAATCACCCTGTTGCATAGAAAAACAAATTCACTCTTTCTGTTTTCAATTAGTACAGGACTAGGTGACCAAACATTAGATAACACAACATTGTTTTGTATCCTGGCATACTCTTACTTTTATCAACATATAAACAACATGAATTTAGGGCAATATCAATAAGATACATATTTCCAAATAGTTCAGACCCTGTGTTCTATTCACAGGAGATAACTCCTGAGGCTATTCAAATATTGTATAATTATGTCCCTTTTCTTCTTAAAACATACGTAGATAATCAGAGTCAGAATATAAACTTACTTAAGAGGAAATTCAATGCTTATGAAAACTTAAAAATCATTATCTAGTCGATCGACAGACAAATTGTTTACAATGTCAACATTGTTGTTTTCCTAGATTAAAACAAGAAAATGGTGGTTTGATACTTGAAACCTTTATAGTGTCTATAGTACAACCTCTGTAAAGCAATGCCAATTGGAAGACCGAACCCTTGTTGTTCTACAAAGTAGAGGTTCCTATTCAAGTACGGGTTTTATAAAAGAAAATATGTACACTTGTCGGGACGACGTGTGTTCTCCTAAGTTTATGTATCTATCGAAGCAATTTTTCTGGTACATGCTTATAAATGCCTACCCTTCACAGATCACGTGTGATTAAAATGTTTAAAAATACTAGTATACTTGTATAACAATATGATACTTGCATATATATCTCCTGGAGCAGAGTATGCATTAAATGGTGGAACAACACCGGTGACGTTTTCTTCTGGTGTTAACACCGGTTCTCTCAGGTCTGACTTATATTTCGTCTGATTCCTTTCGTCTAATAACTCTACGTAGTTCAGATCGCTCATATTTGGATACGACAAAAGAACGCGATAAGGAGTCATTGTCACATGATCGAGACCGGCATTTTCCCAGTGCTGTTTGATTTCCCGGGCTAGCTTGTGATTCTGCTCTGTCCCCGCCAAGTGTGGCAACGCTGTCAGCATTCTGCAACAAAAGAAAATGAGCCGCGCCATGAGAAAACCAACATAATGCATTTGCGACCAGCATGGATTCAGACCAGCCTGCGCCTGGCTAGGATCCATGCTGTTCGCTTTCAAAGCATATTGCAATTATTAGAGAATCCGTCAGCGAACAGCATGCTGGTCGCAAATGCACTATGTTGGTTTTCTCATGGCGCAGCTCTTTATTTATTATTATCACTCTTTCAGGTGATTTACATTTAAGAGTTTTGTGGCTAGGTGATCTATACAACATGAAATGTTTTATGGTAGGTCTACATGTTTGAAACAAATATTGTTTTAGAACGCACAATTCTTTTAAACCATATTTCTTCAAAGCGCCTTTGTATCCCAACGAAAGTCGACCGTCGTGTGCTTAAAGTTTTTGTTAGACGGATTTGAAATTACTGGTCCTCCACCCAGTTACCGCAGTGGGCTTTTATTGGAAAATGTTACTTCAGGTGACATTTTCGAGCATAGAAAAAATTCCACAATTTAGAATTTGATTCAACTATCCATGGTTTTTTGAGTTCCTATTTTCAATTTAATTACAATGGTCAAATAAAATGTATAGGTCAATGTGCTTAAACTTTCGCAAATCGCCAAATATCATTTGGAATCCTTTCATTGCTGATACTTCTTTTGTTATTATTTTGAATTGTTTTACAATATTTACATTCACTACGCATTTTGTAAAGAAAGGAAACAAGATCTGTGCACCCGGGATTTTGACTACGTTCATAACATATGAACAAAATAGTGCCGATCAAGAAAAATTCAAATTTATAGAATAAAAGATAATCGCTAAAACGCCTTTTCCTCACAGTAAAGACTAAAAAAGAATTGACGCGACTATGCAAGTTTTCGTTGCATTTAGGGATATTTTGAAAAGTAATCAGGAACTGTATTTTTCATCCAAGTCAAACTGCAACTTAACGTGGGTGGGCCGTTTTGGTTGTTCTATCTGTTTTTTGTTAAGATCGGTTGTCAAATATTTCTTACGATTATCTTATATTTTTGGGAAGAAACTCTGTAGTAAGCGACTTGGAAATGTATAATATTATATATTTACATCGCCCTATTCTTTTTCATTGAAAATTATGACGTTCATTTCGTATGAACAGCAAAAGGAAAGGCGCGAAATTTACGTCATTGCTGCTTAGTGATAACCGACCGCTGTTTTGACGACGTCCGCGTATAGTCAGGGAGAACGCTCCTTAGATGACGTCGCAGTTATTCCGTGTGTTGAACAGAATGGCCGGGAAGCTGATTTTAATGCCACAAAATATGTGCAATTTATAATATTATCTTGTTTACAAATGGAAAGGAAATAGCGCGATTCATTGATTTGCCGATCCTATTCTGTCGTTCATTTCGCATGAACACCGAAAAAAATCATTTCATTTCTTAAGTAACAATTAAATATTATTTTTGTGTGTTTATACTGGACTTTTGGCAAATCTTCTAAAGTTTACAAGAAGTCCCAATACGGTTTATACCAGTATATAGATGCACAAAAATTACATTTAATCCGTAAATGAATTAAATCTATTGTCAAAATTTTAAACCTTTAAAAAGACAGCAATGTTCACTACAGCCTCATACACATGATATGATAGATTCCAATTAATCTTTACGTTCCTATATAATATAAAGGCTATCAGACATAATGCTTTGTCTCCGGATCTATGACGTTACAACGTCACTTCCGGTAAATCAAATAAAAGCGCAATATTACTTTCTTTAAAAGTATATAGTTTTCAAACTAGTCCAGTTTTAGTCCAGTTGAAACGGACATCTTTCATGAACATTTAAACAAAATCAAAGACTTTCATCTTATAACACAAAAGAAAATAACACCTTAAAGCAGAGAGTGTTTAAGAAATTGAAATATATTTATAAATTTTACCTCAGATTTTCGCGAATATTGTTTGTATTGATGCTACCCATTAATTCGTCTCCTATCAATGGATCTCCATCTTTTATTAGATTCTCAGAAACACCTTGCAGGTATAAGCCTTGTTTTTCTTCTGGTTCTTCATCAGGGCATGTTGCGAAACGACCAATCAAAATCCCTACCACAAACGCAGTTAATGAGCCGACACCTATACTTATATATAAAACACGTGTGTCACATCTCCTGTTGGAACCCATTACTCGTCTTTTCTCAGTCCCTGTAGAGCAAATACAAGAAATATTGGTAAAATAGATGAACGCTCCCTAAAGTATGAGCACTGCATTTTAACAGCACAAAAGTGTAACCTATTGACTGGGTTCATACCTTCTTTGAGTAGAGAAGCTTCCGAAGACGTTTCTCAAATCTCCAGCAAGTAATTGTTTAGAGAAACCAAGCGCAAGGTATGTGCATCTCCTCTTATGAGTTAAGCTTCCTATGAGGTTTCGCAAACAGGATGGCGCTATAGTTTGCCAAAGTTCAATATTTAAAAGATTCAATTGAAAACTAAAATGAAAATAATATACACATAAGTTTGTTTTTTTCTGTGGAATACTTAGGACAAGAAATCGTACTAAAGTTTACTAATGTTGAATAATCAAAGAGAAGTAACTCAGTGCAAAATAATCTCACCAAGAGATGAAGATAATATGCGCATCTCCTTTCGATAGTTAAGCTTCCTGTGATTTTTCCAGCCAAAAGTTATTGAGGAATACCCCGGACAAGAAATGTTGCTATAGTGAAATAATTTGGAATAATCAAAAGCCAATAGCACAGTAAATAATCACCTGACTGGAACAAGAAGGTAATATTTCAATCTCCTGATAAGAGTTAAGCGTGCTGCAAAGTTTTGCTGAATTCAAGCAAGTGGTTGCTGTTGAATACCCTGGATAAGGAAAGATGCACTGGTCTACAAATGCTGATGATCAAAGGGCAATAACTCTGCAAAAAATAATTTAACCGACCGGAAAACAAAGAAAAACAAAAACAATATGCACGTGAAGCTTCCGGTAAGATTTCGCTCATTTGCAGCCAGTGGTTGCTGAAAAATACAACGTACGGGAATTGCGGAACGGACGGACGGAGGGAGGAAGGACGAGCGAAAGGGTGAAGCGGCGACATATATCATCAGTTTCGCCTTTGGGGAAAATAAAAAGACAAAATAGCGAATAGACACCTCATATCAGAAATATCAAACACAAAGCTGTAAATTCACCATTACATGTATATTATATATTAAGCTGTTCATTTCATTCTTAAATTCTTAACTGCTATTTTAGAAAATATACATTTTATCACTGATAGTATCTTTTTATAATTCAAACTTTGAAGGAAGTTTATAAAACTTATACATCTATGGACGGTTTTTAAGAATACTATACAGAAATAATACACATCCATTCTACTTTGAATTATATTCCAAATCTCTTTCTCAGTGCAAAAATTACAGTTAAAAAGTTTTGTTTAAGATATGATAAAAGTATACTAGTTGGGAACCAGTATCCGGACACATTTTCAAATTTCGGCTCCATTATTTCCTCAAAAATTATTTGACATACATTTGTATATGAAGCCCACACTGCACAAACTTCAGCTCCTTGCGAATCCGATGTGGTAATCAGCATTGCGTTGTGACGTAAAATATGGGTTTCGTGGGGCTTCAAATGGGATCACAAAATGAAGTTACTTTCCCTGTGAGCTAAACCAGTAACCGGACAATTATTTTGACGATGCTTTGCTGTTATTTTGATATTGAAATAAGTAATTAAAGTATCTTTACGCATTTCTTTATCAGTAATATCACGAAAATTGCACATGAAGGATAATCCGACTTTGACCAGCAGCTACGAAAGCAAACATAGGCTTACTTAAAAGAACTCGAATTTTGTCTAACACGAATTCTTAATAATATCGATACATATAGAATGAAATGAGTGCAAAAATTGACAGCCCTGCATTTCATGTAACTATTACATTGAACTTAAAAGAGGCACATGTTATCAGTAGACAATCAATTTGTAGTTTAAATAGTTCATCCCCTTTTGATACCTCGACAAGTGTAAACTGTGCGCATGCGCAATGCTATCTTCAGGCCCCGTTAAGACAGAAAGTTGTTTTGTAAACACAGGTGAGGTATCATCATAAAACCTAACATTATACAGCCTTATAATATAGTGGTTTGTTGTAGACATGAAGAGCAAACATCGAAATGATTTAGATGAAACACTTCCGTGAATAACGCTGAAATAAAACGCTTAATTATTACATGTATCCGGAAACCGGTCCTGTCCAGCTACTGGTTGCCAACCATTCATAAATTTGGCCTTAAACGAAAATCCATTACTCTGAAAGTCTTTCATACAAGATACGAGATAAATCTTATAATGGTATTCTCTTTGAAAGTATAGTATTTATCTTTTCGTAATAATACACTGGATTTTCATGCATGATTTGATCCTTTGATGAAAGCCAATGAACTTTTACGGCTTTGTGCATCTAATAAATTCAAGTTGACAATTAAAATAAAACAACCACCCTCTAAATTCTAGGTTCGACTGAAACAGCTTTAGATAGTGTACAGTTAATTTCACTATCAAAATAAATTGATTCATATAATCCCAAGATTTACGAAAATACTCTAAAACATAGCTGCCATTTTAAAATAAAAACTAAATACACTGCGTATAATAAATGGCTACCGAAACGTAGACAGTTCGGCAATATTAAAATGGCAATCTGCTCCGTTATTTGATATGCAAGAATAGCAATAATACACATTTTTTTCGTGAATTTATATCTTCAGATGCCAATGGACTGTCCTGAAATCCTTGCTCTGCGGGCTCGGGTTTCTACACAGTCTTTGTGCTTCTGTAGATGTATTAACTCTCAAACAATAGCTGATTTCGAAATCCATGTTTCTGATTACTTTTGTACTTGACAACAAAAATCGTCGTTGCAATTGTATTTGTAATGTAAAAAAGGTGATAACTAATATACGATATTGCATAACTTTTGTAGAAATAACCAATGCTGTGAAGTTAAGCCTCTCAGAAATTGTGGTGTGCAGTACTTCTTCGAAATATCACAGGGTTACAATGAAAAGTAAACGTAGTTGAATGGTAAGAAAACTACTATAGTCTTTTAATATATACATGTAGCAATAAGAAAATTATTAATCTTGTGGAAATCAACTTACCGAAAATTCACAAATTTCGACACTTTGTTAACATCCAAGTTAATATGCAGTGTATATCTGTCCTATCTGAAATTGTACTAGGTCATTCAATTTACAATATAGTAAGATTGTGAAGTGACGTAGGTATGCGCATCGCAGATTGAAATTTTGATTCACTTCAGCTTAATATATGGCACAAGTTTATCTCAATATTCATGCAATAAAATCAAGCATGTGTTTGTTACGGGATTAATGCAAACATAGTAGTTTGAAATTACTCTTGACTACATCTTAAGATTCAAGATATTATTTGCTTAGATCAAGAATAACTGTTTGTTTTTTTTAATCAAATTCATCTCTACTGAATTGGGTTGAATATTGTTTTAAATCTAAAAATATTAAACAAATTTCTCCATCCATGCCAACGATGTAAACAGGGGGTAATCTCAAATAGGCGAAAACTAATTAAATTAAGTATAACTTTTCATATGTTTTCGTCTGGTATTTTGGTGGAGCGAAGATAGTTTATGAAAAAGATTAGATCTTTCAATTTATGGATAGCCGTTTACGACATAATATAATGGGAAATCAATTGGTGTTCTCTAACCTTTATAAGGGCAAAACATGTCATCACAGGCAATGATAATGGTCACAAATCTTTTGCAAATGATGACAATATACGTTTTAATGGAAAAAGTAGCGTGGTATTTGAATACTTTTTTTTTTATCTTTGACTTCTTTTTGACAGGTGTGTCTATTTTAATTTGAATTCTTATCTCTGTAAAGTTTGAAAATAATCACAACTTATAGACTATATTTCTGTTACGCAATGAATCATGTATCCGCTTTAAAGCAAAATTCATTGCAGATAACTTAAGCTTTTGCAAAAAATGATCTGAATCTGGTGGCATGTAAAGCCGCAGGGGCTGATCTTAGTAAACAGTCCATATCTTTCATAAAACTGAACATTTCTTGATGAAACTTTGTGTTGGATCATGTTTGACAATGGAAAAGTGTTATAAGGAACATTCATCTATTAGTCAGAAAACACCAATTCAAAAAATGTACAGGGAACTTACTGTGAATAAGTGTGTAAACTTGGGAATAAGGTAATATTTGTCCATTCTGATTGTTCAGTCATGTAAACGCATCCAAGAAGTGATTAATGTTTACAAAATTGAATTTTACTGCATTTTCAGTATTATTATATTTATATATATATATATATATATATATATATATATATGTATTAATTTTGAGAACATTTGCTACATTTTATTTGTAATATCAAACAAATTTCTCAAGCTATGCCAGTGATGTCAACAGGGGGTCATTTTCTGTATGATTTAGTAAGATCAAGAAATCGAATTCATCATCGTGACCGAAGAAAAGGGATTCCTCCCGAAGTGCTTGCAGCAGACTTGAGTGAACTTTGGTTGCATAATTATAATATTCAATTAGCTGTCTCTTACATAATGACTGTATTAAAGCTGATTCCTTTTTATGACGGTACTTCCTTTGCATGTGTCGTTGATCTTGGCCTTATTAATTCCTACTTGTAACGCAAAGGATGACTTTTAATTAACTGAGCATATGGGATATTTATGTATGCTGAAGGTGCTCCCTTTAAAAATGTCATAGGATCATGCATGATGTCTTGATTTAATTCTCCTTTCAATGGAATTTCTTTAACCTTTATTAATCTGTATTCTGTAGTTTGTCTTGTTTGTTGTAGTGTCAGCTGTTCTTCGTTTTGTTGATCTTCAGACATTGACCTTCTACATGTAGTTGCTGGTGGTATTGTTGTTGATCTTCTGGTTGATGTTTGTCTTGTTGTTTTTTTTGTTGGTCTTATTGTTATTGTAGTTCGTTTTGTTGTTGATCTTTTAATAATAGTGCTTCCTCCTTTAATTGTCTTAATTCTTCTTTTAACTGAAACTGTTGTTTAAGTAAATCTTGTTTTGACTGTTGTTGTTGCTGTTGTTGCGTAGTTTGCTGTTCTTGTATTTCTGTTTCCTTCTCCATTTGCTGTGTTTGTATTGAATTATGTCATTCAATAGTGCTTCAATTTAAGGCAGATTGTCCGTCCATGTAGGACTTAATGACTCTGTCAGTGTATTTGTAACACTAGGGATATCTGTGCATGTAGTTGCAATCAACGGCTCTTTAAACGGCTTGATGTAGTCTATCGAAGTATTATATTCTGACAGACCCCAATCGAATGGCGTTTCGGCATCTTCTTCTAGCAGAATTCCAAAGTCTTGAGGTGATGCAATGTTGTCTGGTACAACAGTACGTGCTTGGGGCACTGTCAATCGACTACAAGGTTGAATTAATTTAGAAGCTGACGGTGCATAGCTTGAAGATATAGCTGTTTATGTTTTTGTTCTTTGTAGTTGCTGGGTCAACGTTGGAATATACACTTTACTGTGAGGCTGATTCTTCTTCACAACTGTATGTATGGAGTTGTTTTAATGTTACTTATCTGAAGTGCTTTTAGTGTTGTTTTAACGTTATTATGTTGTATGTTTACTTAGTGGTAGGGAGATGATCTAGCTCGCGCTCCGCTTCCGTTTTCTTTGTTTTGTTATTTTTGGCGATATCCCCCACCCTTTCGACAGGTCTCAAGGGGTTACTTGGTCTGCTTAGTAGGAAAGTCACTCCGCACTTGAACCGACACATAACAAATAGTCTCATGCCTATCTTCTCTATGGCGACGGAACTGGTCTTCACTGTCATGCCCAATGCACCATTCCTAGCATACAAATGCACATAGTCTGTATTTCTTGAGAGGTGTTTTGCAATGAGACGACATTCTTTAATATATATTTCATTTTGGAATCAACCGACTTCAGACGATTATGATGTTCAATCTGAGTTTTATTTCTCAAGTGAATTTTGTAGTCGAGGTCTGACAAATTTCCTACTATGAAATAGGGACCTAATCCACGATTCTCTAATTTAACTATCTTTAACTTCTTTTCGTTGATCAGCCATACTCTTTCGCCTACATGTAACCTTTTAAATATTTTAATTCCTTTGATACGGTTAACCCTTCAACAATAAAAATAATCTCAGTGTCAGCTCAAAAGGATATTGACATAAATACAGAGATACATATCTTGTGAAAATGTGTTATTTAGGCGTAGTACCTAATTTAAAAAATGGAATAAAAATGTATATATTGTTATATATGATCTAATTGCATGATACAACAACTTTTGTTTTCAATGTTCTGTCATCAGTAATGGAATAATGTTCAAAAGATGATCAACAACAAATAGTCCTACTTGTGTAAAGGGAAGGTAACTGTGTAACTAAATATTTGTTACTTAAGACAGTACTAGTTATCTCCCTTATCAGTTTGCGTATAAAGTGTCAGAATTGACCCTAACTTGACCTATGGTCTGTTTCATCTAGCAATAAAAAACACTGATGTTTTTAAATATTTATTTGATTCTGTTTATATGAAATATAATTATTTATATAATGTTTTATGAATATAGTACAAGTATGTAAATGAAAGTGATAAATATTTGGTATTGCACTTTGTTGACAGTAAAAAATATATATCTGATAAAAATGGACATTTCCATGAGATAAAGAACGTAACTACAATTCATAAAAAACATAAGTTCACAAAAAAATAAGCCAGCCAATTTCTAGGAAAAGGCAATTTCATAGTAACCGAGAAAATAAAAAAGTAATGGACAAGAGGTCAAATACTGCCTTATAGTACTACTTCTTAATGTTTGAATAATGCCAATTTAAATCCAAATACAACATTTTTGGAAAGTTTTATGAAGCCTGCTAAAGACCAGTAATCTGTAATGTGATAAAAATCTGAAATACGAAACGTTTGACTAGTACAGTGGTTACATCACTGTAGTGTTTCTAAACTAACCATGTCACTATCAAAGTTGACAGGGACCTTAAGGAAATTAACCTGCAAAGTTTCGTGAGGACTAATCAAAAATATATTGTCCAGACAAACAAATCAGGACGGGCACATGCACACCATTTGGATAACTAAGTCTTCACTTCCGCAATCTGGCACAACAAAAAGTAATGACAATATAAATTACAGAAAACATACACATGACAAGTACAAAAGGGTCAACATTTCTGAGTCATAGAATTTTCTGCTGTTATGATGCTTAATGAGGTAACATGTTACACAAAATATTTCTATGCTAAGAAAATGGCAATAATTTTGTAAAACAGCCAAATGCAGTTATGGAACCAGTGCATTTAATGTCAAATTATTACAGTTTGCAAGTGTAAAAACTTTGATACATTTTTCATTAGCAAACTGGAAGGTGTTTTAGGTGTTTTTATGACAAAACATGTCTCCCATCTATGTATACCTTTCGCTATGGCGGCTATTTTGTGCAGCAAAACGGAAAGTGTCAGCGATATGCACAAAATTGCTTGGTACTGATCACTCCTGTAAAGTTTCATCAAAATCTGTTTAGTAGTTTGACCTGTGAAGCCGACAAGATTTTTCTAGTTTTTGCTCTGGTTACAATTTAGTGCAACGAAACAGAGCATGCAAGCAATATGCACAACTCTATGCTTGGTACTGATCAGTCCTGTGAAGTTTCATCGAAATCTGGCCAGCAGCTTGTCATGTGAAAGCCGGACAGGCTAAATGCGGACAGACGAGAAGGCAAAAACAATACGTTTCCCCACCTTTGGATGAGACATAATTCTGAGATAAAAAATTAGATACAACACTTTACAAAACTGGGATGCTAAAAAATGGATGTGCAATACCTCTACCTATTCTTCAGTGAAACTAAAAACGACAAAACACAAGTAATATGGAGGAGTTATGTACCAATACGCTTAAATGTTGTAAGACTGAAGAAAATGCATCGAGTAGTTCAAAATTTACATTGGTGTTTTAGTTCATTATAAACTTTGTCATACTAAAATTATATTGCAATTATAATGACTAATAACTTTTTAGATTTATGAAGGAGAAAAACAATTTATGCCAACCTTAAACTTACAACTTTAACAGCAAAAATTATCAAACGTTTTACTGTGATATTGCATGAAATTGAATTTTGTCACCATACAAATAATTAATGATTTTAATAATACTGATCACTATGATCTTAAGTTTGATTTGTGAACATACTATGCTATAAACTGAGACAAAACAGTATTGATACACTACAAGACACAGTATTTTGAAAATTATAACAGCGTAATGTTTATATATTTTCAGAGTTTCTGAATCACATTTACATGAACGGCTAGACAGGACTTGCTGCTCTCTACATTGTGTCCTACAATAAGAGCTGATATGTATCAAATTGATTCAGTAGGCTCCGCTATACTAATATGTGCAAGTTGCAGACACTGATCTTGAACCATACCTGAATGGTGACACTGAAGATTTCACAGGCATATCTGAAGAAACAAATGCATAATGTAGTAACTCTGTATTCGACATGTCTGCAGCTCTTTAATATTCAAAATATGTATATTTCTGAATATAAGGTAGAATAAAAGTCAAACTGTTACTGGATTAATAAAACTTCTATATATCTTATGCATATGAATCATTTTAGTAGAATATATCAAGAGGCCAATAGTGACCATAAGTCACTTTGAGGACTGAGCGCGAAACTATTGTATCTTGTTCTTTATTTATATACAGTTACAATAGTTTCGCGCTCAGCCCACGACTTGACCTTTACTATTTGACCTAAAATATATGTATAAATGAATGTTGGATTTAACGTCGCACCGACACATGATAGGTCATATGGCGACTTTCCAGCTTTAATGGTGGAGGAAGACCCCAGGTGCCCCTCCGTGCATTATTTCATCACGAGCGGGCACCTGGGTAGAACCACCGACCTTCCGTAAGCCAGCTGGATGGCTTCCTCACATGAAGAATTCAACGCCCCGAGTGAGGCTCGAACTCACATCGATGAGGGGCAAGTGATTTGAAGTCAGCGACCTTAACCACTCGACCACGGAGACCCCTTAAAATATATGCATGACACACTGAAAGATGAGTAGTAACATTAGTGTTTGATATAAAAAAACAACAACAGTTAAAGTGCCCCGATTTAAACGAATTTGAATAAAGACCTTTGGGCCAAGTTTAATAAAGATCCGCCAAGCAATTAAAGAGGAAAAGTCATAAATATATTTCTAATTAAAGATCTACATGAAAGCAATACTGGAACATTCATTTATAGAAAGTAGAAAGTTATGCTTGCCCTAGATTTTCACAAGGGTATACATCTAACTTAATGTTTACCAGTGGAAAAACTGCAGAGACCGGTAGAATATTTTTCAGGCCAATATTCTGACTTATCAAACGATAATACAGTTTTCTAATTTCTTTCTCAAATGGCTTTCCTATAATTGTTTCTCTTGTTACCAGCTCCTTTTGAACTACTGACATGCATTGTGCACTCTGCATTTTAACAACTAGTGTTACTTTTATGAAAATCGTTCAAAGACTTTAGAGGATATGAAGAGGACAGATAGACATGTGTGACTCCAATATAGTCTGTATATACTTGTATTTTGGAATATTATGTATGTATAGGCTATATTTTATACTATATCATAAATTCCTTTGAAAATAACACACCTTATACTTGACATTTCATATTTCATATCTTAAATTCACCTTTTTAAGCTTACAACAATAGAATTGTGTTTACCTTTTGAATTAATTTCAGAAGAAAAATGTAAGATATTTGGAAAGTTACACTTATAAGTCTGTAATTATTTGGTACTGTATCATTTCTTACTGCAAGTGTAAAGTTTATATCATACTTAACCACTGGTCTCATGTGAAACAAACTTTACACAAGCCTCTTGAAGTGATATGTACCAAATCAATAACTGGATTACATTGTAACTCTTTGAATATTGTAAACAATTACCTGAAGGTATCAGTATCTGTGTTTAATTAAATCATACAGATCAACACTGGCATTATCGTCATATGAATCCACAGAACATTTTACACTGAAATAAAGAAACAACTTCCTACAAATTTTGTACTTCCATTACTGAAAAATACAAACTTTACATTAAATTAGGACTCTAATCCATTGAAAACATCAAGTGACATCAGGAAAACACTGCAAGATATTTTAACTAAAATGGTTATTGCTATAGTGTGTTTAAAAACTTTGAAACATGTTTAGTGGCTGACAATAGTAGTTCTTTTATCCCTGTATCATCTGAAGGGCTAAGATTTAGGAAGTCTGAATAGGTATCTTTACCTAAAAAGAAAAGTCAAAATTTCTTGATTCAGAATTTTTGGCTGAACCATCCTACATGAAACTTACATAAAATCATTTTAATTACACTGTGTATCTGTTAAATGTTTAGGGGATTGTGGTTTTAATAATTGGCATTACATTACCTTCGACATGTTAAACTTATCAAAGAGTATCATTCGTACATCATTATAATACTAGACCATCTTCCACTTCTGTTAACCTGACTAGACATGTAGGATACCCTGAAATATATAAATAATAAAATCTGTGAAAAGACTCATCATGCAAAAACCAGAACTCCATCTTTATAAAATTACCTTAACACCTTCATCTTAAAAATATTATTATTTCAAATTATTATTGTCCATAAAAGTATAATGTATCCCATCCATAATCATTACATGATTCCTTATATAATTTACCAGTTCATAGTTTGGAATGGCTTCCAGCCTAAATCCAGAAGTTGAAGAAAAACAAATTATGAAAGTTTATTTATGGTGTCATTTAAAAGAATGGTCTGCCTGTTAATTGTCAACTGTTTGCTCTTTTGAATACTGATAGGCAAGCTATTCAATAACTGCATTTTATCAAACGCTGCCTTATATAGATCAACGGTCAATAGTTTGTGTTAATTAGATGTCACTGACTTGTCTATTCTCAAGACCATAAAGAGTGATAAAACTACACGTAAATTGTAAAACATTGTATGTGATACCCTTCAATCCTGTATAAATTTCCTTTTCAAAAGAAATAACATAGAAGCATTATCCCTTTGGTTTGACTGTCCCTGCTCTATGTAACTTTTCAAGCTTCTGCAGCCACTGTAATGTGTCAATTTGTTCGCTTGTTCTTCTGTCTGAAATGGGGTAATTATAGTATTTTAATAACTAATAATAAATATATAATGCTATTCTATTCCTACAACTTGCAACAGTTTATTTTGAAAATTCATTTTTAACTCAATTAACATTCTGTTCTGACTACAGCTAAAATACATGGAACAGACTATAAGCTATTATAAGGTCAAAGGTCACTCTGAATGGGAAAATCGGTAAACTTAGGCCCAGTTAATCACAGATGCTTTAGATAAGCTGTCATTTCACACAATAATTTGCTATAGGATTATGTATCTACGAACAAAAAACAAGAAAAAACAAATTAATAGAAAGAAAATATTCGGGCAATTTAAAAAGCGACAATGAAAGTGAAAGTAGAAAGTCAATATTTTCTTATCGACTTTTCTTTCATAATTTCCATTTAAAGCGTAACAGTTTACTTTCATACTGTATTGAATAATCCATAAACATTATACTTACTGTTTAAATGCATGAAAAATTCTCATGGTACCCGTAACTTTATAATTTGTTGATAACCTCTCAGTTTTCGGCCGTTTTCACGTGAAATTGACATAAATGTTCTACTTCCGGCGGTATTCGATTGTGAAAACGGCTCTAGTACTATGTCTACAATTATTGCCTATCTACTTTGTCAGTTGAAGTGGTGAAGAATTTTGACACTTTAACTTGACTTTGCCAGAATGAATAAACGTTAATGGTAAATTTCCCGTACGCATAGAGCAAAGCAGACATAACTTTTGACATACATCGAAGTGCAGGCCCGCAACAAGCAAATATTCAATCAGCAAGTATCTTCTAATATGGAAGATACGGAAATAGAGTTTGGGTAGATAAAGGGATTAGGGTGTCGCAGGAAAGGGAAAAACAAGAAGGGAATGTTACCTTAAAACAAGCAGCCTATCTAGACCACAATAAACAACAGGAGCGTAAGCATGGCAGCATCCACCACCACTCACCACACATAAACATATTTACACGCACGTCCATTCAAAGCGTTAAAAGGCAAGTAAGACAGAACCAACAATTACCAAATTGCAAGACAAAATTCTACTTCCTCTCTCCAGTTTCATTGGGTTTGGTGAAATGAAATCACGGAGTCTTACACTTTATCAGTCACGCATCATCAAATAGGAAAGCGTAGCTACTAACTATATAGGTGTCAATCACCAATCATGTATGGTATTTGCTTGGTATTCTTGATAAGTTTTCTAACATATTTCAGAAATATTTCATTTATAAAAGCATTATACTAGGTTTTATTTTCTATAGTTAGTAAACTACATTCACATTCTATATGGGATGTACAGGACAAAATTTTATAGGTGTGTTAAGGTTTGTGCTATATTTGTTTAATCGTTCGATTTTTGGTAAAATGTATTGAAATCCTTCCTTACTTTATAATGTCGGTAACCCTGTTGTAATATCGTTTTGCGATATATATAAAAAATTCTACTCATAAGATCTTTAAAACATAGAATGGACTAATTAGCAGACACCGCATTTTATCCTCCAGCAGAAGAATTATTGGTGTTCGACCCAGCCGAGGTAATTCAAATTCAAAATATAGGAAAATCTACAGGGACCACGTGAATTTCCTGTATTCTCGAGCCAACTTTTCTCAAGCTAGCGGTATTTCACTGTAAACAAGAGCGCCGCCAAGCGGGGCAATATACGCCCGAAGGGTTACATCAGAGGATGGGAGCAAAATTTATAGAACTTGACTGTTGAAGCCCAAAGGACAGGAACAACAAAAAAGAAAAAAATTCCAAAAAAAAAAAAAAAAAAAAAAAAATCTATAAAAGTCCACAAAAAAATTCTTACCAGGTAAAGTTATGTCAAAATACATCTAAAAATTGGATGTACCATCACAGAAAAGTGGTCTCGGTTTTTCCCTACGGCCAATAATAAAAAAGTGTCAAAATAAGCTATTTATAGTAACAAAAAAGGGAAGTAATTCAAAAAGAAAAATTATTGTAAGAGAACAAAAAGGGATCTGCCAAATAAAAACAAGAGCAATGCAATGCAGAGCAATATACACAAAGTAAAGTCATATATGACATTTGACCCCTAAGTATGACCTTGACCTTGAAGCGAGTCATCCCAAACATACGCTCTGCACGTCGCCTCAGTGTGGTGAACATTTGTGCCAAGTTTCTCTGAAATCATTCAAGCAGTTCAAGAGTTACAGAGCGGGCACAGAACACACTCATATGACCTTTCACTCCTAAGTGTGACCTTGACCTTGAAACTAGTCATCCGAAACAAGCGCTCTGCACGTTGTCTTAGTGTGGTGAACATTTGTGCCAAGTTTCTTTGAAATCCTTCAAGCAGTTCAAGAGTAACAGAGCGTACACGAAACACACTCATATGAATTTGACCCCTAAATGTGACCTTGACCTTGAAATGACACATCAAAAACATGCGCTCTGCACGTCGTGTTGGTGTAGTGAACATTTGTGTCAAGTTTCTTTGAAATCCTTCAAGGGGTTCAGGAGTTACAGAGCGGACACGAAATTGCTAACGGACGGACGGACAGACGGACACCGGGACCATAACATAATACGTCCCTTCGGGCGTATAAAAATACTGAAATAGAAAAAAGGAAACTTCATAGGCCGCCCAACATGACAAAATGAAAATGTTGCAGGCTTGGTTTGATAGAGCCTGTTCGCGGACGGCAGATGTGTTAGTAAGCCAATGTAAGAACCTTCGATGATACGCAAATATGCTATTTCGTGACATGGGTAGTGTTTGAATTCGCAGAGCAAAAAGTTACAGAAATATCAAACACATAAAATAGGCATTTTATTAGGAATGAAACCTTATAACTACAACTTAGGAACATTCCACATAAACTGATATTTTTACATGTGATTGACCGTTTCTAGCACTGTTTGACAGTGATTATTGGCAGAACTTTGTACGCAAGTTTTGGAATTTTCACGGCAAATATGGCGGCCATTGATAAGAATAGAAAAACTAAGACAAAATTTGAAATCTTTGCTGATGGAGAATTTGATAAATCTAAACATCACGCTGTCTCTCAATGGATATGTCATTACCTTTCAAATCAAGCAGAAACTCGCATTTACAAAGTAGCACCATTACCGACGGGAATGATGATGTGTAAAATCGGACGAGGGTCCTGTCAAAATTGTTGAATATAGTAAGTCACGCATACATGTGATAAACTAACACTATTAGTATCATGATAAACTTGAACAGGTTAATAAATTGAGGTGCAATTGGGATTACATTTTTTTTTTGTAAATGTGTTAACACGTTTTATCGGCTATGTGTGACGGAAACACTGTATAGTGTTTTCCTGTGTTCTTATTTCAATGGTCATGCACTTTCAAGAACGAAGAAGTTTTTTTCCGTGAATATATGTTACTATGGTAAGAATTTATTATTTATACATTATATCATTGAAAATGATTTTAAGAAATATTTTTAAAGATAATTTCATCTGACATAATATTCACACAAAAAAGTGAAGATTGTATCTACACACAATATTTTGGATTGTAAAAAAAGAACTGTTAACTTGTCAATAGCTATTTGTAAAACGAAATTTCCTTAAGCATACGCACCATCTTACTTTATTGCATGTTTGCATCTAATGTGACAGTCTTTCGTCCCATCAGGTCGACGAGTTTTGTATATGTTATACCAGATTTATTTAGCTTCCTCTTCATGATAAAACACGTTCAAAGGTGCTTTGTACAGAGTATTACAATGCTTTGATTTTAATTGACAGACTGTAAAAAAGAAGGCCTGTGTAGTTGAAATATTGATCAGTTATTGTCCATCTAAAAGTGTCTGATAATCGTTTATCGTCAAACATATTATCAGTCAGGATTACCTTTATAAAAAGATTTTATCGCCTTTTACTCCTAGAAATGATTATGATTTTAATATTACCGATATCTATTCCTATTTTGTTATTTTTTATCAATTATCAACTTTTGATTGTAAATGAATGTAATAACAGTATGGCCGCACCATGAGAAAACCAACATAGTGGCTTGCGACCAGCATGGATCCAGACCAGCTTGCGCATACGCACAGTTTGGCCAGGATCCACTTTGTTTGCTAACTGTTTCTCTAATTGCAAAAAACTATGAAAGCGAACAGCATGGATCCTGAACAGACAGGGCGGATGCGCAGGCTAGTCTGGATCCATACTGGTCGCAAAGCCATTATGCTGGTTTTCTCATAGCACGGCTCATATATAGATTCATCCTATTAGGTTCTCTCCTAAGTATTGACTTTGAAGACATATTCATTTCGTAGGGTATTACTTGTTTCATTTCATGAATGTGGTTAAGACATATCTAACGCAAATCTATTTTTTTGCCCATGCTTGCTAGGATTCTAGGAAAAGCTGTGAAATATCTTACTCCTTCTAACTTTGTCCTCCGCGAAACTAGACCATGGATTT
Organism: Mercenaria mercenaria; assembly: GCF_021730395.1. Lineage (NCBI taxonomy): Eukaryota > Metazoa > Mollusca > Bivalvia > Venerida > Veneridae > Mercenaria > Mercenaria mercenaria. The sequence goes on along the minus strand of NC_069361.1, from coordinate 23,049,672 downwards.
ACTTTATTAGCTATACATATATTTCTGATCATTTAGCTTAAGTAAACGTTTTATTTTCTCGTGAAGGGAAACTTTGCAATGTAAGATTGCTCTTCATATCACTGAAAATTTAATGTTTACTAAAGCTGAAAATATCAGCTTTATGCAATTTCATGAAGTTCAACTCAACTCGCCTAGTCTCCATTTATACAAATCAAGTATTACCACAGTATGCATATAAACAGTTTTACTAATCACTGATTGCTTTTTGATATTGAATTTAGTTCACTCGTCTATGTTCACGACAAATGTGTTGTTCCGAACAGAACAACTTCTTGTGCTTATTTTGAACTGTATGTAATACTTTCAACGAAACCCAAAGGCGTAAAAAGCTTAAAAACTTACCTATGATATTTGAACATAAATCATGAATTACAAAATCTAATCTAATTATTTCACATACAGGTCATGCGCAAGCAGTCTAATTTTGTACAATGATAAATTGATTAACATCAATGCTACAGATGTGCCGTTAATGTACCAAAGAGGCTATTCTGATTGAAACAGCACATTTTGTCTTTAACATGCACTGTCCATATTCTATTTAGTAAAAATATCAAACCTTTTTTTACAAAGTCCTTTTTTACGTTTTAGTTGCATTTTTGTAAGCATGATTAAACATTTGCAGTATTTGTACTAATGACAATTCTACTTTTACTATCAGTCAATTATTTGAATTTAATGTACATTTCGGCATATATCACAAGGATCCATTACGTATGTGTTTTTATTGTCCAAATTATGGGACGTTTAGGGACAGTATGATGACTGTCGCTGTAAGTTCGGAGGATGGCAACTGTAACATCCCGAGAATTTTACACGCGTTGGTCTACAGTTTCTAAAACTTGGAGCTAAAATTAGATTTGAACATAAGTAGCACTTTTAAGATAGAATGACTTCTTGCAGTGTATGGAAGCCAACATATTTTAGTAACAATTCTAGGTTTAGATCCTAGCATGAAGCTATGATACGATGAAAAAACTATATTAGTTTAAAAAATCCAATCATTATTTCCGGTTGCGTCTGTCTTCTCTGTTTGTATCTTAACCAGCTTTGTGCTGACTGGAAGCGAAAACAAAATCAGGAAAATCTCGTTTTCGGGTCAGAATTATTGTGCTATTATTAATTCTTCAGTATAACAATGTACCAAGGCACAAAAAGGAAAATATGAAAGTGTAATATACCTTACATTATTCATTCATGAAGATGATACTCATACTAGATACCAACATGAAAAAGTTTGTCTCTATTTTTTTTTCTGGCAAATGAGGCAACATGTGACTTCGTCCATTGCATTTGTATGTTAATAACAAAATCTGTTAAAAGATCCTTTGTAATCAAAAAAGCAACCAAGAATAATAGCAGACTCGATTTGATTGAGTCTGTTCATGGGAAGTAATGAAATGTGCAACATCACTCAAGCCCCCTAGCACCTCGTTAAGCATAATTCTATTACACATAATGTAGTATGGTTTCCATGTTTGGAGATTGGCCCTTAAAATGTACGAATACCTATTTAATTGGGAAAAAAAACTCAGTCTAAAATAAACATTTTTTATTTTACTGGTTTGACATAAAATGTTCCTTTGTTTTGAAATATGATTAAGTCATAATTATCATATACAGTTTATAGTTGAAGTTAACTGTAAAACTGTATGTTTTGTCAATAGTTCACAGATTTGAACGCACCGTGAATTTTAGTGTTTAGGTGTTTAGATTGACGACATAACTAAGGGCGGATCCAAGATCAGGGAGGGCTAAAATACGACGAACATTGGTTTTAAATAGCCTAATATTGAGATGTCATTTAATGACATTTTTTTAACTGCTACGTTCGACAATTCTCTAATGTTTATGCTAAAACTATATCAAATATAAGTCAGACTGCATTTTAGATTTGCTTGCCGAAACTCTGCGACACCATTAACCAAAATTATTCGCTGTCAAAACATTTATTTGGCCTTACCACAATATTATGTATGTCTTGTTACATTTCAATATTATAACTGTATTGTAACTCTTATACCCCTTAAAAGACTTCGAAAATGTGCATCACATCGAGACAACGTGCAGAGTGCTTGTTTTTGGTGATTTGTTTTAAGCTCAAGGGTCACAATTAAGGGTCAAAAGTCATACCCTCGGGCGTATCTTGCTCCTCATTACGGAGCTCTCGTACGACATTAATTGCATTATACATATAAAAGCGGCGTTGTGTCATAGAACAGTACCCTAAGGTATTGGTTACGGCGTGATCTATTCATGAACCCACTACGTTTCATGTACTTCCTTGAAACTATTAACAGTCGCCGAAGAACGCGTGTATATTTTACTGATTGTCAGTGCGCATCTAATTTCAAATAGGATTCTGACATCGTCATTTGTCAAATATTTTATGGTTAGTCTCAACTGTGTGACAAATCAAGCGAGATCATTTAGTCGAGATTTATTCTTGATCGTTTAGGTGAATTACTTCCCCTGATTTTGATGGAGATTAGCTATGATAGAAGGTACACGCTTTTTCTCTATTTTTTGCAGACATTTCTAGGGCTTGTTTAGGGTTTAAGCAACTAAGCAGTATGGATGGACATGACCTTTGATCTTCGGCTGGCTTTCAGTTTTAGTTCATCTCTACTTGTTTCGATTTGATTACCTATGGAGATGTCTGCGATCACAATTTTTTCCACACACAATTTTTCAAACATATTTCAGATCCTTTATTAGAATGCTTTGTTCCGTTATTGTTATTGCTGTCATTTTAAATGATGATTTGCACAATAATTATAATAATGATGATGATAATAATAATAATAATAATAATAATGATAATAGTAATAATGATAACAATTATAATAATATGGTAAATGAAGCAGTTTGTTTGTTGTTCATTAGCAAATAGTTGTCATTAAAGAATATGTTGACAATCCTCAGAAACATGTATCAGTGAATAGTTTTGCTGGTTACGCTCTTTAATACAACAAAAACATATTCGTATTTTTCATAAATAGGGACAAGAAAAGCAAATGATGAAACATTTCATCTTTAGGTATGACGAATTTAGAGCGCATTATGTCAACTTGCAAATGCCTGTTTCGTTTTCACCATCTACTAATGGCCGATCACATGACTCATTCGCTTCAAATGGTGCAATGTGACATGCTCTCCTTGCAAATATGTTTATTCTGTTAGTTTTACTATTAAATAGGCTAAGAATATTTATCAAACCAGGGCAGCAGCCGTAGTTGATCTTGTGGAGAAGACAAAATGAATTTAAATTGATATAGAATCATTTTACCCAACATTTATTGTTCGTGCTAATTTCAACAGTTAAGATATCTTGAATATATGAACCACTCCATTACAGACAAATCCTGTATTAGTGACACAAAGAATGAAAATTGAGAAAATAAATCATGAAGAACGTTATTAAACTTTCCGTAAATCTAAAGAAATTTTCTTCACTATTTCAGGACTTACAGTGGTTTAAGAACGCAATGTAAGCAGCCTGGCGTTGTCGTGCATGGCATGTATTTTGCAAGTCATTTATGGGACACATTATGCTATCACTAACTATACATTATACATCTTAATGTTAAGAACAAGTTTAAAAAGATGTTACTGAAAATATCTTAACCGTGGCTTTTTTGGTTTCATTACGGGCTTTTTATCTGTACAACTCTATATTTTCGTGTTCCATGGGCGCTTTGGAAATTCGGTTGCCATGAAAATACAAAAAATACAAATAACATTTTATTGTGTTTTATGGTAGAATTTGATTTGCCTAAGACTGCTAAATTACAATGTACTAGTTTTTACTTTCTGCATGAACATAAAAACAGCTATTTTTCCAGGATTTTTAATTATGTATAATGCAATAAATATGTCATGTCACTTATACTGATTTTCTTATAGAAACGGCCCATATTGTTAACCGCCTTTTGAATTACCTCTTCAAACGTGTAATATGCGTTTTAAACGGCATGTTTAAAAAGTTTAGTTGGCAACATTCTATTTTTGCTCGACTTTTGATTTAATAAAAGGATAACTTATCCCTCGTAGAACAAATCCTTCGATTAACACTAAATTTTCTGAGATATTTACAATGTGTCTGTTAATTAGCCAACATGCCATAATTCTACCCGTGAAGATGGTTGATTTGAGTATTTGAGTGACCTCAATGGCATTTTAAGCAATGATAATTATTATAATTTATTATTAAGGAGGTATCTCGATATAAACAATCAAGATGCGTATTTTAAGTAAATGATGAAATTAGTATAATGTTATTTTCTTTGATACTTTTTCAAATTTATGTGTTTTTTTCAACCTTATTTTGGTAGTTCAGTTTAATCCGATGATTTTTGTATATATTAGTTTGTACTGTTTTCAATCAATACATCGTAAATAAAACTAGTTACACATATGAAAACAGAAAATGTTTACTGTAAATTCGGAAGTGTTGACGAAGAATTTATTTCAGTTTATTTCTAAACTTTCGTTAATAAATACTCGCGAATGTGGTGTTCTTCATATAAAATCGTATTAAGTTTAAACAATAAACATATGGCAATTTCTACTCAACTGTTTTGTCTTTCCTGCAAACATTTCTGCTGATACAACACTTCATACGTTGAAAGAAGGAAGAAGGAAAACAGATATTTTAAAATATCAATAAGGAGGAAAGCACTTAGCTTATGGATTGAGAGCTTTTAGTATTATCCATATATTTATCTTTCCCATTCGGCCGAGGAAAAAAGGCACTTTCTTGTCTTGAAATAAATATAATCTCTGCTTGCTGAAATCTCAGAAAACAACGTTTGGCAGAATATAATAGTAATACATTCAAACGGCACAATAGCTTATTCGATCTGAATACGTCTGTTCATGAGATGTAATAAAATGGGGACACACTCCTCCCCAAAGACGACCAAGATTGGTTCGAAAGACAAAAAAGAAATTCAGCTGCGCAGAGGTTTGTGCCCTTTTCGTTCGATTTTGCATTACGCTAATAATGTTCCCAGTAGTCTAGTTTCAAATATGTATGAACGTATTGCAGTTTTTATTTAGGGAAGGCTTGGGGAAATTAGAAATTAATAAAAAAAGACATATTCTTTGTTTCACTGGAAAAAACAAAAAACAAATTTTCTACTAAATTTCTACCTGTAGTCTTTCCTCTTACTGTATTTCATTTATTTTCCGTCAGTAAGAATTGACGAAAACAAACACCAGATATTGACATAAAGTAAAATCGAGTTATGTAAAACATCAAATGTCTATATAAAGTAAAACATTATTATACAGAAAAGAAGGACAAAATTCAAACAGGAAAAGCCTCATTAAAAGAACACAGTCACTCATTCAGCACTCTGCATAGAAACGGGGGTACGTGTAAATGTGTGTGCATTCCGCCTGAGCACTTAAGTGCTTGCTTGAAAAAAAATCTTTGTTAAAGCTTGAAAAACAAAAAATTCAAAACTAGGTGAGTAGGTCATGATACAGCTTATTCAAGATAACTTCTGAAATCTGTTGCAAATTATGCTTTTAAAAAACCAAGAAAGTAGGTCAATATGTCAAATTGAAGATTATTCAAGTTGAGAATTTAAAACTGTAATAAAGATCATAAGGGTTGTACAAATTTCTATGCTGTATATTAATAAACAAGAAAGTAGGTGATGATGAAGACTATCCAAAATGGTATTGAAATTTTTATCAAATATTATACATATGGTCCACATTTCTTTGCTGTAACTTCAAAGAAAAAAGAAAGTAGGTCAGTAGGTCACGACAAAGACTTTGCAAGATTAGTATTGAAATCAGTATCAAACATACAGGTGGTCTAAATCTCTTTGCTGTAGCTCCAAAAACTAGAAAGTAGGTCAGCAGGTCAGGTTCCATGGCATGTTGTACCTTCAACCCCCACCCCCACCCAAAAAAAAAACAAAACAAAAAAAACAACAACAAGAAAGTAGGTCAGTAGGTCATGATAAAGATTATTCGAGATGAATTATGAAATCTGTATCAACAATTATATATATGGTCCAAATTTCTATCCAGTAACTTTAACAATAAAAAGTAGGTCAGTAGGTCACGTTTAAGAATATGAAAATCTGTATCAAACATTATACTTGTGGTCCGAATTTCTTTCCCATTACTTGAAAAACAAATAAGTCTATGTAAAACAAGCCTTTACTTTGATTTGAATTGTGACCTAGATTTTGGCCCCACATGACCCAGTTTCAAACTTGGCCTGGTAATCATCAATATAAATATTCTGACCAAGTTTCATGAAGACAGTGTCATAAATATGGCCTCTAGAGTGTTAACAATCTTTTCTTTTGATTTGAACAGAAGACCTAGTTTTTGACCCCCCTTGACCCAGTTTCGAACTCGATCATCAAGATACAAATTCTTTGCAAGTCTGTAACAATGAATGCATAAATGAAACCTCTATATAACTGATAGGGCCAAAATAGAAAACTTGCCCCTTTCATGGCGGTAAGTCTAGAATCGATGGTCGAATTTAGCCGGTTTTCAAACGGAACTGGGATCTTATTGTGACTAAAATTGTGTGTAAGTGTAATTAAAATCGAGTGTAAAATGTCACTTCTATCGTGTTCAAAAGGTAACAATTTACAATTTTTGGCTCTTTCATGGGTCAATCAGGGACCGTAACTCCGGAACCTATAATTGGATCTGACGGATTCATCAGGAGATCAAAAATCTTTTGTTGGTAAATATCTTTGCATGCTTGTATCAAATGAAGTCTCTATATGGATTGTAGCAAATTTGGCTCTTTAAGGGGCCTTATCTCTGGAACCCATGAAATTGTGGACGGACGACACGACGTCGACAGACGCATACCGACGACGGACGAAGGCATTTCGTGTGGCCGGTAGCAAAACCTGAAATATGTGTTGGAACTATTTTACCGTAACTGTCTTAGCTATATGTTTTTCTGCGAACCAAAGGAGATGCAGTGTCTAGTGTAAAGGAAGTCTTATCAAGATATTAAAATAGTATTGGCAAGAGGGTGTGGTGAACATTAGTCAAACCATGCCTGCAATATATTCATTTGTGTCGTGTTGAGGGACCTATGGAGTTTCCACTTTCTCTACTACATAACAATTTAAGAAATAATTAGATATACACATTTGTGTGCCGTTAACTTAAAACACAAACAAGGTCTGCCTCCGCTCCCTATTTTCAGAGTTATGACCCCCTGAAATAGGCAAAAAATGCACATTTTCACATTGTGACGCACCTAGTTCAAAAAGTATATGATGTAAATGGATGAAAAATTGCATGAGTCTTTATCATGATATAAACTTGCACACCTTTTATTTTTTGGCTGACTTCATCCCTATTTTTAAACTTATTGCCCCTGAAATAGTAAAAATATGCACATTTTCACCTAATTATGTGTCTAGCACAAAAAGTATTTGATGTAAATTCATAAAACCTTGCTTGAGTCTTTATCATGATGTGACCTTGCACACTTGGCATTCTTCTTAAATCTTAGCGCGTATTACAGAGTTATGGCCCTTGAAATAGCCAAAATAGTGGATTTTTTGTTTGTTTGTATGTAAATAATCAAATTACTAGCATAAACATGTCAGAATAAAGGCCCCATTTTCACAATTGACGTTCAAATCAATGCTTTTGAAAGTGATTATGCAAACTATATTTTGGGCATATATATTTTAAGTAAAACAACTTTTAATATAAAAAGCTGCATGTATAGAAATATATGCATATGTACAAGTTCTGTGATAAGCGTTGAAGCATCGCTTTATCGTAAGTACTTATATCTTAAGTAAACGTATATCAATGTTAATCTTTATATGAGCTTCCCGTTTTGAAAGCTTCAGTTTCAGAAAATTTGAAATTAAAATATAATACAAAAAAAATTTAGAAAATTTTGAACTGTAGAAATTTAACTAAATCTTTGCAAAATTATAATCATCATTTTCGAAGAAGGCATGGAGCTAAAACGTTGTATTTTAAGTGTATGGTGAATTGGTAGCGTGCTTGGTTTTTAGCCGATTTATGACAGTAAATTTATATTTAAGGTTTACAATGGTCTGTTTTATCTAATGATATCATCTGTATACTTATGCACAGGGTCATTTAAATAGAACAATTCAATAATGATTTGATTTAATTTCCTTAACGAGAGTCGTACTTCCCGAACCGAAATTTAGTGGATATTTTTAGTAACAACTTTTAAGTTTGGGAAGTAAGCATAAGCCCATATGGTGACGTCCCGAACGCGATATTATCCTTACTTTTGTATAAGTCATTTGCATGATTTAATTGTATTTTAATCTCTACCTTATTCTCATAATGATATCAATGGTGAGAATGATTCGGAGAGACATTGAATATGTTTACTTATTAACTGGTTGAAATAGTAATTATCAATGCATAGTTGCAAAACAAGAGCTTGAGATATGTGCATTCGTATAAAAAATGTAAATTACATTGAAGTTTCATTCTTCTTCTGACATTGACGTAGAAAATTGGTAAAGGTAAAGTCCTTATCATACGCATGCCGTTAAAAGTGAAAAGCAGAATAAAAGTGATAATTACAGTATGAAATATCTTTTTATATCTCCTGTTATTGACGTTGCATGCTTCAAAAGGTTATTGCAAATAGGCATATAAGACCTTTATAATGTACAGGTTATCTTTTATTTCTTATTTTGAAAGATAACCTTTTCGCTTCATTTGTAATTTCAATGTGCCTTTCTTGGCATTTTTGTACATATTTTCCTTTAGCCATTTTATCACTGATGTGGTTTAGCTTTCTTATATTATAGAAATTAGGTCACTGTCAAGGAATTGCGAAGAAATATAGAATCGAAATTGAAAAACAGAATGTTTGCATGCCAGATTAATTGCATTGCAGAAGTCATCAGTTAAATGTTGTGAATGGTTTCAAATCAACAAAATGACTTCACGTAATTTAATTGAATTTTAAACAATTTTGGCAAAATAAAATACTGCCTATTGTCTCGCTGTTATCTTTATTGTATTCTAAATTATTCCGCGATTCGACAACCTTGTGTATCTAAAGTACTTATTTAATCCAATTGCATGAATGCCGCAAACCAGCCCACCTTCATGACAGGCAAGTCGTCTACGAATGTATAAATCCCATATTATATATCAACATGTGTGTTAGATCCTATAGTTTTCAGAGTCAGTTCATGCCAGACTGCAAAAAAGCTCAAATTCAAGACAGCCGCCAATATAGCTGCCGAAACTTCCAAATCACACCATACATACTTACAACACGATATATTTCAATATTATTGAAATGGTCTAGGTTTTAGTGTTTATTTTGGGGGGTGAAAAATAAAGAAAAATCTAACATAATGTACTTTTAAGTAAAACGTAATATATGGTGTGCAAACTATTGACGAAATGAAAAGTCATCATTTTACCTACATGTATATTGGTCACTACTGGTGACAAATGCCACCGAAGCATGCCTAAGGAGGCTAAAGTTGTCTGCACAAAGTAATGCACATCATTTCTTGACCTTGACCCAAGAGACCCGAGTCATAAATGTGATACACCTTGTCAATATAGTTAACATTTGTGTCAAATTATTTTCAAATTCCATGATAAAAAGAAGAGTTATTGACCTGACAAGAAATACCTTTGACTACTAAGTGTGACCTTGACCTTGCAGCTAGGGGCTTATGACTTGCACAGGACACGTCATCACAATTTAGGGAACTTTATGCCAAGTAATTCTGAATTCCCTTCACATGGCAGACTTATGGAACGGACAAGAAACAGACCATGTTAATATTTTACCTCTAAATGTGACCTTGACTTTCAGGACCGTAGGAAGCATTTTGAGAATGGGGCGGGGGCACACATTATGAAAATCAGCTAAAATTGACTGTCAAAAAATTGTTAAGACAATTACCATAATCGGTCAAATTATTGGGTGGGGGAGGGGGGGGGGGGGGGTGCGGCCCCCTGCCCACCCTCGACGTTCCTACGGCCCTGACCTTAGAGCTAGGGGTTTGGAACTTGTGCACGACACGAGCATGGCATGTCGTCCCATTGTGGGGAACATTTATGCCAGGTAATTTCAAAATCCTTTTATCAACGGCAGTGATTTCAAAATCCTTTTATCAACGGCAGAGTTACGGACCGGACAAGAAACAGACCCTGTTAAACTTTGACTTCTTAGTGTACCTTGACCTTGGAGCTAGGTGTCCGAGTCTTGCGCATGACACGTCGTCTCATTATGGTACATTTATGCCAAGTTATTTTAAAATCCCTTCATGGATCGTAGGATTATGGACCGGACACGAAACAGGTAATTTCAAAATCCTTTTATCAACGGCAGTAATTTCAAAATCCTTTTATCAACGGCAGAGTTACGGACCGGACAAGAAACAGACCCTGTTAACCTTTGCCTTCTTAGTGTTACCTTGACCTTTGAGCTATGTGTCTGAGTCTTGCGCATGTCGTCTATTTATGCCAATTTATTTTGAAATCCCTTCATGAGTGGTAGAGTTATGGACCGAACACGAAACAGATCCTGTTAACCTTTAACCTCTGTTACATTGACCTTACAGTTAGTGATCTGGGTCTTGCGCATGACACGTCGTCAACATTTATGCAGAGTTATTTCAAATCCCTTTATGAGTGGCAGAGTTACAGCCCAGACCAGAATTTACACGGACAAACGGACGCACGCACGCACAGATACACGGACGGACGGAAAGTGCGATTTCAATAAGCACACTTCGAGGGCATAAAAATCTAATATTCAGTATTTGTGATAAATGGCTGTCTGCTTTTACAAGGAAAAACTATTGCCAATTGAAACTCTTTCAAAGATTTAATATTGTGATATGTACAACGCTGCGCAGCGGAGTCCACACAGTGGACAGTGGATTAAAACATATTTGATAGTAAGCAGTGTTTATCATGGAAATCATTCAGGATAATCTCCTCTGTTCAGAAGATAAAAATAAGCCAAACGGGTATGACCTTTTCGACAACGAGAAAGACAACTTTCTCCTTGCGAACAGATCTGTTCTCTTAGTTCCATTCACCTAAAGTAGGTTTTATATCATGAATTTTGAACGAAGCATCGTTCCTTGATGATTGCCATTTAGATAAAGTGTATTTATTTATATTTATTTCTTTTTTGCTGTAGTATCAGCATTCACGTTTCCATTAATACCAACATGACTTGAAATCCAACAAAATATGATAAACGTTTTGAAAGATAGTGCATGAACCCTTAGAAGAATATTTTGAATGAAAGAATTTTTCATATTTCGGTGACGGTAAATCTGAAAGTGAGTCGGAAAAGGTTATAAACTTTTCTCTTCTATATTCTGAGAACTAAATCAAAGCTTTTGCCTCGGCTGTTGTTTCGTTATTTAGTAAACGTAATTATGATCGGTGAAGCACACCCAACCTTTAAATCATCTTTCCTTTTCATGTCTGTGTAGATTATGAAATTATCCTCGTAAATTAATTTGATTTCATTATATTTTGGGTTTAAATACATAAGGGTTAGTTTCAGACTTTTGCAGTTTTCATATTAGAACGAACTGTAGGGAAAAAAAGGCTCCAAGGTGGTGTATCTGGAATTGATTTTGTTTTGATATCGTCGAATTCAAAGTCAGTTTCAGGCTTAAAAGATTTTGTGCGATATCCAAACGGTTTGGTTTGCTCTGGGTTTTTTTCCTCGTATGAAGCGAAGTAGTTTGGTTTAAAAGTTTTTCTCGGCGTGTGTAAAGAGAGTGTTTGTTTGCTTTGACATATAGGCATTTAACAGGTGATGTTCTAAATGCAATAAGAGCAATACGAAGACCTTGATAATGGATGGTATCTAACATTAAATTTTGTAATTATGATTTTCTTGCTAACTGTAGAGATAATACCTAAGTTTTTTCAAATTATCGTTATGAAGTTAAAAAAATTTGAATGAAGGCAAATGTCCATATATTTCTCAAAAATAGATATATAGACAATGTTTTAACCAGAAGCGTAGAGTTATGAGCATTTAATATTTTCATGTAAAACAATATTTTGTGATCAAGGAAATGTAACTCTTCTTGAACATGGAGAGCAGAAACATCAAAGGGACATAGCATAATAGTGAATATTTTCTAATTGGTGCATTTGATTTAACATTCATTTGTGATCTAGATTGCTAAATAATGATCCATGATACTGTGTGCTAAAAATTTAGAACATCTGGAACAGTCTGTTAACAGAAAAAAATGCTGTAACAGAATGCAAATATTATAAGCTCTATCCGGTACTCGAACCCAGGACCTCTCACACCTAAGGCTAACACTTTACCACTTCCCTATAACAGCAGTAGCTATAGCTAGGCAGTTTTAGTGCACCGATTACATTACGTGAACTGGAACAATTTTGTGACAATAACATCATTATCGGTGAACGCCGGAATATCGGCGTATTCGCTTTGTTACCTAACGACAGTTTTATAAAAATATAATCTAATGCTGCCAACGTTTTGATCGTAACTGGCAGTACCTGTGAAGTGAAAATTACACTGAATCGTATATATTTGCCCTTTAAGCAAAAAATAATCAATAATTTTACCAGTTTTAAGAGGATTTCAATTGAAAGGAAGTTACAATTACAAACTAAATACTTTTCTGCAACACATTGAGTCATTAGCATTCACTGTCAATCACTGTTATGACTAAGATCGACTGTCATTCATTCATTCCAATAATTCACAAACAGAGTCCGTTGTTTACATTTTTAATCTTAACCGGTGCACTTGTAAAAAACACTTTATTTTGAAAAAGTACGCGAAGAGCTATGGTACGGTCTCTATGAACTGTAGACTACACACACTTAATCTAATAATCTTCCCCAGGTTTTGGTATGGAAATAGCTATAACATTTCTTCTACAATATAACATTGTTAATTTCGAGGAGGAGCTCTAATGATTCTTGTAAGTGTTTTAAAAGTTGATAGTGGATTTGGTCTGGACCAACTGCAGTATCGCGGCATTTCTCGAGAGATTCAAGTAATTCTGTAGGTGAGATAGGTTTATTATAAACTTCATCATTATTTGAACTAAAATTCAAAGGCATATTTTCTTTGGTTGATTTAATATTTTGAAAAGGTCGATCAAAACTATTTGATGAAGAGTTCTTTGAAAAATTATCACCAAGGGTTTTGCCATATCTTTTTTTTGTAGATACAATTGACTGATCTGATCTGGTAAAATGGCCAAATTTTCAGGTTTTTCATTTACCACTTATTTTGCGAATAATATCCCAAACTTGCGTCCTGTAATTATGGCACTTTGAAGAGATAAACAGTTATTTATTCGCAGTTAACAAGATAAAGCATCCTATTGCTGATTTTGTAACAATTCATGATAAATCAAAGATGCGCTACTCTGTTCCTCAATGGGCATAGTCTATTTAATTTTACGTATATAGGACTTTACTTTAACACATCTATACATACGCTGCTGTGGAGTTTTGTTTATGAAGGCTGTTCCCTAGAAAAGATGCCTTTCCTGCTGGAGCCTTGGCCTTGTTTTTTTACAACCTTTCTTACTAGTCCACACGGTATAGGGTAGTGAAGCAAAAATTTTTACGTTATTTTCCATGCAAAAGTAAACAAGGAAATGAGTTAACTAATATCCCTCATTTTGATATTTTTATAGTACTTGAACTCAGTGTTGTATGTGGTCTGATCGTTTGAGGTCATGAAGCCAATTCAAAGTTTATGCGTAGCAGAGTTCCGCTTAATAGCATCACCGCCTAGGGTTAAATGTATGGGGTGTTGTACATTTCATAACTTCTCATCAACAGACTGGTTCTTCTAGTTTTGCCAAGCTGCATTCAATGCTTCGAAAGAGTATTCATAAAGATTTAAATATATCTTTATTGTAGGTTTTCTTTTTCATGTATAGTGGCAACAGTTTATGATGATGCCAGTTACGCATAAAGAACAACGAATAGCATAGCCGCTTCTAGCATTTATTGATAACTTGTGCAATATATTATAAAAATGTAGAAAAAAGCACGGAATGCTGAAGATACATCACCAAAAAGAAATAGTAATTACATCATAAAAGATTCGTCAATAAAAAGTGCAACTCGATATTTTTATATAGAAAACTGATTCTTGTCTTACTTCCTGTCAATTATTACTTGATACTAGTCAATCAACAAACTGAATCATAATTTGAAAGGCGAAAGCAATAAAATGCCTGGTGGCTGGGTTTTTTCAACAGATGGGAAGGTTCTTATATAGAAACATCGAAAGTTACGTAATACACATGCTATTGTAACGGTGTAAAGTTAAAAGCATGACAAATTCTATTTATCCACAGGCAAAGCGTCCTTTTTTGAAGAGGAATATAATGTATTAAAGATCATGAAATAATTAATATGAACAGGATTTGATGTCTGATTTGAAACTGAACATCTCAATTCAAGCATTTGTCTTCTATCTTCTTTCACGGACTTGAGGTCTGTGTTTCATCATTCAATTAATGATTTAGGCATCAACAATCACACACCAAGACAGAAATTTATCATTCTCCAATGCCATAAATGTGTCCGGAGATTGCTTTACACATATATACAAATATAATCTTTAATTGTATTCTATTGATTTATCCAGACCTCAAAAAATAGATCGATACAGATCTTTTGGAAAAACAGAGCTAACACTTGAGTAGGTCAGAATGCGCAACATTAATAGTAACGTGCTTGTCGTCGTACATTTCAAAATATATCATTAATTTGGTATATTCATTTAGGTGTTTCATACCCATATCTTTCACTCTATTTCCTGCAATACTTGCTGAAGTTATACATGTAGCATTATGTATATCAGCCGACGTAGACCAAGCAAAAACACAAGATAAATGAAAACATAAAAACCATTAGACATATTAGTCGGCGTACGAATAACACAAGGTGAGAGATAACCTTAAACTAAACATTAGGAATATCGGTCAACCTAGCAATAACACATTGTGTCAAGCTGAATGAAAACATAAAAAGAACACCAGGCATAATGTGGCGTACCAATAACACAGCGATGAATGAAAATACATTAAATATCAGTCATATCGGCCGCCGTAGCAATAAAGCAAGCTGATTAAAACATATTCTAACACGACCAGCAAATAACCTACATACATGTAGAGCATCTCGGGTTATTCTGCAATAAACCACTCGCGTGCAATGACGTCATCCGATTTAGGTGCGTAGCACGGTCGTAAAAAGTAGTTACCATTATTTTCTAACACTGTTGATACGAGTATGTCGTGTTAGAATTGAAATAATAAGTTCCCAAGTGTGATTTATAGTAGAATAACCCGAGTGTTTCGTTCTTATGCGAAACAATATATCACTCAGGCCTACAGGGAACTTATTATTTCTTAAATATACATCAGAGTCATCGGTCAGTAGTTCATGCATATTGCTTTGTTCACCTATTCTGCAAATTCTTTCAATCTGTTTTATTCCACTTTAAGGTCACTTGTCCTGAAAATATAATTCATTGCATATAACGACAAATCTTCGAAAGACTTCTTGTCAGAGAAGAACACTTGTATATTCTCTAGAACGCATATGCTTCATGTCATTTGGATGTTATATAAACGCGGAATCATTCTTGAAGGCTAAATGCATGAAATTAAGTTAAACAGAATTCCAACATATTTCATTTATATTGTTCTGAATTTTCTTGTCAGAATGGTAGACAACATTAAACATGTCTGGCATCAAATGTAATTACTTTGTATACAAAGGTCCCTTTTCAAAGTAATATAAACTTATTACAACATATCCTAAAATTTGAAATAACATTAAAGGCTGAATAAAAACAAAATGAAGGCCGAAGAGTGAAATATAGAAACTCAGGAAATAGTTCACCATAAAATCACCAGGAAAGCAATTATAGATGTCTGAAAATAAAATAACGGATAATTCAGACAAAGATGTCAGACCGAACTTGGTAGTAAGCAAGTATTCGTATGGGTTAATATCTTTTTGATATTTACCTTTTCATAAAGAACCCAAAAGTTTACTTTTACGATGAAAACATGTTGTAGAAAATCATCTGTTGCATTTAATCTAATTCAATATCTTTACACTGCAGTGAAACTTGTTTTAAGAGACCACAAAAGGGAAAGAAAAGAATAGTCTTATAAGACAAGTGGTCTTTTGAAACAGGTTTAATCTATATGAAATGCACTATAGACGGATCTAAGATGAATGTTTTTTTTAAAACACAGGTTTTTGCTTATTACAGGTGGTCTCTTCAGCAGGTTTGACTGTACTTCATTTTAATTTGTCCTGATGTGGTGTTAACTGTTGTCAATTGATGGTCATGAATAAAGCTTCTTTGAAAATGTATAAAAGATGTAATTACTTGTCAGAGTTGGAACATTCAGCTATGATAAGAGGTGCCTTTGAATAAAACTCGTCAGGTTTAATAACTCCATCTTCTGAAATGATAGAATGAATATAAGACAAAAGAGAAATAGTTACTCTGCTTTGCTTATCAGACATTGAGACCTTGTCTGGAATCCTCCTAGCAATTAATAACGATAGATTAATTGTCCATGAGAAGTTTATTCTATTTATTTTAAGCTTATTCTATCATAAGCGTTGAGCCACAATTAAGAGACAAATCTATAAAGTTATTAGCATACAATAGATTTTTCTAAAATTTTATACGCATATATAATTCACTCGCAATATATAAGATGTACTGAATGAGAATATATGGTTTCAACGGAAACACAAAAAAGTGATTTTGTTCTAAACAAATCACAGATGTCTACAGGAGAGATCGTGTCTGTATACAAATTCGTTGTATTTCCTATTTGTTAGAAATGATGAGACAATGATCGGGTTGGCAAATGCGGAACGTCCATGCTTTTTGTAAACAGTGATGTTTTTCTAACGGCATAAACTCTATTAAAACACAAATTACATCAATAATTTTTAGACCAATGGAAAGGTTATAAAACATGAAATTTATCAATTACTTTTAATTATTATTTCGAAATAAAATGGATTTATTATGAAAGCTTAACTTGTTTTTGTAATAGTTTTAAACATCACTACGCCGCTATTAAAGTTATGTGTCATTTAAAACGGTTAGTCATTTGAAAAAGATACAAAGATAAGAATATATGAAACTGTAAGTATTTCAAAACTTTCTAAATGAACCAAAAAATTTATTAAAATTTAAAAATTCTTATTCCATACACAAACGATGTAAAACATTTGTTTTGCCCACCACCAAATAAACAGATGTTAGTGCGTGACGTCACTGCGATATCTGCAATACTGATTTTTACAGAAAATTATCCATAAAAATTTCGCTGACTTTTACATTCACTTGTGATTTCGTTTGTAGCGTTATGTGTTTTCGAACTAGCGGACGTCCTAAGTGGAACGTGATCACCAGTCTATAGTTTCGAACAAAAAGATAACAGACATAGAAATTGCTTATGTTTTGACAAGAAAGAATAAAGAAAATCATTAGTTGCAAGTGGGACAGTAGATTTTAAAAGACAAACATAATAGTTACTGCAAAGAAGTGGATTATAAGACGCTGACCACAAAGAAAGCATCCAATGCGTCTTAGATCGTCAGTACAGCGTTATTGAAAGTAGTTCAAACTAACCAAAAATATAGTCCGAATACTTAAATAATACTCAACATTTGAAATGCTGCTTGTTTTGGTAGAGGCCTAATGTTTGTTTAGTTAGAATGGATATCAATATCATATCCGACTTACAACTAAACTTCGAGAAAAACAATCATAATTATATTTATCATTATAAAAAATTCAAGGTCAGTATGTAAATTTAGTGTTAGTGTTTTCTTCTTATTTATTATGACTTACAAGAGACAGGTGTGAAAAAAGCTGAACCAGGCAGATTTTCCATTCAGACTAGTTAGTGATTAATCAAACTATGTCGGCGGTAAAATTTGTCATATTATCCACCGATGTCTTCAAGTATTTCTTCAAACAGCATGTAACAAATCATGATATAAGTTTAAATGACACATATGAAATGAAAAACGGAAACAATAACGTTATATTTGACATTGCCACGGTTCATTGTCAACCTAAGACTTTCTAGCGACAACTGAATACAGTAAAATTTAACAAATTTAAAAGAAAGATCTATACACTCATCTTGTTCACCAGAAATGGTATACATCAAGCCAGATGAGTATACAAGAAGTTGTTTGAAGAAGGTTACTGTTTTTAGATCTGGTGGTCACTGAGTGGAATCATGTAGAGAATTTTTGAAACAAAACGTGTACGAAAGACGAGACTAAGTGTTACAGACAAGATCTACTGGAATTCTGTCAAACATTTCCAGGAGGAGAACTCGTTTAGAAAGGATTTTACTTGAACCCTCTTATCCTGTAATCGCTATCAACAGAAACAAGATGGCCATTATGGCCCTATATCTCACACCTGAGTAACGTTGCTCGCTTGAACAGTTTAAATTGTCTATTGAATGTATACAGGCAGGTACTATGAATGTGCGTGTTGAGGTGGGAGAGGAGGTAGTTATTACCTTAGTTTCCTGTATATAAATAAGGGTAAATTTACCACACGTTCTAGTGGCAATGTTTTTTTGATGAAGCAAAATAATTTGTACAATCTTTGTAAAGGGACATCAAAGAAATAATTCTGTAAAATGATTTTAAAATTGGACCGTCCAATATATGCCTATAGGGAAAGAATGGGCACAGGCCCTGGCGGCCAAGATTTTGACGAATAAACACAAGTTGAACCATCTTGGTTGAGGTCATGCAAGGACAATTTATATGAAAATATATTTTCAAATCGGGCCTGCAGTTTCATACAAGAAAATATTTAAAGTTTCCACCATATACATATAGGGAAAAGTGACACAAGGACCATCTGTGTGAAAATATTTCAAAAATGGGCCAGCAGTTTCATACAATTATTTTGAGTTTCCGTTATATACATATTTGGAAAACTAATCACGCCCTTAGGCAGACTTGGATTTTGAGAAATCGAAATAATTTGAACAATCTTGATACAGGATAACACAAGGACCATTCTTAAGAAAATATTACAAATATGGGCCATCAGTATCATACAAGAAGAATTTTATAGTTTTAAGAGAAAAATTACCACACCCCTGGCGGGCCATATTTTTGGGAAATTGAAATAATTTGAACAATTTTGGTAGATGATAACACAAAGATCATTTATGTGGAGTAATTTCAAAATCGGGCAAGCAGCTTCATAAGAGAAGAATGTTAAACTTTCCACCATAAACATATAGGGCGAAATGACCACGCCCCATTGCGGCCAAGCTTTTTGACGAATCAGAATATTTTTAACAAACGTGGTAGATGATCACATAAGGACCATTTGTGTGAAGTTATATTCAAAACGGACTAGCGGTTTAAGAAAATGTCGTTTAAAGACTTTTCAATTTTTAGCTCTGACGGCCCGTATGTGCAATCAAGCGAGACCTTTTGAACAACTTTGGAAGAGGACCACCAAAGGAATATCGAGGCCAAGTTACATGAACTTCTACCTATCGGTTTCAGATGAGATGTTGTTTAAAGGAAAGAGCTGACAGACGACGGAGACACGGATATTTCTACATATGGGTACTGTTGTTCTCTCTATTTTTCTTTTAGCTACGTAAAAGAAAAATGGGCACATAAAAACCTTACGGAAGGAATAACATCAAAGAAAAATGCAATTACCCGTTGTTCCAACAGCCACCTAAGTAGCGGAAGGTGGGCGATCACAATAGCTCAGCCCGAGCACTAATAAATTGCAGAAAACTTGCGGAAAGGATATCAAAGAATAATGTAGACAAAGTTTGTTCAAAATAAATGTTTTATGGCATTTTTCTACTTTTATCCCCAGTGCCTCCTAAATAACGGCAATAGATATCATAACCATACACCCGAGGAATGTGCAGGATACCAGGATACAACATATCAATTTTGATTCTAACATAGAGCTTCAGAGGATAAAGAAATATAAGTAAAATTTTGTTTACGACGGAAATGAACCGTCGGTGACGGAGTACGGACGAACTACCCTCAACTGTTACTAATAGCTCACCCTGCAGTCTTGTTTCTGATGTAGTGATAAAAAGTTTGTATGAATGCGCAAGGCTTAAAGTTTTATATAATTATTCAAAATAGTTTTATCATGTATAAACATTAACTATGAATTTATCAGTATGTACATTACTGCATTTGATTTACAGTACATTTGTCTACATCATTTTCTATTATATCCCGTTTATACATGTGTATTGTAATAAAAATTTCTGCATATAGTTACTGGTATCATTCAGAAATTGTTTGCTAATATCTATTCCATTTTCATTTCATGAACTTTTCCAGAATTATTAATGTACTTTTTTACTGTATCTATTTATACTGTTCGATCTTTGCTAACCTTTGATTTTGTTTTCACAAATTATCATGTTTTACAAACCAGTTATTATATCTAACTCCGAATACAGGTCTTCAGTCCTCTCATTTTCACAGAATAAAGCTAGTAGTTCCTCTTTAGTTATCGTCCCGTCTCGATCGGCGTCATAGGAATTGAAACTACAAGGATCACCTCTAAGCGCGATGCTGAAATGTGCTTCCTTCTGAAAAACACGTATATAAATATACAATATATCAGCAAAAAAAAAGGAATAAGATCTTAGGTAGTAATTGTTTTTCCATGATGCAAATAATACAAACTGTTTGTTACTGTAATAGACAATAATAAAAGACCAGAACATTATCTAATTTATGTATGTGAGCTACCTTTTTAGAACCCGTTATCTGTATCTCATTATCTTCATTGTCTGCAGACCGTCCCACTCTGCATCTTATTTGAACTATGTGAAATGAACAGCTTCTAATACATCCCTCCGCTGGCAAACCGCAAGCAAATAAAACAAGAAGAAGCAAAATTCGGGTCTCCTGAAGAAGAAAAATCAGTCAAATATGCAAAACCGTAAATTTGAGAACACATGTTGCAATACTCTCGTAACTCTGGGATCTGAATGTTTTATTTAACGTTGGAAATGCCTGTAAGTCTAGGAAAACATTCTTTATGAACATTTATTAGGCAGGTAACGCAGTGGAGTTTCTACGTTAATAATTATATATTAAATCGTACTGGCAAAGCAATACATTTAATGTTTTGAGTTTAGTGTAGTTATTGTAGTTATGAAAGCCTTGATGATTTCTTTCTACAATGCAAAATTTGAATACTAGTAAGCGCTGGTTTTTCAAAACGTCTGAATATATAGATGAAATTGAAGGTTGGTGTGCTATAATTGCATGCAGTATTGATTTGAAAATTTGGACTTCTCTCAAGGTTTTATCGTGGAAATATCTGGAAAAAACATGATTTTAATGGCAGCTACTTTTGCGAATAGAAATTTAGATTTTGATTAAACTGTTCACAGTTGTAAACCATTATACAGTCTGTTAAATTGTCAAATGAGTTGTGTAGGTCCGCGTGCTTGTCTTTTAATACGTTAATTACTATCTTTAGAAATAAATCAAATTGTTGCCGTTTTGACAGATGAACATACATTCTGAACTGTCGTATGCAAATTCCATGTTTTAATTTTAGTTAACGTATAAATGGCTTCAAGCTTAACAAACGTGCAGAATTACCTGAAAATCGGCTAGATTATAGGCCACACTACTATAAACAGTTTTTCCTACATATTCTTTATAAAACTGACATTTTTAAAGAGTTACCAAACATAGCTAGACCCATTTCAGAGAACAAATCCTTACCTCATTTTAAAGAGTAATGATAAAACTGAAATAAAATGAAGAGAAATGTAGGAGTCATGTATCTTCTAAGAGAGATTTCTCTTGTCACATTTACTTACTGTAAAATCACATCAAAAGCACATTGCTGTGACCTGGAAGTACTATGCGACGTTGGATTCTGGTCGGACTGGAAGAAAGCGCAATGCTGTTCTTTTTTAAACAACTATTTGGTGTAGAATTTTTATTATAGTGTTAAAATAATTACTTGTTCTCACAAAGTCCTGAAAATGTATGTAAAACTGATAAGTAATATTTCATTTAGATATTAAAAATTAAACTGTTTTGTTTGTTTGCTTTCTTATTTTACAAAAGATCATATTATAGACTGTTTACTTTCAGAATATTAAAATATTAATAATAAAATTAATAATAATAATAATGATGATAATAATAATAATAATAATAGTTATAATAATAATAATAATAATAATAAATTTTGTACAGGAAATCAAATTACATTGAACATACTAGTAAAATTTATATCACAGGGTCTTTTCTACACATGTTGTCTATTCTCCAGATAAGCCAGTTTACACGATATTCCTCTAATTTGATACATTGGAGAGATTAAATAGGGCCAGTTTACAAACACTTTACACAAAGGGATCTGCAACGTGAGTAAAATATTTTAAAACTAAGTCTAATGACTGCTGATTTTTTGTTTGTTTCAAAAACCAACATTTGACTTTTTTAGAACTGCATTTTGTAAACTTTTTGCGAGGTCAGGGAAGATATCTGAATCTTGGATTAATCATGTATTTGTTTTGCATGAAGTGATAATGATTCTAGCCATTACGAAGTAATGCTTTTTTTTATTTCGATTAAGTGGACATGAAAACTTTGTATTTTATACATTTCAGGTAGATGTTTTAGCCGAGTTGAAAGAGGCATGCATAATTGACTACATTTTATCTTATGGACATTTATGTTGCCACAGTAGGAAATAAGGATAAGAAAATACATACAATTGTGTTGATAACATACTGGGTCAAAAGTAACATTCCAACGTTTAAATAGCAGAAATTCAATGCCTAAAATAATTAAATTAAGGATGAATGCAGTCGTTCACATGTTTGGTTATGGTTGGATAGTGGTTGGGTTAAGGTTGCTTCATGGTTGGATATTAGTTAGATTCTCGACGTTGTATCGACGTCGGATTATGACGTCTAAAATCTTTCAAATCCAACTATAATCCGACGTTAATCCAACGTCGGGGTCCAACGTTGGTACAGCGTCAATACGGCGTCTTTTGTTTGCTGGGTTAAAACTCACCATTTTCAAAAAACTGTTACATATGTTTGTTTTGATTAATTTGCAATAGCGTAAGAGTGTAGAAATTTCACGTAACTAGGTGGAACACAGTTTTCAGCAATTATTTATTTTCAGAATATTTAAAGTATCCGTCGTACGGGACATTTCGGCAGAACATGTAATGGTCAGGTAAAATATTGGTAAAGATGTTGTTCATTTATCATATATTTCTGTTTTTTGATGACGTACTGCTAAACCTTAAGCAATTTTGGTAGAAAGTCACATAGAGATCATTTCTCCAAAACAATTACAATTATAATATACATCTAATAACTAATGCCGGAAAGGACCTATCTACCATAGCAAAATGAAAACATACTATCTTCAAGTATCATAATTATGCAATTAAATACATTTGACATATCATACGAGTTATGGTTGTCCTTCTATGTAGACTCGGGCTGAAATGCACTTAAATATTATTAAAAGTAAATAAAAATTTATTTACCATTATTACTGGCCTCGCCGATAATTCCTAATATGAAAAAATGCAGAAGTAGTATTTTTACAGCTAGATGTTAATTTGTTGAGCGTTGCAAGGTTGATTCATTTAAATAGGACCTCGCTGTTAAGGAATAAGAATAAAAGTCATTCATCTACTTGATGTTGATTTTATCTACTTTTCCTTAAGCGTCTGAGTTTTGTCCTTCTATGATATCATAGTTACAAGCACGACTTTCATATCTTTGCTCCTTGACACCATGTATACAAATGTACCAGGAAAATTGAAAATATTAAAGAATATTTTACCGCCTTCCTTGTTCAGTTTTCCTCATTTAAACCACCGACGTAACAATTTAGTTGTATCTTTTATGTCCAGCGAGTAAATACGTACAATTTGCTATATGGAATCTCTTACACATAATACAAGTAGTCTGGGAGCCAAGTCGAGTAAAGCTAAAAATACAATTTTTGTGCAACCCCTGCTATACAAATTATTTCCAGTTTATAATGTTGGGGGATGTCCAGTGTTTATAAAAAGTGACTTCGCCAGTTGAACACTCTTGATATACAGTGTAGATTTGGTGGTATAAGAACCTTACCGTATACGCAGTTCAAGCTATTTTATGTTTTAAAATCCTTTTTGTGTGCAATGAAAACGTTATGAATGATAATAAGAATGATTTTGGGCATAACTTGCATTGGAAAATATTTTCTAGACATAATCTCCTAATCTCTTTCATACATTACTTTTGGCTTGAACATGTTGAATATTCCGATGTTTTAGAATAAACAATAATAAGCGCTTTTATGTATTAACGCCTGCAGAAGACTAAGGAGACTGCAAGTGACATATAACGTGTCTTTTCCCACAATTTGGTCAGAAAATGTTAAAAACTATGATAAAAAAGTATTTGCCAGTTTAACAGACTGAACTATCGCTAGAACCATTGCGAAAAATTCAGACATCAGGTCTTTTTAAAGAAGAAATACTCTGCTCACCTAGCTCACAAAGCATTTTATCAGTAGCAATTAAAGGTGTTGTACATACGCATTTATTGCAAATGTCTATGCCACTCTCCTGATGGCTTCTTCTAACACATTTACCATGTATTATGTTCCAAAACGACATTGATAATCATTGACGACATTACCCTTCTAGGAAGATATATAATGGATTATTTCTCCCAATTTTCAAAATTTCAAAATTAAATAAAAAGTTAAAAATACAGATATTCCTCACAATCTTCCTACACAACCCCACAAAAAGCTTAGTTCAATTCCTATAGATGACAAAGAAATATCCTAACCTAGTTCAGTTAAACGGCAGGTAAGGCAAATACCTACAATATTCTATAGTATTTAGCAGTCGGTAAAACAGACCAGTGTTAGATATTTTAAGCTGCATACTGTGTATTACATTGGCCAATAATTGAAATATTTAAAACTTTTAAGGATGGCATTAAGTCAATAATTTTGCTCCAATATACGTCAGACTGCACCATTTAGGAGATTTTTTCGTACATAGCATACCTCCCTACCCCTTCATAATTACGCCATTATTACAAATTCTGTTTCCTCTACCATTGCACAATTCATGTGCAAATGTGAACAACGGTAAAAGACAAAATTACGAAACTATCTTACAAATAATTAGTTTATTTATTGAGCAGCAAATGTAAATTTTAGGAATTTTGACCCATTCAAGTACCATAACTCTAAAATTACTGGTCCGAACTGGCTGACTATCGAACTTGATCAAGATTTTATAGTAATATATGTTGACGTCTGTGGGTACAAGACCGGTTTTGTTACCATCTATTTTGTATTATGAACCTTCACAACTCGCGATCAGTACTACCTGAAGTAAGTATTCATTATTCGCTTTTGTTTTAGACCGCTTTTAGTGACTGTCATCGCGTGGAATGACGTATTTCCGCTGATTTGTTCTTGTACACAAATGTCAACTTTCCATTTCACTTATGTCTTTGTCTGCGCATGCGTCAATTGATTATCGATGTCGGTTTAACGTACGGCTTTGTATTACTATACGGGCATCATTACTGGCTCTTGTACATGTACTTCGCATTGTACATCTTCTCCAATTGTTCGATCACCAGGCTCATGCATTGCGTACGTACATCGGATCGCATCGGATACGGTGACTGCACATGCGCGCCACCGTCTCGGAACGCTCAAAATTCGCTTTCTAGATTTTTTATCTAGCTTAGTAAAATTACGTAAACTTAAAGAAATTCAGGTAAAAATATATATATAAAAAAAACAAGTTAAGCATTTTGACTTGTTTAAAAAGAATTCCTATAGTTTTTTTTTCTTTCATATATATTTTTTTTTCAAATTCACACATATGATAGGAAAATGTGTGCTGAAAACATTGAAAAAATAAAAACAATGGGTCACCAGGCTTGTTTTTGTGAAAATTATGTTTTGAACATACCCATTGTTGCTGAAACTAGCGAGTTTTCGACATTTTCATATTATTCTGCTCTTTTATAAATACCAACAAAAATATGCATCAATACAGCACAATAAGGTTTATTCTTTTTACAGATTTTATTAATTTCTTATTTGATATCATAGTCATATTTTTAATACTATATCTTTACAATAATGGGTACAAGTAAAAAATTTCTTGTTTTATTTTCACCTTTGTGAACTTTTTTTAATGAAAAATACTCATAGTAAAGGATGCTTTTTTGTAATTTTGAGAAAAATGTTTCATAGATTTTTTTCCCTGTTTTCCTTTTGTATATAGATAAATGTATTGTGTACGTAAAAATGCACCAAAATGTATTGGTCACCTGGCTAATTTTTATGCTGAGACCGCTGGAATTCAACACCTGTTCGGACGAAAAATGGCGCGAACCTGACCAAATACATTATATCTGCTAGAAGTTAAAAAAAGAAGTTAAAAAAATGCTTAATCCTTTCTATAATTGAATACTTGATGATCTGAAAGAAGATATTATCATATCAATACGAAGATAATTGTCTAACTATATGAACAATAATGTCTTTGTACTGAAATGCGCTGTCAAAACTCAGCCACAAATGGCAAATTGTATGATACATGTCAGACATGATACGTGTCAAAACAACAGAAACCAGTATCACACATTTAATTACTGATAAAACTTATTGAAAAATATTATTCTGTTCAAGATTCCTCATATTTAATATAATGTGTGACATGTTTCAACAAATGTTGACTTCACTTCAATTTTACATAGATAGTGTCGGCTGCACGAAAGATGCGCATAAAAAGCTATAGGAGTTTCCTCTAAATGATCTCGTACGTTTTTACGCCCGATTATTTTTGGGCATTTTCAAAATTTAGTGAAACTTTAAAAATTGCTAGGACTAAGGTAATTCTTGAGGTCTTGTCATTTAAATAAATTATTTTATCTGTTACATGGTGTAATCATGTGCGTTAAAGCTGCGACTCTAGCATATGACATTTTAGTCACCGCGGCTACATCACCTTCAGGAAGACAAGACCTTGTGTCTTAACATGACTCACATGACATAGAAAACAACGACTTCAGAGAAAAATCATCATTCATAGATAGAACTACAACTCCAACGATTGAGTCTACAGATACTGTCCCCATCTTCCCCACAAACAATATTTATCGGCCCATAGTAACGTTACAATAACTTTGATGAGATTTCTTCACCCACTAAACTCAAGTCGTTGAATCACGGCCACGAAGTAAACATATAGTATTTTTATACGCTCGTTTGAAAAACAGGACGTATTATGGGAATACCCCTGACGGGCGGGCGGCGTCCACAGACTTTGTCCGGAGCATATCTTCTTCATGCATGAAGGGATATTGATGAAACTTGGCACAATTGTTCATCATCATAAAACGGAGTGTCATGCGGAAGAACCAGGTCCTAAGGTCTAAGGTCAAGGTCACACTTGGAGGTCAAAGGATACAAGAATGAAAACTTTGTCCGGAGCTTTTCTTCTTTATGCATACAGGGATTTTGATGAAACTTTGCATATTTGTTCACCATCATAAGGCGAAGTGTCATGCTCAAGAACCAGGTCCCTAGATTTAAGGTCAAGGTCACACTTGGAGGTCAAAGTATACAAAAATGAAAATTTTGTCTGAACCAGATCTTCTTGCATGGAGAGATTTTGATGTTACTTGGCATATTTGTACACCATCATGTGACGGAGTGTCATGCGCAGGTCCCTTCTTTAGAATTACTTCCCTTTGTTATTACTATAAATAGCTTATATTGCAACTATTTCATTACTAGTCGTAGGGAAAAATCAAGACCACTTTTCTGTAGTACAACGTGCATATTACATCCAATGTTGAGGTGTATTTTGACCTATCTCTACCGGGTAAGGATTTTTGTGTGAATTCTTTTTTTTAAATTAACTTCCCTTCATTGTTACTATAAATAACCTATATTGTAACTTTTTTATAATTGACCATAGGAAAAAAACAAGACCACTTTTCTGTGGTACAACATAGATGTTACTTTCAAATTTTAGGTGTATTTTAAGGTATCTGTACTTGGTAAGGAGTTTTTTGTGGACTTAAGAAAAACAAAAGAATTACAATAATTACTAAACAACCACAAAATTAAGATTCCATTTGCAAATACATGTGCTATTTGCTAATTTGCTGCGACGGGCGTATATTGTGACATTCTTGCACTCTTGTTGTCACTATGGTGTACAGCTAGGCAGGGGTCTGAACCTATGTTTCTGAAGCTATTCATATGAAAATCATAAATGAATAATTAGTCAGCCTTACTTGAAACGTCCTACATTTTAACTCGATAAACATCAACATACCAAAACAATAATGACAGAGTTATTTTACTTCGCGTTTTTGCTTGACTGGGAAATATTGCCAAATTTCGAGAAGAAACCTTCAAATCATTGGCAGTATAATTTAATTTACATAATTTGAAGACTAGGAAAATGCTGTAGCCATAGAGTACAACTATCATCACAACAGAGGGATTGATCGTCTGTTTCTTCCCTACAATTACCCTTAATATACAGACTAAGATATTTTTTTAGAAGTGAGACCCTGCATATACGACCTCCTGAATACAGATCAACACCGAACAACCGAACTCTATAGGAATTCAATATATTTTGTACTGATAATAATTATAGACAGATTTAGATTTTTTTAGATTTGCTGTTATAGTGAGACCCTTCCTATATAAGACCCATAGAATACAGTACAACCCAGACCAACCGAGACTGTACAGATTTTAACAGATTTGAGCATTTCTTTATTATAAGGTTTGGAGATTCACAGTCTGGATGAGGAAATTTTGGCGGCTCCGAGTGGGGAGATGACCTTTAGGCAAAACAGATACAGACTAAGCCGAATAGAAGGACCCGGGTTTAATCGCCTGTGTCCTGGGCGGGTTTGGACTTAATCAGTACAGATGTTTGGGGAATGACAATATACATAGGTTAGGGGCTGAGGATGTCCTAATGAAGGACCCAGTTACTGCTGAAAGCCGTGGTCACGGTTATGATAATATGACAGCCCAGGTTGCAACGAAATCCTACCCAGTAAAACCTTTGGTTCTTGAAAGGTCCCGACCAAAGTTTTTAGTTACGAACAAGAAAGTCTTGAGAGTTCGGGAGGGGGGGGGGGGGGGGTGGTCGCATTAGCATTATACACTACTGACGCAGGGGCGGTGATAGAGGGAGCGTTAAATCTTTGTAGTATAGAGCAAGTAGGGGGGTATGGGGGCATGCTCCCCCGGAAAATTTTGAAAACAATGGCTCCATCTGGTGCATTCTGGGCGTTCTGAGGTTCTTTATCTGGTATTGCCAAAGGACAGGTTTTGTGACAAAATCAACACAAATAACATGCAAACTATAGTCATGTTTTATCAATTGTCAGACTTATTCTTGCGCAAGTATTTCGGAATTTCTTAGCCCGATTTCTTGGGATTTCAAATGTTTGGAGGAGGGTTTACCTAGGACTATTTAACATAAAACATGTAAAGAGCTTTATAGGAGCTTGTGCAAACTTTGTCCGCGATTTTACATGGGCGAGCATAGCGAGCGAGAAAAAATGCATGTTTTTTTCACCCAGAACAAAAGACAAATTAACTACGCGATAGGGAAAAATAATGCATATTTTATATTTTGCACCCAGAACAGAAGACAAATTACGTATTCGAGCTTAGCAAGTGATAAAAATGCACATTTTTCATCCAGAACAAAAGATGAATTATCTATGCGAGCGTAGCCAGCGAGAAAAAAATCATATTTTATATTTTTCGGTCAGAAAAAAAGACAAATTGTTTCCGCGAGCGTAGCGAGCGAGAAAAATTAATATTTTGCACTTATTTTACTTAGAACGGAAGACAAATTATCTATGCTCCGGCGATTTTAGAGGGGCGCGCGCCGGGTGCGCCCCCCTCTGGATCCGCTAGTGTGACGGTCAAGTATTTGCGTACCCTGGGCAGGTGGCAACGACACCGGAAGTAATTCAGACATTGACGAATGAAAACTGACAAATCGTTCTCATCGCTTGTTCATCTTTTGGAGTTTAAAATATTCGTTATTTGCCTTCATATACATATAATTTATATAGGAAATATCTATTTCTTATAGGGATATAGCCCTCGCGTATGTGGGGTTTCTCCACACATATTACACGAAACCGACTTATCGGATGATCGTGTGAAATACTTCAAAACGGCAGAATTTGAGAGTAGATTCACTGCCGGATTAGGGTCAAATAAGGGTAATATAAATAAAAATGCTTAACTTTACGTCTCTTTGTCTAAAAACTGAGTATTGATTAAAAAAAAATAACTGTACGAAATGCATTTATTCGTCATTTCAATCAGATTATCCGATTTACGTAAAAAATGATACGCATCCCATTTGACTTGTTTTCTATTGTTTTCGGCAATTTTCTTTACTCAAATACATCTTTTATTGACTATGATTATGACTGAGTAACTAGTTCAAGTGATGTCTGATCATTTTAAATTACAAGCGGTTCGCACCTACCGAAGACAAGACGAGTTGTAACAATTCAATTTAATATATTTTATTTCGCATAAACAAATACACGTTCGTCGCCAATATACAGTGGCGTACAACACAACATGCAAGAGAAAAGCATGGAATTAAATATAATATGTAAACACAATAACGGATTTACACCAATTTGTTACAATTAAGATTTTCTAAAGGTAAGCAATTAGCGGTATAGCTACAGGGTACACTGTCATCACCAGAGCGATGTACAATCTCGGCACGCTAATATACAAAATGACACGTCTGATAATGACAGAAGCCATTTCCGCGCGAATTTAGAATGAAAGCGGGTTTTGGCAAATTAGATAAACGAACATTTTTTTTGTTTTGTTTAATAGGCTTTTATTTTTATTTTTCATGATCTTATATATTTTTTCCGAATATTCGAATAGTGAAACGGTATTGGAATATTTGTGTAATGAACGAATATTCGAATATTCGTTGCCATCCCTAGTAACAACCGTATTACGCGTAGTCTCCCTCTGTTTACGAGAATGGGTGGAGCTGACCTTGACGGTATGTTGATGTTTATCGAGTTAAAATGTAGGACGTTTCAAGTAAGGCTGTATGATTTTTCATACGAATAGCTCCAGAAACGTAGGTTCAGATCCCTGCCTAGCTGTACACCAGTGTGACAAAAATACTACATGTTTACTTCATGACCGTGATTCAACGGCTTGAGTGTAGCGGGTGAAGAAATCTCATCAAAATTGTTGTAACGTTACTATGGGCCGATAAATATTTTTGGGGGAGGGTGGGGACGGGGGTGTAGACTCAATCTTTGGAGTTCTATCTATAAATGATGATCTTTCTCTGAAGTTGTGGTTCTCTATGTGATGTGATACATATTAAGACACTAGGTCTTGTCTTTCTGAAGGTGATGTAGCCGCGATGACTAAAATGCCATAAGCCAGAGTCGCAGTTTGAACGCACATGATTACACCATGTAACAGTTAAAATAATTTCTTTAAGTGACAATTTAGGTCAAAGGTACGGTTATTTATTAAAGATAATGATTGTAGAAAAACGTTCGTAACTGCAAACGCAATTTGTCCGACCTCAAGAATTACCATAGTCCTAGCAATTTTCAAAGTGTCACTAAATTTGGAAAATGCCCTAAAATATCTTGGCGTAAAAATGTACGAGGTGATTTAAATATTTCAAAAAGCTTAACTTGTTTATAAATTTTACCTACATATTCTTTAAGTTTACGTAATTTTACTAAGCTAGATAAAAATTCTACTGATCGATAGAAAATGTAGAAAGCGACTGCTAAGAAATGTTTTGAGCGTTCCGAGCCGGTGGCGCTCATGTGCAGTCACCGTATCCGATGCGATCTGATGTACATGCGCAATGCACGCAGCTGAGTCGAAGATCGAACACTTGGAGAAGATGTAAATGCAAAGTGCATGTACATGAGCCGGTAATGATGCCCGTATAGTAATACAAAGCCGTACGTTAAACCGACATCGATAATCAATTGACGCATGCGCAGACAAAGACATAAGTGAAATGAAAAGTTGACATTTGTGTACAAGAACAAATCAGCGAAAATACATCATCCCAGGCGATGACAGTCACTAAAAGCGGTCTAAAACAAAAGCGAATAATGAACACTTACTTCAGTTAATAATGATCGCGAGTTGTGAAGGTTCATAATACAAAATAGATGGTAACAAAACCGGTCTTGTATTTAAAGATAACCGTATATATTACACATGTATTAAAGAAACATGCATGATTAATTGACATGAAACTGTGAAAACCTGTAAGTTTGTACCCCCAGACGTCACAATATATTACTATACAATCTTGGTCAAGTTCGATTGTCAGCCAGTTCAGAGCAGTATTTTCAGAGTAATGGCATTTGAAAGGGTCAGAATTGCAAAGATTGACATCTTCTGCTCAATAAATAAATTAATTATTTGTATGTAGTTTCGTAATTTTTTTATTTTACCGTTGTTCACATTTGCACATGAATTGTGCAGGGGTAGAGGAAAACGAATTTGTGACAATGGCGTAATTATAAAAGGGTAGGGAGGCATGCCCTGTACGAAAGATTCACCTAAATGGTGCAGTCTGACGAATATTGGAGCGAAAGTAATTTGAATCAATGTCATCCTTAAAAGTTTTAAATATTCCAAGGTTTGGCCAATGTTATACACACTATGCAAACTTAAAATATCTAGCACTGACCTGTATTACCGACTGCTCAAAGCAGCAGGTATGTAAATACTATAGAATATTGTAGGTATTTGCCTTAACTGCCGTTTAACTGCACTAGGTTATGCTGTTTCTCTGTCATCTGTAGGAATTGAACTAAGCTTTTTGTGGGGTTGTGTAGGGAGATTGTGAGGCAATAGATGCATATGTACAGCACCTGTAACTGCTACTAAAAATGCTTTGTGAGCTAGGTGAGCAGAATATTTCTTCTTTAAATAGACCTTTGATGTCTGAATTGTTCGCAATTGTTCCAGCGATATTTCAATCTGCTTGGTATTCAGTAAATTACATTTTGCTTTTTGTGTTTTTTCAAAGGCAGACAGAGGTTAATTCTGGAGAAAATAATTACTCGTATTAGAATTGGAAGGCTAGCTGAAGTAACAATATGATCGTCCTTGGTGCTTAAAGCGTTCAGTTTCAGATCATCCTATATCCTCATTATCTTAGTCTCATCTAAAAGAATCAGTAATTGTAGGATTAAACTCGTGTTCTCTTGTTTGATGTTCCGACACCTTATTATTGGAACACAGGTTGACTATCGAAAGAATGACCGTTTCATAAGGAAGAAATACTCTGAATAGACACTTATGACGTTCCAAAGCCGACAAATACTTGATCAGTCTCTTAGATTTTCTGGGACACTAGTTCAAAGACGTCGGATTGGGACAGCGCGACCAACGTGCGAGGTTAAACAGGCAACAAAGTTTTATTTATCATAATTATTAACATTTTCAGACCAAAATGTAGGAAAAGACATGTTCTCTGTTACTAACACTCTCCTTGAGCATCTGCAGGCGTTTATATACCACCATATCTACATTGTATAAACATATAAACATGTATACTCTCTCTCTCTTTACGGATTGAATCTAAAGATCAAACGTACATCTGCCCACTTCTACGATATAGTCAAAACATATATAATTATATGTAAGGATACTGAATATATGACCCAGGGAAGTGCCTACGCCTTTAGTATCTTGAACAATGGTTTGGGTCCAATCGCTAAGGTGACTATGTCTTAGACTAGCTGACAAACGATGTAGAATGTCCTTTGTTAAAACGTAAAGCTGGTGAGACCAAATATCTCAGATATAGAATTTTCCTCTGGCTACCTTGCCTAAATGATTCGTGTACCAATGATTCGTAAATGATTTTAATTATGAGCTAGACAATTTCAGGGATCAGGCAAATCACTAAATGTTTCAAACTAACAATTTTCAATTAGCTCAAACTCCTATAGGCTGGAGACTCTATACTTGACTGGTCTTTTTGTTGAAGTTCCCGTCAGACAATGTCTTTGAATCAACAACATACGAGTCCTATCGCATAGATGCTCGGCCTCTGTCCTCTCAACTCTATATGAATGCCCTGATTCCTGGATGCTCAGCGCCTATATGCTATCATATATAGCATTCAACTACCATATAGGTATTATCCCCGATGCCTTGGCTGTACTTCGCCAATAATGCTGAGCCGTCTGTAAGCTGGAACCCTCCTACTCTCTCAGTAGATTACCAAACTCTGGGTCTCTGTCTCAGCTTCCCGATGCTCAGCCTATATATGCATTCGTCTATAGCATTCAATTACCTTTAAGGTAAAACTCCTATGCGCTTGCCCTATAGCTCGAAACCTTATCGAAATTCTGCTACTCTTCTTTAGTCTACGAACTTCTATTTTTTCCTTTTAATAATTTATCCGCCCTGACAGTGTAGTTGCAATAACTTCCTTATCAAGGTACTGGGATAAATTATTAGTTGAATCCTCGATGTGTTTTCTTCTACCGCTGGATACCGAATGAGCTCTCTATCATTCATCTACCTATTTATACCCCAGCAGACGTGCTATTTTTAGAACTTGTTTCTGATTGGTCCAAATTTATACATTGTGTCTTATAACGAGTACCTGCTCTATCAAATATCTGGTTCCCTTTAATTTTTGTATATGGCATAATGTGCGAAGCTGGGACCCAGTCATTCACATAATGAACCCAAATCAGCCACAAACGACCCAAATTCTATTAATTACAGCAGCTCAACAATAATTATAGCAATTACAACATAAAAAAGGGAGTCAATCACTATCTGTGCTTATGTGTTACGTTATCAATATATCAGATATACAAATTATTCTGACAATAGCCCCCTTCTCAAGAAAATACTCTATGTTTTTCATAAACATGAAGAATAATTTGTAAACAAATCTTTTTTTTTTTTGTTTTTGTTTTTTTTTTTGTTTTTACTATTTCTCGATTTTTTGTGTTAAAATCAGTCACATCATATTCTGTTTCAAGTAATCAATTATTGTCTACTTAAATAATCAGCGCATACATTTTCTGTACCTTTAATAGATTCAATTTTGAATCTGTAACACTGCAAAAACAATGCCCATCTCATAATTCTTGAGCTTTCTACTTTACATTTCTGTATGTAACTCAATGGGGCATGATCAGTCTGCAGGATGAACTCACTGCCGTACAAATACTTCGGAAATTTCTTAACACCAAAAACTATTGACAAACATTCCCTTTCAATTACCGAGTAGTTCCTTTCTCTTTGGAGCAATTTCTTACTGGCATATGCTATGGGAAATTGTCCATCTTCATACCTCTGAAGAAGTGCTGCTCCAACCCCAGTATCTGAAGCATCACACTGTAATATAAAAGGTCGTGAAAAGTCTGGTAACCGTAAAATAGGTGCTTGTGTAAGCAAGGTTTTCAAAGTATGAAAAGCTTTGGCATGTTGTTCTTCCCATACTACAGTATTGGGTTTCCCTTTCTTGATTAAGTCGGTCAGTGGTGCTGCAACTTCGGAGTATGATGCTATAAATTTTCTATAATAACCAGTTAAGCCAAGGAAACTCCGTACTTGTCTCTTAGTCTTAGGTTCTTCTGCATTCTTTATGCGCTCTAATTTATCATCTTCCATCTCCAGCTGATCATTTCTGACCTTATGCCCAGTGAATGAAATATTATCATATCCTATGAGACACTTTGACGGTTTTAGTGTAAGCTTTGCATCTCTAACCCTCTTAAAAATATCTTGTAGCATTGACATATGTGTGTCCCATGTTCTTGTGTGACCTAAAATATCGTCCACGTAATTGTCAGTATGTTTGCATTCTGTCAATAATTTTCGCATCATTTTGTTAAATGTAGCACCTGAATTTATCATGCCAAATGGCATTTTCCGAAACTGAAAACTTCCCTCATATGTTGTGAATGCTGTCAAGTGCCTGGATTGCTTCTCGACAGGAATCTGCCAGTAACCTTTGCTGAGGTCTAATTTTGTGAAGAATTTATCCCCATGAAGTTTTGACCGGATATCTTCATCATTTCCCATAGGCTCCGTATCAAATTTCGTTATAGAATTCAACCGCCTAAAATCAATACAAAATCTGTTTGTATTATCTTTCTTTTTCACCATAACGATTGGAGAGTTGTATGCAGAGGTAGCAGGTTCAATGATTCCAGCGTTTAACATGTGTTGAACCTCTTGGTTAACCTCATTACGTTTCGCATATGGTATGGGGTATTGTTTGACTCTAACAGGTTCTGTGGTTGTGAGTTCGACCTTATGTTCTACAAGATTCGTCGTTCCAGGACTTTCTGTGAAAATGTCTTGATATTGTTTTATAAGCGACTTAATTTCAGTAATTTGGCTTTTAGACAAATGAGGATTAATTTGTACATTTTCATATGTTTCTGACCCTCCTATTCTGACAAGGTCGAGCAAATTTTCGTCATCAACTACCCCAGTCTCTGTGCTAACATCGGCCTCGATCACGGCGACACTTCCTGCAAAAATATCTTGTCTTTCTTCGTACTTTTTGAGTAAATTGATATGGTAAAGTCCTATTTTGTCACCGACCTTTACTTTATAATCCATTTTATTGACTACATCTACTACTTCATAAGGTCCTTTCCACTGGAGCATCAGCTTATTGTGATTAGTTGGTAAAAGTAATAGAACTTTATCACCGATCTTCAAATTTCTGTTTCTGGCACTCTTGTCATAATGGTGTTTGTACGTTTCTTGTGCTGCATGAAAACTTTCTCTAGCTACCTTACATGTTTCCTCCAGCCTATTCCGTAAGTCTAATACATACTCATATGTGTTTCTCGTTTCTGGTGTTTCAGCTTCAGTCCAAAGTTCTTTAAGTATTTGCATAGGTCCTCTGACTGTCCTGCCAAAGAGAAGTTCAAATGGTGAGAATCCTGTACTTGCCTGTGGAACCTCTCGATATGCAAACAATACGGCTGACAAATATCTATCCCAGTCTTTTGGTTTTTCTTGACACATCTTTTTCAACATACTCTTTAAAATACCATTCATACGCTCACAAAAACCATTGCACTTTGGGTTATACGGAGTTGTGAACATTTGTTTCAGGCTGATCAGCCTACATACTTCTTCCATCAGCTGTGAGGTAAACTGACTTCCTCTGTCACTCAAGATTTCGGATGGAAATCCTACTCTGGAAAATATATCTAGCAAAGCTTCAGCCACCCGTTCTGTCTCTATCCTAGGTAATGCAACTGCCTCAGGATATC
The DNA here is from genome assembly GCF_021730395.1 of Mercenaria mercenaria. Lineage (NCBI taxonomy): Eukaryota > Metazoa > Mollusca > Bivalvia > Venerida > Veneridae > Mercenaria > Mercenaria mercenaria. The sequence continues at coordinate 23,012,158 of NC_069361.1, read as the reverse complement.
TTGCGGCATAGTCGACCACGGTAAGAATATACCGATTTCCTTTTTCTGAAACAGGAGCAATGGGTCCTATTAAATCCACAGCCACCCGATGAAATGGTGTCTCCATTATTGGCATATCTCCCAATGGAACCTTTCTAACTTTTCCTTTTGGGATCATTTTCTGACATATATCACACGACCTACAAAACCTTGTGACATCACTAGTTAACCCAGGCCAGTAAAAACTTGTTTGTATCCTATCAACTGACTTTCTTATTGATAGGTGTCCTCCAACTATTGATTCATGAGCTAAAGACATAACCCTTTTTCTGAACTGAGTTGGAACTACAATTTGCTTTATCTCCTTGATAATACTGCCTCTCTTTTCTTCGAAGGTTCTATACAATACATCCTTCTTAACTTCGTACATAAATGTAAATCCACTCTTTGTCTTCATTTTCTTCTTATCAGAGGCACACGTCCACAGCTTTCCTAAGGTATTGTCTTCCTTCTGAGCTTTTTTTAATTGCTCGACATCCAGTTCATCCTGTTTAGGTTCTGTGACCTTCAAAGGTTTTATTGGCTGTTTTTCTTTCTCAGCCTGTGCTCTCGTTACCACAGCTGCAACAATATTTTCTTTTGACGGAGACTGTTTTCCGTCCCTATTACTCCAGTTAATGTCTGGTCTATCAGAAGCCCCTTTTATATTTCCTATAACTAAGTCGCAGATCAAAGTTGTTAAAACCATGGCTTCAACTTCTCCTGTAAAATATGGTGTATCAACCTGTATCCTTGCTGAAGGAACTATCCTTGTACGCCCATCAATTGCAACCATAAGATACTTCTTATCTAACATTTGATTCTCTGATACGAAATCTTTCCTGACTGCCGCCAGCTCACACCCTGTATCTCTCAAAACCTGAACTTCTTTATCACCGATATATCCTTTCTTCAATATCAAGTTCCTTTCACCATTTGTTGAATCAATGGTACAGGTGCTTGCTATAACCGAAATGGATTTTCCATGTGCTAACATAAGTCGTCCATCTTCTATGCAGTCTTTTAACCGTTCGTCTTCTAATGATATTGCTATAACTGAGGCTGCAACTTTTCTGTCATCCGACTGTCTGTCTTTCTGCGCTTGGCCTTCCTTTCTCCAGTCTGTGGGTGTAGAATCTTGCATGCCATGCCTATTTCTCTGTCTTTCCTCATAGGATCCCCTACTAGCTAAAGCAGCACCACTTATTTTTCTCTTGGATGGGTCTCTGCATTCTCTAGCTATATGACCTTCCTTGTTGCATATAAAACATACAGGCTTTTTAAAAGCTGGCCTTTCTCTTTGTTGGGGCTGAGATGAAGGTGGCATACTTAGACGTTGTGGTGGCCTATTGGATGAGGAATTATTTTTTAAAACCCTGTTCGAGGTTATAGTACCACCATGCGCTTCAATGTACTGTTCTGCTAACTGCGTGATCTCAGCTCTCGATTTTGCAACTCTTTCCTTTAAGAACAAAGCAAGGTCTGTGGAACATGTTTGGATAAACTGTTCTCTGATCATAAGGTCTTTCAGCATTTCAAACGTATTGTCAACTTCTGCCATTTCTGTCCATCGACTGAAATACCTGTCCAGCCTTGCCATAAACTGAAAAACAGTTTCACCACGCTCTGGCTTGCATTCCCTGAACTTCAATCTAAAACCTTCTTCTGTTAACTGATAACGCTTCAGAACTGCTTTCTTCAATGCCGTATAGTCATTGGCTTGGTCTGGAGGCATGCTTGTGTATACGTCCAGGCCTTTTCCTGTAAGTAATGAGCTGAGGCTCACAGCCCATGTCTCTTCTTTCCATCCCTGGCTTTTTGCAAACCGCTCAAATCGCTCGAGGTATGCATCCATATCATCCTTACTTTCCTCGAACTTTGGGAGTCTCGGTCGTAGTGTCTTACTACTCAGGTGCTCTGTGCTTTTATCAGATCCCAAAGCTCCGGCATCAGCCTTTATCCGTAGTATTTCCAACTCATGCTCTTTCACAATCCGTTCTTTCTCTAAACGTTCCATCTCAAACAATCTTTTCTTTTCTGCCTGTTGTTCCTCATAATGCCGTAACTTCTCGGCCTGTTCAAGCTCAAAAAGTCGTTTCTCCTTAGCTTCTTGAGCCTCAAACCTACGTTGTTCATCATCATGACGTCGCCTTTCTTCATCTCGTCTAAGCATACGTTCCTCGCGTTCCGTGTACTCCTTCTCTTTCCTATCCACAAACTCTATGAGCTCTGAACCTGAGAGACCCATACGTTCACCCATCTCAACCCATTTATCGTAGTTCATCTTTAAGCTTTAGGCTGGAACTAACTCTAAAATTCAACTATATGTGACCCAAACTACCTTCAGTCACAGCGCCTTCTGGAACACCAACAGAACGTTAAAACCACTAGTCTCTGTACCTCCTTGGATATAGATCCCGGACGAGCCCCCAAATTGTCAGGATACTGGTTATATGACCCAGGGAAGTGCCTACGCCTTTAGTATCTTGAACAATGGTTTGGGTCCAATCGCTAAGGTGACTATGTCTTAGACTAGCTGACAAACGATGTAGAATGTCCTTTGTTAAAACGTAAAGCTGGTGAGACCAAATATCTCAGATATAGAATTTTCCTCTGGCTACCTTGCCTAAATGATTCGTATACCAATGATTCGTAAATGATTTTAATTATGAGCTAGACAATTTCAGGGATCAGGCAAATCACTAAATGTTTCAAACTAACAATTTTCAATTAGCTCAAACTCCTATAGGCTGGAGACTCTATACTTGACTGGTCTTTTTGTTGAAGTTCCCGTCAGACAATGTCTTTGAATCAACAACATACGAGTCCTATCGCATAGATGCTCGGCCTCTGTCCTCTCAACTCTATATGAATGCCCTGATTCCTGGATGCTCAGCGCCTATATGCTATCATATATAGCATTCAACTACCATATAGGTATTATCCCCGATGCCTTGGCTGTACTTCGCCAATAATGCTGAGCCGTCTATAAGCTGGAACCCTCCTACTCTCTCAGTAGATTACCAAACTCTGGGTCTCTGTCTCAGCTTCCCGATGCTCAGCCTATATATGCTATCGTCTATAGCATTCAATTACCTTTAAGGTAAAACTCCTATGCGCTTGCCCTATAGCTCGAAACCTTATCGAAATTCTGCTACTCTTCTTTAGTCTACGAACTTCTATTTTTTCCTTTTAATAATTTATCCGCCCTGACAGTGTAGTTGCAATAACTTCCTTATCAAGGTACTGGGATAAATTATTAGTTGAATCCTCGATGTGTCTTCTTCTACCGCTGGATACCGAATGAGCTCTCTATCATTCATCTACCTATTTATACCCCAGCAGACGTGCTATTTTTAGAACTTGTTTCTGATTGGTCCAAATTTATACATTGTGTCTTACAACGAGTACCTGCTCTATCAAATATCTGGTTCCCTTTAATTTTTGTATATGGCATAATGTGCGAAGCTGGGACCCAGTCATTCACATAATGAACCCAAATCAGCCACAAACGACCCAAATTCTATTAATTACAGCAGCTCAACAATAATTATAGCAACGACAACATAAAAAAGGGAGTCAATCACTATCTGTGCTTATGTGTTACGTTATCAATATATCAGATATACAAATTATTCTGACATTATATATATATCCAAAATGTATTGTTGTTGAACAATACGGATAATATAGCGGGAAAAAAGATTGAAGGAAATGCCTCTGTGGAAGATCAGTCCCAATCAGCCAGCCATCTTATTAAGGAAGCTTATATCATACAACAGTGTAAGCTTATACAGTCTTAGGATGAAAATATTTGAAGTCTTGAGTGATTTTACTCATGAATTCCATTTTAAGTGCTACATACAAATGTGCTGTATAATTCTCCATGTAACTATGTTTCAATTTTGCATTCTCCTGAAGATCCATATAAATAGTGAAACCGGTTGAGATTTTTAACTTGTAATTTTACTGAATAAACAAGTGTCTTGTATTATGTGTAAGAGATTCGATATAGCAAATTATTTACTCGTTGGACATAAAAAATACAACTAAATTGTTACGTCGGTGGTTTAAATGAGGAAAACTGAACAAGGAAGGCGGGATAATATTCTTTAATATTTGCAATTTTCCTGGTACATTTGTAAAGGAACAAACCTATGAAAGTCGTGCTTGCAACAGGGATATCAAATAAGGACAAAACTCAAACGCTTAAGGAAATGTAGATACCAAAATCAACATCAACATCAAGTAGATTGAATGACTTTTTTGTCCTTGTTCCTTAACAGCGAGGTCCTATTTAAATGAATAAACCTTGCAACGTACAACAAATTACCATTTTGCTGTGAAAATACAACTTCTGCACTTTTTCATTATTTGGATATATCAGCGAGGCCAGTTATAATGGTAGATAAATCATTATTTACTTTTAATATTATTAAGTGCATTTCAGCGTTAGTCTACATAGAAGTATAACCGTAACTCGTATGATATGTAAAATATTATTATTCGCATAATTATAATACTTAAAGATAGTATGTTTTGATTTTGTTAAGGTAGAAAGATTCTTTCCAGCATTAGTTATAAGATGTATAGTATGATTGTAATTGTTGAATGTATAAAACTATACTAGGTTTGAATAATACTGGTAATAATTCCAATATTATTTTTTTGTCTTCTGTCTATATATATGTACGAGTAAAAATGCAAGTAAGCAACACTGAAAAAGTTAAATATTTTTTACATATGCTATAAAATAATACATGTCTGTATTCAATAGGATGCAATCAATTATAGACTTTGCACAGCTGTAAAATCTGAATTGTTTATATGTACGTGTTCATTAACATATTTTGTTCAATCGCTTTTTGCTCTTCTGTTTATACGTAAATATTATGATCATTTTAGCGTTCCTTTTCTTCAGTTATCGGCCAGTGTATATATTGAACACATACACGTCCTTTTTAAGTGCGAGAAATGTAATAATATCACAGACCTGTTACAGAATTATTTATTTTTCGCAACCTACGTGGAAACACCAAACTTAGGAAGACATCTAGTAGACTTCGGGACTCGAACCAAAGAGATATGGAACAAGTGACGGGCTTATTCATTCGGCTTCATATATCCTTCAAGCTGAACACAATCTTTTTTTTAATCTATATGCATATTCATATTTCGTTTGTATTTACTTGATATGATAAAATATTTCATTATAACATAGATAAAATCTCAAGTATAGTAGACGCAACTTGACCCCGATGGTTGACCTTTGTATTATAATACATAATGAGGCACAACCTATTATTGAATAGGAGTGTACGTAAAACACGAGCTGCATGAGAAATTGTGAAATTATAAATTAGTTTATTGGAAAGTTTTAACTGATCAAATGTAAGTATACATACTTTGATAATGCCCCGCAAACAAACTAATTCCATATAAATATACATGGCTACCCTAATCACCCTTTATTTCTGCAATGAAATTATCGATATGAATAATCAGCCGAAGGTCAACCATCGCGGTCAAGTTGCGACTACTTTTTTTTTTAATATCTCCTTAAATAATTATTTAATTTAACACAGACTGATAAAAAGGACTGAAACATAACTATCGTTTATTCATTTGTACATCCATTTGCATTGATAAAACATTCATTTCTACATCAAAAACAGAAAGAGAAAAACGAAATGAAAGTTATAAACAATATAGGAAAATATAGTACTAATCCGCCGACAATATTTGACAAGTCATTTTGTCAACAAACTATAAATAACCACGGTATATTCCCAAACGGATGTATACTTATAATAGATAGAAATATGTCCTTATCATATGATAAACTCTAAGTAAGGTTTGGCCCAGTGGATGTGTTGGTTACTTGTCACGCAGGCGATGTAAGTTCGAAACCTGTGGAAGGCGAGGTGTGTGTATATTTTATGTATTTTTGTGTAGCAAAAACATATGAGCCGCACCATGAGAAATCCAACATAGTGGCTTTGAAAGCGACCAGCATGGATACAGACCAGCCTGCGCATTCGCGCAGTCTGGTCAGGATCCATGCTGTTCGCTTTCAAAGCCTATTGCAATTAGAGAAACTACTACCGAACAGCATGGATCCTGACCAGACTGCGCGGATGCACAGGCTGGTCTGAATCCATGCTGGTCGCAAATTTAAAGCCACTATGTTGGTTTTCTCACAATGCGGCTCATATAATAAAAATAAGTTACATTTGCCTTCCTTGATTTGAAAACATGTTGTTTTTTTATATTTTTCTTGTTAGTTTTTTTTTTTAATTATCAATCATTTATTTTATTATGAAGTATACCAAATGTTAATACAACATATGCCTTTCTCACCGACAGTCCATTGTTCTCCAAAGACTCGTTACAGTTAAAAACGTGGTCATAGCTATTTTAGCCATTTTATATTAAATTACGAGTAAAATTACGAATTCTGTACGCATAATTCGTGAAGCACTAGAAAATCAAGATAACTATACAGTTGAATAAGAAAATACCATGCGGGAAAAAAGTTCAGCCGACCGGATTCGAACTCGGTATCTTTCGGTTACTACGACAGCGCCGTTATCCTCTGGGCTACGTAACCATACAGGCTACATGTGTAGAAACATAATGATAATTCAGCACAATATACTTTTAGTAAGGTAAACATTGGAAAGTGAACACAATATGACGTCACTGTCAGGTATACCTGGTCGGATAGTACAAGGACATTGAGAACAATGTGTCTGTATCAGCGAGTAATTAAACTCCCATTATATCTTAATAACATTCGAACTGAAATGTGCTTTAGTATTAACACCAAGCATCAATAGGTTCGATCGCGAGATTCGTTAAATATTTTTTTGTGTTGGAAGTAAATTTGCAAATACTCAGAGATATATTTCAGCGAAGACTATATTATGAACAATATTGTACGTATTCATAACAAATTCAGTTAGCATTTACTGCTTTTAAGTAACTTTTAATTTGCATTAAATAAAGACCAGCCCAAACACTGATTATTAGGTCAACGCAATTAACACGTTTTGCATATTAAGGACGCTCGCTACAGTTTCGTATTTTTTTTCTCAATAATAGATTCTGATGAAATGTTTTATAAAAAGATCATGTTATGATGTATTGAAAAATAAAATAAAAATACTAGGTCACCAGCTTTGTTTCAATTTAATTTGCCCCTAGATATGGTGCTATTTTAAACATTTTTCAAAATTTCTGTAATCCTAAAATATCTTTCAGTAAAGTACAATAATCAGCATAAATTTGATTATCTAAGCATTTTTATAACGGAAAACAATATATCTATTTGAAACATGCTCAGAGAAATCAAAAGAACATGATTTTGTAAAGAAAGGAATACTTGTTTAGCAGACCCAAGGGCTAGTTTTGCCTATTTTTGTCAGTTTTAAGTTGGTACTTCTGCTATTTTATCGAGTTTCACATAATAGAATTTAATCAAACTCTGCACATACCTTTGGTTATGTCTACCTAATCTAAAACAAAAAGAAAATTGATAGGTCACCATATTAGATTTCGCTTAAATCAAATTACAATGAGGTGGTGTGTGGCGGGCATTTATACAACGCAGGTTGGTACGAAATACTCTTTCATTGTTTGAGCAAATGACTAAGAAATATATATATAAAATTATCAAACGGCAGATTTCTTAATAAGCGGATTTTAAGGTGTTTCTGAAGCATTTTGATGGCATAGAACGATGAAAGTTTCCGCCCTTTTTTCAACGAAACCTATAGTTTACGAATGTACGGTACGGGATAAGAAACAGCTGTGACTCAATGTAGAGTTTGAGCGCTGGTATAAATAACAGACTCCAGTATATGTCGGATTGAAGCAATATGAACTAAAAGTACTTTAAATGTATATATTTTGTAACCATGGTGATACTTACCCTAACCTTTAGTCAGAATATTATACATTTTGTACATTAAATGCATGCGAACATACAATAATTTGCGGATTTTTGCCGTACGCGACATCAGATAATCACTTCCGGGCATGCACAGAAGACCGCACCAAGTCTGCAGTGAGCTACATCGATAAATTGGCTAGTGTTGGGGTAAATATCGACCCGTCCGGAAAAACTGTAGCGAGTGCCTTTAACAATAAAAGACAATATAAAGATGACTAGCTTCGTTTTTATAAAGTACTATGTTCATTTGTCACAACAGTAAAATAATGATTGTGGAAATAACTCGTTCCAAGAAAATAAATGACCTCATAGTAGTATTTATTTCGAAAAAAAAAAAAGTTTCTCCATACTATTGATAACGCCTTGAATTTCTCTTTATTTAAAGGAGAAAAGCCGAAAACTGTCGATTATGTAAAAGAATGGACAAATCGAGGCGCGACGCGCCGAAATCGTAGGGATAACGCAGGGTTTTTTTTCTCTTTTTTTTTTTAACATCTGCAGAATCCCGAGGCCGTTAGGGCGAGGGTACCACCGATTCCCGAAGGATTCTGAAGTTGTTATAACACGAAAAGAAGATGCGGCATAAAACGCGTAAAAATCAAGTAAATGAATATATTATCACACAACGTCATTAAATTTCCCTGAGATGTGCGATAAAGTCTACGTTTTTTTTCATGTTGCCGTCATTTCCGTTTGAATTATCCGTTTAAGGGCCGTAATACGTTTACGCTTTGCCACGGAACGCGCATATATAAATAGGTATTAATATGAAATTAGGCACTGCCTATCTGACGGGAAAACCTAGTCATACGGATTCTTTCTTTTTTCTGCACAAATTGTTCTTTCTGATATTTTCAGTTTGGCTTTCAGTTTTGACAGTAAGCTTGATGGTTTTGCTCTTGTTATAAAAATTAACAAAGGAAAATGTTTTAAAATGTTTTGTTTAAATGAACATAGATCTAATAATTTCTTCAAATGTGTCAAGACTAGACAGACAACGGAAAATAGTGTTCATGAGTTAAAGATAATAGTGATATTTAAGTGCACAGAATCTAGTCCCAAAATGCACCCATACTGGTACTGATGATAAACCCAGACAGAAAATGAAGTTTTTTTTACCTGTAACTTTTTTTATTTCTGCAATGGTTGGTATCAAAATAATGTTTAACATTTGCTGAAAACTTTACGTAATTCAAATTTATATTTAGTAAGCAAACTCACACGAAGTAAGGGCCTGAAAGGGGTATGTAAAATGGGGACTGTACGAACGTTGATAAATTCGATCACTTTGTCATTTACACAATTTTCCTCATAGTATTATATTGAAGTTTTCCCAAAAATGCTGCAACAGTCATTCTGGATCAAATAATGATAAGTGAACCAATGTCAGACCGTTATTTGTTGACAGTGAACCATGCGTAAAAAACACCCTTTTCCCCAGTAATTTTGGATAAATATTTTATTATACAGATAAATGTAAGTCATTTGTTTATACAGACTATTTTGTTTTTGTTTACACCAATTGGTGTTGTAAGTGGTTGCTATTAGATGGTGTGTTTAATTATATAAATAACCGATTGCAATCGAATAATTCCAAGGTGGTCGACTTTATCATCTATCCGGGTTTATCATCAGTACCAGTAGGCCACCAGTCACATACGTACTTATATTTAAAACTGTCCAGTATACCCTCTTCGGTACATACCTACACTTGGCGGCTATGCGCCTCAACGATCATCTACGTTATTCAGGCTGACGGAATCCTAAGGCGTTACTGTTACACAAATGTTTTTTTTTCCTGCTTGTATGGGTGTGATTGTGTGTCTAAGACGGTGCCTTAATTTTTTCTATGTTATTTAGTTGTGTGTGGTTGTGTGTTTGATTTTGGTACATGAGTGTCTGCGCTTTTGTGGTTTACGCTGTAGTGTGACTGTTATTAAGGAACGTAGCATTCCCTTTGTATATTCATCCTTGTTCCTCTTTTCCCCTTCAAATTCCTCCCCATCCCCCCAACTCCTACCATTTTACCACTTCCTCCCCCTCTATCTATATTTCACATAAATTAATATGTACTTTTTAGATGTTTGCAGCAACCCGTCTGTAATATTTTTCCTTTACAGCTCCTTTTTGTTGTGGGCCTACTTTGCAAATGTGTGGCTCTGAGGCTGTGTTTTAGGTGTTCTGTGCCCTTACCTATTACCTTTTGTATATCTCTGATATATATTAAAACTGATTTATTGATAAACGAGCAAAAAAAAAAAAACCAGTAGTGTTTAAGGTTTTGTTTTCAAATTGACCAGTGATGTCTGTGTTGTTTAAATGTGTACAAATAAAAGCTGTAAGACACTATGATACAACAGACATTTAATGTCTTGATGCTGACATAATTTAGCCTGAACAAAAGTGTTAAGATGTCTTCATATTACTATTCGTAATCAAAGGTCATTACATGGTAACGTATCGATCCAAAAAATAATAGTAATTTAGAAAGATACGAGACATTAAAACCATGAACAATGAAAACCAATACACTTGTTAACACTATAATAATATTCAATATACAATGTATGTGTTTGAAAGTAGTTTTAGCTTTAAAAACGGACACATACTTTCAATTTTAATGTTTCAAGTGGCAGTATCGTACCTTTTTCTAATTTTGTATAAACCTTAACTTAGCTCCAATTAATTCAAGTGCATGGACTTTTGTGATTTGCCAATAAATGTGGAGGTACTTTATTAAAAATGAAGTTGTTTAATGTAATCTACAAGTCGTCAGCAAGGTTTTGCTACTTATACTTTTCACCATGCTTAATGACCACATCTGATAAAGAAATGACGCACATTTCACAATTCATAGCTTCTCCTATAAACCATTAGTTCGTTTAGATTTGTGACGTTTAATTGTTTATTATTTGTTGTTGATGTTTATGGCAAGGCCAATGCATTTAGGCTCTTGAGTCCGCAATGGTTTATGGAAATTTTAGAAATTAGATCTGGTTTATTCTTTTATTTGTATATATAGAGGTATTACACGAGTATCTTTTCATATTGAGTTTATTTAACGAGTCACAAATGTAATATTCTTTTTATCAGATTTTAACTTTTCCTGTCGAAACATCATTCTATTTTCTTTTATAATATAAACAAGTCAATTGGACCAACGTCTCCTACACCATAAACGACGTCGATGTTAAAAGCTTTATTACACTTAGTCTAGTGTATTATCATTTTTAAGTAATGGCTTTATTACACTCCCGCGATGTCAAACATGTGATAAAATAACTTTATTACTCAAAGAATGTTATGTATTTTCCAAATATTACCCCGAACACGGCCCTACTTCTGATTAAAAGATATAACAGATATTAGAAATTTATCTTCTGTTATAGTTTTCACGTTGCATATCCATATCGGCGGACTCTTTGCGTCGGCACCGGCTATTCTGTGCTATAAACAATGTCCAGGTCGGTACAGGAGGCGAAAGTTCGAGCTGCCATCAAATATAATGGGTATGCTGCTCAAAAATAAGTAGAGCACGGAACATTAGAATGTTTTTACTGTGTATTGTACTGTTTATTTATTAATTATCAGCGATTTTGCTCGCAAACTCGATGAAATTAGTTGATGGTGTACTGACATGGAACACGAGCCCGACCTTTTCCACAGCCTTTAACGACTTTGTGCTTTGATATCATACAGAGCCTCCATGTGCATCAAAAACTGGTGTGCAGAGAGACCGCTGGTTCCCCCGGCAAATTCGAAAGTAATAGGTTTTGAACAATTCTATTTACATTTCGGCCTATTTGTCAGTATTTGTTGAAGAATATTGAAAAGTGAATGCAAATAGTTGTGATAACAAAACAAGAACTCGTTAAAGACTGGAAAAGGTCGGGATAGTGTCCCATCGCAGTACACCATCAACTAATTTCATCGGGTTTGCGAGCAAAATCGCTGATAATAAAAAAATAAACAGTATAATACAAAGTAAAGACATTCTAATGTTCCATGCTCTACTTATTTTTGAGCAGTATACCTACTATATTGGATGGCAGCTCGAACTTTTGCCTCCTGTACCGACCTGGACATTGTTTATAGCACAGAATAGCCGGTGCCGACGCAAAGAAACCGCCGATATAGTAGATTTCGCAAAGAGTTCGCCGATATGTATATGCACCGTGGTTTTATAACCTAGACAAAAATATAGAAAAATATCTTGTTGTATCCTGTAGTAAAACACGCTACTGTCATAATCACACAACATCATTAAAGCACGTGAAAAAAGTAAACCAAAGGCTCGATCAATAAATATAACGTATCTATCTGTAATGTATGTTTGAGTTTTATTGCATGTTGTATCAGACTGGAGATATTGAAACCTGGTAACCGACTGCTAGGAATTTACAGATGTTGAAACAAATATGACACATGATTTCAAAACCATGAGATTTAGCAAGATAATTACATTTTAAGTCTGCAATCGTAAAACAAAGTTAAAGTTAACATTGTTTATGGAAAACATTCAAGTTATCGGTGAAATTTCAAGATTTTCTATTAGCGCAAGACACACATCTTGCACAGCAATAAAATTTCGTTCACTTGTTTGCGAAAATTACTCTTCATTCTATTTATTTTATTGGCGCAGGTAGAACCCATTATGAATAGAAGGCAGCAAGACCAGCAACAGAGAGATAGCGATATCATGCACAGGTGCATACAAAATGTGAATTAAAATTTTACAAGTATACGTAGTATTCAGCGTATGCCAAATACTTTCAGGTAACCTTAACCTGGTCAGAACTTTAACGCTTACACATAACTTATTTGTGAATAATTTTTCTTGTCTGATTTTTGTCGCTTGAGATGTTCTTTGAACCTACACGTATGCGGATCCGCCCAAGTGCAACATCACGACCTCTCTGTTACCAAGTATACAGCCAGACCTGTGTTAAGCAACCCACAAAGGAATGAACCCATGAGTTGCCAAAGGCAGGTGGCTGTCTAATTCACGATAAAAGGGCCAGCTTAAGATCGGTTGAGATCAAGGTAGAACATACAGATACTTCATGAGGTTCGCTATATCTATGTCGTTTTACGACGTCAGTACAAATATTCTTAACTATTCCTATTAGCATGCACAAACAACAAACACAAAGTAGATGGGAAATGGCCGCGACTTTATTTCATTGATATCATGGCATATAGCATGTTTAGTTTGTTTGTTTTGTGTTTAACGCCGTTTTGCAACAGTATTTCAGTCATGTAACGGCGGGCAGTTAACCTAATCAGTGTTCCTGGATTCTGTACCAGTACAAACCTGTTCTCCGCAAGTAACTGCCAACTTCCCCACATGAATTATCAGAGGTGGAGGACTAATGATTTCAGACATAATGTCGTTTATCAAATAGTCACGGAGAACATACGCCTCGCCCGAGGATCGAACTCGCGACCCGTAGACCAACGCTCTTACCTACTGAGCTAAGCGGGCGGGCTTATATAGCATGTTTAAATTTTAAGAAATGAATATGAACACAAGAACAATCACTAGCTAAATGGCATAGCAACTTACAGGCAACGCAAAGTGGCAGAAGCCTATTTTATAGACTGACCATGAAGAAACTGGCAAATGGCAGAGACTTCTCCATTCACAGCCGATGAGAAAGTGAGGCGAATTGCTCAATGTTCACCTCTTTTCATAAATTGCTATATGCCATACCGAAATGCACATACGGACACATGTGTATTGAGGGCCACTTAATATTTTATGAAATAAAATTCGTCCAATCAAAACACAGAACACTGCATTACATTAGGGTAAATAAAAGAGATAACTCACCTTCGCTAATTTAAGACGTAAACAAGATACTTTTTTTACCATTTATAATGACGTTCAATCTGTATTCTGTTTTAACATAACCGTTACCTTTATATTTGTAGCTGAAACTAGACGACATGTTCTCTTGTACTGAAATTTAAAACAAAGGCCTTGACAAATGAAGAAAATTTATAAATTGTTACATCTTAAGGGGACGCATACTTTGAAATTAGAAAAAAGTGGGTGGGGTATTATAAAATTTACCTGCAAAAAAGTACAAGGTTTTGGTAAATGAAATGAATACTGTTTCAACTGTTATAAGTACACAAAGGATTGCTCACTAAAATAAAAATGAGAAAAACTGAAACAAGAAAGTTATTGTTGAATTACATAAGACTTCTTGTGTACATTCAAAGTCAACAATTAAGACTTTTTGGTGCGAAAATAATAGTGCTTCACTTTGTCCAAACATTTATCAATGTCCTACAGATTCTAATTTAAAGAAAGAAAGTGAAATAAGTTCACTGTCTTGCTTTTCATTTCGCATATGTGAGCTAAAACACATTATTTAGTTTGTTTACAAAGTAGTGCATAAGAAAAGATACGGTGGTCAAGGAATGCCACATTACAAAAGTAAAAGAGTATATTCCCCTTAATACATTAAACATTTATCGTTACAGAAGTCTAGTGGCTTACAATAAAGGCCTAGAAATGTTGCCATTATTAATTTTTAACTTGGTATTCATGAACTACAATGCACTTAAATATCAAAACACATTCAACAAACTTTTGAATTGTATTGTCTTAAAAATCCCAAAAATAAGGTATGAAATTTGGTTGAGAGGTCCAATCAATGTGTATATGTGCAAAAGCAACATTCTAATCTTGTTCACAAAAGTTACTAATAAACAGCAGGAATGTCAATGATCAAAACTGGACGAATATACAGTTATCCTCACTTTAATGTCATTTATAATTTGTCCTTGAATTCTCCACCATACTGTTCATAATTCTGTTTGCACGAGTTGCACGAGAATGCTGTCATTCACGTAAAAAATCGGGGTCAAATAAGTTGTAAATGCAATATCATCTAAACGTAAAATTAATGGATTATGCAGTTCAAGATAAACTTTATCTCATAACGTAACGAACATGTATAATGTTGTAACAACAACTTTACTTACACTGATTTAAGTAGCAGTCGGTTTATAAGTGACTTTATTGATTCATTTTGTGTTTTGTTATTGTTGTCAAAAAGTATAACGGAAGTGCCTCACAACTGAAGCGGAAACCAGTTTGATGCGCAAAGTAGTCCACTGTAAGTAATATTATTTGACAAATGTCCACAGAAATTAATAATTTTCTAATATTAAAGACGAATATCTGAATAGGATTCATTATTTGATAAAAAATTATAATCATCGACATGTTTTTTTAAAAATCGTACACGTGCTGACACCTAAGTTGTCTCCCGTTGTTTATTAGAGTTACCTTTCGTCCGGCGCAGTAATACATTTGCAGTGAATCGCCGAGAAGTCGTGGGAAAATTAAAAACCATGTAAACAAACTAAAATTAACCACCTTTTCAAGATGAATTTCAAGTGATCGACATTATGCATTTAACCCGCCTGACCTGTGTAGCATCTTAGATATCTGTTCTAAGGTATTCATTGTGTAGAATGTCATGTTATGCCCTTGCAATGCTAATCCCACTCTGATTTTTTTGTTTACATTTTTTATCAATGACAAATATGGCGTCCATCCCGAGATGAACAGACGTGGCGTTAAATTTTTACATGTTTAAGCAAACCTGGTGTGTTACAAAGAAAATCTCATCCCTTCAACATTATTTGGAACACTGTCATTGTAAAAAAACCTGTTTTTTCCTTATACAAAAGCTTAATATTTTGTGTTGAATGTACTTTCACAAAGACCTCTGTTTTCCTATTACATTCATAGTACCACATCCTTATCCACAAAATACTGAATATTACAGGTGTCCATCAGTATCATATCAGTTTAGGAATATGTTTTTTATTTTCCCACCATCAATTTCTTGAATATGCACCCCTTCCGCATTGCTATATGAACTGTGAATGTAGCAATATGCGTCCCCTTAATGATTTATAATTAGTAACAAATTATATATGAATCTTAAAAGTATGCCAGCGGTTAAACATGTGACCTAATATGAATCAAAACATATGCCAATACCTGGCTTGCTAATACTATTACTGACAGAAATAGTATGAACTAGACATCATAATCTTCTCAAGCTCATATCCGAATGCCTGCAATATCATAACTGCATACTGGCCACAGCTGATATCTTTTAACGGACGCTAGAAGCGGCTTATGATAAAGACAAAAGCGTTTGCTGCAGTAGAACAATCAATTTGATTTTCCTTTTTATAAGGCAGTTGGATTGCTTCTTAAATGCTGCATGTAACCCTGAACTTGGTTCGAACACCAAACAGAGAGCGACAAGTGATCCGTACCTTATAACTAATATTCTGTCGACTGCAATGGCATATTTAAAATGTATTATATCTAATATTTTCATAAATATATTAATATCATTCCTATTAAATTAAGTTTCTGAAATATTTACCAATGAAAACAGTTTCAAACAGCTTCAAAACTAAGTCAAACGTAATTTTACCTTTTACCTGAAGTTTACCTTTTACCTTTGATTCATTTTACCTGATGTTTCCCCCTAATGTTGGAGTATTGCTAGCAAACTGAAATACTTAATTATTACAATATATTAAAACGAATTAGTAATATGGAACATTTTCATAATTATTGAGATAAGTAATAGTCAACATCATCAACGTCATCATCATCGCCATTGTTGTCTTATCATCGTCAGAATATTATCACCATTGTCATCTTTACCATCCACGACATCACCATCGTCCTTAAAGTACTATAATGTACCAACATTATTTCATATCATTATCATTTCTTAATATCACAATCATTATTGCCATCATTATCATGCCATCACAAAGATCATAACAGATTCGTTTTACCATATCATCATCGTAATCAAAACATATTATCGTGTAATATCATATCATGTTATTCTTATAACGTACCATCATGGTAATCATTCTCCTCTCAGCATTATTGTATCGTCATATCATCATCATGTTATATCATTATCATCATCGTTAATCATAACTATTGTCATATTTATGATCGTAATTTAATCGCTATCAACGCCATATTGTCACCAAATCATCATCTTACCATCATCATCATTATATCGTTATGATCATATAGACACAAACTGAATATCACCATATTATCATAATAGCATAAACATCATCATTATGAACAACATTATTGACATATCGTCATAATATCATAATATCCACCATACCGTCATCATCATCAGCATCATCAACATCATAATAACATTATCATACTAGATACATATCATTACATATCGTCATAATCATCTACAATACCTGTCACCACCCCACATCACACTGACAAAACTGAACATTTTGATACCGAATTTATCAATATTATCATCATTGTCAGTACTTTCAGTTATCTCAAATTACCTTAAATTAAGCTTTTGTGACATGATAATTGTCCAACTATTAACAAATATATATGTGCACAGAGCTGGAGATTTTGAATGAATGTTTATTATAAGCTGAATATTGTTCTAAATCAAGCTTTGTTATGCACGACAATAACAAAAATGTATAAAACTTATCTTCCTTTCGTGTCCCAGTAACCATTCTTTCTCTAGAATTCCATCCAACTAACGTAACAGCTTAAATTCATACTACAAGGTAACTTTTATACAGCAAGTTTTCTATCGATGTTGTTCGGACGATTTCAGCTAGCAAACTGGTTCAAGGGCGTGGCAAATACATGCACGGACTTCTCGTATTTTTTGCCGCCAAGTGTGTAGATAATAGATAAACGAAACAAACCGTATAACGGAATGCAAATAATGATGAATAATTGCCGACAAGTAATCTCTTTCAACATGACAACAAGTGAATATATATCACCAAAAAATAACACCATTTATTTCTACAAGAGAACATAAATGCATTTATTTTGAACTATAAACATTTCAAAAATATCGATACGATCTGTAAGAAGTGATATTATTTGAAATATCGGTGTCATTTCAGGATTTGCTATCACCGCTGGACCGACATCCCGTGCAGGCTACCGCATAAATATATTGATCTACTTTGAAAAAAGAAAATTGTTACAATTTAAACACAACGACCAAGTCAATTCAAACATCTTCACGAATGCCTGATCTCCGTCAGTTTTATCATTAAACTGCAAGTTTAGTCCTCTTACGAAATTCAATTTTATCGGGAGATATCATCCATATGTTATAAGCGAAGACTCATTTACCAAACGTACAAGACAGTTACCCTGTGCATATAACAAATGTAAATAAGGTTGCCCGATTTACAAATCGTTGCGCTAATAACAAATTGGTTATTTGCGCTGCGCGATTTACCAAACGCGCAGAATGGCTATATGCGCGTAACATATATTGTGCAAAAGGGAAAATTTAATCTAAGGTAGCAGGGTACGAATTTTGGCCCCCGTCAATATTTGTTATAATTAAAACTTTGTGATTTTGGATGTCTGTAAATTAAGGTGAGAGATAATGATTGTTAATTCTTTAGAAAATTTAAACAGCCGATACATGTAAAATTCTGCTGTAAGATGTAAAACTAACTGCTGCTAACTTTGTATGAATCGGTGAGTCACCTTAGCGCGGGAAATTCAAATCATGGAAGGGTTCCGTGCTTGTTGATTGATACTCAGGAACGTTTTCGCTATTTTGTGGAAAACCGAGCGTGATGGGTCCCCATTCCGTTTATATCCTGAAGTTCAGTAGGGACTATTAAATTGAGAAATGCAATAAAATTGGGTATTGCTCCTGCAGCGGGATCATTGCAGGCTGTTCAAAAAGAGCAAAGTTGATGATTTCGGCATTCTATTTTTAATGGATTGTGCAAAACGTTCGTTTTGATAACTTTCTGTATTCTTGTATGAGAGTCCTGATCTTGCCATTAATTAAAAGCACAAAACATGCACGCACTTTATAAAATGGCCACCCTGATTCTGCTCTTTAGGGAAGTGCAATATTGCGACTCGCTACATGTAAGCCTGGCCGTGCCCAAAATTTTCGAATCTAAGTGTACCCTGCTACCTAAAGATCCATTTTTGTTGTCACATTTATAAGAAAAGACCCCCAGTCACGTAGAAAATGTGTGAATGTTCATTGTTAATGAATATTTGTAATGGGCTTGTAATGGTAAATCAGGTACTTGGATGGAAAGAGTAGTAACGTACCTATTTCGATTTAAATAATTTGATATACAATGTCATGTATTAGACAATGTCATTGCTTTGTCAGTTGCATGGTAAAAGGATTGATTATTGTATGGAGAAATATCTCAGTAGGTAGAGCGTTGGCCTACGGATCGCGGGGTCGTGAGTTCGATCCTCGGGCGGGGCGTATGTTCTCCGTGACTATTTGATAAACGACATTGTGTCTGAAATCATTAGTCCTCTACCTCTGATTCATGTGGGGAAGTTGGCAGTTACTTTCGGAGAACAGGTTTGTACTGCTACAGAATCCAGGAACACTGGTTAGGTTAACTGCCCGTCGTTACATGACTGAAATACTGTTGAAAAACGGCGTTAAACCTAAAACAAACAAAAACATAATATTAAAGCATATTAGGTGCTTGCATGTGGTTCCCTGTCTTCTCGGAAGTTTGGTAACGTATATATCTGATTTTCAGAGAACAAAAGTTTAGCAGCCACACTTTATGCAAAAGCCTTTTTATCCAGATAAAATATCTTTCCACTCAATTTTCTAAACAAATAAGTAGGAAAATTAAGTTTATAGCTTCTAGTACATAAGGGTAAATTGATGTTATTTCAGCAAATGTATGCATCCGAGCAGAGGACAAGGCAAAATCGTCCTTATGAAGCTCACTTTGAAATTGTAGTTTGCTCAAAAGTGTCAAACACATTATAATATAATATGATTCTACTTACAAAACGATAGTTTTATATTTATACAAGTTTAAACATGCATTATTACAGTTGCATCAACACTTACACACATGGGACTGGATTTTCACTAATTTGCATGTTTAGTGGAGAATCAAGATTTTTCCATTTCAGTAAGCAGAATTCTGCAATTGCTGGACATATTCTTGTTTATTTTGCTATTTTGTACATATAGGGAAAGGTTTTAAATGAGTACCATTCTTATGTTATATGTGCAAAGAGATTCATAATTAGTTGTACATTGTTAAATATATACATGCAAGAACAATGCTCTGTGAAATGCAACCTAAAGTACTTCCTAAAGTAAATCCTTCCTAAAACCTTAATGTACTATATGCAATTTTAATAAAGTAATATAATGATATAAAATCATACATTGTTTATTTATTTATTACTGTAATTGTTATATATTGTAAAATCGTAAAAAAAACATACTACATGCATGTACTGTCCTTGTGTACTGTAATACTACAATACATACTAATACTCCCCCTACAAATTGTTTTTTTTTTTGGGGGGGGGGGGAGATAAAAGTATCTTTTTAATATGAAATCAGAATTAGTTGGCGAGATTGAATATTTGAGTTGCATGTTCATATTGTAGAATACGATTTTTATCTAAAGAGCACTACTTTCGCGGGTATTTAATTTAGAAAGTTTAGAAATAAATCGAAATAAATTCTTCGTCAATACTTCCAAATTCACAGTAAACATTTTCTGTTTCGTATGTGTTACTAGTTTTATTTACGATGTATTGATTGAAAACATTACAAACTACATACAAAAACTATCGGATTAAAATCAACTACAAAATAAAATTGACAAAACATAAATTTGAAAAAGTATAAAAGAAAATAACATTATATCAATTTCATCATTTACGTACGCATCTTGATTGTTTATATCGAGATACGCTCCTTAATAATAAATTATAATTATTGCAAGTCACTCAAATACTCGAAACAACCATGTTCAGGAATAAGGTCAGTAATTCGGTTGAAAATGTGCTTCCGTGGTGTAGTCGAAAGAAGTCCATAATAAATAGATCCTAATTTCCCCATTTTTTGCGCAAATTCGTGTAGAACGAGTGCTTTAAAGAGAATTCCTATTTTCTTTTCATTTTTTCGTTAATTTGTAATAGAACTTTCATGAAAAATAGGTGTAGAAAAAAGTGATGTTCTCTAAAGATACGTAAAGACGACCTGAAGTTGTCGTTTTTTATATGAAACAAAGAAGAATTTGAATTACTGACCTTTAACCTTCACGGATAGTATTATAACATGTTGGCTGCTTTAAAACAGACACATTGTGAATAACTCCGTTATTCGAACGATTTGTACTACGAGAGATAAGTCATCCTTTAATTAAATCAAAAGTTGAGCAAAAATAAAATGTTGCCAACTAAAATTTTTAAGCATGCCGTATAAAACGCATATTACACGTATAAAGAGGCAATTCCAAAGGCGGTAAATAATATGGGCCGTTCCTATAAGAAAACCTGTATTAGTGACTTGATATATTTATTGCATTATAAACTATTAAAAAAAGCCTGGAAAAATAAGTGCTTTTATGTTCATGCAGAAACAAGAAACTAGTACATTGTAATTTAGCAATCTAAGGCAAATCAAATTCTACCATATTATACAATTAAATGTTATTTGTATTTTCATGGCAACCAAATTTCCAAAGCATCCATGCAAAACGGGAATATAGAGTTGTACTGATAAAAACCCGTAATGAAAACCAACATAGCCACGGTTAAGATATTTTTCGGTAACATTTTTTTAAACTTGTTCTAAACATTCAGATGTATAATGTATAATTTGTGATAGCATATTTTGTCCCATAAATGACTTGCAAAATACATGCCATGTACGACAGCGTCATGCTGATTTCATTGCGTTCTTAACGTCACGTCTCTAAATGCCTTCAGTGACTTACTTATAGCACTGTAATTCTTGAAATAGTGAAGGTAATTTCTTTACATTTTCGGATTTGAAAGGTTAAAGAATGTTCTTCATGAATATTTTATTATCTCAATTTTCATTTTTTGTCACTAATACAGGATTTGTCTGTTATGGAGCGGTTCATATATTTAAGATATATTAACTGTTGAGATTAGCACGAACAATAAATGTTGGGTAAAAATGATTCAATATCAATTCAAATCCATTTTGTCTTCTCCACAAGATCAACACCGGCTGCTGTCCTAGTTTGATAAATAATCTTAGCCTCTTCAATCATTAAACTAACAGAATAAACATATTTGCAAAGAGAGCATGTCACATTGCACCATTTGAAGCGAATGAGTCATGTGATCGACCATTCTCGAACATATCAAATATATTTAAGAAATAGTATATCTCATTTAGTGATTTGTCGCTGAATAAATCATTGTTAGGAGTTAAGATGCGAAGGAATTATATCACGAGGGCGCAGCCCGAGTGATATAATAATACGCATCTGAACGACAAACAATGATTTTATTCAAGAGCAAATCACTAAATGAGATATATTATATCGATTCTAATACGTTACCAGCGACTTTAAAGTACATCCTTGACGGCATTCATTAAATATTTGCCCGTTTTCAATCGGTTTCTTTTCCAGCGCGCCGCTATGCCGTTTGACGCCATGACGTAATGATTGTGTCGTCAGAACAGTGAATTGTTGTATATTCACTGTTTTCAGCCTTCTTAGTTTAATAGGAAAATGAATCGGATCGTGTTAGAATTAATTATTTATCATTATTATTATCATTATTATTATTATTATCATTTTTATTATTACGCAGATGGTGAAAATGAAACAGGCATTTGCCACTTAGCATAAACTCGTTGACATAATGCGCTCTATATTCGTCCTCAAACATACCTAAAGATGAAATGTTTCATCATTTGCTTTTCTTGTCTCTCTTGATAAAAAATTACATTTCTTCCCTGTTGTATTAAAGAGCTAAAACAACAAAACTATCAAAACTATTCACTGATACATGTTTTTGGAGATTGTCAAAGTATTATTTAATGACAAATATTTGCTAATGAACAACAAACAAAAAAAAATGCTTCATTTACCGTATTATTATTATTATTATTATTTTATCATGCAAATTATCATTCAAAATGACAGCAATAACGGAACATAGGATTCAAATGAACGATCTGAAATTTGTGTGGAAAATTGTGTGTGGAACAAATTGTGATCGCAGACATCTCCCTCGGTTATCAAATCGTGACAAGTAGAGATAAACTAAAACTGAAAGCCAACCGAAGATCAAAAGGTCATGCCCATCCATACAGTTTGATTGCTAAAACCCTTAACACGCCCTAGAATTGTCTGCAAAAATAAAGGAAAAAGGGTGTACCTTCTGTCATAGCTAATAGAATATCCATCAAAATCAAGGGAAGTAATTCACCCAAGCCCTCAAAATAAATCTCGACTAAATAATGTCGCTTGGTTTGCCATATAATTGAGACTAACCTTAAAATATGTGACAAATGACGATGTCAGAATTGCCAGTCCTGCGACCTATTTGAATTTATATGTGCATTGGCAATCAGTAAAATATATACGCGTTCTTCCGCGACTGTATATGTTTTCAAGGAAGTACACAAAAACGTAGTAGGTTCGTGAATAGATCACGCCGTAACCAATAGCTTAATATACGTCCAAGGGTATGACTTTTGACCTCTTAGTGTGATCTTGACCTTGAAGCGAGCCATCCAAAACCAGCGCTCTGCACGTTGTCTCGCTGTGATGAACATTTGTGTCAAGTTTCTTCGAAACCCTTCAAGAGGTTCAAGAGTTAGAATACAGTTATAATAATGAAATACATAATTATGGTTATTTTTCTCGAATAACCAGGTTTATTTTAGCGAATGCCTGACTTTCAATTATTGTTAATGCCCCCTAACTTTTCCGTTAACTGTCGGAGTTTTCCGGACTAATGTGTCGTCATCAGTGCTGACGTCACAACAGTTCCTTTTCCACGAGGAAGCCAATGCCCAACAAGCGAATTTCTAACTTGGAAAAATTATCCGAATTAATCGGGAAAATGAGAGTAAAGGGAGCAAAGAAGAGAACGGCAAAGGAAACAATTTATTTTATTTATTTATTTGGGTTTTACGGCGCACCAACACAGTACAGGTTATATGGCGCCAAACAGGACTACAACTTTTGGTTCCACATCTCATTTACATCGAAATAAAAACATGAGGTATGGAAGCAAAGGAAACAAAAGGCCTAGTACATCTGCTGACAAACGGCAGAAGACAGATGAGGCCGTACAGACGGAGCAGATTGAGAACTCTGAGGTCGAACCCATAAGATTGTTAGACACTCCGGATTTGGTCAACCCAGGTAATGTGGGTCGAAATTTTATAAATTTTGATACTCTTTTAAATACGTCCCTTGATAAGACTACCGTGATCCCAGGGTGTGGTGGTGTTAATTCTCATTGTGTCACACAGGACAACAACGCTAACTTTATTCAGACCGACAGGTCGGGAATCGAGCCTATGAAATCGTCGTCCGATGATATTGCAATACATATTCCACCTAATATTAAGGAGCAGATATAGCGGGGAGATTACATAAATCTTGCCATATTGCTAAAGGGTGCCATAGAGCTTACCGAAATGAACGCTGGTCATACGCTGCACATGTCGCCTACAGGTCATATAGAGAAATGGACTGATGCATTCTTGATCTTTTCGAGTATATACTTAGGTAAGAATCCTACAGCATCACGTGACCTTAGTAAATATATGTCCATCATTAGGGATGCTGCTGAACGGTTAAAGGGGTTCTCATGGCGTACCTATGACGAACAGCTTATGTTACGCCAAGCGCATAATCAGGCTTCTTGGGCAGTTATTAGACATTGTCGGCTTAAGTTGATGTGGACAATGAACTGTGAATGTGCTGTAAATCCTGGGGGTCTTCTCAAGACATACTTGTATTTCATTCACTGTTGCAGTAGCTGACTTTGTTCATGACAGAACGTCATACAAGTATTATATAAACAGACTGAATGAAACTGAGTCTTGGTTATGCTGTATGCTTGTTTAGGAAGTAATTAAATTTGGGACAATTTAAATGAATGTTAGTATAGGAATGTTCTCATAAGACATTAGAAGAGTTACTTTAACCAAGCATGAGTAAAGTGTTTTATCAAGAGCTCTCCAAAATATACATGTACTTAGAATAACATTTCTTTTAAAAAAGATAGTAATTCTACAAAAGTTTCCCATTTCAATTGATACATTTTGTTTCTGCCTTCGTCATATGTACGTCCGTCTGTCCGTCTTCATATATCCGGATCTAGCTTCTCAAAATGCTCTGCTAGGATTTAAACGGAACTTCACAGAAATGATATTATGAAGCCTTGTTGTGCGTATCGTCGTTTTTTGTGGAGTTAGGGTCCCTTAAATGTAGTTTTTGAATGAAATTTGTCCGAACTGCTTTATAATTAGCAGGATTTAAAAACAATTTCATAGGAATGATCCGTACAAATTCTAGCTGAGCATGTATTACGAGGTTCATATATGATCTTGTACTGAGTAATGGCCCTTTGATTATCATACATAAAGTCTATGAAGAGATTTTTTTTCTGTAATTCAAATTTCATTGAAGCCTAAGGGATTTATTGAAATAATATGTGCATATCGTTGGTAAATACTGCTCGAAATATTTTTCCGGAGTTATGTCCATTATTCATTTTACTGAAAAAAAAAATTGTTCGGACTACTTTTCCTTGTATACTGTTTGTGTGATTTGACTCAAACGTCTTAGGAATAATAGTTGCAGGTCTATATTATTCATAAGTTATGGATTGTACGTTGAATGATTTGACGAATTCATTGCATTTCATTATCAGAGATAGAAATTATGTAGATAGGTCCTTTTTCACCATTTTGGGAACGCCATCAACACAAGTGCAATTAGGAAAATGCTCTTGAAAATTGTTTTATTTGAGAAAATTTGCAAATAAACAAAATCTTTGTAAAGATATTTTTGTGTAAATTCAAATTTCATTGAAGGATTTTATTGAAATAATATGTGCATATCGTTATATTCCCAAAATATACATACAAATTAGCAAAACTATTTTAAACCGGCAAAACCGGCAAAATTCCTAAAAGGTAATACTAATTTGGGAATGTTAAATTCAGAATTGGGGAAATAATACTTTCTTTGCTTTGGGATTGCCTCCTTTTACTGGAGGTAGATTTATTTATAGGGGAAAAAAGCCCTGCTAGAAATTTTTGTCAACGCTTCATTTCAAAATTCTAGTTCAGATTTCAATGATAGTAGGAAGTGCTTGGTATTTATAAAGCCTTGTTGTGCATATCATTGGCACGTCCGCTCGAAATATCGTTTGCGGAGTTATTACTCTAAAAATCATTTTCGAATAAAATGAGTAATAACCTAGGTACGGGTCATGTTGCTAAACAAATTTTCACTGATATACGATCCTTGATTGTTACACTTAAGTTCACATAACACCGTTAAACATTTTCACATAACACCGTTAATAAATTTCATAGTATTCAGTTACAAAGTTTACATTATTTATTTACATCATTTTTTAGAAACTTAATGTAAATGTAAACTGTCATTTTTATACATTTCATTCCGCTATTGTGAAAAGGTAAATAGTTATACATAATCAGTTTCGCATAAAAGTAATGCTCTGATCTTTCTCAAAAGCATATTCTATAATATAAAGAATCATCATCAGACTATATATAAAGATTACAGCCTCAATAATAGTAAATATAGGCAAGTTGGCGAGCTTAGCGAGCCGAAAAGAAAGAATGGACATTCAAGGGTATTTTGATATAATGAAAAATGGAAGCGTTGCCGAAAAGGGAGTGCGATCGCACCCGTCGCACCCCTCCCTTTCTCTCTCTGGCTACGACCTTGCAGTATATGTTTCCTTGTTGTTGTAAGTCAACATTAACTTCCTCGTTTTATTTTCTCAGCAAGGGAGAAAAATCGTTTTTGAAATATCTCTCAAGCATGATTATAGATTGATGAGCACTTTAATGTATAAGAGACTGTCGAGAAAATATTGTAAAAAAAAAGAGGATAATTTGTTTAGAATTGCGCACTTTAAGCACATAATTGTGGTCACTGAAAACGAAAAGCACGGCTCCTTCCAGTTTCATCCGCTAGGGATACATATTTTGATAGTTTAAAAATCTCTACACTAGCTTAAAGTTAACTTCAAATGATCACCAAACTGTAATTACATGGTCTCCGATCAGTCTAATTTCAGTATGCACAGTTAATGTATGTGACTTTTCACTGTGTTAAAGCAACTTAAAAATAGTTCGCTCGTTACATTTTAACATTTTCCATGAAAAAACAGCAACAATTACTTGCTGAGAACAGGTTAACTTGTACCGGTAAACAATCCAGGAACACTGGTTAGGCCAACTGCCTGCCGTTACATAACAGAAATACTGTAAAAAACGGCGCTTACCAAAACAAACCAATAAATGAATAAATGTGTTTTGAAACACTCCCTAGACAGTCCACATTCGATGTTCTCAGTCAGACTTCACATAAACCGACAATGTGTATTAATATGTCTGCGTTCAAGCGTGCTTTAAAGAATTTTCTCTTGCTACAATAGTATTTTTTGCAATTTATTAATTGTAATAACAAGGATTTTGTTGAATTCATGTTATTTGTTTCCATATGAGCGTGAATGTTGAATAATTCGGTTAACAATAATAATGATAATTGTATTATCTTATATATAATCCAAATCTGGAACATGTATATTATTTTATAGGACAGACTTTCCTTTTTCGCACGTCTTAATTATGGTGAATTTACTTATAATTTGTGTATATTATGACTAAGACTTCTATAATTTGAGACGCGTTTGTCGAAGAAACATTTAAGTATTTCTGATATGTTTTTTTCTGTATAAATGTGCAATCAAAAATTGACTGTATGATTGTGTAGATGTATGAATGTATTTGAAATACTGGAAATAAGTAATATAATATTTCTATTTGTACAGTAAGTTGTTATCTTATCCTATCTAAACATTGAAAATTTACATGTATTATCGTGCAGACTGTAAGCTGATTCATCTCATATTTTCACACGAGATATTTTTGACGTATCCTGTTATCATCGTAGGTTTAATATATCATAAAAATATTTTGTTCAGGAAGAGCTTAGTTGTTTGAGTACAATAATATGGACATTTTTATTGCTGATAAAATGTTTTCATCAATGCTGACACCATATGTTGGATCCAGCAAAAGCATCTTTTTGTCAAATTACGTGACGGTCGGGAGACACAACTGAACTGTTCGAGGACATGCAAAAGCCGAAGATTTAAAACATCACAACTTAAAATCAAACTTAGTGTTTGAAATTAGTTTTGCCCAATGGCATTGCAGTATTTTTCAAATTATCGGGAATTTTATTTTGGTAAATCAACATTTACTTCCAGTCGTTTACTAACCCAGTAAGTCAGATACTGTAGACGGAGCTTAAATTTGTAAACAAAAATAATTTCAAACATTAAACTATGTTGAAAACGATAGCTGATACGGGTACCACCGCGTCAGACCAATTTAATTTAATAAATGCTTACTAATAAACACTAACCTATACTAATAAACTTTGATAATGTGGCAGTTGAGTCCAATAAGTCCAGGGTAATCCGTCACAGATCTATTGTAAAGCAAATATTGGATTTACCTGTATTGGAAAATAAACAGTGTCAGTTGGATATAGGTCAACTGCCACATTATCAAAGTGTATTAGTACTTAACGGTGATCCTATCCCAACTGAGAAAGTTATTATGAAACAACTGTGGAAAATCACTGGCTTAGTTGTACCCCAACTGAACCCACGTACATAATTAAATGAAACTTTACACAAATGATCAATAGTAACCCTAGTTGTGCATGGTGCATGTTAGGTTCTTTCAGAAAAAAATTCTGCACAATTATGGGACTTTGATTTTGTTACCATTCTAAATAAATAGTAGTCTGCATAATTATGTAATCTTATGCGCCTAATCTCCAAAACCATTACACACAATTTAATGGGACTTCACACTACTCAAATGATCAGTACCAATCTTACTTGTGCATGGTGCATCTGAGGTTCTTTCAGAAAAATATTCTGCAGAGTCAGAGGACTTCGTTTTTTTTATTGTGGGTGATAGGGGGGAGGGGGGGTACATTTATCGCCTTCAGTGATAGCTTCAATTAACGAGCTAATGTGCTATGATTATTAACATATTATCATTTGTTTCCTACTAATGTGTTCTATCACATTTTAAATGTAGATCAGGGTTGATAAAAATAAATACAGGTCTTTCCAGCTTATCTCTGAAGGTAATGTGTTTTTGTACATAAAAAAAACCATCTAATATATAAGTTAAGTAGCGTGTATGACTTGACAATAAAGTAAGCGGATCTGACATGTACGACTCAAGGGCGAATGTGTCCGACTTAATGGCAAAAATGAGTGTGTTGATATTTCGAGTACTTTGATACGATTTGTTCGAGATACAACGAAACGCGCTTACCATAATACTATACATATGACGGCGACGACATTGTGAGAAACCTAAACAGTTAAACTGGAATTACCCTAACTGCTAAATATTTTTTGAATTTGTCGGAGGATCCCTTATTTGCTCGCTTATGAATACTTTCTGTAATGGGCACAATTCAGTACAAACACTTTTTTCATAAATATTCAGACATATCAATTCAGAAATATTCAGAAAGATATTCAGAAATTTTCAGAAATATATGGGAATTGAATTAAACTTAAGATAAAATTGACACTGTAATGATGCCGAAGACAGTTGTGATGTTTGAAAGCTGCTATTGGGTTTAATAGTTTATAATAAACCTGATTGCAAATAAAACTTGACCAAAATTTCTAACCTGGACATGCGCACTCAAATACTCTACCATAAATGAGGAAAACATAATATGCTTTTCAAACATATAATTGTTATCGGTAAATTAATATGTCATTTGTTAAGACATTGATAGAAAAGGCATCAGTGTGACTGTCTTGTTCTTGCAAGTGTCACATACGTAGGGAAACATGTTTTATGAGGACTGTGTTGGTTTAAATATAAATATATACCTGATTCATTGTCTGCAATTTTACACGTTACATGTTTTCTTTTAAAAGACGCTAAGCACATTTGAAATTTGATACATATTAAAACAGCAACAGTTGTGAAATGGGAATTGTCCCGTCGCCAAGGCCAGTTCGCATCTGAAACTGCTTTTTAGTTTGCTTAACCTGTCATTAAGAATAGTTTTATTTTAAGCTAATGCTGGGTAAACTAAATGATAGAAATAAATATTGTCATATCCGTTTTGTCGGCTTTCGAAATACTTGTGACAAGATCTGCGCAAAGAAAATTGACTAAATTTAATCAGAACAAAAGTAAGACGATTTTTTAAAACTTGCGGGATATTTCATATGCTTTTCTGTCGTATTCTTATTATCATAAAAATCGTCAGTATTAGAAATCGTGTATCCAAAATATATCACAAAGTGGTAATTTTCGCGTCATGCCCATTTAATAAAAATGTAGGGCTAATACACGTTCTTTTATAATTATGTTTATTAACGTCTGCAGAAGCCCGCGGGATTGTTTGTGACCAAGACCGAAGGTCGAGGTCACAAAAATATCCCAAGGGCTTCTGCAGACGTTAATACACAAAACAAACGTGTTTTGTCGCTATTCTTGCAAAACAAATCATTACAAGACGACTTAATGTATTGTTATACGCTTGCAGGGACGTATTATGTTATACCTTCGGTGTATGTCCGTCCGTCTGTTAGCAATTTCGTGTCCGCTCTGTAACTCTTGAACCCCTTTAAGGATTTCAGAGAAACTTGACACAAATGTGCACCACACCGAAACGATGTGCAGAGCGCATGTTTTGGATGTCTCGCTTCAAGGTTTAGGTCACACTTAGGGGCCAAAGGTTATATCAGTTTGTTTCGTGTCCGCTCTGTAAAAACAAAGAAAAATATCAAACAGGGAATGCCACGCACCAAAAGCGCAGCCTCCTCAAAACGAACCCCCCAGCACGCAAACGCGTGCACCACACACACACACACTCAAAGCTTACACATCAGGACAAAACGAACAACACACACACACACACACTCAAAGCCAACACATAAGGACAAGACGAACAATAAGCATACACACACGCGCGCACACAAAGTCAACACACAAGGACAAAACGAACAAACAAAGGAACACAGTGGGGCACCGCCTTGGAACGGTCAGTGGCAAAAACACCACTGGGGAGCTTAAACCGGTTTATGGTGCGCACCCAACCTCACTCTTACACCCACCATGTTCCAAAGACATGGGACAGTGTAAATAAAAGTAATCCCCTCCAGGTGAATCTCTAACACACGTAATGGAAACAAAAAGGCATGGCATGTAAAACACAAAAATGCTCGTGTATAAATATATAAAAAGCAAACCTTAAGAACCAAAAACGTATGTACTCAATGCCTTTTCAGAAGACAGAGCAACAAGAGAAACACCCTTAAGGGCCCGACGAAACAGGTCAGAAGACAAATATCAAAACAGTTCAGTCCTGGTAGGATTTAAAAACTGCTCATCATAGAGTCCTCCTCCTCTTCCGTCAGACGCAATCAAAGAGGGAAGCGTAGTGTCCAACTGTAAACGGGTTGAACACTAAACATGTGGTATGTCTCAAAACAGTTGGGTCGTAACCTCTTTTAATAAAACGTTTGATAATCTTTCCAAATACATTTGCACAGTTTCAAGGATAATAACTTTACGTTCGAGTTATTTTGATTACAGGTCCACACATTTGGAGTACGGATGAGTACGAAAAACGTAGTGTCAAGATTTCAAGCTGTTTATATATATTCGTCCAGAAATTAGATAAATTTTAAAAAATACCGACTGACGCTTATCAAAATCATAGATATGATTCCTAAAAACAAACATCGCACAAGTTAAACGCGATTCTTAAACATTCGCGACTACAAAAACTGAAACGATGATGGGTTCTAAAGGGGAGTAAACAAGGGAAGAAGAGAGTACGAACATTGTTGGGGCAGCGCATTTGACGTTGGTAACTGATACAGCAAAACATTCTATGGTTTAGATTGCATCTTTTATGCTACAAAAAGAGGTATTTATGAACAAGACGCAGCAACCAAATGTCAAACTGCGCAGAAATACATACACGTCCCTAGGAAAGCATTTCAAAAATAAAAATCGGGTATTAACAGCACGTGAATTGTCTTGTTTGCGCACGATTTATCTCCCGTTAATATATGGGCGGATCCAGTGAAAAAAGTAGTTCTTATGCAAGCATGTTTTGAAACACGTTTTGCCATGACATGCACAACACAATATCCATATTCTTAATGACGAAATCGGGACTAATGTTCGAGGAATCGTCAGTCTGTTCGGCGTTATGGTATACATGTATTTTTTTAAGACTAGATCCCTTAACTGAAAATAATACTTTTAAAATTGTATTTTGTTGAATCAGTGCTATATATTTTATCTACAATAACCACATTCCGCTTGTTTATATTAAGATCTACACATTTTCTGAATGTAACACGTATTTTGGCGGGAAAGTTGCACGTGCTTTCGATGATGCGCCTTAGGTAGACTGCGTATACATGCATAATGGACGTACTTGGGCGCTTCGTTCTTCTTGTTCTTCTATGTTCGGCCCGAGATAGAATCGTCTGAATGACACGAACAAGGCCCAAGAACATGTTCTCGATTCAAAATTTCACACCACCTCGTAACTGGGAGGGCCGCGAACAATGCGAGAACAATATGGCGGAATGAGAAGGTACAACTTCAATGTCAAAGAAACATCGTAGCGAAATAAACATATATGATAAATTTATAACCAAATAAAATATCATTTCATTGATTTGAATGAAGAAATTACACACTACTTTGTAGAAATGTTGGTTTACCCCGTCGGTAAATGTAAACAAGGGCCGTAAACAAGGCTGTAAAACTCCACCTTCGGTTCCCGGTGTTTAGTTTAATGTTGACGTTATAGATTCGTGTTATAGAAATGTTGAAAAATGTAATATCTTAAATAAGAAACCAACACATAAATTAAGTATATAAAATGTTATGATCATCAAGTATATCTTACAGTTGACTGCTTAGAGAATCTCCTTGTTTATATCAGCTGAATTGTAACTATGCCATTATAATATAATTATGCATGTATAATATATTATGTCAGTAATTGGTTGCCTAAATGGGAATTGTATAAATGGATACTTAAAGGCGATATAGAAGGTATATGGGGAATGAATGTGATATTAATAAGGTTATGTGATAGTGTAGGTTGTATTTGGTTGTAACAATGTTTCTGTTGTTCAGAAGGCCACATTTAAAATTAAGATGTCATTTCTACTTTGTACTGATCTATATGTTCATATGCTACCTTCTATAAATAATGATGTTATTATATATTATTATTATTATTATTATTATTATTATTATTGTCTTTGTAAGAGTAAACGACAGCTGGTGACAGTGACGTATATAATGCGGCGATATTCTGTTTTTGTTTGAACGGGTAGTAAAATATTTTTTCTTATGAAAGAAGACACAAAAAGTCATGGCGTTATTAGGATTGGATGAAAAGAGACATTGATTGAAACATTTTATCGCTAAAGTACATTGAACAAGACGGAGGCCCTTTTATTTGATTCTATAGTTGAAAAAGGCAATATGGAGAATATGCAGAATATGCTGGCAATTTTGTTGCTACAGCAAAACGAACTACTCCAGCAGGGTTCTATGCGGCTGGCTCTAAAAGCCCGGCAATGGTTTGGTATATTATATATATATAAATATTCGGTGCTTACGTGCATTTGTAAAGGAATGGTCCACTTTAGCTTAAGATATTATATTTAACAAGTAGGTAGTCGAGATGATTCGCTGATTCTTGGTACATTTATACACTTATTTCATTCTTCAAAAATGATTTAAACATTATTTTATTTTGTCTTTTCAGGAAAATGCGGCCTTCGGTATTGTTCAAGGACAGTTTCTAGAGGATGAAGTAAAGGACTTATGGTATACAAACCGCCATTAAGATGAATGCCAAGACAGCAGTAACATCGGTCAAATAAATAAAACGTTGAGGAATTCCATAGGTGCTGTTTAACATGTCATTTTAATGATTTAACAATTATCATGGATCTGAACGAACATATAACTGGGAAATGAATATTCTATTCAGAAGGACAGTGCAGGTTGTTGGATTGTCATCGTTGGACTTCATTACTAACGTCATTCTTTTCACACATTTGAGACTGAACACTGTGTTTTCCAGTGAGAAATGTCTCGGCACGGAATTACGTACAATAATAATACGGACAAAAAAGTATGAAAAACGTTCTTCACATGAGCTATAATTTCAGTGTTGCTTTTACTATTTCTGAATTGGATACATTCAAGAGGTAACATTGCAGACTTGATGTTTATACTTGGTTCTTTTTATTCTCATGCCACTTTACATAATCGAAGTTTATAAAGGTCCATTTCAATATAATGTTTGTGATTTATCGTGTATTAAACTTCAAATAAACTTTATAGTTGCATGTTTTGATTTAAATTTATTCACAGAAAAATATCAATGCAAGTGTTTTATAAAACCGAAGGTATTCCAGCTTTAGGATGCGATGGAAACAGGAAATTAAAAAAAAATACTCAAAAAGAGTTACAGTATATCATATATATATTTACTTGGAAAATTTCTTTTAATAAGAACCCGCTTCCTAGTCTGATAAATAGAACAATTTAATTATGTAATACATAAGTTTGATAATACACTAGTGTAATAAAGCATTGACGTTGACGCCGTTTATTTATTGGAGACATTTGGTGAATTTACTTGGTCTATAATAGGTAAAGATAGAAGAAATTTTGATGTTTCATCTGGAAAAGCTTACATAGGATAAAAAGAATACTAGTATTACATAAGTGCCTTTCCACATTGCATTTATTAAACTCGTTGAATAGAATTGATCAAATGCTCGGCAGAGCCTCGCATTTTATTATTTTATTCAACTCATTTAATAAATTAAATATGAAAAGACACTCGTGTAATATCCTCTATGTATTATTTTGATTTTGTTTTGAGACTAAATTGAAAATTAAATATGCACACGCCACAATGCACAATTTTAACGTGATGGTACATGCATTTTAGCGCGAGATAATCGTGAATCACCCTGTAATGCTCTCTAATAGCTACAAAAGGCAGAACTACTGATTGAGATTTAGACCAACTTGACTCAGTTTAGCTGTCAAAGTTTGAAGTCAGTGTTGGATGTTCTCCATTTGCGCCAAAGAATTTGAACGATTTTCTATAAGATCTTAAAATTGGTGTAACATTACAAACATTTCCATACAATATATTATAAGAATAAGGAGGGATCAATTGGTGGCGTTTAAAATGTAATAAAGCTGAGATAAGTCACCATTCAACAAAGGGATACAGGTTATTCGGCGAACGCCGTCTAAGAACGAATTCGTTTCCTATGCCACGTGACTTCAGTTTGCAAATCAAACTACTTGATAACGCATTATAGATAATTTATCAACATGGAAGATTTATGCAACACTCAACATTGGACGAGAGTGTCAATTTCTTTCACTCTGTTGATTGTGCTACGCTGAGTGAAATGTAGACAAAGCGTTTATCCTAAACGACGCTGTTCACAGTTTTAAAGCTAACTTTGACTCAGTATATTTAGCAAGAATATTGATATATCTCAAAATGATAAGTAAGTTTAATAAATATGATAAAAACCTGTTCAAATACCAACATATATCAAATTAAAGAAAGAGCTGAATACGGTCTGCGTATCACAGGAATAAGGGTGTGATAAGAGTCTTTTATGTAGAGAAGTGCTTTTTAAAAGATTTTCCTTGTTACAATTGTCGTCTGTATATGAAAAGGTTTCTTGCTTTTGTGACTTATTCAGATTGCATATTAAATGAGTACTTGTTTGCTTTGATATATTTGTTATAAATTATTTAACTGATTTATTATATATGAATATTTTTCTTTAGTATGGTATGCAAATATTGAACTCAGTTGAAATCTGTTATGTGTATGCTATATAATGACTGAATCTCATTACACTGAAATGAAGGTACGCTGCATACAGTTTATCTATGTGATATGACTACGATCAAACTTTGCTTATGAAACAGAAATATTGAAATAATTACAATTGTATGTTTTGCTTGACCTTCACTTTTTTTTATAGGTGTGACGTCATTGTCCAAAGATTCATGAATAGCGAATATGCATTTGTTAAAGCGGGATCAGTTGGCCTATTTTAGAAATAAATAAAAATAATAAATAAAAAAATCCTTTAATTGATTTTTTCTCATGTATTCTAATCAAACTTGATTTGTAGCATCTTTATTAGGCCCGCAGCCAACTTTGTTCAGCTGAGACATTTGACCCCTTTTAGGGGCTGCTAGAGCTAAAACTAGAAATGCCTTTATACAGCGTCTCATGAACAGGTTGGTGGATCTTTGTCATACTTGGTCTGGAGCATCATTATAAGGTCCTCTTCCAAATTTATTTATATAGGAACTTGGGCCCTATTAGGGACCACTATAGCTAAAAGTAGATATGCCTTTCTTCGCATTAACCACTAAAATGTAATGGATTTTTATCAAACTCGATGTGTAACAATATCGTAAGGTCTCCTGCTATTTTGTTACAAATGGGGATAGGGACCAATTTAGCTAAAAATATAAACACGTTTAATGACCTCTTCTCATGAACCGCTTCACGAATCTTCATCAAACTACTGCTGTAATTATTCGTCTAAGGATAAACGAAACAAAATTGCAACCCTACGAAACCTTTGCGAAAAATTAAAAGAGAACCATTTAAATTGTTAAAGTGCGGTGTTTAGTTTTGCAATTTGAAAAATATTAGATGAAAGATGAATGTTAGATGAAAAATTCAT
The DNA here is from genome assembly GCF_021730395.1 of Mercenaria mercenaria. NCBI lineage: Eukaryota > Metazoa > Mollusca > Bivalvia > Venerida > Veneridae > Mercenaria > Mercenaria mercenaria. The sequence continues at coordinate 22,975,241 of NC_069361.1, read as the reverse complement.
AAACTTCTTTCCTTATTACAATTCGCCGACCATCATTTTTAAAGATATTTCTTTTTGTTGCGTAGATTGAGTTTTCTGTGAATGTCAACCTCGGAAGTGAGTCATCCGTGGATGGCTCAGCTACATATCGTTGGATCTTGAAGTGTCATCCGTAGATGACTCAGTTAAATTACGATGAACTGAGGTGAGCCATCCATGGATGGATCAACTCTGAAAGTGAGTCATTCATGGCTCATCTGAAAGTGAGTCATGCAGGCATGGCACATCTATGAACGTGAGTCATGCAGACATGGCTCATCATGTACCTTGTTGATGGAAAACAAATAAGAACGTACTGTGTGAGAATGTCTCGCAGGAAAATAGAAACAAACACCTTTGTAGATATATTTTTCCTTTTTATGACAAGCGAAGATGAAATACATACATGACGTCACAGAAAAAAGCATATATGAAAACATCCGTTTTCTTATTTAAAAACCATATTCTGACTTCAGATAATTCCCTATTAACTGTAGTTTTAGGACTTTACATCTGATAAGAATAGATACTGAGCTCAGATTATTTTTTTTCTGTTCGTTCTTTTCTTATAATAAGTTTTTTTTCTTCTTTCCTTCATTCATTGTAAATAATCATTTTCTGTAAATAAACTTGTAAATATTGTAATGGGTGTTAAGTTGTTCTAGTAGTTAGTGTCCTAGGTACGTCCATCCTGTCACAAAAGCACAATAGTCACAGACCTGTTGTTCGGATTGAATGGTCACTAGCAACAACGATTCGTGCATATACTTGAATTTTCTCGTTGGAATGATTGGCAGACGAATACGGTAATAGTACTACACATTTTAAATATTTAAATTGAATTTTCACTATTTCAAAAAAAAAAAATAATAATAATAAAGCGCTAAAAACCAAATAGCCTTAAGGAAAAAAGGCCGCTATATGTCATCCTTCTCCGGAAATGTACATGAGGCGTTATTCCTTGTCACAACTGAACACTCAGGTACAACCAGAGGTACCATTGAAAAAAATTCGTTGGTGTTTATTACTCCATCTTCTGAAAGAATAAAGTAAATAAATGATAAGGTAAAAAGTTCACGTTAATTAACAGTAAGTGAGATCAATAACATATTTATAACGTATACTGTATATAAATTGAATAAACCAATACATAGGGTATGTCAGGTAAATTACTATGTCTAGATTTACCGTTGTTTAGTCCTACTTTGTTACGTTTTTGTATACTTTTGTACAGTGCAACCATTGTAGAGCAACACCCTTTGGGAGATGCAGATATGACTTCTGTTGAGATTATAAAGGTTAAATTAATAGTACATTTCAGCTACGGAAATTTTTTATGATGCTGTTGTGGAGAGGTTTTTGCTACAGAGAGAGCCGCTCTGGAGAGGTTGCACTGTACATTTATTCATATTTCTGAATACTGACATGTATCTTTTCTTACCAAATAACGTATGATCGAAGCGCTTATATAACTACAAATGTTTTTACAAAACATAAACTTATGTTCGCATCGAATCTGAAGTAACCCCTATATCTCTTTATATATTATCAAATGGTATCACGAAAATTTATGTGCATACAATTATTCACTAATGCGCTTCTCAATAAACACACCGACTGTCACCTATCTGTGACAAATTTGTGATATACGTGTTATCATATGTCTTTAAATCTTGGTCACACGGAGTATATTTACTACTATACTTAATAAAGTATTGGACCTCTGATAATAATGTTTGCATTTGCTTGGTATATTTTTAATGTTGACCGCGTTTCGCACTGAGTTGCAAATTTTAAACAACTTTTACCATGCCGTTTATTATAAATTTTGTATAATTTATTGTATATAATTTCGACGTGATGGCCACTGTTCAAAACTATTGGTAAACAATAATAAAACACAAAATAAAACTGTCAATATCATTTTTTTCTAGCATGCCTCAAGTAAACGGATTCAATGAGACTGAATTTTAACTCCAACATTGAAAAATTAAGACAGAGTCCTAAAAGACTGTTTTAAATCTTGCTAACTTTATTCTTAAATAGCCTTTGGGCAGAAGTAAAACCTACCTACATTTCTTCCACATTTTGTAATATATGCAACTTAAAGGATACAGGCAAAGTAGAAACATTTTACCGCATGTAACTCAGTATTTCTAAAGTCTACCCCCTTCTTTTTATGCCCCCGTCATCTACTGATACGGGAGGCATATAGTGATTGTCTTGTCCGTCCTTCCGTTCGTCCATCCGTTCGTCCATCCGTTCGTCCGTCCGTACGAGGTTAACCAAATGGGACCCTTACTAGAATGACTTGATACTAATGCAGATGTAACCTGTGACCATTCCTCATCTTCAAACATCACCTGACCTCAGTTTGACCTTGACCATGACCTCGTTTTGGACTTAGGTTGCTTTGTATGGGCCATCTCTTGGTTAACTAAATGGGACCGTTTCCTCTAGCATCAGTACCCCTTACTAGAATGACTTGATACTAATGCAGATGTAACCTGTGACCATTCCTCATCTTCAAACATCACCTGACCTCAGTTTGACCTTGACCTTGACCTCATTTTGGACTTAGGTTGCTTTGTATCGACAAGGATGCCACCGGGGGCATCAAGCGTTTATTGAACGCAGCGGTAAATTTACATTGAACAGCAAGGAATCGCTTATCAAATGAAAATATCCACTTTTGTACGATAAATCAATAATAAGTCTTGAAACAAGTAAAAACTTACCAGAGAAAAGGGAAAATAAGGACAACAATTTGGTCTCAGTGGGGTTGAACCTACGCCCCATTGAAATTTCAGTCAAAATAGGTTTATGGTAGGAATTTAATACTCTTCATGGAGGTACTCTATTATGAGTCTAATACCTTAAATGCATTTAGGCTACGGTGCATTATCGATCCCAATTTAGAATGATAAATAAGCAATTACCCAGTTATTGTATTTAACATTGAGCCAAAGGAAATGACTAGTACCAATATGGATAATGTTACAATTGGCAAATTCGTAGTACCTTTATTTCCATCAACCATTAGACATATTTTAAGAGTATTGAATTGTTTGAATTACTGGCAAAAATGTACGATCTGTCTTACTTATATCGCGCTGAATATCATAAAAAATTGTCACGGCCTTGTCGTAAGTATTTAATTAAGTGCATATACAAACTTTAGTTATATAAGAGTAAATGTTAAGTCATGTCACCCTTTTCCAAAAGATGCCTCTAACTTCTAGAAAAAACATTTGACAGATATATTACCATTCGTCGTCGGTGAGAAATTATAATATTAAAATAACAAGCCCAGCCGTCAACAACAAACGTAAGATATGCCTCATATTTTTCAACATTTCGTCTATAACCAGTGAAAATATGTGATTGATAGTCATATGGTAGAATGCAGTGAAATAATTCTAATATAAATGAAATGTGTAATGCAACACAACAATAAAATGGATAATTGAAAAGTCTGTTCATCTGAAGTCATTATTAACACATAGTGTTTTTCTTACGTAATTTTAGAAAATAACATTTTATTATTAGAAAAGATCATGCGCCATCATTATTCGAATGACTGAAGTCATTTAACTCTGCTGTTCTGCATGTATCTTTTTTTTCAGACACTATATGCTAATATGTTCGAATATTAACCATTTAAGCAAAAATAGCATTCCTTCGCCTATAGAGCTGAAAAAACATTAATGAAAACAAAATGAAATAAATACAACACATAAGAATAACTCAGTAGTATTGTTCTCGTCAGAACCGCTGATGCACAAAATATAATGAACTTTCAAACCTGGAATTACATCTATGTCTGCAAAAAGAGCACTGGTCTCTCTTTTGATACAGAGTATAGCCTGAAGTTCTTCCATGGTGATTTTTCCGTCCCGGTCACCATCGTATGTATTGAAGTTACACGGATCACATTCTCGAATTGTGATACTGTAAGTTCTGTTCTAAAATACAGAATATACATCTCGTATCAGCAAAAACGGAAATGTATATGGTTCCAATTAAGCTCATGATTAAATGTAATTTGTATTGTTCTTTGATAAAATATTAATGGATAGAAGTACCTAATATAAATAACTATTTAAAAGACAAACAATCAGCGACTTCTGATCATCGACTACCGAATAACGACTCTGGTGCACATGTTTACATTTTCCAAGCAGTCGTAAATATATTTTCGAATCACAACACTGAGCGGCCAATGATTCAAAGTCAGCTGCCAAAGATACCTCATACGTATTGAATACTGCAATCCGTAAAATAATATTTATTAAGTTGAACAGCTTATATATAAAAGTTTTACCCCGTCACCATTCACATTTTGTTTCCTTTGTTGGTTGTCTATAGACCGTTTATTGAAACGACATCTAGAATTCTGACCACAATAATAGTATCTGCGTCTTTCACAGCCATCCACTTGGCAAAAGTTAACAACTAGAACAAAAATTAGCAAACATCTGACGTCCTGAAATAGAAAATGAGACAGCATTTTGTATTGAGCACATTTTGACCAGTCTGTATACGACAATGAACCAGAATTCCGTTCAACCTCTCATATATAATTAAGGACGATTTCTCGTTCGGGAAGACAATTTTAAGCTTACCCCACAAATGATGTGCGTGAAATTAGCCAGAGCAGCCAGAGTAGCCAGAGTTTAGCCAGAGTTCAGCCAGAGTTTAGCCAGAGTTCAGCCAGAGTAGCCAGAGTTCAGCCAAACAAAGTCATAACTCTGGTCACTCTGGCTTGCCAGAGTAGCCAGAATTCAGCCAGAGTAGCCAGAGTTCAGCCAGAGTAGCCAGAGTTCAGCAAGAATAGCCAGAGTTCATCCAGTATACAGAACTCTGGTTACTCTGGCTGGCCAGAGTAGCCAGAAATCAACCTCCAGCCAGAGTAACCAGAATTCAACCAGAGTAGGCAGAGTGTCTAGATTTTTAACATGTTCTGGCTACTCTGGTCAGCCAAAGTAGCCACAGTAGCCCGAGTCACCAGGATATCATTTGCTCTGGTTACTCTGGATGTTTCTAACAGAGTAGCCAGAGTTCAGCCAGAGTAGCCAGAGTTTCTAGGATTTTAACATGTTCAGGCTACTCTGGTCAGCCAGAGTAGACAGAGTAGCCAGAGTAACCAGGTCCCGTGTTCGCAAAATATTTTCAGTCTTACCTGAGTTTGATAATGAAACTTAATATGTCATTTCTATGTAAATAGCATATTTAAAACTGAATTTCAAGTTAATAACTATTTTGAAGTGGTTAATTAAAGTAGCTCTGGTTACTCTGGCTTGCCAGAGTAGCCAGAAGTTCTAGGGTTTTAACATGTTCTGGCTACTCTGGTCAGCCAGAGTAGCCAGAGTAACCAGGTCCCGTGTTCGCAAAACATTTTCAGTCTTAGCTGAATTCGATCTTGAAACTTAATATGTTATTTCTTTCTAAATAGCACGTTTAAAACTGAATTTCAAGTTATATATAATAACTATTTTCAATTGGCTATTTATAATAGCCATAATAGCCAGAACTCTGGTTACTCTGGCTGGCCATAGTAGGCAGAGTTCAGCCAGAGTAACAAGACTTTATTAGGATTTTAACATGTTCTGGCTACTCATATCAAAGCAGCGTAACATCAATGCTTGATTCTTAAATGGCAGACACTAGAACATAGAAGAATGCATGCATCCCGAATAATGTTGTACAAATAACCATTAATAAAATCATTCAGTTTCAGTTTCAGTTTTAATATTGCATATGCCATGTTTTTGTGATTTTCCTACATATCTGCTATATGTCACATGTTTAATTGTTAAGCGCCCTTGAACGTATATTTTATGTCAAATGGGCGCTCAACAAATCTGGATTCCGCGCAGGCTGGTCAGGATCCGTGCTGTTCGCTAACAGTTTCTCCAAGTCCAATACGCTTTGAAAGCAAAATGCATGGATCCTGACTGGTCTGGATCCATGCTGGTCGCAAAGCCACTATGTTTGTTTTCTCATGGCACGGCTCAATTATTAGATTTCATAGATTTCAGCTAAGACTGAAAAACTTTTGTGAACATGGGACCTGGTTACTCTGGCTACTCTGGCTGACCATAATAGTAAAAACATGTTAAAATCCTAGATACTCTGGCTACTCTGGGCCAGTCAAAGTAACCAGAGCAAATTAAAACCTGGTGACCTGGGCTACTCCGGATACTCTGGCTGACCAGAGTAGTCAGAACATGTTAAAATCCTAGAAACTCTTGCTATTATGTCTGAACTCTGGCTACTCTGGCTGAACTCTGGCTACTCTGGCCAGCCTGAGTAACAAGAGTTCTGGATACTCTGGCTACTCCAGAGTAACCAGAGTTCTGGCTACTCTGGCTACTCTAAATAGCCACTTGAAAATAGTAATTACCTTAAAATTCAGTTTAAACATGCTATTTAGATAGAAATTACATATTAAGTTTCATAATCAAACTCAGCTAAGACAGAAAATATTTTGTGAACCAGGTTACTCTGGCTACTCTTAAAATCCTAGAAACTCTGGCTACTCTGGCCAGCCAGACTAACCAGAGCAAATAAAATCCAAGTGACTCGGGCTGTCTGGATACTATGGCTGACCAGAGTAACCAGTACTGTTTAACATCATAGAAACTCTTGTTTTCTTGCTGAACTCTGGCTACTCTGGCTGAATTCTGGCTACTCTGGCCAGCCATAGTAAACAGAGTTATGACTTCTCTGGCTGAATTCTGGCTACTCTGGCTAGCCAGAGTAACCAGAGTTATGACTTCTCTGGCTACTCTGGCTAAACTCTGACGGAACTCTGGCTGAACTCTGGCTACTCTGGCTGCTCTGGCTAATTTCACGCACATCCACAAACGGGAATGTTGTTATAATTAAAAATAGTTATTTTATTACCGTTCGGGAAGTACGATTCTCGTTAGGGCAGTTAAATGATCACATTTGACTTATTTTATTTAAATGACTCGGTGCATACGAATACACATGGTATCGTTAAATAAAATACACTCTCCTTAACATAAAATACATATTGTAATGAAGTGGCTAAACCTCAAACACGTTGTCAATTTAGAAAAATCAGAAAATAGTGATAATATTTTGTGTAAAGATTAATAAAAATATCAATCGTTCAAAACATTTTGAAATCCTAAACAATTTTTTTATCCCCTACCATCTTCTGTCCGTCCGCTTAAGCGCCCGTCAGTCCGGAACCTTCTTTGAAGTGGTTTGAATATTAAAAAAAAAACTTCATACAGATGTATACTACTATTGGGAATGCGGCTCATCAAATTTCATTCAGATTGCCTAAGTAACACAAGAGTTACGACCCTTACTAGTTTCTAGTGTTAATTATATAGGGTCTGCTTCATTACTTGTGACATATTTTATCTAGAACCATGAAACTTATATTGAATTTAGCTCACCATAATGTGGTGAATGATACAAAATATCGTCAGGATCTCTCAAGTAGTTTTAGAGTTACTGCCCTTTAGTTGTTTAAAAATCCCCATATTTGTACATAACAAACTAAGCAATTGGTAGAATTTCATTAAACTTCTTTCTTTTTTTCCATGAACATTTATTATCAACATGTCAAGTTAAGTACCCACACCCGGTTACCCAAACCTTCCTTGTCACACCCCCTCCCTTCTCCACCCACCCACCATTTTTTTAAATTAAAAACCTTTCATGAATATTTATCAACATGCAAAGTTGTATTCCCACCACCCCGATCATGCACAACCACATCACCCACCAACATTTTTTTTCATTCTTTTTTTATTTCCCATCAATATTTATTATCAATATATGACGTTTTAAACCTTCATCCGGTAACCGCCGCCTGCCCCACACCCTCCCCCTACCAAAAAAAAAAAAAGTTTTTATTTTTATTTTTATAAAACCTTCAATGCATATTTATCAACAAGTTAAGTTTTAAACCCCCACCCCCGCCACCACACACGTTCAAGATTTCTTACTTGTTTTCTTAAGGATTTATGTACAGTAACTTTTAATTTCAACTGTATTGAAATTATTTGCCTTTAAGTAACAGCTGGATACATTTTTTGCTATTCCTCAACACAAATCCATTCGGTGTGGGATACCAATTCATGGAATTTACTTGTTTTTCTATTAAAATTTTCTAATAAAAAATCCTCAATTTGAAACTTTCCAGTCAGGAAGCTCATAATAAATAATAACATTGATATACATGTACTTAAGATATACAAATACCACTAGTAAAACACTTGTAAACCTTGTCCTGATTACTGCGACAAAGCATTAATATTTCCAGATAAAACTTTTACTTATTCTTATATTCCCATAAATGCTGCTTTTTGTTTCAAAAGTTGATTTACACAAAGCATACAAATCCAAATATAGTTGAGATCAGAACTAAAAGAAACGTTGATTTGAACGTTAATTGTTGAAGTGTGGCCATTATTCTTACTGAATGCAATTCATTGTGATCATGAACATAATAATATCATCAAAAAGAAGTTTCAAGACAACAGTTTGATCAGAGTTTTAATAAACGTGGTAGGAATTATCAATATCAGGATATGTAATGCATATTCTAAGGATGTTCCTATCAACTTAAGTGGAGCTATAGCGATGAAAGTATCTTAACATACTACAAAGTTCTTCTACTTCCTTTTAAGACTTTTTTTGCAAATCCCTCAAGTCATGAAAAGGGAAACGACAGGCAGGTCAACTTATTTGAGCTAAAATTGGAAAATACAGTTAACATTATTCATTTTCTTACAGCTGAGGCAAAATGGTTATGGTCGCTGAATTCAAATCACTTGCCCCTCATTGATGCGGGTTTGAGTCCTACTCGAGGCTTTAAAATTTCTTCATCTGAGGAAGCCATCCAGCTGGCTTACGGAAGGTCGGTGGCTCTACCCAAAAGCCCGCTCGTAATGAAACAATGCACGGATGCTAAAATTTTGCCATTTATCTCTTTCGATAAGATAAGATTGTTCAGAAGTGTTATGCCTATGTTCGCAGCTGAAATAAAAATACATGTACGGGGGATACAACTAAAACCGCATGTATGCTGTTTCAGTACAGATACAGTTGTTTCGCGTTTGAATTTTGTCGGAGAGGTCAATAAAATTACAGCGAATTAATTGTTTCGAAATGATTGTATGTAAATAGTATATTTATCATTATAGAAAGGTAATTACTTCTTATCAAACAGTCTTAAGGTATTGGACCCCTAATAGTAATGTTTAAAAAATGGCATTTGCTTGGTATATTCTTAAAGTTGACCATGTTTCGCACTGTGTTGCAAATTTTAAACAACTTTTACCGTGCCGTTTTTTGTAAATTTTGTATAATTTATGGTATTTCCTCAAGCTCAAATAGAGACAAAATTCAATGTGACGGCCACTGTCTAAAACGTTTGCAGTGAAATCATTACAGCATTAAATTTGATAAAAGAAACATCAAACTATTGTTAAACAATTATAAAACACAAAATAAAACTGTAAATATCATTTTTCTCTAGGGTGCCGCAAGTAAACATATTTAATGAGACAGAATTCTAACTCCAACATTGAAAAAATAAGGTCGAATCCTGTGGGTCTGTTTTGAATTTTGCTCACTTCATTTAAAAATAACCTCGGGGCCGAAGTAAAACCTACCTGCATTTCTTCCACAATATGTAATATAAAGAATGAAGGCAAAATAGAGAACTTTTACCGCATGTAACTCAGTATTTTTAAAGATGTCTAACTTACCCCTCCTGATTCAGAGGTAAATTCACTTTGAACATCAAGAAATCACTTTTTAAAATGAAAATTTTCCACTTTTGTACAATACATCCATAATATGTCTCGAAAGAAGCAAAAATTTACTAGAAAAAAAGGAAAATATGGAGAAAAAAATTTTGGTCCCAGTGGGGCTTGAACCTACGCACCCCTGAAAATTGCAGTCAAAGTAGGTTTATAGTAGGAATTGAATACTCTTCAAAAAAGAGGTACTCTATTACAGGTCCAATACCTTAAGTAAATTTGCCTTATGATAGAACTATTTCTATTGCAATAGATGTTAAAAATTACTTTACTAGCCCACTATCAATTCATATGCCTAAAAGTAGACCTATTATTTTGTCAATTGATATTTCATTAATATTTCCTCGTATGCCGAAATATTCCTTCCTTTAGAAAAAGAAAACTATCCATTTGATTATTTTCGGACTTAGCAGTGCTAATAATAAGCATTTTTATATAATTGGACAATATTTAAAGGCTGATAATGTTTATACCGTGTGTTATGAACACAAAATATGATAATTTTTCGTCAAATCCATTATTTTTTTTGTAGTTTTTCACTAATATTTGTCAAAGTTTTGCTTAATAAAGGAGGAAGTTTTATTGAACCTATTGTGTTAAGTAGGCTACATCCCTTTCTGGCTCTGGCTGTATGAGTTCATGTACATTAAAAACAGCACTGTATTTCAAACCATGGTATTATGCATAGCTTTAATTGGACAGCTGTTTCATCTGCTTTTTACGTATCATTTAAAGTCTTAGGGAACTTTAATAAAGATTTATATCTATATCATTACCAAGGTATGTATCTTAAGAACTGTGGGTTTAAAGCTTTTGAAAATTTTTACATGTCTTACTAGGACACAGTGCTTCAACACGGACCGTAAAGCCATTTCAGAGAGTAAATATGTTCAAAACAATGCACTTCGATAATTTATCGGAGTACAAGGATGTGCTCTTAGACTAGAAACAAAAATATATGACAAAAGAGATGATTTCAATTGTTTGAAATTGTTACCTTCTCCCATCTTGATGGGAATTTCCCTCGAGCGACATCATACGGTGTCTATATTTCACTACTTATACGCTTTGCAAGATTTTGCTCATAGTTAGAGAATTTAAATGAAAAATTATCAAAAGTTATTACATCAAGGTTACCGATATCATAAACTATGAAATGCTTTCACTAAATTTTACTACATCTGAGCTTTTAAATAAACACTTCTAAAACACACCCTGCATACTATGGGGATGGGGCTTATCAATTTAGAAAATCTAACATAATGCTGAGTAAACTGAAAATAAAGTGTAAAACAAGTTAGTGAAAAGGGGTTACAATGCATAAATATTTAAGCAAAGTGCAGACCCCTCTGCAGTTAGTCGCTACACTTTCCTACTTGATGGTGCGATGACTAATAAAGTGTAAGACTCCGTGGTGCTTTTCTCCGATATCCTACAAAAGCAAAAAACGGACGGAGGGAGTGGAATTTTGTCTTGCAGCCCTTAAAAATAAGATAAGACTCCTGGTGTTCCTTGCTTTATTTTATCACGAGCGGCACCTGAGCAAAAACAACCAACTTTTCGTAAGTCAGCTGGATGGCTTCCTAATATGAAAAATTCAACGCCTCGAGTAAGGCTCGAGCCCACATCGGTGAGAGGCAAGTGATTCGAAGTCAGCGACATTTACCACTCGCACGGAGACCCATTCTGTGTTTGTGTGTGTGCGTTTGTGCGTGCGTGCGTGTGTGTTTGTGTCTTGGGCGGTAACTCCATGTGTTGCATGTGTTTGTGTGTGTCTGTGTGAGTACGTGCGTGCGTGCGTGCGTGTGTGTGTGTGTCTGTTTGCTCTGCTGTTGTTTACTGTGCAGGGAGACTGCGCTTTAGGAACGTTGTTTTTTCTGTAAAATATTCTTCCTTGTTTTTTTTTTCTTTTTTCCAACACCCCAACGCTTTTGTCCCCTACCCCCGTCCCAAGCTTTTTGTATTCGCACATAGTTAAAAAGAACTATGTGTTTCTTGGAAATTTGCCCTGACCTTTTATCTTTGTATCGCCTAATTGATAGGGAAGACAATAGAGTAACAAAATTGTTTCTCCATGACTATGACGTCATAACAAATAACTGGAGTAGTGTCATAAGCACAATCATGTCAGACATAGGGCTTGCGCAAAACGTTCTGGTATGGAACGCAAAGACTGCGAAATGAAACTAAGAAATGTACAGGGCAAACTAGTAAATGTACATAAGACACTGTTCCTATCTAGATAAACAATTATAATTTGTACCGAATATGTTGGAAAGTGCACATGAAGAACTATTAATTGTACATATTAAACTACTAAATGCACAACACAAACTAAGAAATGTACCGGACAAACTTATAAATGAAAATAACAAACTGCTTTATCTACATGGCAAATTATGATTTGTACCGAACATATTGGAAAAGGCACACGGGTACATGACGAACTATTAACTGGACAGCACAAATTAGTGAATGCACAGGACAAACTAATTTATGTACAAACTAGTAAATCTACACAACAAATTTCTTTATCTACATAACAAATTATGATTTGTACCGAATATATAGGAAAAGGCACATGACGAACTAATAATTATCATGTCAAGGCAGTTTAAGTGTTCCATATTTTAGTTCTGCTCCGATATTGTTCAAATGTGCTTAACTTTTAACTGAGGACCCCATTTGAAATAAGTGCCCTTCGTACTACTTTCATGGTTTATCCTGGGAAAAAGATCAGCGGAGAATAATTTATGAAGCAGAACTAAACTTGATATAAATTTGATATATATTTTTTTATTATTATTAAATCATTGTAATTTTTTATCACTTTTGTAAAAAACTATCTATTCGTGTTTTTTTTTTATCTATGTTATGTAATACTATGTGAATATAAGTCATATCAACCTGGAACTGTCCATTCTTAAAATAATGTATACTTTAAGAATGGACAGGTACAGGTCAATAATGGACTGGTATAGTAACAACCTTGTACGTTGAGAGATGTGAGTACATCAACCTATGAAATTCGAAAGTTTCGAAATATAAACTGCAACGTTTTATACAGAACTTGTAACTGCAATAAAAAATACCTGAAGAGGAACGTATGACTTTAACTCAAATCGACCCACAAATTATCAGTCAAATGAAAATCAGACAATGTGCCAAAAGTAATTACACAACTTTAGTTTAAATCTTCAACCGTTACAAAGTAGTTATGTCCACTTTGTGTACACCTAAATCGCAACAGAAAAGTATCGCAGATATACACCTGGTATGGCATTTTTAGTCAAAAATAGATAAAAAATAGGCAATGTAATGTAAAAACAAGAACTGTCGGAGGACAACAACGCTCGACTAATAATTAAGCCAACTGAATGAAATTAAAAGTCGAAAATGGGGCATAAATTTGTAAAATTGCAAAATGGTTATGGAACATGTACAATGCATATTAGCTTATGACAATGGACAACTGTACAAGATTCAATCTATTCCAATTAGTGGGTACTGACATGTCAGCTTGCATACAAAAAATTAACTAACAACTGCTAAGTCGAAAAAATGGCATAATTTTGTAAAGATGCAAAGAAGAGTTACGGAACATAAGGACTATATATCAGATCACCACAATGGACAAGTGTGTGACGTTTCAATCCATTTCCATTAGTAGGTACTGAAATACCAGCTTACATATAAGACCTTAATAAAAATTATACAAAATGGAGCTATGGAACCTGTGCAGTAAGTCAATTTATCACAATGAATAAGTGTGAAGTTTTAATCCATTTCCACAAATGGTTACTGGGATAGCAGATTATGTACAAAAACTTAACCAAATCGAGACGCCGACGCGGACGCCGACACATGGATGAAATAAAAAACGTGGAAAACCACAGGTCGCCTAACACGACATAAACGAAAATGTTGCAGGATGGGTTTGATTGAGCTTGTTCATGGACGGTAGTGGAAGTGCAAGCTACCGTCCACACCCTCTAGCAGAACTAAACATTTACACATATTGTATGCACCAGAATGTAATTTAGAGACATCCGCAGATGTATTCATATTACGGTGCACATGGAACCTTCAATGATGCATAGAGTGCAATGTCATGGAAAGCGACGTATGGTCCCCAGATAAAATAATGTCTGTGCCCTAAACGAGAAAACAATGGGCAGAATTAAACAAACTGAAGACTAATAGGTCCACCTATTATTTGAATAGTCGAGCTAAATAACATAATTTTTCTTTCTTTTTCAAATGCTGCAGACCTACCTTTCTCATGCAGTGTTTGTGTAAACTTGGTTTAATTTGTGCTATAACTAACATTTGTTGCAGTCCTTCCAAGAAATGTGCAATTTCACCTTTCTACTACAAAGGGAAAAAGAAAACAAAAACAAAAAGAAAGAAAAAAAAAACCCCAAAAAACCCGTCAAGTTCCATATAGTTTTCTGCACGTTTCGGTGTTACCAGAGAAATGAGTCATAACGAGTAGAGATTTCATGTGATACGGGTAATTTTCTTCCAATTAAATTGATAGAACGTAATAATTACTTGATCAATATAAAACTGAAAACTCAGCACAAAAAAAGGCATGAACAACTATTAATACATACATCGTAAGGCCAATTTAGATTTTACTTTTTGTAAAGGTACTTCTAATCATTCACAAATATGAAAAAAAACGAGGTATGTTCGAAAGTTTCCTAAGAAACAGCACTGAATATCATGTGCTAAAAGAAAATTTAATTGCAATAAATATTTATATGCAATCTGATTTAAACTCCATTTGACTTTGTGAATTTTTATTTAGCACAGAGATGCAAATCACTGAATTGTCTTTGCCTGAAAGAGGTCAATGTTAGAGACATTATATAATATCATGACATTCAAAATCTATTCGTGAGGACCGTATTTTAAGTCAGAGAAAAGCCTCGAACTATCCATTATGTGAAAGAATGGATAATCCCAGCGCGTTGCGCCTCGATTTGTCCATTTTTTCACATAATGGACAGTTTGAGGCTTTTGTCCTTAACGTAAAAGGTAAAGTAAACATAACTTACCATTTTTGCTTGCCTCTTTGATTTATTTCAATAACGAAGAAGTGTAGAAGATGTCTTTCCAAACCAGACGTAAAGTAGATTGATGTTGCAAAGCAGATTCCATTAAATAGGACATCATTGTAAAGGATCAAGGAAAAACGGTCATTTTTCAATTGCGTTTCCTTTAATACACTTTTTATCCTTATATTGGTACACGACATTACATTAATGCAACTTGATTCAATGTAACTTTTTCTTCCTTATATATTTCCTTGTGAAATGATTTGTTGTGTGCGATTTTCAAAAAAATAAATTGTAGAAAAGTAGAAAGTATGTTATTTTATCAGTAGGACATGAATATAAGAAGCGACAGACTCGCCCCACTCTGAAAGGCATGTTGCTTTAACATAATGAGATGTGACCTAGATTTAAACCATATATCAGTAAGAGTGGCCTGTCGCTTCTGTCTATTGACAATAAATATCAAATGCTGATTGAATGGGATAAGGTATTTTTCTTATTATAATATCATTACAAAATATCTATGAAATATCATGGTATATTGTATAAGTATCATGAAATGAAGCATGAAAAGATTTCCAGCCAAACTGCCTCGGAACTAAATAGACATCGCTATGATGCTGTTAAGCACATATGCACTAAACAATGCAAGGAGAATGCATTGTGCTAGGCAAATCCAGCTACCGAAAATCCGAGTCCAAAATGCTCCACGAATTTTCAACATAATGATGATTGTTTTAGCTCTGATTGATTAGAGTATACTGATGATTTATGTATACAATATGCCATTCCAAAATGCACAAAGTGTGTTGAGGGCCACCAAATATTTCATGAAATATTATTTGCCCATTAAATGGTGCATTGAATATCATATCCTAACAGTCCCATGTCAACATTCATTTCTTTAATAATATCAGATTTTTCCGGCGTATCTATTTTCAAAGATGACATTATAAACTGTATTCAGCTGTATTTTACCATTAACATCCCACGACGAAAGTCGGAGGGATATAATTTTGGCGTTGACCGTCTTCCCGTCCGTCTTTCCGTCCGTCCGTTTCGAGCCATATGTAGGAAGTTGTTGGGAATATTTAAATAAAACTTCATATACATCTTTACCACTATGAGGTTATGCGGCCCGTCAAGTTTCAGTGAGATTGCCCGAGTAACATTAGAGTTATGGCCCTTAGAAATTTCTAGTGTTAACTATATAGGGTACAATAAATATGGCAATATCTGCGTCATAACTTTTGACAGATTTGACTTAGAACTACGAAACTTAAACGGATTCTAGGTCATCATAATGTGGTTGTGCACACATAATTTCGTTTGGATTTCTTTTGTAACTTCAGAGTTAATGTCCTATAATTGTATAGAAAAACCACATATTTGTACATAACAAACTCACCATTTGGTAGAATTTCATTAAATTTCTTTCATTCTTTTCCGTGAACATCTATTATAAACGTGTGAAGTTATGTACCAACATCTGATCACACCCTTGCCTTGGTCACTCCCCCTCCACCTTCAACCCCTCCCCTCCACTCCTCCACCCTGTCATGCTCCCCACCGAGCATGCACCACCCCCACCCCATTTTTTTCATTTTTAATATTCATTTAATATTTATAATCAACATGTGAAGTTTTGTCTCCTCACCCGTTTACCCACTCCCCAACCCCGCCCCCCACCCGTCCCCAAAAAAAAAATAAATAAAAAAAACAACAAAAAAACACACACACACAAAAGAACATATATATTAATTTATAATGCGAACTTGTATCCTAGCGGATCTCACGTATGGGAAAGTCAACTGTTCTGAATACAATTATGTCCCTTAATGCAAATTATCTATGTATATATTCAATGTATCCTCGAGATCCAGTTAACTTTCAGCGAGAGATAATATAGCTTCTCTGGTCCCAATCAGTTATAAAGACTAAAGAGTCACTACTGATTTGTGAGACACGAAAACAGAGATTTGAGTATATATATGCAAATGTTGAACCAGTACGAATGTGTAGTACAATTCGGGCTCATATATAAAGCAGCATCGAAACTAATCTTATGGTTTAGTGGACTTGCTGTGGCATGTACGTGTTCGTTTGTACTGCTAGGCGCTTTGCCGTAATTGGTCTGGTACAGTGGTGATTTAGTTCGTATAAATTCTCTCTACTGTATATATATATATATATATATATATATATGTATGTATTATATATACGTCTATATATTTCCATTCCTTTTCTAAAACATGTTCAACCCTTCAACATGTGAAGTTGTAACCGCACCCACCTTGCCCCCCAGCCATGTTCAAGATATATTACTTGATTGTGTTCTCTTAAAGCCATTTGTTCTTTTAAATTCAAATGTACATGTTAAACAGCAACACTTGGTGCCAAACCACTGGAAGACAATATTTCGTTCCAGTTAAACTTCAAGCTCACATTTCAAATAACTCCATTTAATTTTTTAAAGCTAAGCTTATTACAGTAAGCATATTCCATTCAAAATAATTTCTTAAGGTAGGATCAACGTATCATACATTTATTATGTACACTTTAAACATTTGTTTTCTGTTTAATTGATTTTGACTAATGAAATTATTAGCTTCTTAGTAACATCCTTAACTTTTTGCAGGATATATGTTTTTTGCCATTCCTCACCACAAACCCTTTCGGCGGGGGATACCAATTCATCGAATTTGCTTGTTTATCTTGATTTTACCTATTAAACCAAAAGCAAACGCTTCCAACACTATGCAACAGTTACTTTTTTTCTAATAAATTTGTTGGATATAACCCGTGATAGATCAGGCAGTAGTATTGATAAGTCACGTACAAGTACTTTTTAATCCAGACATTATTCAAGTGTGTAATTAAATATAATTGGATAGATCAATAGTTTTACTTGAAGGTAATATTTTCTGCTTACCCTACTAGCAAAGATTCCGCTTGTTTTCACCAGTCTTAGGTGAAACAACTCTACCGAGGTCATGTCACCCTGCCACTCCCAGTGTATATTTTTATTTGACAATGTATCTCATGCCATCCGCCGATTGATTCGACAGTGCTCTGATGCCACCCTGCTATTCCTAGTGTACTGTTTGAATCGACAGTGCTTCTTCCTTGGCTCCGGTACAATAGCATATATCAACAGCACAACGCCAATGACTAGAGGATGTAGAAGCTGCAAACACAAGCATCTAAATAAAAGTAAATCAAATATCAGTTTTTTTATTTATTTCATTGGGTTTAACATCGTGAAATCAAATGTCTAAAGAATAAAAATACTATACAGTTATTTGTTTTTGTTCTTACGATACAGTCACAAAGCGCACATCGCTAGGTTTTGGTACTGTGGACCAAAATTATAAACTAGATGACGGCAGTAAGATATCATACTGATGCAATACTCAATAACCAATGTTACTGCAATTTTCGCGCGAATAAGCAATTGGCAGTATAAAATGGAATTATTTTCTTACGTAATATATGCATGCACAGGGAACATCTAGCACAGAAAACACAGTCAGAGTCGCAATTCGAAAGCACGAAAGCAAAATTTGTATGACATATGCCGTTCAATTCGGTTCGATCAATTTCATCTCCGTAGAAAATCCGATTTTACCAAAGCCACAGCAAAACAGTTTAATAACAAGCGTAAACATAGATATCACAGACATAAACCAATGTTTATTCTGTATCATATATGGTAGAAAAAACAGGATGACTAAAATGGACCAAAAACAACGTTTCAATAACATTTAAGTTTTATCTTCCGCTTTTACAACAACCACCGCATAATAGTTTTTAATAACAAGCGTTTACATAAATAATTTGGTCACAACCGAATAAGGTGGTAGAACAATAGAGACCAAAGACAACGGTTTAATAACATTTAGATTTTACCTGACTACTTATGTTCAGGTATTGCTACCAAATAAGATTTTCAAACTACTTTACCCAATACCAGCATAAATTTCTATTGTCCACATGTGTGTTTTTCTTTACCCATGGCTCAAAAAATTCTTTTAATACCTGCTTAAGAATAAAACATAACAAAAGATTGTACTGCTGTACACTGAACAAAGAGTGACACAATCTTATAGTTAATGCATTAATTTTTAAACCATTTCCCGTTTCGGAAGGTCAACAAAGTATTGCTGTAATTTTCACCCAGTTTACAGTAAGATGCATAGTCTAATCATCACATCATAACCACCACCGCCGCCACCATCATCATCATCATCAACATATTTTATTTTTGTGTTTAAAAGTATGATTAATAGCTCATCGTCGTCATCACCATCACATCATGAGGATACCGTCAAAATGATAAGAAAAACAATTAGTAAATAAGAACAATAATATATTTCTTAAGTAACAACGTTAGTATTTAAAATGATAATCATTGTGATCATCATCAAAATCTCCATTCCAACATCATCATAAGAATCGTCTTCACCATCAACATCGTCCTTTTCTGTACATAAATCTACTAAATCCGTTCTAGTATACTTTTTATTATCATCATTAGCAACGACAGCATCAAGACCATAATGGGCAGCATGATAAATGACGCTTTCGAAGTATTCAACTGATATAAGCAACAACCATAGAAAGATTCGTTCATTCATTATTGAATATAATCTCTTAAATTTTCAATCAATTTTTAATTTTTGCATTTCATTTGTAACAGAGTGTATAATAAGTCAGTAGTAAAACCAATAAAATGTTGTTGATAATGCTGTTATAAAATATGCACGCATTGTGACCTTCTGTCCTCAAATGTTCAAAGACATTTCATTTATTCACGTAGGGTAGCTGTTCAGGTTTGACTGTATAAGCAGTGTGAAAATGTATGTTTTCATCCTAAATTATTAGAATTTTGCTACGTGTTAAATCTAGGACATGACAAATGCAAAACCGTCAGCCGATATCAATAACACAATGTCTCAACAAAATGGTAATAAACAAAGAACGATGACTGTTTCTACTTTTCAATAGAAACGGGGGTTTCCCTTGAGAAGAGCCCAGTTTTTTCATATCATAAATAACCAATGGTTCTACGACATAAATAACGCATGAACTAGCATTTGGAATTATTCATGAGCTGTAGTGAACAATAATTATATTTATGCATTCATCTTTAATGTTTTGAAATACGCAAAAAGTAAAAAGACAAAGTTTATTTAAAAAACTTATCTGCATTTTACTAGCATCATCTATGTGGCAACATTACTGAAAAACGATAGCTTTTAAAACATCTGATGAACATATTGTACACTTGTGTTGACTTGCCTGCTTAGTTATTATACCCCCACAAAACGAAGTTTGGGGGTATATAGGAGTGAGCTTGGCGGTTGGTCGGTCTGTCGGTCCGTTGGTTTTCATGGTTTCCGGATGATAACTCATGAAAGGCTTGACCGATTTAAATAATAATTTTTGGTACTCAGGTGCAACATCAGAAAATACAGTTCAAGTTCGAATTTGGGGTCAGTAGGTCAAAGGTCAAGGTCAAAGTGACCCTGAACAGTTAAACGGTTTCCGGATGATAACTTGAGAACGCTTTGGACTATGATCATAAATTTTGGTACACATATGTAACATCATGAAATGCAGGTCAAGTAAGACTTGGAGGTCTGTAGGTCAAAGGTCAAGGTCACAGTGTCTCGGAACATTTAAATGGTTTCCGGATGATAACTTGAGAACGTTTAGGCCTAGGATCATAAATTTTGGTACACAGGTGTAACATCATAAAATACAGGTCAAGTTCTACTTTGAGGTCAGTAGGTTAAAGGTCAAGGTCACGATACTCGGAACATTTAAATGGTTTCCGGATGATAACTTCAGAACGTTTGGGCCTAGGATCATAAATGTTGGTACACAGGTGTAACATCATGAAATACAGGTCAAGTTCTACTTTGAGGTCAGTAGGTTAAAGGTCAAGGTCACGATACTCGGAACAGTTAAATTGTTTCTGGATGATAACTTGAGAACGCTTGGGCCTAGGATCATAAATTTTGGTACACAGGTGTAACGTCAAGAAATACAGGACAAGTTTTACTTTGAGGTCAGTAGATCAAAGGTCAAGGTCACAGTGACTCGGAACAGTTGAACGGTTTCCGGATGATAACTTGAAAATGCTTTGGCTTAGGATCATGAAAATTGAGGTTGGTTATGACCAGCAGATGACCCCTTATGATTTTGAGGTCAGTACGTCATAGGTCAAGGTCACAGTGATCCGGAACATTTAAATAGTTTTCGGACAATAACTTCAGAACGTTTGGGACTAGGATCAGGAAATTTAATCGGGAGGTTGATCAAGACTAGCAGATGACCTCTATTGATTTTGAGGTCAGTAGGTCAAAGGTCAAGCAAATTGGGCTTTAACATTGGCTTAGTTCTGTAACAAGGCCATATTGTGAGGGTATAATTCGTCACTCCTGTGACAACCATAGTTTGTGAAGGAATGAACAGGTTTAAAATATAAAATGACCAACATGACCACGCCCGTGAATTGCTCGTGCGTGAAATTGATTAATCGAGGCACGTTATATTATACGGACTGGATTGAAATAACAAAAGCCGAAATCATAGATCTTGCGTGCCTACTAAATATAACATAAATTTATTTCTCTAGAGAACATAAATTTCTCTATATGTCTTTAAGAAAATTCATCAATTTACCTGTTGTTGTCAAGGACATTTTTACCAAGTTATATGTATTCTCGTTATGTAATCAATATAAATGTAATATAATCTTCAATAAGCACTTTCTGTCTTAAATTTACATAATTTAATAATAATACATTATGATGAAATCAAGCAAAACTTTAATAGACACTTCGGACAGATACTTTTTGATAACTAGATTTCAATATCTCATTTGAGCAACAGATTGTAACACGAGTACAATGAACTTGTGTTTTAGTTAACAGCACACCAATGTGTATACCTGGTTACTAGTGAAATTGTTATATAATAGAGAAAGTGGACACTCTATTGGTCGTTCAGCACGATACAAATGAAAATATTGCAGGCTTGGTTTTACTGATCTGTTCACCACACCCTCTAGGCCTCTTGCCAGTACTTTAGTACTAGGTATATATACTATATATTTAGTATATATTACTAGGTCATCCGCTCAAACCAAAGGAAAGGCTTGTTAACACTCTATAGTAAATATTTATGACCCTATCCTCATGAAACTTAGTCAGAAGGTTATCTTGATGAATCCTTGGCCAAGTTTGAAACTGAGTTATGTAAGATCATAAACTAGGTCATCACACTAATCAAAGGAAAAACTTGTTTTACATAGACTTATTTGTTTTCCAAGTTATGCCAAAGAAACTTGGACCACAAGTTTAATGTCTGATACAAAGTTCAATATTCTTAATCGTGACCTACAGACCTACTTTTTGGTTTTGAAGTTACAGCGTAGAAATTTGGAACACAAATATAATTTTGATATATGTTTTTAATTAATTTCTCGAATATAATTATAATTATGACCTGCTGACCTATTTTTTCTTTCTAAAGGTACAGCATAGAATTTGGACCGCGTTTATAACTTTTGATACAGATTCCAATACTCATCTTTGATATTCTTAAGCCTGACCTGCTGATCTACTATCTTGTTTTTAAAGTTACAACAACTAGATTTGGACCACCTGTATCATGTTTGATACAAATTTCAATACTAATCTTGAAAAGTCTTAATCGTGACCTATTTGCCTACTTTCTTGTTTTTCAAGTCACAGCAAAGAAATTTGGACCAATGTATACTGATTGATAAAGATTTCAATACCCATCTTGAATAGTCTTTATCATGACCAACTTTCTTGTTCTTTAAGATACAGCATAGAAATTTTGATCACCTGTGTAATTTATATTACAGTATTAAATTCTCAACTTGAATAGCCTTCATCCTGACCTACTGGCCTACTTTCTTTTTTCTGAGGCTAGAAGAAAGAGGTTTTAAACCACCTGTATAATTTTGTAACAGATTTATGACAATTTTGTAATAATCTGTACCATGACCTACTCACCTAGATTTTTGTTTTTGAAGCTTTAGCAAGGAAATTTGTTTAAGCAATCAACGTAACTCAGGTGAGCGATATAGGGCCGTCATGGCCCTCTTGTTTATTATTGCATTCATTTTTATGTGCTCAGGTGGTGTGAACACACATTTACACGAACTCAGTTTCCATGTAGAGTTCTGAATGAGTTCTTTTAATGATATTAATGATAATTGGTATATTATATAACAAGATTTATACTTAAGTAGGAGGAAAGACTACAGAGTGAAAACAGTAGAAATATTATTTTGTTTATATTTAAGTTTAACTGAAGAAAACTAAAAGATATTTTACATACACATTGTAATGACAGACAGGTAAACTATTGGTCAAAAGGGTTATACCTCAAGTATTATTTACACATTTATGGAAAGGTGAAATTCAGACATATCCAATATATCGTGAGTTCTGTTCCTTGACAACATGGATATACAATGAACAAGGAAAATTGCAAATAAATGATATTATCCTCTCTTCCTAGTGCATTTTCCTCCTTGAAACCATACACGTAACAACTAAACTTTAAAGTCAGATGTAATTTTGAAAGTTCAGCGAGTACACACTTACAAAAGATTATAAGTAAGAGAAGATTTTTCGAAGCACAGAGCACAAAAAACACAGCCTCAGAGCCAAGCATTTGCAAAATACGCCCACAACAGAAAGAAGCTGTAATGGAAAAAATATTACAGACCTGTGTTGCTTGAATGTATTCTATTCTTCCAAACAATGTTTACAGAGATTTACATAAATTTCAACACAAGAAGGTACTCCTTTTTCCTCGGTCGAATGAGGAAAAAAAGTACGTGGATAATACTAAAAGCTCTCAATCTTAACTCTAAGTGTTTTATTCATTGTTGTTATTTTCAAACAATAGTTTTCCTTCTTCCTTCTTTCGACGTTTCAACGTATGAAGTGTTGTATAAGCAGAAATGTGTGCAGAAAAGGCAAAACAGTTGGGTACATGTAGAAATTGCCATACGTTTATTGTTTAAACTTAATACAACGTAAAGTAAGACATTGGTATGAGGTTTGCAGTAAGCATCTTTTATTACCTTATGTGCCAGGAGATATAGGTATTGCACTTCAAGTCCGTAACATAAGTCTGAAAAGTTTTTTTTCTATAAGATAAGGTAGGACAGGATAAGTATCAAGTGTATTGCATCAATATGTTCAAGTAAAATATTACATATCCTAATCAACCGGCCCTTTTGAGGTCCGCATGGTCTAAAGAGTGTTGATAATACTTATATAACTTGGGGAAAATCTGAATCTCTTCTATTTCGTTTGAAGGTTATTGACCACACACAACCGTCAGACAAGCATTAAACCCCATGTCAGTAAGAACTTTAAATTGGAATGTACCCTTATACAGTTCCATTGCCTCAGGACTATTAAACTGTCCGTTCTTCGTTTAATGGACTACTTAATTATAAAGTAGCATATTAGACAAAGAACATATGCTATTTTATTATAAGGAAGCATATTTAGCAAAGAGCAGAAGTTGTATGGACCGAATTAAACAACGTCTTTTAGAACTCATATCGTATTAACTTAATGATAAACAAAGGTAAAAGATCAATGATAGTACTAAAGAAACAAAAACAAAGAACAGTATCGAGATGGCGGCAATGCTTATTAAGACTTGTAGCACACTGTGTTGATTCCCACTAATGCGACGTTTAAGCATATATGTTACATATGTTCAAAGAGATCTGTCCTGCAATATTAGTACAACGCACTTCTCAACTAAACATGTAAATTAAAATGTTGGAAAACGCAAAAATGGCCTTTGGCCAAAATAACTTTTAATACATTATTTTGAGGTTTAATGTTAAAATGACAGTGAAGAAATGCTAGATCTTTTTAGCTTTTGTAGACAAAGTAGATATTTAGGTTGAAATCAAGACATCCTAATTACTTATTATATTTTGAATAGATAGGTTAACTATATATTATTACACTGAAAGCAACTGTTTTAAAACATTAGCATAAGTGTCTTATTTAACTTGTAATTCACATTTACACACCTATTCTTCATTCAGAGATTGCTAAATCAACGAACCTGTATACATTTATAAAGAAATATTTTCAGTTCTCCGCTGCATACCAAATACTGTTTAAGGTTTTGTTTTCAGATTTATCATTGATGTCTTTGTTGTTTTAACATGTACAAATGAAAGCTATAAGATACAAT
This sequence comes from Mercenaria mercenaria, assembly GCF_021730395.1. Classification (NCBI taxonomy): domain Eukaryota; kingdom Metazoa; phylum Mollusca; class Bivalvia; order Venerida; family Veneridae; genus Mercenaria; species Mercenaria mercenaria. The sequence continues at coordinate 22,950,073 of NC_069361.1, read as the reverse complement.
GATACAACCGACATTTAATGACATAATGCTGACAAAATTTAGCCCGAACAAAAGTGTTAATATGTCTTCAAATTACTATTTGTAATCAAAGGTCATTACTTGGTAACGTATCTATTCAAACAATAATATTGATTTAGAAATTATGATATATTAAAACCATAAACAATGAAAACAAATTAACTCGCTGATACTATAAGAATATACAATATAAGTGTTTGAAAGTAGTTTTTTATTCAGAAACGGTCACATACTTTCAATTTTAATTTTTCAAGTGGTGGTAACTTATCTATTGTCTATTTTTGTATAAACCTTAACTTAGCTCCAATTAATTCAAGTGCACAGTCCTTTGTTCTTCTTCTTCTCGTTCGCGACTATACCGTCAGACCAGCAGCCTCGATGAAACTTGTGGTTTGCTGCAGATCCTCAATGCCTCCATACAGTTTCTGGTGGATTGAGGTATTTATCGGCCAAGTCGCAGCTCGTTCCTGGTCATGCCTTTTACATCTCTGAAGTATATGCTCCGCAGTCTGATCTTTCTTACCACATGGACAAGTTGACGATGATGCAAGTCTGTATTTCTTGTACATGTGAGCATTGAGATTGTTGTGCCCTGAGCTGTGTCTGACCATCATCACTCCTTGTAACTCACAGGTTCTGATGGTTGTTCTGACTGAGCTCCTAGCATAGTCAGTTTGTCTGCCTCTTCATTGCCTGCAAGTCCAAAATAGGGTGGAATCAACCGAAGTGCTACGTTGCAGGTTATACTCAGGCTCTGCATTCTCCTGGCTAGCTGCGGAGCTTAATTGTTGATCAGAGCTTCCATGACAGACAGTGCATCAGTGAGAAAGACGACTGGGGAGCTTTCTTCTGCCGAATCTTCAACCATTGAAACGGCCTTCATTAGTGCTTCAGTCTCTGCCTTGTAATTGCTGCAGTGTTTTCCTGTGGCTGCATGTAGTGTTTCTCTCTTGCCAGATGGGTATTGAATAAAAACTGCTGCTCCTCAATCTTTGACGGCGCATGTAGCTGATCCATCTGTATAGACATGAGTCCATGATTCCTGAGGACAGACTTCATTGATCATAGCAAGTGTGAGGCTCTTCCGAGTGCCTTCATTCTCTTGCTTCCCGCGGTCAAGACGAGGAACAGCAAGTCTCACAGTCACTGAGGACAGATCATTCACTAGTGGGTTTACTTATGTCTTCACTACCTAGGGGAGTCGTTGGTATGTTCAGCTCAGTTTTGAACTCTCGGTTGAGTTTTTTTGCCTTATGAACGAAGCTGCTACGTTTGAGCCGATTTGTGGTGTAGCCATCTAGCTTGGCTTTCATGGGATGGTCTTGAAAAGACCCGAACTTCTCTGCTTGATGCAGGACCTTTGCATGTCTCCTGTCTTGTAACGCCTGTGTGCCTGTTAGCTTCTCCATGAAGGAGACTTGTGTAGACATTGTAGCACCTGTCATGATCCGCAATGCTTTGTTCTGAACCTTGTCTAAAGCCTGCTGGTTAGTTTTGGCAGTAGTGGACCAGGCAGTTGAGCTATACTCTAAATGGGGTCTCACTGTTCCCTGATACTGTCTTGACTATTCGCTCATTTGCTCCCCACGTTGTTCCAGCAAGCTTGCGCATCATGGCAAGCTTCTTACGGGCCTTCCCTTCTGCTTGACTAGTATGGGTCTTCCAGGTTAGCCGTCAAAGGTCACTTCAAGGTATTTTGCCTCTTCTGCTTCAATCAGCGAAGTATTTCCCATCTTGATTTTACCCGCCCTCTGCTTTGACGACAGGGAGAATAGTGTGGTGGACAATTGCTCTGTATTGATCGATACACACCAATCTTCAGCCCAAGCTGAAAGCTTGTTGATGGCTTCTTGCATCCTGTTTGGGGCTGTAGTGGCAAGTTCTTCCTTACACCATAACACAAAGATCGTCAGCGTAGAGTGCAGCCTTAACTCCTTTCGGTAGTTCAGACACCAGATCAATGATGAAAAGCAACAGCAGTGTAGGGGATAAGACTCCGCCTTGTGGGACACCATGACGCAACAGGAACTTCCTACTGCTGACATGTTCTAAACTGACTTGCTCTCCTGTTGTGAAAGTATGACTTAATCCACCTCAACAGGTGACCTCCTACTCCAGTCCTCATCAGTTTGATTGGGAGTCAGTCCAGACTTTGTCACACGCTCTCTTCAGATCAATCCATGCTGTAAGAACGACATTCTGCTCCTGGAAGTCACCCTCTATCTCTTGCGATAGATAAGTTGTCTGGTCCTCAGTGGAGCCAGATTGTCTGAAGCCAGCTTGTTGCGTTGCGAATAGGTAGTTAGTCTCCATGTACCACTTCAGGCGTTCGTTCAAAATTTTCTACATGGTCTTTCCAACACAGCTGGTTAGGCTGATTGGGCGAAAGCTTGCAGCCTTCTTTGGATCCTTCCCTTTCTTGTGGATGGGGATCATGACTGCCTTTTTCCATATCTGTGGAAGCAGTCCTTGTGTCCAGATGTAGTGGTAAATTTCCAGGAGTTTGCAAATTTCTGCAGTGCCTAGAGGGGTCAGCATTTCATTTGTGACTCCATCTGGTCCAGGAGACTTCTTTGTCTTCAACTGCTTAAGAGCTGTCTGTAACTGCAGTTTTAGACTCTGCTTCATTCATTCTGGTGTCACTTGGCTTGTCTGCCTTTCCATTTTCCTCTTCGGGCTTCCCTTTGCTGTTCCCTGTTGATGCGGATGTTGGAAACATCTTTGTAGTTAGAGGCAATAGCCGCTTGTTTACCCGTCAACAGTTCACCGTTCTCTTCCAAAGTTACTGAGACTTTCCCTGTTTCTTCATCGTTCAGCTGTCTCGTCAATCTCCACAACTTTGGTCATCTCGCTTTAGGTTGAGCGAGGCTGTTTTGTTTCTCCAGCTCTTCCTCTGTGCTTCCCGTTTGTGCCAGAGGAATTTGGCCTTGGCTCGCTGTAGAGAGCGGTTACTTTCTTGTGAGGGATTGTTTTCTTCTTCCTCCCTGGCTTCTGATAACTTTGCCTGTAGATTCTCCAACTCATCACTCCAGTAGGGCTTATAGTCCTTTCTTGCTCCCCTTGGAATGGCGCTGTAAGCAGCCTTAAGTATACTGGCATTGAAGTCTTTGACAACCCGGTTAATGTCTCTACCTTCCACTCTGATGTCTTTACAGAGCTCATCACTCAGACTTTGGTAAAAGGTCCACCTGGCCTTGTTGTAAGAAGGGCTGGGGATGTAAGGTGAAGAAGAGGCTATACGGTCCATAGTAAGTTGGACTGGGCGATGGTAGCTACCTCCTAGTTGTTCATCGACTTTCCGCTTGACATGTCCTTGTATGTCATCAGTACATAAAGCAAGATCAGACGTCGATGTTGTTCGCCAGCTTCTGGAGTAAAAAGTTGGGGGATCCTCTGGCTTGTTGATGAGGTTTAGCTTGTTATCATCTTGCTAGGTCTCCACTTCCTCTCAACGTTTATCCAGGTGGTCATATCCCCAGCTTTATGAGTGACTGTTAAAGTTTCCTACAATGATCAACCTGGTTTCATCAGTTGTTACTTCGTCAACTGACAGATTGTTACTTGGAGATATATATATTCACAAGTTTCAAGTTGAAGTCGTTCTTTCTGAGGCTCAGAACTTGGAACTCGGAGTCATATATATGCGTGTTGGTCTGGACAGCGCTGATGTTGTTTCTGACCAATGTCATGATGCCTCCTTTTTGTCTGCCAATTCTGTCACAGCGAAAACACTTCTCTGGTTGTAGGTGAGTTTCCTGAATGCAACAGACATTGATGTCTTTCTCATGGAGGATATGCTCAAGTTCAGCTTTCTTGTTTATTCCAATGCATCAAAAAGGCTGATGCGGATTGGTTCTTCTCCTTGGTATGTTCCTCTTTCTCTTTCCATGTTGTGGATTGAAGGAGGGACCCCTAGTAGCTGTGGATGGACTCTGTCGAGGTTCAGAGCCCGGCACTGAATCCCCTGGAGGTACCTCAGAGTTTCAGCTCCACATTGTTGAATACCGGAAGGCTGTGTAGACATAGCGATATTGCATGGTGCTGTGGTTCGTTGAGAGAGTGCCAATGGCCAAGCACCTCTGTCTTCAACTCTCTAGGTTTCTTTGGGGGTTAACTCACCCTTAGTTCCGAGTTAAAACTCTATCCTGGGAACATAGGAGCTAATTGTCTCATAGCTGGGGGTCTGTTCATAGGCATCAGGGCGTGTCCACACACAGGCGATCCTGGAATGCCACATGTCTGGGGGCAGACCTCCTCCGAGTCCCCTGCAGTTCTGCCTGAGGCCGCAAGGTGCTCAGTTGCCGTGTGGCGCCAACTGGGAGGCACTGCAAAAGGGCTTGTTTGCAGAGAGGCTATGTACTGGCAGGGAAGGCTTACGCACTCGGCTCCTTGTTCACCCGAAAGCTAGCTAGCGTTGGAGGCTGAAAGCGGAAGGTGACAAGCACACAACACACAGCACACCACACTTGACATCAATAGACAAATGCCACACTGTCCTTTGTGATCTGCCAATAAAAGCGGAGGTACTGTATTACAAATGACGTTATTTAATGTAACCAACAATCGTCAGCAAGGTTTAGTTACTTATATTTCTCACCATGCTTTATGACCACATGGTTATGTATTTTCCAATCATTGTCCCTAACACGGCCCTACTTCTGATTCAAAGGCTATAACAGATATTAGAAATTTATCTAGGAGAATTACCTTCAGAGATCACAATAATCATTAGAATCATTTTTATTTGAATACATTCACATGATGTACATGGGTGCGTATTTTACATTTAAAGTATAATATCTAGTAATATAGATTAGAGTAAGTTAAAAATTGCCCACAGTTTGGGTAAAATTTTTCAACATGTTCATGTCCACCAAGTTTGGCACAAAATGTGAATATGTCGCACTAAAACATGTACCATAACTATTGAATATGGTATCAATGGTTCAATCTTGCATAACTTGCGTATCTGGCTACGTTTTCAAGGGTAAGTATAGTGGTGTGGTAGCGGGGGTGGGGGTAGAAGAAATCTATCAGTTTTGCCACTATGAATTAAAACGGAGCGGTCAAAATTGTTTAATTTCAAATGTAGTTTTCTTTATTATTCCCCGACAAGAAAATAGAATAAAAAGGAGTGATCTTCACGACACATGTTTGCAAATTTACATTTTATCTTTTGTATGAAATGTTTAAATGCGAAACTTCATTCCTTATTGCTTCTCAATCCTTCAAGTGACAAGAAGCTTACAACGAATCCACTGATTACAAGACATGTAATGTGGTGAAACTGCTTTTCAGACAAAGATGAAATAGATATTTAACGCAAAGGAACATTTTGTTTTTGTTATGATATATATCTTTATTTAGAGGTTTTGATTTTCTTTATAACCTAATTGTGTAATATATTTACCGCTTTTTAAATCTGTATTGAATATTTTCAATAAATAAAATCAATGTGTTTTATTCTATAAATATGTTTTACATGAAATCTTGAGCAGATGATGGATAAATGAGATAATGACTCTTTCGGTAAAAAAGTACTTCGTTCTGAGAACTTGAAACGGTTTCTTGAATAAAGCTCATTTTGGTGCCGCTTAGTTTATGAAATTTATAACGTCAACGTGAAAGACCTATTGAGGGAAACTTGCTTCAATACGACATAACAAAAATAAATCTCCGACACATTTCGCTCCGAAACATTCTGTCTGATTTTCAAGGAACAAAGGTTTAGCAGCCACTCTTTATGCAAAAACCTTTTTATCCAATTTTTTTTAAACAAACAGGTAGGAAAATTAAGCTTATTGCTTCTCAAACTTAAGGGTAAATTGATACTATTTCAGCATAAATGTATCCATCCGAGCGGGGGACAAGACCAGATCGTCCATATGACGCTAAATATGAAGTTGTAGTTTGCTCAAACTCAAAAACACACTAAAATTTAATATGATCCTTCTTACAGTATGATAGTTTGACATATATAATAGTTTTAACAGACATTGTTACAATTGCATTAACAAATACACACGTGGGACAGGATTTTCATCAATTTGCATGTTTAGTTGAGAATCAAGACTTGTCCATTTCATTAAGCAGAATTCTGCAGTGGTTATACGTATTCTTGTTCATTTTTCATTTTTGTACATATAGGAAAAGATTTTAAATGAGTACCGTTCTTATATGTGTGCAGTGAGTTTCATAATAAATTGTACATTTTTAATATATACACACATGCTCTGTAAATTTCAACCTAAAGTACTTCCTAGGATAATTCTTTCTTAAAACCTTTATATACTATATGTCATTTTTAATAAAGTAATATAAACATATATAGTCATACATGGTTTCTTTAGTTATTGTTAATATCGAGATACGCTCCTTAATAATAAATCATAATAATTATTGTTGCTTAAAATGTCGTCGAGGTCACTCAAATACTCGAATCAACCATGTTCAGGGGTAGAATTATAACATGCTGGCCTCTTAACAGACACGTGGATATCTCAGAAAATTTAATCGAACGAGTTTTACTACGACGGATAAGTTCTCATTTAATTAAATGAAAAGTCGAAAAAATAATAGAACGTTGCCAACTACAATTTACAAACTGCCGTATAAAACGCATATTACACGTTTAAAGAGGTAATTCAAAGGCGGTAAATGATATGGGCTGTTTCTATAAGAAAACCTGTACTAGTGACATTTTTTACATTATAAACTATAAATGTCCTGGAAAAATAAGTGTTTTATGTTCATGCAGAAACTAGAAACTAGTACATAGTAATTTAGTAATCTGAGGCAAATCAAATTCTACCATATGATACAATTAAATGTTATTTGTATTTCCCTGGCAACCGAATTTCTAAAGCACCATTCAACACGAGAATATAGAGTCGTACAAATATAGAAACCCGTTATGGAAACCAAAATAGCCAAGGTTAAGTATATTTCAGTAAAATCTTTTTAAACATTTAGATGTATTATGTATATTAGTGATAGCATAATTTGTCCCATAAATACCTTGCAAAATACATGCCATGTACGACAGCGTCATGCTGCTTTCATTGCGTTCTTAACGTCAAGTCTCTTAAATGCCTTCAGTGACTTACTTATAGCAGCGGACCATTTTTAAGGTTATCTTAGATGTTAAAAGAAAAGAAAGCGTTTCATTTACCTTAAAGTATGTGATGAATGGCGATGTCAGAATCCTATTTGAATTTAGATGCGCACTGAGAATCAATGAAATATATACCCGTTCTTCAGCGACTGATAATGGTTTCAAGAAAGGACATGAACCTTAGTGAATTCGTGAATACAGCATAGGTTACTGTTCCATGACACAACCCGCTTCTGTATGCATAATGCATTCATACTGTTCAAGAGTACCGTAATGTGGAGCAATATAAGCCCAAGGGTATGATTTTTGACCCTTAAGTGTTTCATTGACCTTACTGCGATGTGAACATTTGTGTCAAATTTCTTTGAAATCTTTCAAAGGGTTCATGATTTACAGGGTTGACACGAAATTGCTAACGGACGGACGGACAGACAGTCGGACGTTCTAACATATTAGGTTTATAGGGTATTTCTTTCGTCATTTTCTTTTGTAAGCCTATGTGCTACTATCTCCTAAACCTTTAGTTCACGGAATCGAGCTATTGCTTTCTTTTGTTTTCTGTACCGTTAGTTAGCTCCTAATCCCAACATGCATTGGCTCGGACAGACCAACGGACGGACTGGCATCGGCGTCATAACATAATACGTCCCAACGGGCGTATAATAACGAAATGTAACAATACATGCATAATTTTATGCTAAGGCCAAATAAAATTACCTCAAAGATATCTAAACAAACGAAGTCATACAGTATTGGATATGGGTTTGTGTTCGTGAACTATGTTGTGGTGTGGTATGGTTTGGTAAATGTTTTTGTTTGGTCACAAGCCTATTCATACACTGGAACCCGTGATAAATTTCCGCGATTTCAGGAAACACGATAATAATAAATCGTTCGTAAAGCGTCCATGAAACGATAATCGTGTGAAAAACGAGAAACGTGTAAATGAAAATTATTATCCTATTACGCATGCGCACCGTTAAAAGAGAATCAGCGATAAATCAAGGATAAACGTGAAAAGTCTGAATCGTTCATTCAAAGTATAAACCGTAAACTTCCAAAAATTTATTCATTAGCGCTTAAGAATTTAAATTTTAAGTTAAAGTCACAATTTACGTTGGAGTAGCTGCTTATTTTGCCAACAATTAGGGGGAAGTAGATTTTATTTTTTTTTTTAAATAATCTGCGTTACACATTATTTAAATATATGTGTTGAATTGACGGTGTCAACGGAATAAAAATTATTATAGGTTAATGTTTTTTCCAGTCATACTCACACAAATTAGTTAATAAATCTGAATTTGAAGAAAGCTCTACCTCTCGTGTTTATTCATACAGCAGTATGCTATCTGCCAGGGTGGGGGGGGGGGGGGGCATGAAAAAGGTTACAGTCATACTCACACAAATTAGTTAATAAATCTGAATTAGAAGAAAGCTCTACCTCTCGTGTTTATTCATACAGCAGTTTGCTGTGAAAAGGGTTATAGTCATAACATTTTTAGCATGACCAATTAAGGAAACAAATTACTTAAAAAGAAAAGCTCGCCGTGAGTATATAATTTGTATTAAGCCAGATCTGGTTTAAATAATGAATGTATTATTATGTAACTATGGTATTTAAATTAGATTTTTCTCTGTCCACATGAAACACTTCTGTAGAATCGGTGTCATCATGTTTTGAATTACATACTATTTTCTTGAACTGTAAAATCGTATTTTTATTACTGAAGATAGCTTGACACAGAAAATAATAATATTAAAAAGAACAACTCAAGACAGTTGTATGAATACATTACTTTTACTATTAACAATTTTACTATAGCAATCAATATCTGATTTCGTTATTATTATTGTTTGGCAGAAATTGGTCACAGCTTCACATGAATGTCAATATACAAATACATATGAACAGAGACCTAAAACAGTATACTTGAAACAAACAAACTTCTTATTACACAACGTTAAGATATACTGGTAGAGGCTGACCTAACCGCCGAACCTTGGATCAGAATTCCACGGTATATAAAACAGGCATACAGAATAAGTGGCTACTTTAAATGTTTATATACATTGTATGTCAAACAAACACTGTCGTGTCCATATATCAACATGTGAAAACTGCCAATATTCCATATGAAGCTGTAACGACTGAAGGCAAGGAAGGGGTAGGCTGAACTTGAACACATAAGATGTACCCGAAAATATAAAGAAAAAGAACACAGAAAGCATCTAACAAGCAAAATAAGGGACGTGGAGGGTTGGATATTAAACAGCAGCAAATATAAACAATCGAGGATTCCTTCGGTTAAAAGCAAAACAACCCTGGCATTTATTTGCAAACGACCTTCTTCTTCCATGTGCAGAACTGAAAGGACCCAAATGGAGATTAAATCGCAAGTATATTAATATACCAACAAGACATTAGCTAAAACGGGTCCTTACAACAGGATTGGAGCTCCTTCAGTAACAGATTTTGAATGGTTAGCATCAAAAACACGATAGAAAATAAGGTCAGCGGCGGATCTTGATTCTGGGGGCATTTCAGACGGAGATAGTATATAGATGGGATGGGGATTCATTTCCATTAGTAAAACTAAGTGTTACGTATCGTGTTTTTCAATATGGAGTTTCGTTAAGCAGCCGAAGTAATCAGACACTAGGATCGGGATGTTCCGACATTTTCTGTTTACATCATAATTACTTGACACACGGCATGTTACTTCCAACACACATTTTGACGTATTTTTTATTTAATGCTGACGTTGAAGAAATACACACATTTTACCTTCGGTCACGGTCACAACAGAGTTATAACAATTCTACATTGAAACTATTCATCTTGGAAAAAACTTTATAAAATAACGTTACTTATGGCGAATGAAAATAGCAAAACTGTAAATTTCAAAGCGATTTTCTTTTCCGATGAATTAATTTAAGAAATAGAGATACGGGTTATTTGGAAAATGACTGGTCTTATTTTGTCGACATGAACGAGACAAAGATGAGAAATGAAATGAAACATTACACTGATATAATATTCTTTCAAAATATACAGGAATACGGTTGTATCTTCATTTTCAACTGTTTGTGTAAAAATACAATTTTATATCAAATTTACCTATTGTTCTTCACTTTTAAATAATATGGATACTCATGATAGAAAATGCAAACATTTATAAATGCGCTTACCTTACAAAATGTGTAGTTCGTGTCACATTTCCATGCAAATGCATAACACATAATCCTTCGTGTTTTTTTTTTTGTTTTTTTAAATATGGCAACAATTTAAAACACTTTACAATCATAGCACTGAGCGAAAGTGTTTGAAAAATGCAGCTAAACTAAATAAAGGCAGTCAGCTGTTTAGAAGTCAAAGGTTAAATAAAGCTGTGCGACAAGATTTGTCGCATGCCAATTTTGTGTTCTTGCAAATATACTAATAAATGGCTAAATCGATAGGTTTGATAATCCAATCAAACTCAGTCACGACTAATCGGATGCATGCATTCTTACGACGCGTAGATTATGGCTAAAATTGCATTTGTTTTATTTGTTTTTAAATGACTCACATAAGAATGATGAAATAATTTGCAATAATAAATATATATCAGGTCATTTCCAACTATGTTCAGTCCATAACGATCAGCGTGTTTTATGCACTGATTTTAGTTTTTTATGTGAATCATCTAAACGAAAGAAGAAACTTCTTGTTCACCAATTTCTGTTTCAATTGTTAAGTGAAATATAAGATAATAATCAAATAAACTTTTCATGCACCGACCCAGATATTGTCTTTTATTCTTAAAATCTCTAAGATTGATAATTCGTTTTCATAATTTATTGTCCTGTTTAATCAGTTAAACTTGTTATGAAGAAATATTTCGAAAAATATCGGATAATAAGCATGTGGCAGAACCTTCCTGATAATTTTAAGCTTTCCAGGATCTCGTCAAACCGGATATAAAAGTTGAATAACATTTTAATCATTTCAAAGTAAAATAATTTGCAAATTTATTATGTTGACGGCGGCATGTGTGGTTATTATTTTGATTGTTTTGATTGTTGAACGATTCTCGATTAAAGCTCCCCGTTGAAATAACATCTGATCAGACAATCACTAAGATAAACGTTAGTTAAACGGGAAACGGAAAAAAATGTTTGAGAACCATTTTAAAAGCGTTTACAATCGATATTGCACGGAAATGTATCGTGATCTGCACTTTAGTTGCGACAAACTAAGTTATGTAGCGGACAAACTAGTAAATGTACACAACAAAGTGCTTTATCTATATATAGGAAAAGGCATATGACGAACTAATAATTATCATAACAAGGCAGTTTAAACGTTCCATATTCTTGTTCTGATCTCTGATCCCATTTTAATATATATGTTCAAATGTACTTAACTTCATTAGATTGATGTTAAAAAAAATACAGTAAATATAACTTACCATTTTTGCTCGCCTCAATGATTTGTCTCATAACGAAAAAGTATAAAGTTGTCTTTTCAAACCCCGACGTGAAGTAGATTGACGTTGCAAGGCAGATTCCTTTAAATAGGACATCGTTGTAAAGGAACAAGGAAAAACGGTATTTTTTTCCAATTTTATTTCGTTTAATACAAGTTTTGCCGTGTACCAATTTTAGCCTTATATTGGTATACGACTAAAAGGTAGACTCAATACTATCAGGTGGTATTTCGTTTATTTGTAGCTCATGATACTTAATAAGTATCATATGCCAATGAGGATGCCATATACTTATGTAGTTGGACGTTTCAAGGGCGAGTTTTGTTATTGGGACCCTCATTTCAAACAAACAGAAAAAACAGTGCCGGTAACGCGATGGCTGTTTTAATTACATTATTGCAATTTGATTCAATGTAAAATGTTCTTCCTGATATATATTCTTGTGAAATGCATTATTGTGCACGATTATCGAACTATAAATTTTAGAAAGTATTTCATACGTCTTTAAAAAAATTCATTAATTAAACTGTTGTTCCCAAGGCATTTTAACCAAGTGGTAGATATCCTCGTAAAATTATCAATAAAGATGTAATATTATCTTCAACAAGTAATGCCTGTCATATATGTACATAATTTGATAATAGTACAGTCTTATGAAATCAAGCCAAACTTTATTAGACACTTCAAACATATGTTTTTCTATTGTCTTAATTCCCTTCACACTAGGCACTGCAGCTGTTTTGGTTCGTAGACAAACATATAGCTAAGAGTTCTGGTACCATCAGTTACAAATTCGTTTTGCGCCGGTAAAATAGTTTTAATTCATAAACAGTGGTTTTGCTACAGACTGCTCAAGGGTATTATTCATATGTGTTACTCCGTAATTAATGTTGTGTCAGTTTGTGCCTTCTGTATTAAGCTCACGTGTCTTGTAGTATTGGCATAATATCTCAGCTCCTATTGAGGTTATGGCCCCTTAAAGAGCCAAAACAAAATGCTATTTTGGCTTTCGCAGCCAAATAATGATTTCATTTATGGTTTATAGGATACAAGCATGACAAATATCTTTAACAACAAAATATCTTGGATTCCATAATGAACCTATCATATCCAATCGTAGGTTTCGGAGTCACGTTCTTTGATTTTTTTTTATAAAAACTTGCACAGAATGCTATTCTTAATGATCTCTTGGACAAGTTTGAAAATGGGTCATGTGGGGTCAAAAACGAGGTAACCCGGTCATAATCAAAGGAAAAGGTTTGTTAACACTCTAGCGGTCACATTTATGACACTATCTTCATGAGACATGGTCAGAATATTTATGCTGATGATTCCTAGGCCAAGTTTGAAAATGGGCCATGTGGGTCAAAAACTAGGCCCCACACTCAAATCAAAGGAAAGGCTTGTTAACAATCTAGAGGCCATATTTATAACTCTATCTTCATGAAAGTTGGTCAGAATGTTTATCTTGATGATACCTAGGCTAAGTTTGAAACTTGGTTATGTGGGATTATAAGCTAGGTCACCACTCAAATCAAAGGAAATGCTTGTTTTACATGTGTAGTATAGTTAGTTTGTATAACACAACTATTTTGAGGTTTCTTCAATTTATTGGACAGTACCAGTATAGTACGTGTAGAGAAAAACCTACAACATAAAACAGTAATATCATAAACATAGAAAATACAAATTACAATACAACAATAGCAGATGTGAAAAATGCAGATTTCACAAAATAGATCTCTCGCGGTAAATAAGTTATCATTGCATTTAAAAAGAACAAATGCTAAAAAAAATATCTTACCAGAATCGACTAGCAAAGGTACACTTATGACATAGTAAATTGTAAAAGGTAAGGCATTAAATTACTATAGAAAAAATTTTCTAGAGGAACTTGCTTTTACTAAACAAGATTCTCAAGGGCCGGCAATGTTTTTTCGCCCCAAAAATTGTTTTTTGTGATGAAGATAACTGCCCAATAAAAAAAGTTTTTATTCCCCCCAAAAAAATTAATGCCGAGGGACACATGACTGAATTTTGATAATACAAACTGGAGTCGACAAAATATGATAAAACGAAACACGGGGTAAAAACTGATAAACGGAAATACGGATTTATGATCATCGACAAGACCACTTAAAAAAATAAATGCCCTTTTATATTTTAAAATAAAGTGAAACTTGTTTTTCTAAAAAACTCCCCCCTTTGTTGGAATGAACCGACTTTGGAAAAAGAATACATAAGGGAATATCAAAGTACTTTTACCCCCCCGTTAGCTGTGGTAAGAGCTTTGGGTCTAGGGATCGCGGGGTGTGAGTTGATCCTGGGGCGGGGCGTATGTTCTCCTGACTTTTTTTGATAAACGACATTGTGTTGACATCTTTAGTCCCCCCCTTGATTCATGTGGGGAAGTTGGCTTTTACTTGGGAGAACGGGTTTTGTACTGGAAACAGAACCCAGGAAAAGGGGTTGGGTTAACTGCCCCTTTAAACTAACGAAATACGTTGAAAAATGGCCCCTTTTAAAACCCAAAACCCAAAAAAAACAAAAATCAAATACTTTAGTCTGAAATCAAATTAAGAAAAATTTAAAATATTAACTGCAGTGTGTTTTTAATCTACAGTTTCTCTTGAAGTAGTAGTTTGTGGGGATTTACCTCTTTGAATTTGGTAAATCAGCTTCAAAATTTTTTGATAAAATCACAGTATCCCCGTGCTGTATTATAACTGCACGTAACTTTCAGTACTAAGTGCGTTTACAACTGCCGCTCTTTTTTTTAAATACTCCCCGTGCTGTTTAAAATTGCACGCTCACTTTTAATCCACGTGCTGTATTATAAATTGGACGCATACTTTCAAATACTACCGTGCTGATTATCAATGTCGATCAATTTCAGATACTACCGTGCTGTTTATAAACTGACGCTCAACTTTTTAAATACTCACGTCCGTTTATAATTGGCTATACTTAAAATACTCCGTTTTTTTATCACTTGCCCGTCTTTTTTTTAATATCCGTCTGTATTTCAATTTGCCGTAATTTTTAAATACTACAGGGGCTGTATTATCAAGGACGCTTATTTTAAACTAAAAGTGTTTTGATTATAAAATGCATGATCAACTTTCAGTTACTCACGTGCTGTATTATCAGCTGCCGCTCAACTTTTTTTCTCAGTGCTTTTATAAATTGACGCTCAAATTTTTAAATCTCCGTGCTGTTTTAATTGCACGCGGAACTTTTAATCTCATGCGTTTTTCAATTGCACGCTAAAACTTTCTATACTAACGTGTTATTATAACTTGACGCTATACTTTCAAATACTACCGTTTAATTTATCATTGTGCTCATTATTCAAATCTTATCGTGCTGTTTTTTTTTCTTTTTTTTGATTAAATTTATAAAAGAAAATCAAAAATTGTTTGTTAAAAAATAATATAGAATTACAACGTATAAAAATAAGAGAACAATGCTAGAGAAACGGTTTAAAAGGTGAACTTTGGCAAAATAAGGTTTTAGTTAGTGGGGAAGAAGAAAAACAAAATCCTTTTAAATAAACAGAAAGGAATTATCAATTTTAGGATGTTAGTTACTTAAAATTTGTTCCATGTAAATCTTATGTCCTCACTGGGACACCAAGGCGATCCCTAATTGGCGATAGTCGTTCCTGCGTGGTAAACTTTTCTGAAATGTAGGACTTTTCGAAAACTATAAGAAAAAGGTGTAAAAGTTTTTTTCCAAAGTTCCTACCAACGTAACATGGCGGACTGCATTTTAAAGATTCTAGTAGTTTTTAACCAAATTTACACCTTAGACATTCGCATTCTAGACTTATTCACAAGCAGATATCGAACAACAATTAAATTGTAAAAACGCTTTTGATTGGTCATAAAACAATAAAGGTGAAAAAAGTTTTTGACCAAGTTTAAAAATGTTTAAATTTACGATACCATTATGGTCGTTTAAAAATTTTCCCCCGGGAGAAGTTTTCACCCGGTCCTTAAAGCGTTTTCCCCGCTTCGTTTTTCTGCAACGTTTGGATTCGATACCCCTTTTTTGTTGCTTTAATTAATGCACGTAAACATAGGGGTTCCTTTGTTCGAGTGAGAAATTTCTACAAAATTTCAAATTTTCTAATTTTTAATCAATATTAACACGATTTTTATAAAAATCAATAAAAAATAGAAAAAAAAAAAAAAACAACAACAAGAGAAAAGGTGAAATATTTTCGCGCGTCTATTGAAAGGCAAGTATTTTCACGCGGGGAAAATATTTATGAGGGGCCTGCAATTTTTTATTGTGGGTGAAAGGTCTAAAGGTAAATACGACTAGCTTCTACTGATTTAAAACATACCCTTCGATTGTTGTGAATTAAGTTTTTGTACTTTTAGTAGTTTTAACCGCCACCCCTTTTTTAGAGCAACTTTAAAAAACCGTTTTTTTATCCCCAATAAAAAGTAAGTAGACTCGCCCAGTTAATCAAACTAGAGCATAATCAAATGTTTTATATAGAGCGCTTACTTCACCCGATTACATTCGGAACTTTTCACGCGTTTTTGGGTTTATCGTTGTTTAACTGGGATTTTGACCGTCCAAAAATGCTGGAAAGGTTTTTCTCATGTTTTTATTTTTTTAAATAAAAATGTTTGCTTTTATTGTTACCACGTTTTTTTCCCCCTTGCCTGAAAAAAAAAAGTTGAGTTTGACATGTTCAGACATTTAACCAAAAACAAAATTTTTTTCCTGCTAAACGAAAGATGATATGTCCCATGCGGGGGTCCGGGGGGGGGGGGGGGGGTGGAGGTGGGACCGGGGGTCGGACCCCCCCCTTGGAAAACTTAAAAAAGGAAAGAAGACAAGAAGGAAGAAATGTTTTTTGAAAAAGGCAACATTTTTGGGGCATGTAAAGTATTGCGGCTGCTGCTACAACGACCCGCATAATTATATTTTTTATTAAAAGAAACTAAGAATTTAACCTTTTAAGATGCTTGATTTTTTCATTTTTCCAAATTTAAAAGGGTTAAATCCCCTAAAACTGTTCCGAATGCAAAACATGAATGCTCAATTTTAAAATTTCCCGGGGGGGGGGGGGGGGGGGGGGGAGGGGGGGGATCGGCCCCCCTGAGAAAATTGGCTGGGGGTCCGTGCATGGTCACTTACATGCCGTACGGGACATTAGGTAAACTTTCTTTCCTCCCAAAAATGACAATTTCGCAATTCTGCCCCGGTTTTTGGTACAAATTTCTGGCCGCGAAAAAACCCTTTGATTTGTGTACATTGCAAAACAAGTTTTTTTTAAGTTCCAAAAGGGTTTTCCTTTTCAAATGAAAGACGAAAAATTTTAAAATCTTCTTTGTAAATTACATCATGCCCCCAAATGATCTTTGGGAAATTTTCGATCCACGAATCAAAAGTTTCGAAATATTGGGGAAATATAAATTTTGATACTTTTTCAAAAGCAAAAAAAAGAATGTTTTGTCAAAAAAAAAAAGGTGTTTTTGGGGCCCTCCAAAATGAAAACTGTCTTATTATCCCCAAATTAAGTACCAGTGGCACTTTTCAATGGTTTCAAAGATACTAAATAAAAAAAACACTTTTTCTATTTTTTCAGAGTTCAAACGGTGAAAAATTTTTTTTGGGTTTGATATGTAAATCCCTTATGATGCAGATGTTTTTTTCATGGTGGAAAGTTTTAAAAATGAAAATTTGCAGCAAAATATTGACGAAAAAGTCTTCTTTGGCATTTTTAAAATAAAAAAGGGAAAAAATTTTGTTAAACAAATAAGCCCTAGTTGTTAAACTTGAAATTGAATTGAAACTTAAAAATAAAATTTTTTTAAGTTCAAAATTTCGTATGGGTTTTAAAGATAATCAAGGAAAACCCTGCTTTTGGGGGATGGGGGCGGGAAGAGTGATACTAAAAAGTCTTTCACGGTGTTTCTACCCGTTACAGTTTATATTTTGGGGTGATGCATTTTTCTTTGTTTTTTGATTTCAGTAAAAACAGTTTTGCTAAATAAACAAATTTTGGACATACCCTTTACGGCAATATAACATTTAAATAGCCAACAGCCCCTTTCACCGAGATTTTTGTATAAGCTGAAAGAAAAAATTTTTTTGGTAAATAAACTTTTGTAAATTAACATTCTTCGGGAAAAGATCACGCATGTGAATGATGTCTTTTACAAAAAGAAATTACACCGTACAGTATTTTAAATTTTAAAAAATTTTTTAAATTGGTTTTAAAAATAATAATAATAATAAATAATAAAAAATTTTAGCGGCGTAAAGCGAACCCATAGTTGGGGGGGGGGGAAAATTGGGGGGCGGCCAACAATCCCTTTAAAAAGATTTTCCTTGAAACCAAAAGGAAAAAAAAATAAAAAAAAAGGAAAAAATTACAAAAAAAAAAAGACATGTATCAAATCCTATCAGTATACCTAAATGCTCTCCCTAATTGACTTTTTTACCTTTATCAAATTTTTGAGAAAATAAATTTTAGTGGGCAAATGTGGGAAGGGCCTAACCCTTTTGCAGCCCCCCCTCACAAAAATTTGGGGGGGTGACCCCCCTGCCCACCCCCTTCTCCAATCTAAACGTATCCATTTTGTATTTAAATTTTTTTTTGAAATGTATTTTTTAACAATTGTTGTATAAATCACAATACAGTTTAAAAACGGACCTACCTCCACCCATTCTGTAGATCCTTGGCCCCTTTCCTCCGTCCCCCGTGCACAAAAAGATCATCGAGTGGTCGCCATCTTCCTGTATTTACACAAAATATTATAGAGAGATTTTTTCCCAAAAAGAATTTGAATGTTTGAATTTTTAAAACATATTTTTACGGAGTAATATCTATAAATTGTATATTATATGTATCGAGTAAAGCCTGAATTAATATTAAAAAAATGATAGTCTTAGTGTGTTGATTCTCCAAATACTTTTTCTTGATTGGAACATACTTAAAATTGTACCTTTATTTCGAAAAGATAGGCATGGCCAAATACAGAAAGAGAATGTCATATGGATCATTGGCAGATCGTTTGAAAGAAAGTGCCGGCTACAAAATTATTGAATGAATACATCATTCGTATTGATTACGGTAAATAAAAGCTTTCCTGATTTGACGAGTTCACCCATAGCCCTGGCAATTTTCCATTAACAGCTGTTCCACTGGATGGATCGAGGCCTCCGAATACCCCGCATCTCTATGTTACCAAGTAGTACGTATCGA
Organism: Mercenaria mercenaria; assembly: GCF_021730395.1. Classification (NCBI taxonomy): domain Eukaryota; kingdom Metazoa; phylum Mollusca; class Bivalvia; order Venerida; family Veneridae; genus Mercenaria; species Mercenaria mercenaria. The sequence goes on along the minus strand of NC_069361.1, from coordinate 22,931,241 downwards.
TTTTAAATTTTAAAACAACAAATATCAGGCACATATGCACTTCGTAAGGGTTGAAAAGTTGGCCCTAGTCCAGTCTCTAAAACATTTTCCACACCATGCACATTATTATTACTGCATAAAGGGGGGACGCAGACTTTGAAATTAGAAAAAAGTGGGTGGGTATATAAAATTTATCTGAAAAAAAAGTACAAAGTTTTAGTACATGAATGGATACTGTTTCCACTGTTATTAGTACACAAGGAATGTCACTAAAATAAGATGAAAAACTCAAATAAGAAAGTTATTTTTGAATTACATACGACTTATTGTGTACATTCAAAGTCAACAATTAATAATTTCTTCTGTGAAAATAATAGCACTTTACCTTGTCCAAACATTTATCAATATCCTACAGATTCTAATTTAAAGAAAAATTGTGAAATAAGTTCATTATCTTTATTTTCATTTTGCATATGTAAGCTAAAACACAGTATATAGTTTGTTTACAAAGTAGTGCATATGAAAAGATATAATGGTGGTCAAAATATGCCACATTCCAAAACTATAAGAGTATATTCACATTAAACATTATTATTACAAAAGTCGAGTTGCTTGCAATAAGGGCCTTAGAAATGATTCCATTTTAATTTTCTTTTGGGTATTTCAAATGCAATTTTACTTAAAATATCAAAACACATTCAACAAATTTTTTGAAAATGTATTTCTTAAAAAAAAGGTATGAATTGGTTGAGAGGTTGAATCAATTGAATATGTACAAAATAACTTTCAAATCTCTTTTACAAAACTTACTAATACACAGCAGTCAATGATCAAAACTCGACAAAAACACAATTATCCTCACTTTTATGACATTTATAAGGTGTCCTTGAATTCTCCACCATACATTTCATAACTCTTTTTCCGCGAGTTGCACGAGACAGCTGTCATTCACATCAAAAATCGGGGTCAGACAAGTTGTAAATGCAATACCATCTAAACGTACATAATTGATAATGCAGTTCAAGAAGAAAAAAAAAACTTGATCTCAAAACGTAAGTATAATTTTGTAATAACAACTACACTTACAATGATCTGAGTACAGTCGGTTTATATGTGATTTTTATTAATTCATTTTGTATTTTGATCGTTGACAAAATTTATAACGGAAGTGCCTCATAATAAAAGCGGAAATGACTTCGTTTTCGGAAATAGCCACTGTAATTTAATATTTTTTTGATTATTTTCAGATATTGAAGACAATTTTTGAATAGGATCATTATTCGATAAGAAATGATAAACATCGACAGTTTTTAATAAAATCATACACGTGCTGACACCTAAGTTGTCTCCCGTTGATTATTAGAGTTACCGTTCCTCCAGCGCAGTAATACTTTTTGCAGTGAATCGCCGAGAAGTCGTGGAAAAATAAAAGCCATGTAAATAAACTAAATTTAACCACTTTTTCAAGATCAATTTTAAGTGATCGACGTTATGCATTTAGCCCACCAGACCACTGTAGCATCTTAGATACCTGTACTAAGGTATTCATTTTGTAGAATGCCATGTTATGCCCTTGCAATGCTAATCCCTCTCTGATGATTTGTTTACTTTTTTTATCAATAAGAAAGATGGCATCGATCCCGAGTTGACAAGAGTTAGAAAGAAAAACTCAGAAGTACAACATTATTTGTTGCACTGGTATTGTAAAAAACCTGTTTTTTTCCTTATACTAAAGCTAAATATTTTGTGTTGGATGTACTTTCACAAAGACTTCTGTCTTCTTATTACATTCATAGTACTACATCCTTATCCACAAAGTACTAAATATTATAGGTGTCCACGAGTATTATATCAATATAGGAATATGTTTTTTATCTTCCCACCATCAATTTCTTAGTAATTAAATATGCACCCCTTCCTTATTTCTGCATGAACTGTGAAAGTAGCAATATGCGTCCCCTTAAATATGTTTACTATCATGGTGCAGAGTGTCACAAGTTAGTTTTATTACATGACTCCATATAAAAATAACCAGTCCGTAATGTGTTTGTTATGCCCGGCCTATATTCAACGCATGGCTAATATGTAAAATTCTGAAAATGAAGTTTGTGAACTTTTAATTTTGATGTCATGACCGTAACGCATTCAAATAATTTTTTAAATTTATGACTACATACAAAGAATTATTAAATGACGTTGGACTAAATTTAATACATATTTATTACAATGACATTTCAAAAAAAAAGTAAAACACAAAGTTTTTCTCCCTGTTGACCTGAAATTTGATTATGTTTTCTTTATGACACGAGATATGATGTCCCTAAAATGATGCGTAAATCAACTGGAAACCCGCCTTTGGGAAAGGTAGGTGAATTTCTTTATACTATATTAGGATGAAAAAAAGTTGCTATGTACTGTGATCAATACCCGGTATTATTTTATGTCTAATTAAAATTATATCCACCTGGTTTAAAATGATATCTTGTTATTTAGTATTTTTTTACAAGCAAAGCGTACAAAGCAAATACCAAAGGGGAAAAGGCCAAACTGACTAAGCCGCTTTCCCCGGGTTTGAATTATGTGCTTTAAGTAGAGATGAATTTGTTACAAATCCCTTTTTAAAATGCATATTATGTTATAATTAAGTAAAATTCTAGGTAATTCAAACATTCAAACTGTCCTATGATAAAAGCCTTTTGCGTTATAATTAAAACTCTGGCCTCGCCTCACTAATACATGTACACAGAATAAAATATTCAACTTAGTTGATATATATCTCATGAAAAAACATTATGTTCATTTTATCTGTCTTGAAGTACCAAAAGATAAGGGTCTGACAAAACTCATTAGTTAAGTATTAAATTATTGATTCTAGGGTTTATGCTTGTGGCGATTTCAGTTATAGCCCACGAAAAAATGAGTTGTCAAAAATCCTTTTAAGACGATTCTTGTGAAACTTTGTGAAACAGTCGTCGTGTTACATACCAGTTGAATAGTCCCTGTTATAAGTAGTGATATTTCTGCTACAAAACTGGTTGAGTATTTCCGGTTGTGCTACAGGTAGTGATATACTGACTACATTACCTGGTTATTGGGTTGTAACTAACATTTACCTGGTTCAAATTCCCCTTTAATAATGCCTATAGTGTTTTAAGTAGTGACATTTTGGTTACTAGTTGACACCTTGATGTGGGCTTTCCTGGAATGTACATGATATTCAGTAAGTTGTAGTAGTAGACAATATTTTACATTTCATCCAAAAAAGTCTACACGGGCAGACAGCATAACCTACATCAATTGTTTTTAATGGAAAGTATGTAAAAAAAATAATTTGATAAGTAAATACGGATGCTAAATACTTATAAGAACTTTATATATATTACCATCCCCGATGTTTGAAAACTATTTCCAAATCTGTTGTTAATTTATTCCACCTCGCCAATTTTCTGGAACCATCTCGCCACCGAGTTTCCTATAGATGTTGAACAAAGATTAAGGATGGGAAATTTAAAAAATGCAGAAGGGAAGGGCAGTGGGAGTCTTAACTAATCTATATAAGAATTTTCACTAAAGCATTATCTCTAGTCTAATTTAAGATTTACATATTGTTATGTTAAAGAGAAAACTGTAATTGAGTTTTAAAAAATGTTTTCATAAAAGAGCTAAGGGAAAGTCATAATCATAATTAACAAATATACCTAAAATGCTATCTATCTGAAAGCCCGTGTAAGTTTTGCCATTTTGAATTGTCTTTGTGTATACATTTAGTTATTTTCGGAATGCATTATTTTTATTTATACACGACTCAAATGCCAATTAATGATAATCGCTTGTGTCTATGTAAATGTGTATACCTCATCAAATTTATAGCAATGCCATAACCGATAGGGTGGCAAGGTATGCTGGGTAAGTAGTTCTGGGGATCTAACTCACGGTAGGCTGTCTCTGAAACAGGTTGAGAAAATACAAAAAGAATATATTCAATTTCAGAAAAAAAACTTGTCTCAAACAAAATCGTAAATTGCATATTCACGACCGCTAGCCATTCGTCTACTAAGTTTCTCCATGCTGTACATTAATTTGTACCTGCTTAAAATACGTGGATGCACAATATTCATAATTATATGTTTATTTAGAGACAATGAATGACAATATTAAAACAGATGCGGTAATAGAGACCCATCCATACATTTTAATCTTATATATGGAGTAAATTACCAATGGCAGGATAGTCGGCTGTCAAAGGATCTCCATCGCCAATGTACACTGTTCCTCGCTGTGTTCCAGATGGTGGTAGCCACCAATCGTGTGGGTAAACATTTGTAATATCACCATCTGTTACGTCTTCCGGGTCAGAAAACAGAATAACTCCAATAGCACCTCTCAGTTCCGCAAGGTGCACCTTTATGAATGTAAGTATATACAATCAAACTGGAAGTATAAGCTTCAGTGAAAACTTCTAAGAATTCCATTCTGAAACATTCAAGTCTACAGTCATATCAAGCATACAATATTTTGTACGGAGGCACATTTTTGCATCAGTATTGATCATGAAAAGGGCGCTATATAAATCTGGTATAATAATGATAATAATAATAATAATTATAAAAATAATAATAAAAGTGAAGGGGGTGAAGATGTAATGTGTCATTTTGATAACAATTTGGCATTTACTATTCATATAAAGAAAAAAAGTAAGTACTTACACAATCAGTGGCTATTCAAAATGTAATAATCATTACGAAACGTGTTAAAGTGCTTATTACATTGTAAAATGGACATCACACCCGTTTTGTAATTAAGGATGTACGAGCGAATTTTTTCTAACGTTAAGAATTTGTTCATATCCTGTGAGCTTGAAGAACATTATTTTCTTAGACAAACAAGAGCAGAGAAAACATAGGTCACCAAATTCGTTTTAATTTTATAGGGTATTTTCTTCACCCACTGTTTACGCATTTCTGAAATTTTGTAAAATTGAAAAAATGTTAGTACTTCATAAAACATATAATATCCTACTTAATCTTATAGGGATTTCAGGTCTTACAGATTAATATGAATATATGATGATGTCAGTATTATATAAGCATAAATGTCACTAACAAATCTCTTTAATTTTTACATGTTGACATAATTACCCCACCCACTTTATTTTCAATGGAAAAAACGTATTTAGATCTACAAAAAAAATTCTGACGTTAAGATTTTCAAAATATTTTGCAGCATTAATGACACACAAAAATGCTTCAAAATGGAAAGAAAAAAAGTTGGGGTCACCGTGCATCTAAGAGATTTATTAAGAAAAAACTGTTAAAAAGTGGTGAATTTTGATATTTTTTGTTCTTTTTTTTATTTATATTTTCTAGATAATATAAAGTGCTACCTTGAAAACTTTTATTTTATTTATAGCTTAACATTATATGTATCAGTCAGAAAAATATCAAAACCAAACCTGATCTACTTTAATAGATATTTGAAATTACCTACCCCTACCCCATTGTAAATCTTACATCAATTTTAGGCAAATGCCAGCCAAAAATAAGGTTGAAATTTTTGTTTTGCAAAAAGCATAATGTATTTGGTTAAATGGTACATTATTAGCCATATTTTAATTATTAAGCATTAAATTTTGGCAAAACTTTTGTTAGAAAGTAATATTCGAAGAAACATTTTCCAAAATGGCGGATATCCTGAAAAAAAAAAACGCTCGTACATCCTTAAGCTGCAAAATATAATAAATTTCTGAGTTTGTAGAAACGCATATGTGTCATAGTTCTAAGGTTCACTATGTAAATAAGTGAAGATGGGAAGATGTAATTTGTCATACTTATGACAATATGGCTTTACCCATTTACATAAAAGTAAAAAAGTACTTACAAAATCAATTTGGATACTCAAATTGTAATAATTATTACAAAACGTGTTAAAGTGTTTATTACAATGTGAAATGGGCGTTGCAACCCTTTTTGTAATAAATGTGCAAAATGTAATAAATGTCTGAGTTAGTTGGAATGCATTTGTTTCATAGTTTTAAGGTTCACTATGTGAATAAAAGTGAAGGATGTGAAGATGTAACGTGTCATACTTATAACAATTTTGGCATTGATATAAAAGTTTAAAAGAATGTTCTTACAAAATTAATGTGGATACTAAAATTGTAAAAGGTATTACGAAACGCGTTACAATGCTTGTTACATTGTAAAATGGAAACCACAACCCGTTTTGTAATAAAGTTGCATAATGTAATAAATTTCTTAGTTAGTTGAACCGCATTTGTGTCATAGTTTTAAAGTTCACTATGTGAATAAAAAGAAGGAGTTGAAGATGTAATATGTCATACTGATTACGCTTTGGCATTTACTATTTACATAAATTTAAAGTAAAAAAAAACATACCAAGTACTTACAAAATCAATGTGGATACTCAAATTGTAATAATCATTACAAAACTTGTTAAAGTGCTTATTAAAATGTGAAATGGACATCGCAGCCCGTTTTGTAATAAAGTTGCAAAATGTAATACATTTCTAAGTTAGATGAAACGCATTTGTGTCAGTGTTCTAGGGTTCACTTTGTGAATAAAAGTGAAGGATGTTAAGACGTAATGTATCATACCTATAACAATTTGGCATTTATTATTTACATAGAAGTGAAATAAAACAAAAAAGTACTACTCAAATTGTAATAATTATTACCGTACGTGTAACAGTGCTTATTACACTGTGAAATGGACATGACAACCCGTTTTGTAATTAAGTTGCAAAATATGATAAATTTCTGAGTAAGCTGAAACGTATTTGTGTCATAGTTCTAAGGTTCACTAAGTGAATTAAAGTGAAGGATGTGAAAATATAATGTGTCAACCATATGACAATATGGCATTTACTATTTACATAAAGGAAAAAAAAAACAAGTACTTTCAAAATCACTGTGGCTACTCAAATTGTAATTATTATTACAAAACGTGTTACAGTGCTTATAACTATGTGAATCGGACATCACAACCCGTTTTGTAATAAAGTTGCAAAATAAGGGTCACTATGTGAATGAAAGTTAAGGATGTGAAAATTTACGAGGGATGATCAATAATTACGTAGACTGGCATAACTTTTTTCATAGTATTTGCAACATGTTGAAAATGGTACCATTTGAAAAAGTAAACCTTTTTCTATTGACTGACTTGATTAGATTAGCATGACGTAGCTCTGTACGAAATAACAGTATATAATGCAACCATAGTAACGCGCTACCGGCCCAGGTGGCATTTTTTCATACGCATGCTGAAATAAAACCTTAATAAAATAAATATCAGCCTCAGAAATTCTAAAAAAATATCCACGATTCTGTTTGACGACGTTTGCGACACGTTATCTGAAAATATGACGTCATTTGGCCGTTGCATTGTAAAATAAACAAGTTTTGCTCTACGACAGTGACGCATGCTATGAATTTAAAAATGTCACAAGAACGTTTGGAAATTCGCGAAAACATTAAATTTTGCAAAGAAATGGACAAAACACAATCAGAAACGTATAAGCTACAGAAGCAGACACGGAGAGAAAACTGCGTTTGCCGTGCGCTGGTATTTAAGTGATTTCGACGCTTTTCTGATGGCCGACAGACCCTTGAAGACGAAACCGGTCGTGGACGGAAGTCAACAATCGGACCGTAAGCCGCGACGTCAATAGAAGACAAACTGAAAGCGGACTTTCAGAATGACCGTATGGGGGCTGCCAGAGGCTGCATATGTCAGCTGTGGAACCGCACACAGCATTCTGACCACCAAATTAAACATGCGGAAGGTATTTAGCAGTGTTCACTTCTCTTGTACAATGATATTTAATATACAGTAGTTAATAGTACTTTAATATTGGATGGGAGAATATTCAGATTGCTACAAATTATTGTGATGAACACTAAAATGTTATTAATTTTCCCAAGTTGGGCCGCAAGCAGTTAATATTTATCATTTTCAAAATCACAAAATTATATTTTATTATTCTGACAGCCAATGTACATGTATTTCAGGTGCACTCGCGCTGGGTCCCGGAGTTGAAGTCCCACCTCAATGGTTGCCGATCTGAAAATTTACGGAAGCTACAGATGGCTGCAAACGCATTGATACGTCAGTACCCGGCTGAGTACTATTGGGAGATCATCTTCAACCAATAGCCAAAGAGACATGAACGCTCTTTACAATGTTCTTGGTGCCTACTTTGAGACGTATCTCGAGCACATTTAGGATAGACGACGTCGAACTGATCACGACGCGGGCCGGCAGCGCGATAGTGTGCGTTTTCAAGTCGCCGTCATTTGATGTTGGAGAGACAGATATTTTTGATATTTACAGACATAATAGAGGATAGAACAACGTTTTTACTGATATATTTTTATTAATGCTTGTCTTATACTATTAAAGATATAGAGTAAGTCTACGTAATTATTGATCTTACTGTTCATATAAAGGTTAAAACAAAAACAAGCACTTACAAAGTTAATGTGGGTACTCAAATCGTACCAAATATTACAAAACGTATTACAGTGCTTATTACAATCTGAAATTGACACCACAATCCGTTTTGTAATAAAGTTGCAAAATGTAATACATTTCTGAGTTAGTTGAAACGCATTTGTGTCATAGTTCTAAGGTTCACTATGTGAATAAAAAAGAAGGATGTGAAGATGTAATCAGTCATACTTACGACAATTTGGCATTTACTATTTATATAAAGAAAAAAGCAAGAACTTACACAATCTAAAAATAATAATAATAATAAAACAAGCACTTACAAAATCACTGTGGCTATTCAAAATGTAATAATTATTACAAAACGGGTTACAGTGCTTATTACATTGTGAAATGGACATAACAACCCGTTTTGTTATAAAGCTGCAAGAAATAATGAATTTCTGAGTAAGTTGAATCATTTTCATTTTTCACTGATGCGGATTACACTTGACTGCAAAAGAATATGAATTATGAATAATAGAAAATTCCAAGAAAAAAAATAAAAATAAAATAAAATACAATCCAGTTAAGATAAAGATGTACATAAATATTTACAGGATAATAAAGACATATAAATTCTATCATTATAGAATAAAAAAGAAGTCTGGAAACATCACAGAACTATTTGACAGTTATACACCATAGATATCGTGACGTCATGAAATTTTGACGCCATAGTGCGCTGCAGTTAAAACTGCGCGGGTAAAATGGACATAATTTGATTAAACCAATGAAAATACATAAATAAAGAAAATTTATTGTTTTCAATGTAAGATCTAAATACATTTCACTCACTTTCGCCACTCGTGAAAATATTTAATTATTGTGTTCACTTAGTGAAATATATTTCGATCTTACACTGAAACAATCAAATATCTTCCATTTAATTTTCTACCTCATGATACATGTTTTGTAACCTTACAGTTTACCACCATTGACATATGAGCCATTCCATGAGAAACCTGCATAAGTGACATGATATAAGTATTTCATAAGAAAAAGGTTAAAGTACGGGGAATTAGAACCTATTTATTGCAATTCAGTTATCTAAGCAAACTAATAAACTGCCATATTCTGCAAATAAATCTTATTTATGTTGTGACGGCAGCCAAAATTATAAACCGCCCATGCACCAGATAAAAGGCCCTTGTTAGAACCAAAAATACACGGTTAATTTTCTGTGCAATGTTGTCAAACTGTCTCTAAATATTCAAAATGAATAGCGAATAATTTGTCGTATAAATGTAATCAAATACACACGCCATGCACGACGCCGTCATACTATTTTCAAAACTTGCTTTACATCATGTCTCTAAACGCGTTTTCATGCTGCAAATATGGCCAAATAAGTAGCTTAAAACTGGTAGCAGGTGGTCTATGAATGTGCACATCAACTTCTGCATACCAAAATGTTCGTAAGAATATGTAGTTTTCAGAACTGCCTGATGCCAGTTTCTAGTCACTGGACAAAGTCCTCAAATTCAAGATGGCCGCCAACATGGCCGCTGATACATGTAAATGATACCCAATGCATAAAATTGCAAAATAAAAGCATTTAACGGTTGTAAATTAATTTGAAGTTAATATACAAATGTTGAAGTTATAAATCTGCAAAATTATACGCATTTATCGATATGAAATACAACTTTTTGACACATTTTATACCAATTTTACAAGGACTTAAATGTGATGACTACTATTTTCTTGAACATACGGTCAATATACTTTGTTTGTATTCCTCTATTTACTGTTGTTCCTCACACAATGCAATCCCGTGTTGAACAAGTGATAATAAATTGTAATAACATTATTATTTTGTTAAAGGATACATTCAAATTATTGATAATATATATATAAGTGGGTGGAGTAATTCAATATAGAATATATCTAATAACTGGTAAAATAAAAAAATAAAGTGATAATCATCTTCAGTTATGTATACATCCTACCATAGTTTCATTATCAAAACAATGTATAAAGTACGAAATATGTATTTAGACGAAACGTACCAAGTTTATTAAAAAAATGGCCGCCAAGATGGCTGCCGCAACGGCAGCAACACCTTTGAAGAATATGCTATAGCTTGTTGATTTCTTTGCGTTATAACAGTCGTACATATACTGATTATTTAATTGCATTGTGATTTATAGAGTAAACTGTAATATTTTTTTGACATTTATAAAACAAACGAAACAGAACATAGGTATATACATCCATACCAGATATAGGTTATAAATGTAAATATTCATATACAAATGTCTAATAAATGAATCTTTCCCCTACACCAAATACACAGTGAATGAACACTTCTTAATTAAATTACATAGATCAAGGGAAACTTTCCCTTACACCAAAGTTACAGGAAATAACGAAATTGTCCACTCTTCTATTGGAAATACAGGGCCCCCGAGTATTTTTGGCTGTGAGGGTCAAAACACCCGTTGTGCACGTTCCAATAATTTCTGCCACTGTTTGGGCAGTCATGCCCAACAAATGTGGGCTGCCAAATCTGGAAACACCATGGGACAAACTGCCCAACAAATGTGGGCTACAAAATCTGAAAACCCCATGGGACAAAATGCCCAACAAATGTGGGCTGCCAAATCGGAAAACCCCATGGACAAAATGCCCAACAAATGTGGGCTGCCGAATCTGAAAACCCCACGGGACAAAATGCCCAACAAATGTGGGCTGCCAAATCTGAAAACCCCCATAGAACAAAATACTGAGCATTCGACTCCAGCATTAACAAACTATCGGGAATTTATTATTTCCAGTCGGTGACCTGGTGAATACTCAACTGGCCTGGACATTCCCTGCCAACCATGTGGTAAATGCAGGGAGAAATAGATCCTTGAGAACATACACTATACAAAATGGTAACCTCCTTGGTTTAATATCTTACATCATATACAATTTACAAGGGTAACTCTCCTTTGTTATACATCCTAAACTGACCAATCATAAAATAGGCAATTCATGTACATTATATACAATTACAAGTGTAACCTCCCCTGCCCTATATATTCTGAACTGATCGGTTGTAAAATTTCACCTACATCATTACGGAAATGACGTCAGATAAACAAGTCAACATTTAAAAAGCGTAACGTAAAAAAGTAAGATTTTAAGTGATTAAAAATACAAAACACTTTATTAAAATATTAAAGTGTCATCATTTAAAAGAGAAATTTAATACAAACAACCAGACGTAAATTTTATGTTTAAAAGTGAAGGCAAATTGAAACAATGACAGAAAATACAGTTACGGATTCAGTGCCACACATTGAAAACGATGAAATGAACGATATCGTTCCGGTAGGGACAGCTGAAACAAGAGATTACAGCCTAAATCTAGACCGCACTACAAAGAAGAAACTTTTTGCAGCAGAAAGAGATAATTATCAAATAACAGAAACCGGAGGGGGCATCAAAATTTCGTTCAACGCAAAATCGTACTCGACACTGAAATCAACCGCAGGTAACTATTTTGTATCTCAAGGAAACTGTTACACATGTTCACATTTACCAGTGTTTGACAAAAAGGGGAACTTGGTTGAAGAAAAATATAAAATATCGAACGACAAAACCCATCTTTACACACTTAATTTATATCATACTAAATGGTCAGCATTAGTCAATGGAAAGAATGCTCGGCGTTTTACTGAAATAGACCTCCCAAAACTGTTACATGTTACAGAGTCGGAAAGGTTTTTAGACAAGAGTTTCGATCAGATCATACAGACCTAAAAACTGTTTACAATTTGGAGAACAGCTATGCAAATATTCATGACCAATCTACAGTAAGTGAACAAATAAATGTTAACGTTAGTTCTCAAAATGTTGAAAATGATATCGGCGTGTATGATATTAATAATGACAAGGTATTATGCATGCTAGCAACTATCCATGAAAGTGTGAACTTATTGCGTGATACCCTAGAAAGTCACATGCAAATTACAGACAGAAATTTTGGTCAACTTCGTGATGAAATACAGTGTATAAAAAGTCATGTGACATGCGTAAGTGAACAAACAAAAACGGAAATTGATGAAATAAATGCTGTTACAAATACCATGAAACAAAACATCAAACAGAATCATGAATCACTTTCACGAAAGCTGCAGCAAACGATAGATGGTGTCAAAAATATGCCAGTGCGGCAACAGAAACCGAATGAAACTGAAAATCAGTATACGAGTACAAATATTTCACAGCAATACGAAACACCAAAAAGAGAAAAGACTCTTATAATTGGTGATTCTATAATACGAGGAATTCAATCAAAGGGATTGAAGGATTACGTGGATATAAACAAAGGCAGTGGTGCTAAAATTGCAGATTTATCAGACAGACTGAATAGGTTAGATACACGTCACTATGCCAACGTCATTATACATATTGGCGGAAATGACGTCAGTGGCGGTAAATGTGATGAGACGTCGTACCAACAGCTCTCAGACCTAACAAGGAAACTTCAAGATGAACATTGCAAAGTATACCTTTGTACTGTCTGCCCAAGACAAGATGTTGATGTAAGCATTTTTAACAGTAAAGTACGTACTATCTGTCAGGAAACTGGGGCTACATTAATTGAGACTTACCAGGCATTTATCTACGGCAATGGAGATACGGTTAAACAGTACTTTTCAAGTGATGGTATTCATCTCAACAATTACGGTTCAAGGACTTTAGTAGCGACGATAAATAAATACGCTACAATAGTGAAAAACAGTCAGCGTGCTTAAAATGCATCCATGAAACAACCTGCTTCTCGGCGTTCATTTGCTAATAATAATATTCGAACATATGGAAACAAACTTCAGCAACACAATAGGGCGTTTTGCTTCAAATGTGGGATGGTTGGCAACCATTTGACTCCTGATTGTAGGGTGCAGACAACAAATTCTATGTATTACGAAGGAAGACGTGAACAACAGAGGAGACAACTATGGGACTACGAAATGCCCGGAAGTGACTATATTTTTCCTGGAGAGGGTAGTCACGGAAGTTTTAAACATTAGGAAAAATCTGACAGATGCTCAAACTTTGGCAACTGGACCAATCAGCATACTTTAGATAATAATAGTAAATATACTTATAATGAGGTAAATTTTAATATATTGAAACAAGATTTTTGTGAAGATAAGAAATAACTCATATATACATCGAAATAGCATACCTGGTCAAAATACTTATTTATTAAGTAATTCAGAAAATATGGTATGTAATATATGTTTTCTAGTGTTTGAAAAATGTTCATGCGACAAAGAGATTACAGAAGATGCGTCATATATATCTGACTTTTCAGATAAAATTACAAAAAATCTAACCAAATATAATTCGACATATAATACAGATCAGTCCATGTTATCGGCGGTTAAGGTATGTGGGAAAATTTGTCAAGATAATTGTTTGTGTTATGAGACAAAAGTAGTTAACGATCTATATAACAACGACAAGAATTCAAAAGGCGTACCTAAAACCCCAGTGAATGAGGTCGTAATTCTATCCACAGGTCTCATGAACGTAAATAATTCCAAAACTGAGCATAAAAAAATATATTTTGAAGGAAAAGGACTCTTTATTTCTAGTCTAAATATACAACATTTATTACCAAATTTAGATGAAATTAAACATATATTGGGTAATTCTAAATCGCCTATAATATTTGGTTTATGTGAAACCTTTCTTAATGATAGCATCACAAATGATTATGTAAACATACAAAATTATGTTTTTGAAAGACGTGATAGGCTCAAAAGAAAAGGTGGGGGATAATTATATATATATCGGACACCATAACTTACAAGCGTCGCAATGACTTAGAAACAAATGATATTGAATCGATTTGGATACAGGTTTTTATTTCAAACAGTAAACCTTTTCTTTTAAATTTTGTTTATCGTCCACCGAATTCTTCTCAGTCTTGGATTGATTCTTTTGAAGCACAAATCGAAATGGCCGATTTTTCACTCCTGGAATATTATGTCTTATTAGGTGATTTGAACATCAATTATTTGCTAGGAAATAAATCAGAAATGTTTAGTAATACGAAATGGGTAAACACTTTAACTAAGTTCGGTTTGGAACAGTTAATACAAAATCCAACCAGAACAACGAAAAGAATTTCGACAATAATTGATCACATATATGCAAATGTTGATAATATAAAAAAAGTATTTGTTCCATCACTGTCTATTAGTGATCATTTTCCTGTTTGCATGGTGCGTTCAATTGACAGAAATAGCTCTAAACCGAAATGTGTACATAAAGTAATAAAATATAGAATGTTGAAACATTTTGATGAAAACAATTTTCAGTGCGACCTTTTAAAATCTGGACTTGAAACGATTGTTAATTCAAATCAGTCTTTAGATTTCTTTTACTCTGTTTTAAATACTGTTTTGTCGAAACATGCGCCTATGAAAGAGAAACGCGTAAAACGTGAGCATCAACCAGACTGGTTCACGGAAGAAATAAAAACAATGATAAATTCACGTGACTCCTGTCATGCCAATGGAGACATTGATCAATACAAGTTATTGAGAAATAAAGTAAATTCCATGATAAAAAAAAGCCAAGAAAAATTTCTTTAATAAAGCCATTGAAAACAATAAAGATACTTTTTACGTTTGGAGAAACTTAAAAGATGTTTCTAACTTAAATCAAAGGAAAAATGTCACTATTCCGTCTAAACTTGAAACTACTGATAAAGTGCTGGAAAGTGATTTAAACATTATAAATAGTTAAATAAGCATTTCATAAATATTTCAAGTATAATAAAAAGAACTTCTTTTTCTGAAAGTAATTTCTCTGATCTGAAAGAGACACTTGATTCACACTTAGGAGAACATGCCTTTAGTATTCCCAATATAACAACCCTTGAAGTAAAAGATATTATTTCTAAACGAAATACACATAAATCTACAGGTCTCGATGGAATAGGGCCTAAAATTTTGAAACACTGTGGGGATGTTATTATTCCATGCATTACATCAGTTATAAATAGCAGTATATACTCTGGGATTTTCCCTGATAAACTTAAAGAGGCTCGTGTCTTACCTATTTTTAAATCAGGAAGTAAAGAACTTGCAGAAAATTATCGCCCAAATCTCAATTCTACCTACCATTTCCAAAATATATGAGCGCCACATAGCCACACATCTTCAATTATTTTTTCAAAATACAAGTATAATACACGACAAACAGTCTGGATTCAGGAAAAATCATTCTTGCAATACAGCATTAATTAGATTAATTGATGCTTGGATTAAAGATATTGATAGTGGAAAAATAATTGGAACAATTTTTCTTGATTTAAGAAAGGCGTTTGATCTTGTCGACCATGAAATATTACTTTACAAATTGAAATTATACCATTTTTCTGGAAATACACTAAGTCTTTTTAAGTCTTATCTATCAAATAGGAAACAGTTAGTCCAGGTGGGTAACTTACAATCAGACATACTTACCGTCAAATCGGGCGTTCCTCAAGGATCTATTCTAGGACCTTTATTGTTTTTGATATATATCAATGACATATCAATGATACATCATGAACTTAATATAGACTTATATGCTGATGACTCTACACTGCATAACTCCGGTTATCAGTTAGATGAAATTCAAAACACTTTACAACAAAACCTCGACTATGTCAATGAATGGTGTATTCTAAACAACATGTCTTTACACCCAAAGAAAACGAAATGTATGATAATCGGTTCTTCGATGAAAGTAAAGAAATGTAATGCTCTAAAATTAAAAGTAAATGACATAGAGCTAGAAAATGTTACAGTGCAAAACATGTTAGGTATTTATCTAGATAATACACTAAATTGGCATGCTCAGATAGACAATGTATGTAAAAAATTGAATGCAAAAATTGCACTTCTGAAAAATATCATCTTTTATCTTAGCGAAGAAGCAAAAGTGATGTACTATAATGCATATATCCTTCCCATTCTCGATTAGTGTTGTACTATTTGGGGGAAAGATACAAAATGTTACATAAATAAAGTGGCCAAGATTATACTTAACAGACCGATAAGGTCACCTACATTAGAACTTTTTAATGATCTAAAATGGCTTAAATTTAGAAACAGAGTAAAATATCACACAGCTGTGATGGTTTACAAATCTATGCATAACATGGTACCGATCTAGGTGACTGAAATATTAAGTGTCCCAAATAATAAATTGCATAATCTACGATCAACAGCTCACAAAGATCTTGTTTTGCGTATAACACCTCGTACAAATTATCTTAAAGATTCATTCTCGTACTTCAGCGTTAATACTTGGAATAAATTACCTGCTGAAATTAAGGAATCAAATACATTACAAACATTCAAAAATAATATCAAACGACATTTGTTCATGTTACAGTCCAGTGCTTAAAATAATTATATTATTACAGTTTTTACATATCATGATGTCAGTTATTTTATTATTATTTTGTTTTGCTGTTGTTCGTTTTTTCTCTTTAATAGTCTTATAATTATGTGAGTGTCTGTCGGATGGATGAATGGGAAGCTTCTAATCGTATTTAATACATTGATCATTGATATATATATATATATATATTTTTTTTTTTTTTTTTTTTTTTTTAAATATGATTTTGTGAAATTTATCGTAAATGTTTGTATACATGTGTATTGTTGTTGTTGTTAACTGAAGGCCATACTGAAAATAAGTTTACGTTTCATTTTCATGTTATGTACACTTTGTATGTTACCTTCATTAAATAAAGATTTTATTATTATTATTATTATTATTATCATGTAAAATTTACAAGGGAACTCCCCCTGTGTACATCAAAATATAAATATAAAAATTAGGACTCATACCGTGATCATCACGGAGGACACCCTACCTTATTTGAATTTTGCTTACCCTTGAAAAGTGACCCTCCGGTCAGACGGAAAATCACTCTGCTCCTTCAGTTCAGGGCAATCTCTTCTCAGGTGATCTCCCTGACAATTAAAGCATCTCCTTGGAGATCTGGGCAAAGTACGATTCTTCAGCCAATGACTTCCCCCACAATTAAAGCAGGCTCCCCCATTCCGACAAGGACTACCATATCTACCCGGACTGTTTTCCCGAGACTTATTTCTTCCGGGACTATACGGAGAGGGAGACAATGATTGATCAACTTTGGCGGTAAGCTCAGACATAGCTTTCAACAAATCTGTCTGCTGCTTAGTATAGTTTTCTTGGTATTTAAGCTGGCTTTTGCTAGCGGACTCCTGGACTTTAATCATACTGTTTAGTAACCCTGAGAGGACATGTTGCGTTGGGGTTGGAGCGACTTTAGAACTTATAGTCGGACTTGAACTATCTGAGTCTGTACTGGAGGCAAGCCTCTCTGAACGTCTGGGAATTGACTCCCTAGTAGCCCTAATATTTGGACATTCCTTATGCGGAGACAGATTGCCATGTAATGAATTATGGCACTGTTGAAATTCCTTAACACGTTCTAAGCACGAGCGTACCGAATTTAGTTTGAGATGGATCACATGTTCAGCTGCACTTACGTCCCGCATTCCATAACAAAAACGGGTTGCAGCCTGTGATTCTATCAATGCCTGGTCAACGGATGGAAATGCCTCAGTGGCCAATCTAACACCCTATCTGACAAATCGTCAAGGCTCTCATCCGGGCGTTGTGTAGCAGACTGAAGTTGGACTAGATATCTTTCAATGAGGGTGTGTTTGGGGGGGGGGGGGGGGTAAAATCCCCAAAATTCCGTTCCAGTTCTGTAATTAGTTCTGCAAAGGAGATGTTAGGCCTACGTCTGATTGAGTTTGAGAAGAACTCCCCTGACTTCCCGGAAAGGTTCAATTCTGTATGAAATTTGCTCTGTTCTTCCCCCCGCGTATTAAAACGCGCATATGTTTCGAACTTATGACGGAAGGTTCGCCAACTTGAGGTGTCATCATATGGTGGCAGTTTTGGCAGCTTAAAGTATCTTTTGGAATTTTCTTTTGGTCTTGCAGAAGGTTGTGCGAGGGCAACCCCATTTTGGTTCATAAACCGCACACCCGAGCTATTATAGTCTTGGGTACATGATCTGAGCCGCAATCGACTCATTTACCTTAGGTAAGATCTGTGCCCTTGTGGCAGACACTTGGAACGGTGTCCTAGCATGCATATTTGCATAAGGTGGGGTGCGGATCATGGGAGTAGCCACGGCACCAGGTTGCATTGAAGCAGCTATAGTGTATGGTGTCGAGGCCACTAAAGATACATTAGCGGGCATTTGCGCAAAGGACGCAGTCGTATGGTAAGATGGCAGTGCAGCAACTGTAGTATTTGGGATTGAGGTCAGACCGGACCCAGCTATACTGGTTGGAATGGATTGAACCCCAACGATACCCATTCCGGGTGCCAGGGGTTGACACAAATGACCACTCCTGGGTTGCGCTACGCGAGAGGGAGCTTGTATATTTGTACTAAGTGTGCCACTTGTACAGTAGGGTGTTTGTGCAACAACATGGTCACTAGCTCCATGTGGAAAGGATCGAACCACCGTTTGTTCCACCGGTGAGATATGGTACAGGAGCCACAGCCGGTACATTTGTACTAATTCTAGGGGCCTGAACCCCTGTGTCAACCATAGGGTAGGGTGGTCGAACCGGAGCGTTTTTGATCAGGTGGACGGATATTATTCCAAATGCTACTTATGGGTTTTGGTGCAGAAACTGTTGCGGGTACATTTGTGTCAATA
The DNA here is from genome assembly GCF_021730395.1 of Mercenaria mercenaria. Lineage (NCBI taxonomy): Eukaryota > Metazoa > Mollusca > Bivalvia > Venerida > Veneridae > Mercenaria > Mercenaria mercenaria. The sequence continues at coordinate 22,912,022 of NC_069361.1, read as the reverse complement.
GGAGGGGGTGATCGCCTGTGCATTCTGGGCCCCGTCAGGTGGACGGGATTGATCCCAAGTGTCACCTGTAGGATGTAGTGCGGGCAAAGTTCCTGGCACATTTGAACCAGTTGTAGGGCCCTAGCTGCAGCCCTGCTCCTCCCCTATAATTGGGTGGTTGTACCAAAGTGGACTGTTTTATGTAGGGCTGACACAGCCTATTCCATATTTCAGCCTGAGATTGTTGTACCGTACCCAAAACTGGTACAGCTGTACCATGATGAGGGTCAAGTACCCCACTCCCACTCATAGGATATAGCGGCATATACTTGGATGCTGGTACAATTGTACCCTGTTGCGGGGCACGTTCCCCGGAACCACTGAAAAGATAATTTGACACAAAAGCTGATGAGGGCGTATTCGTACCAGGAGGAGGTACTTTCCCCCCGGTACCACTACTAAGACACGGATGCGGGCGTATTTGTACCATGTGGAGGTACTTGTCCTCCGGTGGCACTACTAATAATACTTGGCACGTAAACCGATGTGGGCGCATTTGTACAAGCGGAGGTACTTGTCTCCCAGTACCTCTTGATGCCATAGTCAGAACTGGTTTATATGCAGCAGGAGTCTGACACACTTTGCCAGCATAGAGGTTCTATGCTGCTTGACCCGTCGGTTCAGACATACGGGAGGCGGGGGCGCGGCCCCTCTGAATATTCGCGTGATGCGATACCAAAGATGAACTCTTTTCATTTGTATTTGGATAAGGGGAATGATCCCTCGTGCCACCCATAAGGTTCGAAGATGTATGCATTGCTGGATCAGACATACGGGAGGCGGGGGCTTGGCCCCTCTGAATATTCGTGTGATGCGATACCAAAGATGAACTCATTTCATTTGTATTCGGGTAAGGGGTATGATCCCTCGTGCCACCCGTAAGGTTCGAAGATGTATGCATTGCTGGATCAGACATACGGGAGGCGGGGGGCTTGGCCCCTCTGAATATTCGCGTGATGCGATCCCAAAGATGAACTCATTTCATTTGTATTCGGGTAAGGGGTATGATCCCTCGTGCCACCCGTAAGGTTCGAAGATGTATGCATTGCTGGATCAGACATACGGGAGGCGGGGGGCTTGGCCCCTCTGAATATTCGCGTGATGCGATCCCAAAGATGAACTCATTTCTATAGATATAAGTAAGCATTTTATTTCTACAGAAACAACTTACGTCCTACAAGTTAACTTTAAGTCGCAAATACATTTTATGTACGAGTTGTGCGTATTTGACGTATACAAAGATACCCCATTAAAAGTGCCTAGATAGCTTCCTGCTTATGTTCTCAAAGACCTTCTTCAATTTAAGGCTTTTCTACATTTTGTTCTGCTACAATTACCTCATACTACAAAGTATGAGAAAACATATGCTTTCTTAGATAACAAATAAATAAAATTAAGATGTTGCTATTTCAAAACCATGACTTACATGTAGATTACTTAAATCATATTGTGTCAGTTTGTATCAGTCAATATGTGTTCAGTGTATGTTGTTTTGTTTTTGTTTTTTAGAATTTAATAACATTCTAAAGGCTATTTATTCAAATTAAAAAGATGTCATTGCAGAGCAGTATTCCATATTTTACTGATATTATCATATCTCACAAGCTTACATACGTTTTTGGGTCTTAAGGTTTGCTTTTTATATATTTATACACGAGCATTTTTGTGTTTTACATGCCATGCCTTTTTGTTTCCATTACGTGTGTTAGAGATTCACCTGGAGGGGATTACTTTTATTTACACTGTCCCATGTCTTTGGAACATGGTGGGGGTAAGAGTCAGGTTGGGTGCGCACCATAAACCGGTTTAAGCTCCCCAGTGGTGTTTTTGCCACTGACCGTTCCAAGGCGGTGCCCCACTGTGTTCCTTTGTTTGTTCGTTTTGTCCTTGTGTGTTGACTTTGTGTGCGCGCGTGTGTGTATGCTTATTGTTCGTCTTGTCCTTATGTGTTGGCTTTGAGTGTGTGTGTGTTGTTCGTTTTGTCCTGATGTGTAAGCTTTGAGTGTGTGTGTGTGTGTGTGTGTGTGTGTGTGTGGTGCACGCGTTTGCGTGCTGGGGGGTTCGTTTTGAGGAGGCTGCGCTTTTGGTGCGTGGCATTCCCTGTTTGATATTTTTCTTTGTTTGTTTTTTTTTACAAGCTTACAACTGAACATAAAATGTCGAAGACATTATTACGTATGTTGTATATTAATCATTTTTACATTCTCTTTTTACAAGAAAATGACTAGCAAGCAGTTAATAACTTTAAATCAGTATTTTATGTAATTGTTAAAGAAATATTCTATCAAATGCTGTTTTAATCTTCGAATTTACATTTCAGCCTGTTTTAATTACTTTTAGCAAACATATGTTTACTTAAAGATCGAACCGTGTCCTAATGTGAAAATGATATATTTTCATCATTTACTGATTTATGTCGGTATATATGCCACATGTTATTCATGTAATAGTTCTTTTACACGTATTTGTTCCGTCCAGAAAAAACAATTTGCACATTAAAAAACCAGCACCTGTACTCAATATGAATTTTAAAGTATTACACATATTTTATGTAAGTGTACATAAATTTACCCCACCCACTAAGGTGTTTACTTAGCCCTTGATTGTTGGATTAACAGATAATAATTTAATTAAAAGTTGTCATGTCAAATACTTATGATATAGTTTATGAAATTCTTAACATAATAAAGCATAAATCTTGTAAAATATAATCAAACAATTAAAAGTGGTAGAATTATTAAAAGAATGTATGTAAAACAACGATTTTTTTCTGATCATTTTGCATGCAAAATCCATCATATTTTGTAAGAATACATTTCAATTTACTTAAAAGATGAAATATACTATGTTTTAATCTATTCTGCAACATAGATAAGTATAAGACTAGAACGATGCCTTTAAATTTGAAATATATTGTCCAGTCAATATGTATTGTATGATTTTTAATTTCCGGCGGACATATTGGCGGCCATCTTGAATTTGAGCACTTTGTCAACCACTTCCATTCTGGCATCAACTAGTTTTGGAAATTTAAGAATCTTACAAACATTTTGATATATAGTTTGCGATGTGCACATTCGTAGACCACCTACCCCTCATGGAAGTGAACTCGTTTGCGACAGTATTTGGTGACTTAATTTACATCATTGTAACTTTTTAAAATAACGACATTTTCACGCCCGAAAGGTGAATTTATATGTTTGTTTTCTTGGAACGGCCTATATTATGAACTGTGACGTGATATATTAATCAATAAAAAAGGGTAATAGGTTTATGAGCCGTTTCATTCCAATTTCAATGGACAAGTTATTTTCAAACAGTGGACTCTTCGTTTCGTTATGTGGAGACTGATTAATGAAACTGCACGCATATATTTATTTGAGTTTGTCTCCGTGTAATAAATTTTGTACGGGATGTATGACGAATATATGGACTGTTGCATAGACACACAATTTTCGCGGAGAGCATATCTTGCGCACGTGAAGAGTGCTTAAGGTGGAGGGTCTGGTTACATTTAAAGTAATAAAAAGTACTAATTTTTGCATATAGCTACTCTACATTAAAATATTTATACAAGTGTCATTCAAAATATAATGCAAACTATCAGCTATCTCTAAAACAGTTCTTGATAATTTACCGAAACTAGGCCAAAAAATAATTCCTTGTTTGCGGGAAATTTAATGAGATGGCAACGAATAGCAATTTTGGTATTCGAATATTCAGTCAACCTTCCGAACGAATATTCGAATATTCGGTTATCAAATGATCAACAAATAAACTCAGAATCTTAAGAATTCATCGTACCCTTAGCAGCGATTTGCATTAATTATACTTTCGTTTACACCGAAAGTAATTCAGATATTGGTGGCGAATTAAGATTGACTAATCGTTCTCATCGCTTTTTTTCATTAACTTTTTGAATATAAAATATTTGTTATTTGCCTTCATTTACGTATAACCTATACAAGTTTTACTACTTTTACATGGATGAAGCCCCCTCCCCCACCCCCGTAAGTTAGGTTCTTTCCACATATATTACATGTAGCCGACTTCCTATCTGATGGTCGCATTCAATACTTTAAAAAGAAAACGGCATTGCTTGCATTTTGACAGTAGAATCACATAATAGCATGAACAATATTTTCAATTAAACGAGGTGCAAAATTAAGACTGTTGGGGTGGGGGAGTCTAATAAAAGATATATTTTGTTTACCCTTTGTCTGAATATTTAGTAGATTCTTCTTTTTACCATACTAAATGCATTTTTTATCAAGAGGATGATCCGTTTTACATGAAAATAATACACATCACATTTGACTTGTTTTCAAAACTTTTAGGCATTTTCTTTACTCAAATACATCTTAAATCGACTTTGATTGAAATCCGAGTCATTAGTTCAAGCGCTTTCTGATGATTTTTAATTACATGCGGTTTGCACCTACCGAAAACAAGGCGATTTGTAACGGATTTACATCAATTGGGGACCAATAAAATTTCTAAAAGTAAGCAATTAGCGGTACTTACTACAGCGTACGATGTCATCACCATAGCGATATACAATATCGGCACGCTTATATACAAAGTGACACGTCTGACAGCGACAGAAGCCATTTTCGCGCGTATATGAAACCGAATTATGGTAAATTAGATAGACGAACATACTGGTTTTTTCATTTTGTTTTTATTTATTTCTTATGATCTTATATTTTTTCCGAATATTCGAATTGAAAAACAGTATTCGAATATTCGTGTCATGAACAAATATTCGAATATTCGTGGCCATCCCTGAAATTTAAATTTAAAATTGCGCCATCAGCGCACACCTTCCCTTGACGTCATTCAAAACAACAAGAACGCGGCACCGTCACAACACCAACGAAGTTGCATTTAAATCGAATGCCGCCGAAACAAAAGTGCCAGGTAAATCTTTATTGCCTTGCAAGTTCTTGCTGCGAATGTTTTGTTTCATATTCTCAAGTAGCAAAATGTGTAGATGAAATTAAGAACGGCAGAAATACAGTGAAAGCCCACCAGCGTGCTGGACGGAATATCAGTGCAACAGACACATACAATATAGAAAAAGTGAGAGAACTATTGGAAATAGACAGAAGAGTTACATGTGAAAAGATAGCCCAGGAAGTGGACATAAGTATTGACTGTTGATTGGTTTTTACGGAACAGGTTAAAATGCGCAACGTTTCCGCGCAATGCGTGCCCCATTGTCTGACGTTCGAACAGACAGAACGTCGCTGAACAATCGCTAGAAACCTGTATTCGCGCTTTAATGTAGAAGGACAGAACTTTCCATCCACAATTGTAGCAACAGATAAGGCGTCGATAAGATCTTACGAGCCGAAAATGAGACGAAAAATCAGCAGAGTGGCATACTCCGTTTTCCCCAGCAATGTTTGTTGGGTTCCAACCAAAATCGAGCAACAGATGATTTTCGCGTATCACATTCGTGGGGTTCTGACAAGTCACAAGGTTCCGGTCGGTTAATTTCTTAACAGGGCATACTACATAGAGCTTCTTTTTAAAGAAAAAATGATTGAAACAAGCAATGCGTAAAATGCGCCCGGACATTTTAAAAGCCAGACCAACCATACTTCATTACATTGCAACCCCACAACCTCTCTGAGCGTGATGTCACGGATTAAGAGTGGAAAACGCTCATCCACCATACTCAACTGAACTTAGCCCATGTGACTACGACTTATTCCCATGGCAATAATAGAATATGAGGAGAATTCGATTTGCTAAATTAAATGAAATTGAAATTGCCGTGGCCGAGCAGGTTAGGATATATAAGACTAGTTACCTAGTAAGGGGAATAGAAAGAAAAGATTCTTACGTAAATACCATCTTACATGAAACACAATCGCTGATTCATTTATTAATTTTCCTTTGAATTTTCATAGTCACTTCATAAAATTAAATATACTTCTAGTGGATACATTTTTTATGTAAGTCCATTGTGAGTTCGAATTTAGCACTTCGAATAAGTCCATCTTTTCCCAGAACTATTTGTTCAACCGTGACATGTTTCCATAGCAAACGGGGAACATCGTCGTAGACCAACACAACGTCTCTTTCTGCCTGTCTTTTGATGACGTTCTCTTAACGTGGTCAAATATTCATGACGTCATCTATCCCGGAAGTAGTTGATCATCGTCGTTTGTAGCGTAGTCTGTTTGATAACTGACTGGCGGTCACTCGTTATAGGGTTTGTAAGAACATCTCCCTCATACGGTAGTACAGTGATTCGTCTTCTGTACAGGAAGTGTGACGATGTAAGTATTTACGGTTCATATAATGTACCGGAAGTGACATACGTCAACGGCCTGTCGTTAATTATCGCATCAATTTCCGTATTCAGGGTCTGTGTCGTTTGACAGTTGACATATGAGCTTCAAACACTTTCTTCATTGCTGTTTTCGTTATACCTCTAAGATGTTCCCACATCCCACCGAATCAAGGGAAGCGTTTTGGTATCATCTTCCACTTGATCTCTCTGTTGTAGAGTCTCCTCAAACTGTGATGGACTGGAACATTTCTTCTAGCTGATATGAAGGTTGTTGGCGTTTTCTGACATATTGACAGACTTCCTGCTAAATAAACGTCAGAATGTTTGTTGGAATAACTCTTCTGATGGATCTCGAACGAGTTCTAGATGAACGGCGAATCTGGTAGCGCACGTTAACTAGCATAAGTAGGCTTTCACATAATTTCTGTTGTTTCCTCTGACCAGTAATGCCCGAGCGAAATCTAACCCTGTATAAGTAAACAGCTTAACGTCAGAAACACTGCTCTTTGGTAGTGAAGGCGGATTAAGTGCTGAGTAGTGTACTAATAATCCTCTTACTCCATGTACATTTTCATAGTATGGCTTTCACATTTTGACATTTCTGTCTTAAGAACGTGATAGTTGAACATAACGCCGGTATGTAGTAATCTGGAGCGTGCGTCATTAATAACCAAATTGGTGAATGGATGCTTAGCTGGTATTAGGTACGGGTACATGGTCATTTCGTCTAGTGGTGCATTGCGGATACGTCCATGAGAAATCAAAATTCAGTTGTCGAGAAATAGTTATTTACACATCGGGAGTTTGTTTCTTTTGGTCTGTATATATCTAGCACTTCTGCTTGATAACTGGACTGGCGGCTTTGTATGGGCACCTTCTCTGCTCTGTGAAGTCCATTTGTAGTTAATGTATCAGCGGACCTCCCACCTCAACAGTTGTCAATGAAACACAGCACATAAGCAGTTACTCTGGATAACTTCGCAAACGAACCGAATCTTGACATTTCGACAAAACTGCTGTTGTTCAGTAGTAAAGCTGTATCTTTCGATTGGCTAGTAGGTACTTGATCTGTAACCGTTGCCATGGTAGCGCAAGTATCTCTTTCCTGCCAAACTGGCCATCTGTCAGATGTGGTGAGCCATTTATGTCCGTGGAACCAAAGATAACTGTTCTTGAAGTGAGACATCGGGAAATAACTCCATTTGGCCAACTCCAGGATCTCAGTCTCTCGGTCCTAACGAATCGCTGGAGTATCTTGGACGTCTGCAGGCAGTCAAGCATAACTGTTTGACGATAGGTGTATATTTTGGTGTTCTTCTGCAGGTGTTTACAGAGTCTGGAACCAATCACTGCTGCAAACAGCTTAACCCTCAGTCACGTTTGTTTTTCAACGGAACAACATTGGTCATACAATACTAAAATAGTGTTATAATATATGTCACTTCAACGTAATACATGTATTGTTTTGTAGTTACACATAATATTTTAGTAAAAGTCGAAACTGGAAACCACAACGCAGTTTGTTTATTCATTGTACATCCCCAAATTGTTGGAGCCGTTAGAAATTCTACTATCATTACGATGAATCTAAAATGTTTATTTCTACTAAGCTAAGAGAGGTTTAGCGTTGTCTCATTTCTATACAACTGGAAGAACTCAACAACGAGTTGTCACAGTGGGAGAAGACAGCCCTGCTCGAAATCATGGAGGAGAAGGATCTCAACGAGAAGATTTTAAATCATTACGATGTTGTTGATTGAGAAGCAGAACTGGTAGACCGTGATGAATATTCAATTGACTTGCGTTTGAAACTACGGAAGGGTATTACGAAAAAAAAACAAAGACAAATATCAAACAGGGAATGCCACGTACCAAACACGCAGCCTCCCCAAAACGAAACCCACAGCACGCAGACGCGTACACCACAAGCACACACACATACATACACATACACGCGCGCACACACAAAGCCAACACATATAAGCTAGTCGATTTGGCCGAAAAATGGGCTCAACCTAGAACTAATTGCAACAGTTTTTATTTTGTAGTTTTTTGCACGGACTGTATGTGTACTTTCACTGGTTAAAAGTCCCGGTCTGTTGCTGTTACAGTTTTTTGGAAAAATTGTTGTGATTGAAAATGGTGCATTCAGAAATCTTAAAGGCTTAAATTAGCATATAATGTGCATAAAGTAACAAGGGAATGAATTATACTAGAAAAACAATGTTTATTCAATCAAAATTTATTCAGTAATGACATACCATTGTATTAAACATACATATTGATCAAATTAAGTTTTTTTTATACTTGGTGCCTTGAAAATATATAAATATGGGTATAATTACCCCACCCACGTTGTTTAAAAATAATGTTAATTCATTTTTTTTCACATTTAATGTAACTGATTTTTCCTATTTTCCTATTTCATTATCAACATATACCAGAACAAAAATTCTCTAACATATACAGAGTACATATTTCATACAGAATATAAAATAACATGATTGAAACTAGTGTATTAATTTCACTTATATAAAAGGCTAAAATAGCTTATACTTAGAACAAAGTAAGAATGTACAATAAGCTAAACTGGAAGTGCAGTGTTCATTCAAACATGCTAAATTAATTCAATAACCAAATCCAATGAGTATGTTAGATAAAAAATGACAAAATGATCTTTTTTACAATTCTGAGCCATAAAAATGAGGTATAAAATTACCCCACCCACTTTTGGTTAAACGGTTTAAGAGTATTTTTCCCATTTACCATTGTTGATTTCTCATTTCTCACATTCTTATTTGATTATCAACATATACAAGAAATAAGCATTTTGACATGTACAGAGTAAGCAGGTAGGTACATGGTGCACAACAACATAAAAAGCTTAAATTAGCGTATACTATGTATAAAGTAAGAATGCAAAACCTATCATGCGAAAAAATACATGTACATATTGAACGTTCTATTAAAATTAATTTTATTCAAACATGAAAACTTTATGCCATTAGTATGAAAGAGATGGGTTAAATTTAAGTGTTCTTTCAGAACTTGGTGCTTTAAATGTTAGTAAATTGAGCTTTGCTAAAATATCCTCACCCACTATCATTGTGTGTTTTTCATTTTAATATTTTCTGTATTCTTATTTCAATATAACAAACCCTAAATATAATAGGGCACATTACAAACATTAATTCAGTTTGTCACACATCGTCATCTACAAACTCTTCTAAAGCTAAGGAGTTGGAACACGAAACCCCTTTGCAATCACCGCAACCACTCGAACATTCAAGGCCGTGTTTACGACATGTACATTTCTTAGAGTCACAATTCGCCTTACAGTTGCAACGGATTATCTTCAGAAGGTTTTCAGGTGCAGGAGGCAGTGTTGTTTTCACTGGCATCATCATTCCATCTACAATGATCCAACCGAAGTCAAGGGGATTCAGTACTGTATTCCCCATCCACACCTTGGTCTGATAGTACACCCGGAGACAATGGAACATTGCTGCTACTGATGTGGGTGGTAACTGTTGCACCTGAACCTACATACGTTGAACTCGATACAACTTTGCCAGAAAATTTTTGGAACCTTAATGCATCAAGATTCAGGCAGGTCTGCTCATCATACAGACAGGTAATAAGCTGCTCACCAGTCCTGTGAATATCACACAGATTGTCTGCAGTAAGGAAGTTGAAACATCTTTGGCGGAATAAAGGGCTCTTTTTGAACAATTTAAGTACAGCTGGTTTGCCTATTCCAAACATTCTAGGCGTTGTGTCACACCCTGTCACTGCATGTAACAGCGGAAGAACCGTGCACAAGTCATTTCCAAACAGAGATGTAGCTTTCCGAATGTCCCATATCTTTCCTTTCATGTCAGTTGATTTTCTTAAACCAGATTTGAAAATAACATTCTTTAAATCATTTCTGTAATGATAACACAACAGGACTAGAAGATCTGTATCTTCCCCGACAACAGTCACGTTACCTGTTTCTGCCATTTCAACAGCCGTCTGGACAATCAAAAGGTCAGCATCGTTGTCAGCGTGACGAACTTAAAATCCTTCTCCCATCAAACATTCACCGAGCATGAAGATGAAGTTTTGTTTGTTTTGCGGATTGCTCAGAAATACCTCTTTCTTCATCCTACAGGGAGTTTCAATGGTAAACTTGACAACAACCCCACTTCGACCTTTTGACCTTCGTAAGTGAGTGACATCTTTTGTACTGGGTCCCTGCTCATATCCGTCAAAGACTACTGATACTGTGTTGTCTCCATATTGTCGATGCAGGTAGTCATAATAGCTCTTGCAAATCTCCCCGAATGTGTAACCTTTGGCCCACTGAAGACGCTGCAGCAGAGATCCTCCGTCAATGACGTAAATTGTTGGCGTATGGACTTTTTCGTCAGGTATAGATGCACATTCGCCTTGTTTCCAGAGGGCATCTGCCAGTGTTGCTTTGCCTGGGCAAACCTGCATTGTCAAACAGCGAAGATGGAATACTGCTGAGCTCGTACTTGCACACTTCTGAAACATCGTCAACATATCTGTCTGCTGCTGTAGTTAATCGCTGGAACAGCAGCTGTGTATCAATGTGAATTCCTTCACCAAATACTTTAACGTCTGATTTGTCACTCATGGTTACAACTTGCTTGGATCGCTTGAACGAGAACTTGCCTGCAGTCTGTCCGGTCATTTCCTTCACTATTGTTTCCCCTACTGCTTCTGCCTGATCAGCATTCACAGATGTGTCTGCAACTACACCTGTCTCAATATTGCGTAATTCTGTGTCTAGGTCATTGAATGGGTTTCGGTCTCGTAGGAAGGAGAGTATTACGGTCATATCCTGTGAATCTCTTGTGGTCCTAGATTTGCCCGTTTCCTTGTGCTGCTCACTCGTCTGGTATGATGTGTTGCTAAATTCTTGCATTGCATTATTCATCTGTAAACATACCGGCATTGAAAACAGCCATAGTGCTCGTTGATTTTCGCTCATCCCTCTTCCCCGTGTAAGTCCCCCCGTAGACTTGATTGACCTCATCAACACCTGTTCAATTACCAAATCGGTTGAAAGCCCTGCCCAATAGCGATCACTTCGTCTGATAACATGGTATCCTGCCATGAAGGCTTCATACACATCTGGATTGGTTTCAGGTAACTGAAGCATACTTTGCAGGTATATATGGGCGCTCTTCAGGTAAAGATTATGACCTGAGGCTGCATAATATGGAAGCATCTTGCGCAGTATGGTTAAATGGAGCTCCCAATTCCCTGTTCTTTCAGCTCGTATGAATTGTTGTAATATTGACACCATGTCCATGTACTGTATCCAGAGTCTGGCAGTACGGTTTCTGGAAAGCCGCTGTCTTTCAGCATGAATCATATTATTGAGGGTTTGTAGACTTTTACATTCACCCACTGTCTGCATGATTGAGTTTTCTTTTCCCAAACTGTCATACACTTTGGTCAAATTAATAAGGTTATTGTCTTGTAACATGTCTTGAGAAAGTTGTGCCTTGGCTCCTATTTCACTATCATAGGTACTGGGTAACTGTTGAATGTTTAAAGTATGTACTTTATCACTGTCAGTCTGGTTTTGTATCTGAAAACCGTTCTCAAGAAGCAAAATAGTTAACGCGTTGTCTAATAGCATGTGACCTCTTGTGGCTCGCTGTACGGCTTTTCCTGACATCATATGTGTAACTGCATTTGGGGCATATATTGTCTCCAGGATGTCTTGCAGACCAGAACGTGTCATTATATGACCAATGCTTCCAAGAAAACTCATTTCAGTGTGAAATCCTCCTAAACGTAACACAATCATCTTCAGAGGACTTGATGGTACTTGGGAACAGACAATGTCCATAGCCTTCTGATAGAGAGGTTGATCAAACGTCAGCACTGGTGTCTTTCCATACCTTTTAGACTGGGCACAAACAAAATGAAGAGTTGAATATATACATGTGGCATCACTGGGGTTGATATCAATCATTGGCATGAAGGTGATGGCTGATTTCTTCGAGAAATACTTTGAAGGCTTTTCAAACATCTGCATAAAGCCTGACCAGCTTGGTCTGGATTGTCTTAAAGGCCAAACAAATTTGCACAGCAAGTCTAATGGTTCACACTGATGTGATGGCTGCATTTCGGGTAGTTCTTGAAACTGAATGCCCTCTGAAAATGGCGGTGGTACAAAGTACTGGATGTTAATCTTGCCGAGTGAAGATACTTCATCCATTGATACATCTTTCCTTGGGACTGGTACTGAAACATCTGAGCCTGGTGTTGATGTCGCTATGATGCCCATCCCGTGGAATGTATTATGCCCATCTAATGTTCTAAGGTTGTGGTCAACATTGTCAGCAACAAATTGCAGAAAGGGTATGCCTGTTTCTTGACATGGTATGTGTGTTGATAACACAGCAGCAGCATTTGACACATATTTCTGTACTTCAGAATATGAACAACAAAACCCAAGACTGTTCAAGGTGTCAACCAGAAACCTTGATACGAAATGATGATGTAGCTGCACGCCAAGACCTAACTGCAGAGGAGTGAGCAAACCTTTAGGGCGACATGACTGTATTATGCTCTGTCCAACTGAAGCTGTTTTTACAGTACACTTTTCAGGAAATAACTTTCCGAGAAATGTTTTCTGGCTTTCTGGTAAGAACTCAATGTTTTTCTCTGTTGATGATATGTCAGTAAAGGAAAGATAGACGTCTTTTGCATTTACTATATTGTTGATGTCATTTTTGATTAATAAGGCAGCAGTTTCAATGATTTTCCGTTTCTGTTCTACTTCAGACACCTCTCTTGAATTTTCATAGAAGGCATGAACAATAGACGATACACTTTGCCTTAAAGTTATGATGTCATTTTTTCCACCAATGCTGCTTACAATCACTGACTCGCCAAAGTGATCTAATATCTTCTTTTTCATATGCTTAGATGAATAGCAATTATCACCACATATTTCCGACATTTGCCTTACCAATTCATTGACAGTCAGTGTTGCATTTTCGCAAGTTTCAATTGTTTCAATTATTTGTTTAAAAGCCATTGCCTGATCTGTTGCCTGTGGTCTACCAGGAGATTTCATTTCCTTTGCAATCGGACCTTGGTCAATTGAATTAAAGGCTTTTGGGACATTTTTACCTGTCCTAAAATTCACACTACATGATTGGTGATACACTGCCTCTGCTGCCGGGAGGTCCAGCACTTGAATCAACCTGGAATGAATTTCATTTACCCATTTGTCATTTCTTTCCACACAATGTTACAGAATTTTATTTTGAAAATCAAAGCTACGAACGAGATAGACATCATGCGATCTTTTTCTTGAAAATGAAGAACATTTAGCAAATGAAGCACAAAATAAGCATTTTGATTTAAAATCAAATTGTTCAGTGTCAGATCTAAGAACTCTTGGGGGAGAAACAATGATAGGTGTCAATGCTTTCGAGTTTTTTCGAGGTCTTGTAAAGTCTTTCCGACATTGAGTGTGGACTATATCCCCAGGTTTCACCTCCACCGGACGTTCATTTCTGCTGTTGGCACTGATAATTCCAGTACAGCCTTTCTCTCCAAGACGCACAGTGGGTGTATCACAATCTTCTATGTTTTTCTGACAAATAGGACAGTCCTCCATCTGTAAGTATACAAGTATGCCTTATAAGGTAAGGTTAAAATACAAAAAAAAATCAGGCTTGTGAAATCTATTTCAAACAATAGTCGGTTGTGTAGAGTTTAGTATAGTTGGCATATATCGTTACTACTACATCAATGAAATCTGACATATCTGTATGATTATTTATTATTTGTGTACCAAATGCAAATGAGAGAATTTAGTCATCTTTAACTTTACGTGGTGACCTTCATAAACTCGATAATGCATGTCGACTAATCGTTTTAAATATGAGACAAAAATAATTGCATGACACAAAATATACCTTCTTGCTGTAATCTCTCTTCTCATGACATTTAAGCGTTTCCTAAACCATCTACGTTTCTCACCTGAAACAATGCATAATTCTTACAATTTAATATTGAAGGAAAACAACTTTAATGTCAAAAAAAAAATTTCTCAAAAATAGGTTTGTTAGAAAGTGAACAATAACTGTACAATATATATACATGTTGTGTCTTTATTTCAAACCATATACTTTTCTTAAACAAACTTTTATAATCAAATATCTTTCATGAAACGGATTTCCAGATAATGTGCTGCTATCAGATTGATGTCTTTTTTCATGTTTTTAAGTGAACTTTAATATGACTTTTGGCAATACCCATTCTTTACATTTTAACTCAACATTACAGAACTTACATTTAATTCATCTTTTCCACTGATTCGCCACATCTTAGACATTCACGAAACCATCCTCTTCAATACCAGCTGCCTTCTACATAGATAAAAATGTATAAGTGTAAATACTGAACAAATACACATAATCTAAATAGATGTTTTTATTTTTCTGCTGAAAATTAACAAATTATGGTCAATACACGCTTCCATAAATTGAAAAATCAACAAGTGTTCAACATACAATCAGACAGACCTGAAACTGCTTTTTATAAATATGGTACTATCTTCAAATTCTCATCATGTTGATACGTTCCGAATAAACTTTAAAACAGAACTTCATTTACATTGCGTACATTGTTCCTGATTTAATATATAATATCTAGTATGTAAATAATGCATTAAGCTGTATATGAAAGATTGGGAATACCCTGTTGTGTAGCCTCCTTAATTATTATTTCTGATAAGTTATACTTTTATATGTAGTGGCGCTCACCAAATTTACATATTTAACTTACATTTTGTTGAAATAATTCGTTGTATTGCCAAATTCTACACATTCACAAAACAGTTCTGTTCGATACCAGCTTTCTTCTACCTGAATAAGAATGTAAGAGTGTTAATCTACTGAAAAGATGACACACAAACAATTTAAATCAACGTTTTTATATTTTGTAATAAATAACAAAATTATGGTCCGTATCCGCTTCCGTAGTTTAAAAAATCGGACAAGAATTACCCATTCAAATTGCGGATTTTTCAAAAAATATACAATAGAGCTTAGTAACATGGCGCTTAATTATTATTTAATTATATTTCATATAAAAATATTTTTTAAAACTCAATATTAATCTCAAATATAAACAAATACTGTACAACTCTGTGCGATTGAAGATCGTTCATCATTTTCTCATTCCTAGAAGAAATGGCTTGATAATGAAACGAAGATATTCATATGTTATATAAAACAGTTCTATAACTATAGATACCTTCTCTTTATGCTAAATGTGGTGTTTCTACGATGATATGGGAACCTTTCAAAATTTTACACGGGTGCCGCCATGATACTTTCACAATGACGTCATCACTTTTAGCGCGTGACAGTAAAAAATCTCGGGTATGGTGTACCGTTCACGACATCTTTAAAAACTTGGTATTTTTCATTTTTAAACTCCTTTTCCCGAGTTATTACATAGTAAAATGAGCAGGACTTTTTACATACTGTACATAAATGTAGGTTCTTTCGGACAGTGTAAATAAAAATTCTGTTGCAATTAGTTCTACCTCAATTGTTTCGTTGACTAGCCTAATAAGGACAAAACGAACAAACAAAGGAACACAGTGGGGCACCGCCTTGGAATGGTCAGTGGCAAAAACACCACTGGGGAGCTTAAACCGGTTTATGGTGCGCACCCAACCTCACTCTTACCCCCACCATGTTCAAAAGACACGGGACAGTGTAAACAAAAGTTATCCCCTCCGCTGGAAGGAAGTCTAGTGACACTGACAGCGGCAGCGTGACCCGTGATTCACAAGACGTTAACGTTAGTGCTAGAACTGTATCAGATGAGAACTTTTCTCTAGTAGATCTATTCATAGAGTGCCGTCTGAGTATTCGTCATTTCATGCACTATGCACAATGGCAATTATGTTGGGACTCGTATGAGGCTGCTGCACATTTGAACCAAACACTGTCTGATGTTCAAAAGTTTAACTACCTACGTCCCTTGCTAAAAGACACTGCCTCTACCACCATAGCAGGTTTTCCACTGACTAACGCAAATTATCAGAATGCTTTCACAAGATAATAGATACTTACATGAAGTCGCTTATAGATTTGCCGATTCCAGACAACAGTGTGGCGAGTCTAAACAAATTTCACGACGAAATGAAAAAGTACATCCGGGGATTAGAACCTTTAGGTAAGTGTCAGAACTGCTATAATGATTTACGGGGAAATTCCATGAAAACCAAGTTTTCAAATGCATCACACTAACAGGTTCTTTAACGAAAACGGCCATACTAGTATTCTATTAAACATATTTTTTATTGTTCCCCACGACAACAAAATTGTAAGGGCTTACAATAGTTTCAGGTTGTCTGTTTGTCCGTCTGTCTGTCTGTCTGTCTGTATGTATGTATGTATGTGTGTCCGTCTGTCCGAAGACAGAAACTTGTGCGCACCATCTCTCCTAATACCCTCGACACAATTTAATGAAACTGCACTCAAATGATTAGTAAGAACAGAAGTTGGCATGTTAGGTTCTTTTAGAATTTCTTTGCAGAGTTACGAGACTTTGCTTTTTTTTGTTACTTTACTCTATATTTATAGACACAATCTTGTGCGCACCATCTCTTCTCATTTCCTTGACACAGTTTAATGAAACTTTACACAAGTGATCAGCAACAACAGTAGTTGTGCTAGGGGCATGTTAGGTTTTTTCAGTAACAAACAGCAGCTTTATAGGAATATGAGTTCTGCTAGCCCCGGGCTAGAGGGCGTGGACGGTTTCATGCATTTCCACTACCGTCAATGAACAGGCTCAATCAAACCGAGCCTGCAACATTTTCATTTTTGTTCTGTTGAGCGACCTGTGGAGTTTCCACTTTTTCTATTTTGATATTTTTACTGTACTATAAATACATAGAGTCTGCATATGCAATCTTGTGCGCGCCAAATCTCCTGAACCCATGCACACAATTTGATGCACTTCACACAAAAACCAGAGTTACAGGACTTTGTTATGCCCCCCTTTGAAAAAGGAGGGGTATATTGTTTTGC
Organism: Mercenaria mercenaria; assembly: GCF_021730395.1. Lineage (NCBI taxonomy): Eukaryota > Metazoa > Mollusca > Bivalvia > Venerida > Veneridae > Mercenaria > Mercenaria mercenaria. Next base: position 22,894,589 of record NC_069361.1, on the reverse strand, counting down.
AGATGTCGGTCGGTCGGTCGGTCGGTAGGTCTGTCGGTCAGTCGGTCGGTCGGAATGTAGACCTATCCGTTTCCGGATGATAACTCAAGAACGCTTAGGCCTAGGATCATGAAAGTTGATAGGGAGGTTGGTCATCACCAGCAGATGACCCCTATTGATTTTTAGGTCTGTATGTCAAAGGTCAAGGTCACAGTGACCCTGAATAGTAAAACGGTTTCCGGATGATAACTCAAAAAGATTTGGGTCTAGGATCATGAAAGTTGATAGGGAGGTTGGTAATGACCATCGGATGACCCCTATTGATTTTGAGGTCAGTATGTTAAAGGTCAAGGTCACAATGACCCTGAACAGTAAAACGGTTTCCGGATGATAACTCAAGAAGATTTGGGCCTAGGATCATGAAAGTTGATAGGGAGGTTGGTAATGACCATCAGATGACTCCTATTGATTTTGAGGTCAGTATGTTAAAGGTCAAGGTCACAATGACCCTGAACAGTAAAACGGTTTCCGGATGATAACTCAAGAACGCTTGGGCCTAGGGTCACGGAAGTTGATAGGGAGGTTGGTCATCACCAGCAGATGACCCCTATTGATTTTGAGGTCTGTATGTCAAAGGTCAAGGTCACAGTGACCCTGAATAGTAAAACGGTTTCCGGATGATAACTCAAGAACACTTGGGCCTAGGATCATGAAAGTTGATAGGGAGGTTGGTAATGACCATCGGATGACCCCTATTGATTTTGAGGTCAGTATGTTAAAGGTCAAGGTCACAGTGACCCTGAACAGTAAAACGGTTTCCGGATGATAACTCAAGAACGCTTAGGCCTAGGGTCACGAAAGTTGATAGGGAGGTTGATCATGACCAGCAGGTGACCCTATTGATTTTGAGGTCAGTATGTCAAAGGTCAAGGTCACAGTGACCAGGAACAGTAAAATGGTTTCCAGGCAATAACTCAAGAACGCTTGGACCTAGTGTCAAGAAAATTGATTGTTAGGTTGGCCATGACCAGCAGATCACACCTATTGATTTTGAGGTCATTAGGTCAGAGGTCAAGGTCACATTGGCTAGGAACAGTTAAATGGTTTCTGATCTTCTTGTCCAAAACCATAGGGCCTAGGGCTTTGATATTTGGTATGTAGCAAAATCTAGTGGTCCTCTACCAAGATTGTTCAGATTATTTCCCTGGGGTCAAATATGGCCCCACCCCTAGGGTCACATGGTTTATATAGACTTATATAGGAAAAAAAATTGAAAATCTTCTTGTCCAAACCACAAAGTCTGTGGCTTTGGTATTTTGTAATGTAGCATCATTTATTGGTTCTCTACCAAGTTTGTTCAAGTTATCCCTCTTGGGTCAAATATGGCCCTGCCTCAGAGGTCAAATGGTTCATATAGACTTATATAGGGAAAAACTTAGAATCTTCATGTCCATAACTTCAATCATTCAAATTTGGACCACATGTATAGTTTTGAGTGGCAAGATGAACCTTGACATGAGTTGACCTTGATCTTGACCTAGTGACCTACTTTCACATTTCTGTACCTACAGCCTTCAAATTTGGACCACATGCATAGGTTTGTGTACTGAAAAAAACTTTGACCTTGTTATTGACCTAGTGACCTACTGTCACATTTTTGAAGGTACAGGCTTCAAATTTGGACCACATGCATAGTTTTTTGTTCCAAAATAAAATTTGACCTTGATTTTGACCTAGTGACCTACTTTCACATTTCTCAAGCTACAGCCTTCAAATTTGGACCACAAGCATAGTTTTGTGTACTGAAATGAACTTTGATCTTGAGATTGACCTAGTGACCTACTTTCACATTTCTGAAGGTACAGGCTTCAAATCTGGACCACTTGCATAGTTTTGTATTCTGAAATAAAATTTGACCTTGATTTTGACCTAGTGACCTACTTTCACATTTCTCAAGCTACAGCCTTCAAATTTGAACCACATGCATAGTTTTGTGTACCGAAATGAACTTTGATCATGAGATTGACCTAGTGATCTGTTTTCACATTTTTGAAGGTACATGCTTCAAATTTGGATTGCATGCATATTTTTGTGTTCTGAATTGAAATTTTACATTGATTTGTATCTATTACCTACTTTCACATTTCTCAAGCTACAGCCTCCAAATTTATGGCACAAGCATAGTTCTGTCTACCGAAATGAACTTTACCTTGAAATTGATCTAGTGACCTGCTTTCACATTTCTCAAGCCACCGCTTTCAAATTTGGACCACATACACATTGTTTTGTACCTAAATGAAATTTGACCTTGATTTTGACCTTGAGCTAGTCTTGAAATTTGAAACATTCAAAAATGGCTCAGTGGATGGCGCCAAGATCAATCTGTAATCTCTTGTTAGGTTAATAGGTTAAAGGTCAAGGTCAGATTAAACCAGAATGGTAGAATTTTTGTTTACAGTGAACATATAATTTCTGTTCCTTGTGCAATTACTGAATGCATCAAGGGGGGCATTTCGTGTTTGACGAGCTCTTGTTTTTTTATACTATACTATATACATTGACACAATCTTGTGTGCACCATCTCTCCTCATCCCCTTGACACAATGTAATGAAACTCATGACAAGTGATAAACAACATCAATAGTTGTGCATGTTGCATGTTAGGTTCTTAAAAGATATCCAGAGTTACAGGACTTTGTATTTTTTGTTACTATACTATATACATAGAGTTTGCAAATGCTATCTTGTGCACGCCTAATCGCCTGAACCCATGCACAAAATTTAATGAAACTTAATTCAAGTGATCAGTAATAACCCTAGCTGTGCATGGTGCATATTAGGTCCTTTCAGAAAATTTTAACGTACTATATACATACAGTCTGCATATGCAATCATGTGCACACGTAATCTTTCGAACTCTTGCACACAATTTAATTAAGCTTCACACAAGTGATCAGTGTGTGTGTTTGTGTTCGGGTTAATGTCATTTTCAACCATTTTTCAGTCATATTAACGAGGAAGGCTACTTGTAGCAGTGAGCATAGTGCCCAACTTTATAGTGCTGCCTCACTGGAATATCACGCCGTAGACACGTGACATGATACCCCACATTATACTGACATCGGGCTAACCAGTCCTTGCACTATTCCCTTAATGCTGAGCGCCAAGCGAGGAAACTGCTAGTACCATTTTTTACGTCTTTGGTATGATGCGGTCGGGGATCGAACCCACGACCTCCCGCACTCGAAGCGGACGCTCTACCACTAGGCTACCGAGGCGGTAATACAAGTGATCAGTACAAACCCTAGTTGTGCATGATGCATGTTATGTTCTTTTAGATAAATAATCTTAGAGTTATGGGACTTTGTTTTTGTTACTATACTATAATCATACAGTTTCTATACATACAACATGTGCGTGCGGGGTGTACATTCATCGCATTAAGTCATAGCTCTAGTTATAACTATGACCATATTTTTTCTATTTTTAGTTACCCAAAGGCATTTAAATGACCTTTTTGTCACCAAAAAGAGAAAAAAGGTATGATCTCAGTGAGATTTGAATCGCCACACTTCCATTCCGCAGCACAAAAATATATTTTTCATTTCAAATATGACTCCATTTTTTATTTTAAGTTACAAGCACTCTGATCCAAGTGACCTCAAATACAATAATACATTGAATTTCCCAACCTTTCAGCTATCTGCACACAAAGTATACTGACATTAAGTGTACCCAAAAGATATTGAGTGGAAGCCATTTTTCTTTTTTTATTAACAGTCACCCCAAATATCTCTCAAGCCTAATTTTTTGGTAAGCTTGCTGTACACAAAGCTTTGTGGGAGTAGTAAGTAAGTCCAAACTGAACTGATGAAGCGGAAACCACCTTTTGATGATCACACTCAATCTATTTTCACGTAACTGTGACCTTGACTATGACCGTATACAACCCCAACCTTGACTTTTTCTAAAAACTACCTCAAGACCAAGTTTAACTTTGATACAACAATGCACACTAAAGTTATTGTGCAGAATCCAATTTTCTATTTTTAACAACAGCGACCTTGATCTTGACTTGAATGACCCAAAATGCAATGCCAACCTTTTACTTATTTTTCTTACTATATATCAGGCAAAGTTTGGTGTCAATAGTTTGTTCTAAACTAAATTATTGTGCGGAAACCAAGTTTGACGCCCGCCCGAAAACGACATACCCAAATTTAATAACTTTTTGTCTAGGAAAGCTGGTTAAAAACCTTTCTGGCGAATTACAACGGAATTTAGCACGAGTACACGGAAACGCACGATGGCAAGTGCAAGTTTTCGAAGCTGCTATCGCCAGAGAGATTAATATTTTAGAAGCGGACCGACGCGTCCTTATTCTCTAGAACCGGAAAGAAGAAATACATAGCAAAGAAATATCCGCGCACGATTAACAGTGATATAAATCAAAGAAATTGTGTCTATTCTGTGGAGATTAACATACACCGCCAAAATGTGGATAGACTTACCATCGTAAAATCTAACAACTGCCTGAGAAACCAAATTTTGGATTGCCGTTCAAATTTCGGTGCAGGAACAGCAAGCGAAAACACCATTCCTGTGTTTGTATTCCACCATCGACTCTGTCGGGTTTGAATCCAAGTGCATCGCTGTTTGTGAGTTCTATTTCCGGTCCAACGGGAACTCATGGAACCGCTATTGAACTACATTCAACTACCAAAGGTCGAAAGTTCTGCTCAAGACTGCATTCGCTCAAGTAAGTTCGTAAGATTATATTACAACCGCTACAAACATTAGATGAAGGATCGCAGAGATATATTACTACAAAAGAGCTTGCTGAGCAATTGAAATTAAAACAAAGCAATGGTTTGGAAACTATATATTTACCATTCATTGGTGGTAAATCAGAAAAGAGTCGTTACATACCCATAGGTAGAGTGTATCGATTCTACACGTTGAACCGAGAGAGACCATACCACTAGACGTACTTAATATTATTATTATTATCATTTATTATGATTATTATTATTATTATTATACCATACTTCTATAGCGCCTATTAATGATAAACACGTTTAGAGGGACTGTACAGCCGCGAAATTCATCCTCTACAAGTACAGACACAGAGCTATTTGACTAGAGGGACAGAGTGAGATAAAATCCCCCCCCCGCCGCCCCCCCCCCCCCCCCCCCACACACACACACACACACACACACACACACAGAGGAAGGGAGAGAATCGATTAACGCAAAGCCAGCTTTCCTTGGAAGATCAGTACAAGCCTTTTAGTGAGTGGAAGACAGTTGCCATGCCATTTCCTGACTTACTGAGAGAATTGAAATGCCCGAACTATATTGGGGGTCTTAAACGTGTGCATTCTATTTCGAATATTGACAACGTTTCCGAAGTATCGCTTCTGATTGGATCCGACTACTTCTGGCAGATCATGAACGAGGTCAACAGGGGTAACGGACCGATGGTAGTTAAATCCAAGATCGGGTATCTGCTGCCAGGACCTATTCCGGCTGCTGAGAAAAGGTCATCTGCTAGTAACATGTTTAACGTCATTACAGCGCCACCTAGTGTCACAGATCTTGAAAGATTTTGGAAGCTCGAATTAATAGGGGTATTTGAAGACGAGACTGACACATCTACTTCCGGTATGCTTAAACCTATGATTTAAAAGAAAACTGTATGACGTAAAAAATGAGCGTTACGTAGCCAAGCTGCCTTGGAAAGAAGTTCACCCAGTGCTTCCCACAAACTACGAAGTTTGCAAGCACAATTTCACGACTTTCAACAAAACCGGATTCACTAGAAACTATGGACAAATCATAGACGATCAGTTGAAACTCGGGTTTATTGAGAGCTGTGATGCAGACTTCACTCCGTACATTACATACCACATCATTATCACCTAAAAAGAGTCGAACACAACATGTAAGTCACGTGAACAGCCTAGTTTTAACGATTGCATGTTGTCTACACCACCTAAATTGAATGAGTTGATTGGAATTCTACTTCGTTTTCGAATGAATAGATACACCATAGCAACAGACATAGAGGCTTTTCTTAGCATTGGTCTTGACGAAACTGATCTTGACGTGACGCGATTTCTATGTCTTAACGACCCTAGCAACGCAGACAGCAACTTGACAATGTACAGATTTCGTGCAGTTCTTTTCGGAGCTACATCGTCACCTTTCTTTCTGAGCACAACAATACTGAAGCACCTTGAACTCAACAGCGACAAGAAGGCGAGTGAATACTAAAGACAAGATCCATAAGTTGACAATGTTTTATCAAGCTTCCAACAGAAAGACGAGCTTCTACAGTTCTACAGTCTGTGTGCAAGCAATCAACCAATGTCTTAAAGTATTTGGTATGAAATGGGACACAGATAGTGACGTTTTACTTATCCGGCGAAGAACATCCTAACTACTCAGATTATTAACAGTAATATTGCAGCATACGTCTCGACTCTACGATCTCTTAGGTCTACTCAGCCCACAGATAATCAGAGAGTAGCTTCTTCTTCAAATATCATGACAACAGCATTTTGAATAGGACATGCCCTTACCTAAGGACATACAAGAAAAATGGCGCAGTTTAAGGTATTGGACCTGTAATAGAGTACCTCCTTTTTGAAGAATATTCAATTCCTATCATAAATCTACTTTAACTGCAATTTTCAGGTGGGCGTAGGTTCAAGCCCCACTGGGACCAAATTTTTTTATTCCATATTTTCCTTTTTTTTTTTTTACTTTTTTCAAGACTTATTATGGATGTATTGTACAAAAATGTAAATGTTTCATTTTATAAGCGATTTCTTGCTGTTCATAGTGAATTTACCTCTGAATCAGGAGGGGTAGAGTTAGACATCTTTAAACATACTGAGTTACATGCGGTAAATGATCTCTATTTTGCCTTCATTCTTTAGATAATATATTGTGAAAGAAATGCAGGTAGATTTTACTTCTGTCCCAAGGTTATTTTTGAATGAAGAGAGCAAAATTAAAAACAGACCCACAGGACTCGACCTTAATTTTTCAATTTTGTAGTTAGAATTCTGTCTCGTTAAAGATGTGTACTTGAGGCAACCTAGAAAAATGATATTTACAGTCTTTTTTGTGTTGTATGGTTGTTTAACAATAGCTTGATGTTTCTTTTATCAAAATTAATGCTGTAATGAATTCTCTGCAAACGTTTTAGATAGCGGCCATAACATTGAAATTTGTCTCTACTTGAGCTTGAGGAAATGCCATAAATTATACAAAATTTACAAAAAACGACACAGTAAAAGTTGTTTAAAATTTGCAACACAGTGCGAAACATGGTCAACTTTAAGAATATACCAAGCAAATGCCATTTTTTAAACATTACTATTAGGAGTCCAATACCTTAATTATAAACTTAAATTCCGTGACAACCACTACATTTCCTAGTTACAAAGAGACTTAGTGTTGTTATATTTTCTGGTTCATCGGGATCATTGATTTCAACTCATTTAGATTTGAAGATTGAATACTGCTTAAGCCGGTGCTAGGGGGCGTGGGCAGCGTTGCATTTTCCATTACTGTCCATGAACAGACTCAATCAAACTGAGTCTGCAATTTTCACTGTTTGCTTTGTTCTCGGTGCTTCCGAGGGATCTACTTTCCAGATTTTAATTAATCTGTATTCGCATAATCTACGACGAAAGTTTGGTATCGTATGATGCTACGACATTCGTCTGCAGAGACAATCAGTCTGCACTAATGATGGCGAATACCAGTAGTGCTCCGTTGAAAAAGTTGAGGTTTCCGAGGCAACAATGTTGGGATGTACAGTGAAGAGAAGAAATAAACTGCGTTGTGATTTCCAGATTCGACCTTTACTAAAGCGTCATGTGTAACTACAATAGAAAAAGTGGAAACTCCATAGGTCGCTCAACACAACAAAAACGAAAATGTTGCAGGCTCGGTTTGATTGAGCCTGTTTATGGACGGTAGTGGAAATGCTTGCTACCGTCCACGCCCTCTAGCCCCGGGTTGAGCAGAACTCAACTTTACGTCGGAAGTGATGTCAACATATGCGCGGTACTTCTCGCTACATTAACACGCTATAAATATGTTATCGTTTCCTGATACGAGCTTTATAGATTCTAAATCCTTCAATTATAGGCTGTGCCATTGTAATACACAGTACTCAAAATTGTTCAACTTTTAGCCATCTTAAAACATCTAACACTAGCAGCAGTTATGTAAATATTATATGACGTTTCTTTGTTATCTATAGAATAGAGAAAAGTTGAAACTTCACAGGTCGCTCAACACGACAAACACGAAAATTGAACTTTGCCTTACGAAATTTAACCATTGCAATGTGGGGTTGTAATATTGTGATATATATCTGTATTCTTTTAAGACTAAATGTTATTTTGAAATTTTGAATTTGTTTTATTGCCGTTGTAGAAGGGTTATTCCATTCATTATTGTCAATGTTGTTTTGGAACATAATGCATTATGATAAAACATTTTCTTATACTTTCGGAGAAGACATTAAATAGATGTTCATGTCTAAAGCAATCAGGAGAGTAACGCAGACTTTTACGATAAATGCATAATGTTTATGTAATAAATGTTTCAAAACATCTGATTTTGCTACTGATAAAATACTTTGTGAGCTAGGCGAGTATTTTTCTAAAATGACCTTATGTCAGAATTTTAGGCAATACAAAAATGAAATCGCCTAAATTAATGTATCCTCCAGCGATAGCTCAATGTGCTTGATATTAAGTAAATTGAATCTTCCTGTTTGTGTGTTTTTAAAAGCAGACAGGTTAATGCTAGAGAGAATATAATTTGTGCTGGATTCGAAGGCTAGACGTTCCTCTTACTGAAGTGACAATACCATCTCCCTTGGTGCTCAGTAATTATAGGTGGGGCAGTGGGTTATTAAACTCGTGTTCCCCTGTTTAATACTTCGATACCTTTCCATTGGACCACACATTCGCCATCGACAGAATGACAATTTTATAGCAAAGTAATACTCTTTATATAGTCTTTAATGACTTTCCGTAGCCGACATAATACTTGAACAAACAGTCTCTAAGGTTTTCTGGGACACAAGTCAAAATACGTTAGATTTGGACTGTGCAACCAACGCGGAAGGTTAACTTGGCAACGACTTTTCATTTATCATATTAACATTTTATGACCAACTGATTTTTGTAGGAAAGGACACGGTCTCTGTCACTAACACTCTCCTTAAGATTTAGCAGACGTTAATACACAAGAACGTGTATTATTGTATATTCTAAAACATCGGCACATGTTGACATGTTCAAGCCAAAGAGATAATGTCTAGAAAATATTTTTCAATGCAAATTACGCTCAAAATCATTCATATCATTCATAACGTTTTCACTGCACACAAAGTGTTTTAAAGCATATTAAGAAAAGCTTAAACTGTTCATACGGTAAGGTTTCTTTTTAGCATGTGTAAATGTTGAGTTCTGCTCAACCTGGGGCTAGAGGGCGTGGACGGTAGCATGCATTTCCACTACTGTCCATGAACAGGCTCAATCAAACCGAGCCTGCAACATTTTCGTTTTTGCCGTGTTGAGCGACCTGTGAAGTTTCTACTTTTCTCTATTTTCTAATGCCACCAAATCTACACTATATATACAATATACATACATACATACGTACATACATATTACGGAATGAATCTCATTGGAGACACAATAAATTGTTAAAGATCAATTTATGTCTTGAATAATGTGTTATTGATTCGAAATGAAATAGCAAATTGTCTGTATTTACTCGCTTGACGTAAAGTTACAATTAAATTGTTATATCAATTGTTTAAATGAGGAAAATGAACAGGGAAGGCAGAATAATACTACTAAATATTAGCAATTTTGCTGGTACTTTCATATACATGTTTTCAGGGGAAAAAACTCATGAAAATTATGCTTGCAACTGGGATATACTCCATATGTTTGGAGTTCATATTTTAATAAATGACTAAAATGTACCTGGTTCTTACAACAAAACATATAGAAAGTAACTTGAAAATTTATTCACAACTGACCTAGACAGCTGTTGTATTTACAAACTGGCCAGTCAACTCTGTGACCTTAGAAATAATCTCTGGCGTAAAAAAACAAAGACAAATATCAAACAGGGAATGCCACGCACCAAAAACGCAGCCTCCTCAAAACGAAACCCACAGCACGCAGACGCGTGCACCACACACACACACACACACACACACGCACACAGCCAACACATTAGGGCAAAACGAACAAACAAAGGAACACATACACACACACAAAGCCAACACATCAGGACAAAACGAACAAACAATGGAACACAGTGGGGCACCGCCTTATTCTTATTAAACTTATTAAACTTATTCTTAAACTTATTCTTTCCAAATTGAGGCGACTGTCTGACTGAACGCACTCCGCAGATTACATATTACTAAACCCGAGGATGGAAAAGTGACTTTTTCTTATTTGTCACAAAGCTTAACATACATAACTTGTGAACTTTGAATGCATGGTCAATATGTAAAAAAGCCCATTGCGACCCTTTAATTGTGCGCAACACATTCACGAATCGAATGGTACTCTACATGCGGACTGACCTGGTTAACACTTTTAGCCAGTGTTTTTTAATTGCCGTATTTACTCTTAATTGCCGTTTTAATTTAACTGAAAGCGGTAACGGATTTATATTTTTGTAGGATTTGACAGCTTACATGTATGTAAGTGTGAATACCTTGGAAATAGCGGACTTGACAGTTTTCGATAGTAGAAAACAACAAAGTTCTTTTCAAAATTCTATTTTTTTTTTGTATTTGGTACAGAAATAAACGCGCCCTTGGTGCAAAATGTAAGACCCCCGGGGGCGCATAAAAGTGGGGATACGAAATGTCAATGAGGTAAAATGGTCTTAAAACAGGCATTGCAACCAAAACTTTACATGATGATCTTTATATTTTTTATACAGCTGTGTTTGCTATGCTTTAAGTATAGGTTAATATATGGGAGAGCGGTGCCTTTGAGTGATAATGGCCCTGGCAAGGTGATAATAGCCCGAGGGCTTTAGCCCGAGGGCTATTATCTTCTTCCAGGGCCATTATCACTCAAAGGCACCGCTCTCCCATGTATTTACCTGTTTATTACATGTTTACCTATAATATAGTAAGAAATGTTTTTTGTGTCAATTTTATGGGCACTTGCATCTTCTGGCACAATAAATTTCAGCTTTTCAGTTTCTATATTATTTGTATAAGAGTCTATTTACTGTATAAAATCAAATACCTAGATAGTTGTACTTTCTTGCTTATTGCATAATTTAGGGATAAAAATACGTTATTTCACGAAGAATACACGATGTTACGCTCAAGATGATCAAATGAAACGGAAATATTCGCTGTTTTACCTCCATGAAACGCCATGACGTCATTTCTGTTTACGAACGTTAATTTCCCGCGCTAACGCCAGGGCCATTATCGATAATGGCCCCGGGGCTTATTATGATAATGTGATAATGCATGACACAATGCGATAATGGGAGAATTTTCAGCACAAATGTGTTACTATTTATAGGTACTCATGTAATAACTAGTATTAAAAGCATATTTAGTAAAATGTTATTTTTTTCATAGACTAAAAATATAAAGGGAACTTATCTTGACATTTAAATTGTATTGACAAAACATAACAATTTCTCAAGTAACCAGATACACTAGTACGTGTACTGCAAAATGAAAACACTAACGTACGTTTTTAATTCATTTTGGTCATTGTGTTTCAATCTGTTGCCCAAATAATATATTAACATCTAATTATCTGAAGCATTTGTCAGAACTATTTCAAACAAAGTTTGGCTAGATTTCATAATAACATATTATTAGCTAATTTAATAAAATGCAATCCGGCAATACTTATATCAGATTATATTGCATCATTACCAGGACACCGATAACTTAGTAAAATATTCTTGACATCAGCATTTTTGTAAAAGAATATTATTGAACACAGACCGAATACTTTCTGTAATTTACTGTTTGAAAATCTCGCACAACAGAAAATTTCACAAGGAAATATTAAAAGTAGAATTTGTTTAGATCATTTAAAGTTAACGTTAATGTATCGAAAACGTCTACTCGTAAATGAACACCGCGTGATCAGCAATGCGGGTTTTCTCCTGGTTGCTTATAACGAGGCCTTTCAAAGAAGTTGCAAAATGCAATTACATTTATTGCACATGTCATCCTCCCTGGCACATGATACTTATACAGAAACATATATTTAATATGAGTTACAGATATTCGAAATACAATTGGATAGTATTGAGCCTACTTTTTATCTGTATATCCATATAAGGACAAAATTTCAACACTTAAGGAAAAGTAGATACCAAAGCACACCTTCCTTCATCAGCATAAAGTTGATATATAACTTTCCTTGTTCCTTAACAGCGAGGTCCTATATAAATAAATCCACCTTGCAACGTCCAACAAATTTACAGCTTGCTGTGAAGATACTACTTTTGCAGTTTTTCATTATAAGGAATTATCAGCGCGGCCAGTAAAAATGGTAAATTATTTATTTTTGATATCATTTAAGTGCACTTTATCCTGTGTCTACACAGAATGATAACCGTATTTCGTACAATATTCCAAATATTTTAAATCGCATAATTATAATTTTTAATTTTGTTAGAGTAGATAGATCCTTTTCAAGTGTTAAATGTATATTATAATTGTAATTGTTAAAGGTGTAATACTATACTAGGTTTGAATGGTGCTAACTCCAATGTTATTGTTTTTTCTTCTATCTATATGTATGTATGAGTAGATAAGCAATAGTACGGAAAAAGTTAAATAATTTTACATATGCTATAAAGTGATACATATCTAGATCTGTATTCAATAGGGTGCAATCAATTATAGACTTTGCACAGCTGTACAGTCTGAATTGTCTATATGTACGTGTTCATTAACATATTTCGTTTTGTTCAGTATCTTTTTGCTCTTCTGTTTATAAGTAAATATAATTATTTTAACATTGCCTTTTTCAAATATCGACAAATGCATATAGTAAAGACATACTTGTCTGTTTTAAGTGTGACAAATGTACTAAAATTACAGACCTGTTATGGGATATTTCATTTTTCGCAATCTATGTAGAAACACCAAACTTCTGGAAGATTTCTAGGCGACTTCGGGACTCGAACCAAAGAGATATGGAAAAAGTGACGGGTTTACTCATTCGGCTTCATATATCCTTCCAACTGAACACATTTTAACTGCTTTTTTATTTTATATGCATATTCATATTTCTTTGGGATTCACTTAATATGATAATATATCTGATATTTTCATAAAACCATGGATAAAATCTCAAATATCTTCTTAAATATGTATTTAATTTACACAGAGTAATTAAAGGGACTAAAACATAACTATAATTTATTCATTTGTACAGCCATTTGCCTTCAAGTTGATAAAACATTCATTTCTACATCAGAAACAGGAAGGATTATAACGAAATGGAAGTTATAAACAATGTAGGAAAATATAGTACAAGGACACTGAGAACAATGTGTCTGTTTTAGCGACCATATAAAAACTCTTAAAAACCTTCAAACTGAAATGTGTTTTAGTGTCAACACTAAGCATCAAAGTACGATCGCGAGATTCGTTAAATATTTTTTTTGTGTTGGAATTAAATTTGCAAATACTTATGTAAATTTCAGGGAAAATTATATTGTAAACAATACTGCACGTATTCCTGACAACTTTAGTTAACATTCACTGCTTTGAAGTAACTTTGAAACTGCATTAAATTAAGACAGCAGACAAAACACTGATTATTAGGTCAACGAAATAATTACGTTTTGCATGTGTAACAACAAAAGACAAATATAAAGAAGACTAGCATCGTTTAAATGAAGTATTATGATCATTTGTCACAACAGTAAGATTAATGATTGTGAAAATAGCTCGTTCTAAGAAAATAATGACCTCTAAGTAGTTGTTATTTCAAGAAAAGAAATGTTTCTTCGTACTACTGATAACGCCATGAGTTTCTCTTATGTACAAAAGAAAAGCAGAAAACAGTCTATTATGTAAAAGAATGGACAAATCGAGGCGCAACGCGCCGAGATTGTAGAAATAACGCATATTTTTTCGTGTTGTAACATATTCAGAATCCCTCAGGAATTTATGGCGAGTTATCAACGGTTCCCGAGGGATTCAGAAGATGTTATAACACAAAAAGAACATGCGCTAACGATATTCTAGCATTAAAACCAGTGTACCAAGTAAATGAATATATTATCCAACAACATCATGAAATTTTCATGAAATGCGCTGTAAAGTCTACGTTGACGTTTCCTTTTTTAAATATCCGTTTTAGGGCATTTAATAGATTTTTAAACATTAAATATGATATTCAGTGCTGATTTATGGGAAAGTTTGAAATAAGTCTCGTTTTGTAATATTTAAATGTTTTGAAATACATTTACAAAACCGAATTTAAACTTGGTCATATGATATGTGCTCGAATAGTTATGGAACCACATTTATTTCGTGCTAAATTTGCAGCTTTATTTTATATCGAGTAATTTGATTCAAAGACGGGTCTAGTTGAAGGAATTCTAAAATGTATGTATATATTTTTCAAATATTACTCAGAGAACAGGAGAATTACAAAGCTAACTCCATTTTCATTCAACGTTTCGACTATTTTTATTAGTCTTCTTCAGGAAGTAAACAAATATGATATGAAATAAACAACGTCATGAATATATGACGTCATAAAAGATGACGTTACGTTACAAACGTTTTGGCGTAAAAATTACAATGTACAATAGGCTACATAATGTTTACACAAATGTATATCTAAAGTACTGTTTAAAGTATATTATGACAAAAGTAAAATTAAAAGTGGTTATACTTAATACATAGTAAGATTATAGACATTATTAAAAATAATAATGTTAATAATCATAATAACAGTAAGTACAGGATCACAAAGATACGAAATCACTGGGTAAATTGTGTTATAGACAAAAAAAGAAAATACCAGCAAAAACAGTACTAACTGACATTAAGAAAACCACAGTTTGTGTTACATAACAGAAAACACTATGAAGTGAAGAAATTTATGAAAAATTATACATTACTTTTGAATTCATTCCTTTTGGAAAAATAGTATCTAGTTTGTGAATCCAGTAAGTTTCCTTTAGAAGCCTCCTCATATCATCATGGATAACATCAATAGGCATAAAGCTAAAGTCATTTAAGCTATGACCATTTTGATTAAAATGAATTGCTACATGACTAGAAAATGCAGGATCGATAAAACTTGTAATATCAAAACGATGTTTATTCATGCGTCTTGAAACTTGCTGGCTAGTTTGGCCTACATATTGCATTTTACACTTCTTACATGTGATTAGATATATTACATCTGAACTTTTACAAGTTGCATTATTCTTAAGCTTGAAAGTTTTCTTACACTGAGAGCTATTAAAACTATCACTTTCAGTAATGTAAGAACAATGTGAACATCTTGAACGATTACATTTAGACGAAATAAAATTAACATCAGACAACATATGAAAGTCAGTTTTAACTAGAATGTCCTTCAAATTCTTAGGACGTTTAAAAGCCATGGTAGGTTTACACAAATGTAACATTTTAACAGCAGGATTATCTGACAACTGAAGTAAATCCCAGTATTTGTTAATAATGTTGCCAATATTAGGAAGAGATGTGTTGTACTCAACTACAAAAGGCACAATATTTTGATCTTGTTTTACAGAGGCTCTAAGTGCATCATCTTGCGACATACACATAACTTTCTCAAATGCTGTATTAATAACAGACTCTGGGTAGTTTCTAACAAGGAAGTGTTGCCGAAGCTGTTCGATATTACTAAAGAATTGATTCTCATCAGAACATATTCGGCGATATCGTTTAGCTTGACTGTAAGGTATACCATCCTTACATGCTTTAGGATGGCATGAACTATAATCAACATACTGGTGAATATTGGTAGGTTTGACATGTACATTGGTGCTGATGTTATGTTCATCATATATACTAACATCTACATCTAAAAATGATACTTCAGATTCAGATATGTTATATGTGAACTTAATCATTGGATGAACTGTATTTAACAACTCAATAAATTTCTTAAGCTCATCTAAAGAATGACTCCAGAGCATGAAAATATCATCCAAGAATCTAAACCAAACATCTGGTTTCAACTCACAACTATTAAGAAAAGATTGTTCAAGTTTACCCATGAATAAGGAAGCAAAAGATGGAGCCATGGGACTACCCATAGCTGTCCCAGTTTTTTGTAGATAATTATCATTATTAAACTTGAAGAAGTTGTTTTCTAATACAGTTTGTATAAGTTTACATACACTGTCCACTGACAATCTACCATTATAGTTACTATTTTCCAAAAAATATTTGCATGCTTCTATACCTTCAGTGTGTGGGATATTTGTATACAAAGAATTAACATCCAATGTAACTAGAAATGTTTTATGGTTGCTTAGTTTATGCTGTTTAAGCTTTGTAATAAAATCATTTGTGTCTTTTATATACGACGGCAGGGACTGCACAAATGGTTGCAGAATATGGTCAACGTATTTAGATATATGATCCGTGCATGAATCATATGCAGACACAATAGGTCGGCCAGGGTATCCAAGAGGTAGATTATCATCAAAAGTTTTATGGATTTTTGGCAGTATGTAAAATTGTGGGGTCCTCAGATTTTCTGGAAAAACATCAAATTCATTCCTAATGTTAGGTTCGATGTTTTCAATTTCTTCGACACATCTGATAACGTTCTGAATAGCTGCAGGTGAGAAGTCAGTTTGTACCTTCTCATAATATTGATCATTATCCAGTTGCCGTTGAACTTCTTTTACATAGTCTTCTCTATTCATAACTACTACTGAACCAGATTTATCAGCTTTTTTGATAATTATACTTGGGTCATGAGACAGGCCCTTTAAGCATGCAAGTTCATCTTGGGAAATATTTGTATGCTTGCGTTTATCGGAAACAGAACTTAAAATTTCTTGTGTAATGGCCTCAATATAGAAGTCCAAATATTTGTCACGACCACTTTTTGGTGTAAAAGTGGACTGTTTCTTGTTGAAAAAAGGCATTTCTGTATAATCATTATTCAAATTATTAGTACTATGATTATGACTCTCATTATTAGACAGGTCATAGAAATACTCTTTAAGGCGCAATCGACGTGTAAATCTAAAAGTTTGTTCAGCAAGCTTGATCTTGTCATGATTTTTTAATTTTGGACAAAAAGTCAAACCTTTCCCTAAGAGTCTGTATTCTGTGTTTGTAAGTTTGCGACCCGAAAGGTTAACTACTGTCTTTTTCCCCCTCGCCACTTCCTGTTGATGTTTCTTGTGCTTTTTCCATTTTTTCCTGTTTTGGATTCGTACAAATCTTCTGTTTTTTGTAGACTTTTCAGGCACGTAATTATTACGTCTATTGACTTCTGTAGTTGGACCTGTTGACTGAATCCCTGTTGTACAGCCTCTGCATAGGTTTTCGTTTTGTTGGTGCCCAGGGTTTTCGAGTTTTTTGTACTTTTTGTGTTGAAGTCAAAGTGCTTATTTTTGTATGAGTTTGCTGGCGCTGATGATTTTTTTGTATCATCATTCTGTTTAGGTAAGTCTACTTTTGTTTCAAACTTGGTTTTTCCATTTCTGGAGTTGCTATGTTTTACAGCTGCACCTTTATTCTTTGAAACATGCTTAGGTGGCTGTGACTTTTTGTCAGTTTTTGTTTGAACTCTCTTTAACTGTTGATGTGATATTGTTTCATCATTCTTTCGATTTTGTTTATGACACATCTTCATTTCTGCATTCTTCTTTTTCTTTTTCTTCTGTGCTGAATATTTCTCATGATGTGGTAATTCTTCACCAGTAATTATGACTTCATCATGTTTCTGTTCATTTCGAAGAAATTTTAACTTTTTTTCTTGTCTCGCAATTATCTTGTTTTTCTTCTCTTCTGTTATTGTGAAAATTTCAGCTGCAATTTCGTTGAATTTACCTTCGTCCGAAAGCAAATCTCTAAGATTGTTTTCCATTTCAGTCAGTTTTCCCTTTGACTCATGTAGCTGGAGTGCATGCTCATCTTTTATCATTCGGCATAGTTCAAGTGAAGTTTTTTGCAAAATTCTATTAACTCCTTGTTGAAGTCTGTTGTTGTCACCAACATGCACTTTAAGGTTTAATCTTAAACCCTTTGGTATAGTGTTATCTGTAATGCAGTTTTCCAGGAATTGGATGTGAGTTGATTTTCTCATCTGGAAGTCCGCCATCTTTCTTATTTCTTTAATTTGTTTTTCCATACTGGAGGATCAAGTTGATGCTGAAGCCTTGTATGTAATATATATTCAGAGAACAGGAGAATTACAAAGCTAACTCCATTTTCATTCAACGTTTCGACTATTTTTATTAGTCTTCTTCAGGAAGTAAACAAATATGATATGAAATAAACAACGTCATGAATATATGACGTCATAAAAGATGACGTTACGTTACAAACGTTTTGGCGTAAAAATTACAATGTACAATAGGCTACATAATGTTTACACAAATGTATATCTAAAGTACTGTTTAAAGTATATTATGACAAAAGTAAAATTAAAAGTGGTTATACTTAATACATAGTAAGATTATAGACATTATTAAAAATAATAATGTTAATAATCATAATAACAGTAAGTACAGGATCACAAAGATACGAAATCACTGGGTAAATTGTGTTATAGACAAAAAAAGAAAATACCAGCAAAAACAGTACTAACTGACATTAAGAAAACCACAGTTTGTGTTACATAACAGAAAACACTATGTTCACCTTAAAATCATTTTTCTTTTTTTCTAAAAGTATTATGTTATGAAAATGTGATTTAATTCAATTTCTTCAGTTGTTGTTTTCATTTTTGCTGTTGGAACTCTTATAGCTCACCTGAGCCAAAGGCTCAAGGTGAGCTTTTGTAACCGCTTAATGTCCGCCGTCTGTCGTGCGTCGTTCGTCAGTATACATTTCCTGAAAACGTCTTTTTCTTCAAAAGTACTGGACAGTTTTACACCAAACTTCACAGGAATGTTTCTTGGGTTGCCCCCTTTCTAAAGTACCCAAAAGAATTAAAATCCATTTAGAACTGTGTTTGCCATAGCAATCGAAAGGAAAATCTTCAAACATCTTCTTCTTAGAAACAGTTAGCCGGATTTGAAAAATATGTTGTAGAAATGATCTCTAGGTGACTTTCTACCAAAATTGCTTAAGGTTTAGGAGTGTATCTTTAAAACACAGAAATATTTGATAAACGAGCAACATCTTTACCAGTATTTTACCTAATCATTACATGTTCTGCAGAAATGTCCCGTACGACAGATACTTACAATATTCTGAAAACGTTGTCCCCCTTTGAAAATAATGTCATTTGTAAAGAAATGAAAATAAATAATTACTGAAAACTGTGTTCCACCTAGTTACGTGAAATTTCATCACAGTTACGCTATTGCAAATGAATTAAAACGAACATATGTAATAGTTCTTTGAATGGTGAGCTTTTAATGGTGTTTAAATGTCTGGAATGGGGCCCCATTGGGCAGTCCTTTTCCGGAATTCAATTTTTGTATCAGTATACTGACACTTGTTTCGTAGAGTAATATACATGTTTTACACGCTGTTCAATTTTCATGTGAAACAACTCTTTTTTTCTATAATTTGGTGTTGTTTCATTTTTTCTCAAAACGTAAGGCTAAGCGTTAAAGCATTCTGTTTGTTAAAAAAACATGGCCGCCAGTGGGCGGGGATTATTTCCCCTATATGACTATTTTGTGCATTTCAAAACTCCTCTTCTCTGACACCAGAACGCATAGAACGTAAATATTTTGTATGTGGCATTGTCTAGTGGACTTTTACCAAGATTGTTCAACTTATCATCCCAGGATCAATATTTGTCCCGCCCCGTGAATTTACAAAGAGTTCTAAAGGAAAAGCGAAAAATGTTCTCTGAAACCGAGAGGCACAGAGCTTAGATATTTTACATTTGGCATTGTCTTGTAGTTATTTTACTAAGATTGTTTAAATCATGACCCATGGTCTATTTAAAGCCCCACTCCGGAATCACTTAGTTATTGTACGAGTTGTATAGAAAAATATACTTCAAAATCATCTAATCATATATTCCTAGATTGTCTAATTATAATTACCACATGACCCCAAGTAATTACGGGTCACTTATTGACCAACTTTCTTACTTTTTAAGATACAGCCTTGAAATTTGGATGTCAGTTACAGTTTTGCAAACCGATCTTAACACTGACTTCCGGTGGCCATGAATGTGACCTGCTCGCCTACTTTCTTAATACTTTAGCATCAGTGTGACATTTGAAACATGCAGCTAATATTACTCAGGTGAACGTTCCAGGGTAATCATGACCCTCTTGTTTTAACTCTTAGCATGCTAAATTTCTAAAATTTAGTGATCCATCATTCAATGCCATTTATTATTCGAAAATCTTTTCTCTGATAAAATATTGACAATAGCAAACATTGTAGACCATGATCTGCCTGAACGGACGTGCAGAATTTTCGTTTCGATTTGTTTTAATTTCGTAGGCTGTGCACTCGCACCCCTTAACGCACAAGGTTGTTACTATAGATGTCCATTACCTGCTAAATGGCCATTCTTAAAGTATCAATTATTTTAAGAATGGATAGTTACAGGTTAATATTGGACAGATATAGTAATATAATTGTGTGTATCGAACGGTATTGGTACATTAATCTATATAATGGACAAAACGTAACGAAGGATTACGTCATGACCATGTTTTAAACGAAAGTATTAAGGAAGTAAAAGTGTATATTTAATCTGCTCTTTCTAGTTTTCAGAGATAATAGAAATGACTTCTTTCGAGAGAATCGGTTGAATTGCTTATCCGTGTCAATATCTATAAATCGGCACAACATATTTTATCTTTTTTCGCAGTGTAGATATAATCTAGCCGTTTTCAGGTAATTCTGCATGTTTGATAAGCTCGAAGCCATTATAC
This sequence comes from Mercenaria mercenaria, assembly GCF_021730395.1. Lineage (NCBI taxonomy): Eukaryota > Metazoa > Mollusca > Bivalvia > Venerida > Veneridae > Mercenaria > Mercenaria mercenaria. The sequence goes on along the minus strand of NC_069361.1, from coordinate 22,873,469 downwards.
GTTAACCAGAATTAAAACCTAGAATATGCATTCGGCATTTCAGAATGTATGTACATTATCAAAATGGCAACAATTTAATTTCTTTCTAAAGATAGGAATTAATATATTAACATTTGACACGTTGATTATTTAAAAAAAAAAACATAACAAAACGCAAATCAGTTTGAAATTGAAAATTTCATAAATCACGGCCAAATACCGAAAAGACAAGCACGCGGACCTACACATTTTAATTGACAATTTAACAGACTGTGTGTTGGTTTACATTTGTGAACATTTTAATCAGAATCTAACTTTCTACTCACGAAAGAAACCGCCATTAAAATCAGGTTTTTCCCAGCTTTTCCCACGACAAAACCTCGAGAGAATTTCAAATTTTCAAATCAGTACTGCATGCAATTATAACATATCACCCTTCATTTTATCTGCATATTCCGACGTTTCGAAAAACCAGCGCTTATTCAAATTTTACATTGTAGAAAGAAATGATCAAGGCTAGCATAACTACACTAAACTCAAAAGATTATTAAAAATAAATGTATTGCTTTGCCAGTACGATTTAATATATAATTGTTAACGTAGAAACTCCAGTGCGTTACCTGCCTAATAAATGTTCGTAAAATATGTTTTTACAGACTTACAGGCATTTCCAACGTTTAATATATAAAACATTCATATCTCAGAGTATTGCAACATGTGTTCTCAAATTTACGGTATTTTATATTTGACTGATTTTGCTACTTCAGGAGACCCGGATTTTGCTTCTTCTTGTTTTATTTGATTGCGGTTTGCTGGCGGACGGGTGTAGTGGTAATAGAAAGGACAAGGACAGTGGCTGTAAGTGGCGAGTAGAAGTAGAAGTGGAATGCAGGCGTAGACGGTCTTTAGACAATAAAGATAATGAGAAACAGATGACGGGTTCTGAAAAGGTAGAAAATGTTCAGCTCTTTTATTATTGTTTATTACAATTATACAAACCGTTTGTATTATTTGCATCAAGTAAAACAATTGCTACCTTATTCCATATTTGCTGATATATTGTATATATGCTAAATGTTTCAGAAGGAAGCACCTTTCAGTATCAAGCTTAGAAGTACTCCTTGTAGTTTCAATTCCTATGACGTCGATCGAGACGGGACGATAACTAAAGAGGAAGTACAAGCTTTATTATGTGGACATGAGGACGCTGAAATGCTATTTTCGGAGTTCGATGTCAAGCCGGGTTTGTAAAATATAAATTGTAAAAACAAAATCAAAACAGGTTAGCAAAGATGTAAAGATGCATCGAACAGTACAAATTAGATACAGTCAGAAAGTACATTAATAATTCTGGAGAAGTTCATGAAATGAAAATGGAATAGATATTAGCAAACAATTTCTGCATGATACCAGTAACTTTATGCAGAAATGTTTGATTACAATGCACATGTATCAACAAGATATAGTAGAAGATAATGTAGACAAATGCATTGTAAATCAAATGCAGTACTATACATTCTGATAAATTCATAGTTAATGTTTATACATGATAAAACTATTTTGAATAATTATATAAAACTTTAAGCCTTGCGCATTCATACAAACATTTTATTATCACACCAGTACCAAGACTGCAGGGTAAGCCATTAGTAACAGTTGAGGGTAGCTCGTCCGTACTCCGTCACCGACGGTTCTTCTCCGTCGTTAACAAAATTTTACTATTAATATTTCTTATCCTCTGAAGCTCAATGTTAGAATCAAAATTGCTATGTTGTATCCTGGTATCCTGCACATTCCTCGGGTTTATGGTTACGATATCTATTGCCGTTACTAAGAGGCACTGGGGATAAAAGTAGAAAAATGGGCCTACCATGAAACATTTACTTTGAACAGACTTTGTCTACATTATTTTTATTATCCTTTTCGCATGTTTTCTGCAATTTATTAGCTAACCTGAGCACGAAGTGCTCGGGCTGAGCTATTGTGATCGCTCACCTTCCGATGTGGCTATAGGAATAATAGGTAATTGCATTTTTCTTTGATGTAATTCATTCCGTAAGTTTTTATGTGCCTATAGCTAAAAGAACAATTGAGAGAACAACAATACCCATATGTAGGAACATCCGTGTCTCCGTCGTCTGTCAGCTCTTTCCTTTAAACAACATCTCATCTCAAACCGTTAGGTAGAAGTTTATGAAAATTGACATCGATGTTGCTTTGGTTGTCCTCTTCCAAAGCTGTTCAAATGATTTCGCTTGATTGCATATACGGGGCGCCAGAGCTAAAAATTGAAAAATCTTTAAACTACATCTTCTTTTAAACCGCTGGTCCGATTTGAATATAACTTCACACAAATGGTCATTGTGCGATCCTCTAAGTTTGTTAAAAATATTCGATTCGTCAAAAAACTTAGGGGACGTGGTCATTTTGCCCTATATGTTTATTGTGGAAACTTCAAAAATATTATGGTATGAAACTGCTCGCCCGATTTTGACATTATTCCACATAAATGATCCCTGTGTAATCATCTACCAATATTGTTCAAAATATTTCTCTTTAAACTGTAATTTTCTTCTTGCATGGAACTGCTGGCCCATATTTGAAATATGTTCATGAAAATTGTCCTTGTGTTATCCTGTATCAAGATTGTTCAAATTATTTCGATTCCTCAAAAACCAAGGCTGCCAGAGGGCGTGATCAGTTTCCCAATATGTATACAAGTGAAATTTTGATGCAGAGCATCAAATCGCTGGACAACTGAATTTACAAAAAGGTAAAAAAAATCACGAAATTTGATGACATAGATACATACTCCATATCGACAAAATATTACGTGATCCGAAACATGAAAACAGAGTCTCCCAACCAGTGTGTTTATATAAATACCTCATGTAAACATTGCAAAAATGAACTAATATTTTCATAAATAAATGACACACAGAAATTCAATTAAGTTTCAATTGTTTAATGAATTGCATTGTCCGTCAAAATCGTTTGATTCTTTTAGATAATGTATCTGGTAATTCATTTTTGTCCTCTGATTTCGACCACATTTTGCTTTTAGAATGGATTTATTGTCTGTTTTACGAACAAACGCATCGTTTACATAACTTTCAATAAAAAATGTATCCTTTTTTCAAAGACCTTGTTTTATTTCCTCTTTCTTTTATGTAATCAGCAATATTTTAGAATTCCATTTAATTTGCACTCCTATTCAAAGAACTACTGTAGGCCATTTCTGAAATTGTTTGGGAGACAAGGATTATTAAGGATTCTGTGTAGGTTGAGGGTTTAATTGTTTATTTATTAGCAAGTGATAAGAAATAGATTAAATGTGCTCATTTATCTGACATGGTTGTAAACCCATTGTAAAGGCATTCTCTCAGTGTAGTGAGAATGTTTGCCTGTTTCAGATCAAGTGATAGGGCTATTGATACGGAGTATAGGGATAAGTTCTTTATACAATTTTCCTATTTTCCTCAAAAGCTATCTTTTGAAATAACAAAACTCTTACGCAATTTTCAGATCCGTATTCCTTTATGTAAGCCATTTATTAACTGCCTTAATTGTCTGTTATTTAAAATATTGATAGCGATTACAGGACAAGAGAGTTCAAGTAAAATCCTTTCTAAACGATTTCTCCTCCTGGAAACATTTGACAGAATTCGAGTAGATCTTGTCTGCAACACTTAGTCTTGTCTTTCGTACACGTTTTGATTTCAAAAAAGCTCTACATAATTCCACTCAGTGAACACCAGAGCTAAAATGAGTAAACTCCTTCAAACAACTTCTTGTATACTCATCTGGCTTGATGTATACCATTTCCGGTGAATAAGATGACTGTATAGATCTTTCTTTTAAATTTGTTAAATTTTTCTTTATTCAGTTGTCGCTAGAAAGTTGGATTGAGATGTCTTAGGCTGACAATGAACCGGGGCAATGTCAAATATAACGTTATTGTTTCCGTGTTACATTTATATGTGCCATTTAAACTTATAGTATCTTTTGTTACATGCTGTTTGAAGAAATACCTGAAGACATCGGCGGATTATGTCATATTTTACCGAGGACGTATTTTGATTAATCACTTACTAGTCTGAATGGAAAATTCTGCCTTGTTCAGCTTTTTTACACCTGTCTCTTGTAAGTCATAATAAATGAGAAGAAAACACAAACTAAATTTATATACTGACCTTGAGTTTTATATAATGATAAATATAATTATATTTGTTTTTCTATTACCCGAAGTTTAGTTGCAAGTCGGATATGATATGGATATCAATTCTCACTAAGCAAACATTAGGCCTCTATCAAAACTTAGCATTATTTCAAATGTTGAGTATTATTTAAGTACTCGGACTATATTTTTGGTTTGAACTACTTTCAAAAACGCTGTACTGACGATCTAAGACGCATTGGATGCTTTCTTGTGGTCAGCGTCTTATAATCCATTTCTTTGCAGTAACTGTTATGTTTCTCTTTTAAAATCTACTGTCCCACTTGCAACTAATAATTTTCTTTATTCTTTCTCGTAATAACATAAGCAATTTCTGTGTCAGTTTTCTTTTTGTGAATGTAAAAGTCAGGTAGCGACATCTTTATGAATCATTTTCTGTTAAATAAATCAGTTTGCTTTTGATGTATAGCAGATATCGTCGTGACGTCACATGCTAACATCTGTTTATCTGATGGTGGGCAAAACAAATGTTTTACATCGTTTATATAAGGATAAAAAATTTTAAACTTTAACACATTTTTCACTCATTTATGGATTTTCAAAATTCAGAAGTTTTGAAATATTTACAATTTTCATATTGTCTTATCTTTATGTCTTTTTTAAATGACTGACCGTTTTAAATGACACATGACTTTAATAGCGGGGTAGTGATGTTTAAAGCCTTTACAAAAACAATGTAAGTTAAGCTTTCATAATTAGAAAAATTATTTCGAAATTATAATTAAAAGTAATTGATAAATTTCTTGTTTTATAACCTTTCCATTGATTAAAAACTTATTGATATAATTTGTGTTTTAAGAAAGTTTAGGCCGTTAAAAAACATCACTGTTTACAAAAAGCATGGACGTTCGGCGTTTGTCCACCCGATCACTGTTTTATCATTTCTAAAAAATAGAAAATACAACAGATTTATATACAAGCACGACCTCTCCTAGAGCAAAACCACATTTTTTTGTGTTTCTGTTGAAACCATATATTCTCATTTAGTATATCTTCTAGTAAATTGTATTTGCGTATAAATTTTTTTAGAAATATCTATTGTATGCTAATAATTTTATAGATTTGTCTCTTAATTGTGATGGACGTTTATGAAATAGAATAAACTTCTCATGGACCGTTAAACTTTGTTATAAATTGCTTGGAGAAAATCAGACAAGGTCTCAATGTCTGATAAGCAAAGCTGATTAATTATTCTCTTCTGTCTTATATTCGTTTTATCATTTCAGAAGATGGAGTTATTAAACCTGACGAGTTCTATTCAACGGCACCTCTTATCATAGCTGAATGTTCCAACTCTGACAAGTAATTACATCTTTTATACATTTTCAAAGAAGCTTAATTCATTACCATCAATTGACAACAGTTGACACCACATCAGGACAAGTTAAAATGAAGTACAGTCAGACCTGCTTAAGGGACCACCTGTATTAAGCAAAAAAAAACATTAATCTTAGATCCGTCTTTAGTGCATTTCATATAGACTGAACCTGTTTTAAAAGACTACCTGTCTTATTAGACTACTTTTTTCCTTCCCTTATGTGATCTCTTAAAACGGGTTTCACTGCAGTGTAAAAATATTGAATTAGATTAGATGCAACGGATGATTTTCTACAATATGCTTCGTAAAAGAAAACTGTCGGGTTCTTTTTGAAAAGGTAATTATCAACCAGATATTAACCCATACGAATACTTACTTACTACCAAGTTCGGTCTGACATCTTTGTCTGAATTGTCCGTTATTTTATTTTCGGACATCTATAATTTCTTTCCTGGTGATTATATGTGTGAACTTTTTCCTGAATTTCTATTTTTTACCCTTCGACCATGTTGTTTGTATTCAGCCTTTAATGTTATTTAAAATTTTAGGGTATGTTATAATAAGTTTATATTACTTTGAAAAAGGACCTTTAGCACAGTATTGTACACACGACATTGTGTACAAAGTAATTACATTTGATGGCAGACATGTTTAATGTTGTCTACCTTGCTGACAAAAAAGTCACAACAATATAAATGAAATATGTTGGAATTCTGTTTAACTTAATTTCATACATTTAGCCATCAAGAATTATTCTGTAAATTTACTGTAAGTTATCCCATATAGGAGAAGACCTTTATAAGCTTAGCTTTCGGATCTTATCCTTTTTCAACATGTATAATATTGATATTGTAAATTGTAAAATGTAATATGCACATATGTTTGAAATAAAATATGTTTAAATCAAGAATTATTCCGCGTTTATATAACATCCAAATGACATGACGCATATGCATTCTAGAGAAGTGTTCTCCTCTGACAAAAAGTCAGTGCTTAGTTTCTTTCGAAGATTTATCATTTTATGCAATGAATTATATTTTCAGGACAAGTGACCTTAAAGTGGAATAAAACAGACTGAACGAATTTGCAGAATAGGTGAACAAAGGAATATGCATCAAGTACCGACAGATGACCCCGATGTACATTATGCGCTTGTTCAGCTTGTTTTATTGCTACGCCAGCCAGTATGACTGATATTTAATATGTTTTCATTCAGTTGTGTGTTGTTGGTACGCCAACCGGTGTACCTGATGTTCTTTTAATGTTTTCATTCAGCTTGACACAATGTGTTTTGCTAGGTGTACCGATATTCCTAATGTTTTGTTTTAGATTATCTGTCACCTTGTGTTATTGGTACGCCGAATAATATGTCTAATGTTTTTTTATGTTTTCATCCAGCTTGTGTTATTGCTTGGTGTATTCTATGATTTCACCCAATTCTGTGTTATTGCTACATCGGCTGATATGCCTAATGCTATAACTTCAGCAAATATTGCAGGAAATAGAGTGAAAGATATGGGTACGAAACACCTAAATGAATATACCAAATTAAAAATATATTTTGAAATGTACGACTGAAAACACGTTACTACTAATGTTGCGCATTCTGACCTACCGAAGTATTAGCTCTTAATAAATCAATAGAATAAATTTAACAAATATATATGTACATATGTGTAAGCAATTGATGATCTCCGTACACATTTATGTCATTTGAGAGTGATAAGTTTCTGTCTCGGTGTGCGATTGTTGAGGTCTAATTATTTGAAGAGTGAAACACAGGCCTCAAGTCCGTGAAAGAATACAGAAGACAAATGCTTGAACTTAGATGTTCAATTTCAAATCAGACATCAATTCCTATTCATATTAATTATCCAATGAGTTTTAATATATTATATTCCTCTTCGAAAAAGGACACTTTGCCTGTGTATGTTACGCAACTTTCGATTTTTCTATATAAGAACTTTCTCATCTTTTGAAAAACTCAACCCATCAGGCATTTTATTTCTTTCGCCTTTTCAAATTATGATTCAGTTTGTTGATTGACTTTTATCAAGAAATAATTTATAGGAAGTAAGACAAGAAACAGTTTACTAGATGAAACAATCGAGTAGCACTTTTATTGACAATTTTATTGACAATCTTATACTATTCCTTTTGGTAACTTTTTTTCAGCATTCCGTGCTTTTTACTGCATTTTTATAATACATTGCACAAGATATCAATAAATGCTAGAAGCGGCTATATCATTTATTGTTCTTTATGCATTATAAACTGTTGCCACTATACATGAAATAAAAAGGAATACAATAAAGATATAATTAAATCTTTATGAATACTCTTCCGAAGCATTGAATGCAACTTGGCAAAACTAGAAGTACCAGTCTGTTGATGAGAAGTTATGAAACGTACAACACCCCATACATTTAACCCTTAAGTGGTGATTTTATTAAGCGGAACTCTGCTACGCATAAACTTTGAATTGGCTCCATGACCTCAAACGATCAGACCACATACAACATCGAGTTCAAGAACTATCAAAATATACTACAATTAACTCATCTCCTTGTTTACTTTTGCATTGAAAATAACGTTAAGCATTTGCTTCACTACCCTATACCGTGTGGACTAGTAAGAAAGATTGCCAAAAAAAAAAAACCAAGGACAAGGCTTCAGCAGGAATAGCCTCGTTTCTAGGGAACAGCCTTCATAAACAAAACCCCACAGCAGCTTATGTATGGATGTGTTAAAGTAAAATCCTATATACGTAAAATCAAATAGACTATACCCATTGAGGAACACAGTGGTGCATCTTGGAATTATCATGAACTGTTACAAAATCAGCCATAGCATGCTTTATCCTGTTAATTGTGAATAAATAACTGTTTATCTCTTCAAAGTGCCATAGTTACAGGACGCAAGTCAGTGATATTTTTCGCAAAATTAATGGTAAATTAAAGGTGGACGGATAGCTCAGTGGTTTGCACACTGGCCTTCCAATCCTGAGGTCGGGGGTTCGATCCCCGGCAACTACTCGGGAATTTTCAGAAACGCTTTTCAGTGTTTCCCATCCAACTAGAGGTGTACTGGTCAGGAACCCAGGCAATCCTTGCGTGTATCAGTGCTATACACTGGGCACGTTAAAGAACCAGGCTGTCTATTCGTAACGAGCTAGGCTAAGTTAGCCGGACAAGCCTGTATCTGATTTCTGATCTCTCTGTCGTGGGGGCTTTGTCTCACTCTGTCCCTCTGGTCAGATCGCTCTGTGTCTGTACTAGTAGAGGATGAATTATGCGCCCTGTGTGGCTGCATTTGTACTATGTAAAGCGCCTTTGAACGTGAAATTGATCATGAAAAGGGCGCTATATATAAATCTGGTATAATAATATAATAATAATAATAAATGAAAAACCTGAAACTTTGGTCATTTAACCAGATCATATCAGTCTATTGTATCTACAAAAGAAGATATTGCAAAACCCTTGGTGATAATTTCTCAAAAAACTCTTTATCAAATAATTAGGATCGACCTTTTCAAAATATTAAATCAACCAAAGAAAATATGCCTTTGAATTTTAGTTCAAATGATGATATACTTTAAAATAAAACTATTTCACTGACAGAATTACTTGAATCTCTTGAGAAATGTCGCGATACTGCAGTTGGTCTAGACTAAATCTACTATCAACTTTTAAAACTTAAAACACTTACAAGAGTCATTAGAGCGCCTCCTCGAAATTTACAACGTTATCCGGGAAACTGGTTTCTCTACATTCTAGGAGAGAAGTTATAACTGTTCCAATACCAAAACCTGGGGAAGATAACAACAAATTCAGTAATTATAGACCGATCGCTATAATTATTTGCTTATCCAAAGCGCTAGAACGTATGATTAAGTCTAGATTAGTTTGGTATATACAATTTCAAGGCCCAGAAACAAACTTTCAAAGTGGTTTTTGCAAACAGCATAGGACAACTGACAATCTTGTTTGACTAGAAAACATTATTCGTGATGCATTTGTCAAACAAAACCCTTCTTTTATCTGTCTTCAAATTAGAAAAAGCTCATGATACCACTAGGAAATATGGTATTATGAATGACCATGACAACTTAGGTTTTAAATGTCCTCTTCAAATAGTTCTATCCGAGTTTTATCTGATCTCACTTTTAAAGTTCGTGTTGGTTTTACCATTTTTGACTCATTTCATCAAGAACAAGGTTTTCTGTAAGATTCTATTTTATCTGTTACAATTTTCAGCATTAAAATCAATAATATTTTGAAATATTTGTTACCAAGGACAGACAGCAAACGAACACTCTCTTTACACACGCCAAGAAAAACTGTCATTGCAATACACTTTGAGAATGTTTACAGTCAAACGTAATTCTGATCATAAAATCATTTTAAACCAAAGTACTTCGATTCGTACGAGAAAAAAAGCAAAGCAAACCAAACATTTTGGATATCGCACAAAATCTGTTAGGCCTGAAACTGACTTTGAATTCAACGATATCAAAAGAAAATTCAATTCAAGATAAACAACCTTGCACCCTTACTTTCCCTACAGTTCGTTCTGATATGAAAACTGCACAAGCCTGAAACTAACCATGATGTATTTAAATCCAATATATAATGAAATCAAATCAGTTTACGAGGATTATTTCATAATCTACACAGAAATGTCGAAAGATGATTTAAAGGTTGGATTTGCTGCTGCCAGCCACCTTCACCGATCATAATTTCGTTTACTAAATAACAAAACAATAGCCGAGGCAAAAGCTTTGATTTAGCTTTGATTTATCTCTCAGAATATAGAAGAGAAAAGTTTATTACCTTTTCCGACTCACTTTCAGATTTACAGTCACCGAAATATGGAAAATTCTTTTATTCAAAATATTCCTCATAGGGTTCATGCACTATCTTTCAAAAAGTATATCATATTTTGTTGGATTTAAAGTCATTTTGGTATTAATGGAAACGAGGATGCTGATACCGCAGCAAAAAAGACACCATTTATTAGCAAAGTCTAATTTGAAATTACCATATGCTGATTTTAAATCCAATATATATAAATACACTTTATCTAAATGGCAATTATCATGTCATGGAAAAATGCTTCGTTCAAAATTTCATGATATAAAACCTACTTTAGGTGAATGGAACCAAGAGAACAGATCTGTTCGCAGGGAGAAAATTGTCTTTCTCGTTGTCGAAAAGGTCATACCCGTTTGACTCATTCTTATCTTCTGAACAGAGAATCCTGAATGATTTCCATGATAAAATCTGCTTAATATTAAATATGTTTTAATCCATTGTGTGGACTTCACTGCGCTGCGCTGTACATATTACGACATGAAATCTTTGAAAAAGTTTCAATTAGCAATATTGTTTTCCTTGTAAAAGCAGACAGCCATTTATCAGAAAATCTGAATATTAGATTTTTATGCCCTCGAAGATGGGCTTATTAAAATCGCACTGTCCGTCCGTCCGTGTATCTGTGCGTACGTCCGTCCGTGTAAATTCTGGTCCGGGCTGTAACTCTGCCACTAATAAAGGGATTTGAAATAACTCGGCATAAATGTTGACGACGTGTCATGCGTAAGACCCAGACATCTAGCTCCAAGGTCAAGTTAACACTAAGAAGGCAAAGGTTAACAGGGTCAGTTTCGTGCCTGGTCCATAACTCTACGATCTATGAAGGGATTTTGAAATAACTTGGCATAAATGTACCATAATGAGACGACGTGTCATGCGCAAGACTCAGACATCTAGCTCCAAGGTCAAGGTAACACTAAGAAGTCAAAGGTTAACAGGGTTTGTTTCTTATCCGGTCCATAACTCTGCCGTTGATAAAAGGATTTTGAAATTAACTGGCATAAATGTTCCCCACAATGGGACGACGTGCCATGCGCATGTCTTGCACAAGTTCCCGACTCCTAGCTCTAAGGTCAAGATCTCATTTAGAGGTAAAATATTAACATGGTCTGTTTCTTGTCCGTTCCATAATTCTGCCATTTGTGAAGGGATTTTAGAATTACTTGGCATAAAGTTCCCTATATTGCGATGATGTGTCCTGCGCAAGAAGACATAGACCCCTAACTCAAAGGTCAAAGTCAAAGGTGTTTTTGTCTGGTCAATAACTTTTCTATTTATCAAGGAATTTGAAAATATTTTGACACAAATGTTAACTGTATTGAGAAGGCGTATCACACTTATGACCCGGGTCTCTTAGGTCTAGGTCATGAAATGATGTGTGTGTGTTTTTAGCAGTCATCTTTAGCATTCTTGGGCATGCTTCGGCGGCATTTGTCACCAATAGTGACCAATATACATGTTGGTAAAATGATGACTTTTCATTTCTTCAATAATTTGCAGACCATATAATTATTACATTTTACTTAAAAGTATATTATGTTAAATTTTGCTTTATCTTAAAACCAGAATAAGCAATAAGACCTAGACAATTTCAATAATGTTGAAATATGTCGTGCTGTAAGTATGTATGATGTGATTTCGAAGTTTTGGCAGCCATATTGGCGGCTTTCTTGAATTCGAGCTTGCAATTTGGCATGAACTTGCTTTGAAAACTTTAGGATCTAACACACATTTTGATATATGATATGGGATTTGCACATTCGTAGACGACCTCCCTGTCATGAAGGTGGACTTATTTGAAGCAGTAATGCAATTTAGTTAAATAAGTGCTTTAGATACTCGAGGTTGTCAAATCGTTCAGCTTACCATAAATATAACTGCGAGAGATTATGCAGTGTTTTATTTTGCCAAAATTGTTTAAAATTCAATTAAATTACGTGAAGTCGTAATGCTGATCTGAAACTATTCAAAAACATTTAACTGATGACTTGACTTCTGCAATGCAATTAATATCGCTTGCAAACATTCTGTTTTTCAATTTAGAGTCTATATTTCTCTGCAATTCCTTGACAGTGACCTAATTTCTATAATTCAAGCAAGTTAAACCACATCAGTAATAACATGGCTAAAAGAAAATATGTACAAAAATGCCAACAAAAGGCACATTGAAATTACAAATAAAGTGAAAAGGTTGTCTTACAAAATAAGAAGTATAAATAACCTATACGTTATAAAGGTCTTATATGCCCATTTGCAATAACATTTTGAAGCATTTAACGTCAATAACGAGATATGAAATGATACTCCATACTGTAATTATCACTTTTATTCTGCTTTTAACTTTTAATGGCATGCGTATGATAAGGGTTTTACCTATACCAATTTTCTACGTCAAAGTCAGAAGAAGAATGAAACTTCAATCTAATTTACATTTCTATACGAATGCACTTATCTCAAGCTCTTGTTTTGCAATTATGCATTGATAATTACTGTTTCAACCAGTTAATAAGTAGACATATTCAATGCCGAATCATTCCACTGTCTCGTTCGCAGACTGTCTATTGATATCATTATGATAATAAGGTAGAAATTAAAATACAATTAGATCAAGACATTTAAATGATTTATACAACACTAACAGTAAGGATAATATCACGTTCGGGAAGTCACTATAAGGGCTTACGCTTACTTCCCAAACTTAAGAGTTGTTACTAAAAATAACCACTTGGTTTCGGTTCGGGAAGTACGACTCTCGTTCAGGAAATTAAATCATTATTGACTTGTTCGATTTAAATGGCCCTGTGCGTAAGAAAACAATGATATCATTAAATAAAAGAGATCATCGTAAACCTTAAATATATATTCACTGTAGTAAGGCGGCTAAAAACCAAGCACGCTATCAATTCACCATATACTTAATATAAAACGTTTTGGCCCCATACCTTCTTCGAAAATGCTGATTATAATTTTGGAAGCTCATACAAAGATTGACATTGATATACGTTTACTTAAGATATAAGTGATGCTTCAACGCTTATCACAGAACTTGCACTTATGCTTATATTTCTATACATGCAGCTTTTTTTCGGCGCCGCCGTATAAATTCGTTTTGGTCTCTTTGGAAACGCGTCTTATGTAACCAATCAAATTTCTGTTTGAAATGTAATAGGTATTTTTTAGTCAGCCTAACTTAACTTGTAACGTTTATTGCCATTGGTCTATACGACCTCGTAAGGCCACAAGAACGAAGTGTAATAATATGTGTTTATGAGCATCCGGAGAAATTTCGAGGTGATATATTGAAAGTGCAATATTTATTTTCTGAATGAGTATTAGTCAGAATAAAAATTATTTCGTTTTAAGTTAGAGAATAGCAATGCAGCTGTATTTGCAAAGTATGCTATAAAATAATTTTACAGATTTACAGATTCATGGAAACCAATAGTAAAAATTTCCGGCCTAAAATAATGACATGCAAAAATTATTACGCAGGAACAAAAACCAAATATATTAATTATGAATATATATTGTGTTCAATTTACTTTGAATCTACTAATTAAATATGTTAATTAAAGTTAAAGAATAAGATAATTACGTTGTTTGTTTCATATTGTCTGAACAACAAAAGAATTAACGAACTATTTTGTGTATACAAATGTAGTTCCGTGATTTGCGGTAATTTCTAATTGTGTGTGAGATAAGTGCATCATCTTTTTCAACTATAATTACACATATTAAGTAGTATCTTAGAAAAGCAGGTATGTAAAGATACGAATTAAGTAATATTTGTACGAAATACGTAGCTGCTCATGGTAGTTTGAATGTATTTGTACACTAAAATCTGACGAAACCACGGAGCTTTCGTACCAGACGGTTTCGTACCGTATCTCGAGGTAGCAATAACACCGAAAAATCACCAAATAAACTATGTAAGTAATATTTATTTGAAATCTACTAATAATTGGTAATGTTTTCGGAATTTTTCAATTATCATGTATTAAGTCTCGACTTATTTCCAGCAAGAAATATAATTTTTGGTTTTGAAGTAAAAAATGTTGAACCGAACTTTATTCTTGATTCCATTTATCTCCTTTGCTGAAATAGGTTTTGGCTATATACCAATAAAAGAAATTGTTCTTTGTTTCATATAAAATTCAGCTACTTCAGACCAATTTTGTTACAGTTTCTAGATTTTCACTCCATCGTAGACCTATTTTCCACAAGATATCCATACATTTGCTTCAAGAAAACGAAAAGAAAAAGGGGTGTTGAATAGTATGCAGTGAAATGCAAGTCAACTGAAGTCAGGTACCCTCATATTGCCGCATTTCAGAAAGCGGTCCGCAGAATAAACACCCTACTTTCGTTTTCAAGTAAACAACTCGAAAACATGCGAGTATTAGCATGAAACGTGTCCTATTTTATGTAAAATTCATTCCACGAGTGAAATAATGCCCATTTGGCCCCCGATTTACGCGCAAATGCGCGAAAAATGGAAAAATTAGGATCTATTTATTAGGGACTTCTTTCGACTACACCACGGAAGCACATTTTGGACCGAATTACTGCATTATAACCTATAAGAGATATCTTTTTATCAAATTTCATAACATTTTCATCTCTATTTTCAAGAAAGATGTAATACCGAACATGTTAACAAGTTTCATTGTGAAAATTCGAGATTTTAGAGAAATATAGGCATTTAAGTGAGGCCACCCCCTACCCATTTTCTGGGCTAAATTTAGGCTCTATGGTCGCTTCATTGTAAATTTTGGTAAAAGTTTCACCTGTATGCATCATTTTTCTCTTTGATTCCGAAATATCATTCATTCCGTCATGAATATGACTCAAATGGACGCATTTTGTGCATTTTCACACATTCTGGAGACAAAATATTGGCCTTTCTATTGCAGAAATTGCTGCCGAAATAGGCGCATCTACTCAAAATATGGTCAAAATTCAAAAATTTTCAAATTTAATGATTATTTTGCATTGAAAACATCATTTTATAACATATACAATCGATTTATGACTATGAAGACTAATTGCGATGTGTTTCGAGAAAAGTCTTATTTCAGCTCTTATAGGCTATATACCAGGAAAAGAAATTGTTCTTTGTTTCATATAAAATTCAGCTATTTCAGACCAATTTTGTTACAGTTTCTAGATTTTCACTCCATCGTAGACCTATTTTCCACAAGATATCCATACATTTGCTTCAAGAAAACGAAAAGAAAAAGGGGTGTTGAATAGTATGCAGTGAAATGCAAGTCAACTGAAGTCAGGTACCCTCATATTGCCGCATTTCAGAAAGCGGTCCGCAGAATAAACACCCTACTTTCGTTTTCAAGTAAACAACTCGAAAACATGCGAGTATTAGCATGAAACGTGTCCTATTTTATGTAAAATTCATTCCACGAGTGAAATAATGCCCATTTGGCCCCCGATTTACGCGCAAATGCGCGAAAAATGGAAAAATTAGGATCTATTTATTAGGGACTTCTTTCGACTACACCACGGAAGCACATTTTGGACCGAGTTACTGCATTATAACCTTTTGGTGGAAAAGAGGATTTGTTTCCCTTGATCTTACCATTAACACAGATGCATGGAAGATTCGGAATCCTGCAATTTTAGATTTTAGATTGGTCTGCATCTCTGCATTGACCTGGATCATGTTGACCCTGACGAAATGGCATTCAGTTTAGTTTGCTAATGATATTGATACAGTAAAAGGGTTATGCTGGTGGTACCGTCTAGTTTATTTTGGTTCACAGGTGGAAGTGTTTTAGTTTATATACTCGAGGCCATTAACCTCGCGGTACCACTAAGCTTGCGGTATTTATAATAGCGCCCCCCGATAGCCTATGTAAACAAAAAAAAGTGACCCAGTTTTTTAACACCGAGAGAAGAAACATTTTCCATCAACATGCCACCAGTTTGGGTGAGATGTACTTAAACAATATAATTTTGACATATTCATCTTAAAATATCAGAATTTTCATTTATTTTTCTCCTATTATCTTTAAATAAGTTTTTAATGCGCATGCGTCGATTGTGTAATGAAAATGTCTTAAACCGCGTACAGATTAAACGTTTCGCAACAATAACCTGCTCGGTAATCTCCATTTACATATACTGTATACAAAAAACGCTCCGTGTACCAGTCTATCGCGCTTTAATGATCTCCCCTGATTGCAAATGGTTGCCGTGGTATGATATTTTGTGACCTAATTAAATTGTTATGGAGTGATATATTTATTATATGACTGTGTCATTTTGAAGAAACTAGATAAAAGTTACAGTTTATGAAGGCAATAGATTTGGTCAGTTTGTTTTTCATAATTTATTTGCTGTTAAAACGTTAGTACCGCAAGATTCGTGGCCTCCGGTATACTAATTTATTTTAGGTCGATTGTGAAACAAGTTCTTACAACTTATTTTAATCACTCTCGACACCTCATTCCTGATGTTATTCATCGCCACGAGGGTATGAGAAAAGAAAAGCCAGTATTCCATGTATTTTTTCTACCGGTGCATTTAGCTTTTGAATGTCAATATCTGAATATCAACTAATCAGATCAATCAAATTAACTTTTGTTTGTTTAAGTAATTCATTTTTGGGTATATTCTTCTATTTCTTATCTCAAATCAAGCTAGTTTTCAAAGACCAAAATTAACCTTATGTGGCCACCATCTTGTTTGTTGACACAGTACTGTCTAGGGCCGGTGCAAACTCATTTACCTCCCTTGGAGATTTTTGTAATATTTGCATAAATTTGTGGTGCCACCTATATAATCACTGACCAGTGACGAAATAGTTAATGGTGACTGATTGAAGTTTATTGCAAGAAGTTTGCAGACAAATTCAAAATAAACATAGAAAAGATACTGAATGCTGTTTAAGCCTATTTAATTCACTGATATACTTAGAAACGATAAACTATGGGTGATACGACCCATAAAAATGCTACACTACCCGTAGGCATGCATATCAGATGTGTAAGGTAAAATAATGTAGGAACAAATTTGTAAATAAGTGCGCCTGAGTGAAGTATCACATGGTCAATTTTTTCCGCTGCTTTCGATTTGCACCGGTAGACGGTATCAGAAGGATAAATTCTTCTTTATCACCATCCTTGGCCCTTTTCGTTGCCTGAAGAGTTACAGACAGAAATATATTTGATTTATTGATTCTGATGTTAATCTGTTTCTTGTGTGTGACAAAAACTTTTAGAAGAAAACTTTTTAAGTATATTATGTTTTGATCGACAAAAAGTTTTATGAAGCCTAGTTAGAAGGAAAGTTTTCTTCAGGTGAAACACTTTGGACCATTTCCGTTTTGAGACTCTTATCAGTCCACTACAATTTCACCGGAGGGACTTAGTTACCGCGTCTGTCATGTGTCTGTCTGTCCGAGCCAAAAAGCTGGATTCTGTGATAACTCATAAGTATTGAAGCAACTAGCCTAGGATCACGAAACTTGGCATCTGGATAAAGGGCAATATAAATAACGAGATCATGCAGGATATATTAATTTTGTGGTCGGACCAAAATTGTGGTTACCATGGCAACGGAAATGGTGAAAACGGGACCTAACTGTGTTGCTTGCAATACCGGTCACTTTTTTATTGTATTTACCGTTCCTACATGTTATTTCGTGGATTCCAAGTCAAGACAACTGACTTGCACACAAGATCTTGCATTTGGAACGCTATATAGATGGTAAGTTCTTTTCAGTTAAAATGCTTCGATGGAGTGATTTCTGGACCTTTCACAAAGGACACATTATGTCAGTGTGCAGGTTACCATGCACTGCTATTGCACTGTTGCGTTATTATACTATACATACAATCAAGCCAATAATTGGATTGCAATCTGTTGGATAGAATAGTGCAGGAAGGTTCGCATTTATACTAGATTATATCTTGATAGATAAATCCTGTACCACGTTATTTAGGCCACTGGAATTACCAGAACAGTAACTTTGAGGGTCAGGATATTGTTCATAGTTATGTGATATGTTGTATGGTATTGTCTCACAGACAGATAATTAGTAACAATTAGTTGCTGGAAATTGATATTAGAAAGCATTGTACTGTGGTATAGGAATTTCAGATTTTGCTTGCAACATTACAGAAGAAATATCTTTGATTTATTGATTTGATGTTAATCTGTTTCTTGTGTGTGACAAAAATATAAAAGAAACTTTTAAGTATATTATGTTTGATCGACAAAGTTTTACAGCCTAGTTAGAAGAAAGTTTCTCGGTGAACACTTTGGACCATTTCGTTTGAGCTCTTATCAGTCACACTACCAATTTCACGGAGGACTTTAGGTTTACCATCCGTCTGTATGTGTGTCTGTCTGTCCGAGCCAAAAAGCTGGATTCTGTGGTAACTCATAAGTATTGAAGCAACTAGCCTAGGATCACGAAACTTGGCATCTAAAAGGGCAATATAAATAACGAGATTATGCAGGATATATTAATTTTGTGGTCGGACCAAAATTGTGGTTACCATGGCAACGGAAATAGTGCAAAAGCAGCAAAAATTAAATAATGTAAATTGTCTAAGAACCATGACTGAGCATCAGTTCACTTCTGTTAATGTATCTGAAAGTGAGAACATTAATCAGTTTATCCCAAAGGATGATAGAGATGCTGGAGGTCTTCCAAACATCCTTCACGTTTCTAGGGGCACAAGGGTAATGTTAATTCGGAATATTGCAACTGATCAAGGGCTTGTGAACGGTGCCCTGGGATTTGTTGAGAAAATTCTGTATAATGATGAATATGGTGTGTCAAGCGTTCTTGTATCATTTGATGATAGGAGCATTGGAAAATTGTTCCTAAATTCAGATTACAATGCAGTTGAAATTACAAAAAATAGCCAGGAATTCTATTATCATGGACATTCATTGGTGCGGACACAATTTCCACTTATGCCAGCTTGGGCCTGTACCATCCATAAAGTTCAAGGCATCACATGTGAGAGAATAGTAGAGTCTGTTGGTAACACCTTGTCAGTCCATCTATAAGTCCATGAAATTTTGGTTTATACACATTATTGTCACTATTTTTAGTGTATCTAAATGAAACATGTCAAAATCTTTAATACTTAAATATCTCAAAGGTCATGCATTGAAGAAGTGGAACATATTCTTTTCTCCAGAGGTCCAATTTTTGATTGAATTTTTTACGACATCTGGTAGCAATACAAAATCTGGATTACCTAAGGTGAAAAATAACGAGTTGTGAACACATTCCCCAGGATTTTAGTTGGAGATTTTATAGATTTTTTTCAGAATGTTTGTCTTAAGTCTACATAGAATTTCAGACATGGTGATGTGGTTTGAAACACTAGACCAAATATAAATATATCAGTTAATAGATGAACCTATTTTTCACTCTAGATACAGCATTTTTGGTTGAATGCATACATGTATGAAATTAGCTTTGAAAAAGATGTCATATGAAAAATTGATTGTAGCCACTAAACATTACCTTATTCATTGAAACTTTAGGACGCATAATCAAAAAACAAAACAGTTATTTCTTACTTGAGAAACAAAATATTTTATTTTGTATCTAAAACGTTAAATGTTTGTTGAATGAATGTTTATTTAAAAATGTTGTACATGAGTAGAAAGCTTGAGCAACCTTTAATCAAAATGGTGTCACATGGTATATGTGAAAAAGTTGGCTATTTACAGAAGCAGGGCTGGCATGTTTCAATAAAATCAAAAACTTTTTAACACAAGTCCTCAACTGAGTCACTTTGGGTTATAATACCCTTCTATATAAATACTGAATACATACAGCATAATATCCAAACATTCACTAACTCTGTCTGATTTGAATATGACATATACACATGTTCTTGCCTGTGTTTTACATATTTTGAGTATATTTCTGACCTCTTTTGTTAAACGAAAAAAAGATATTCTGATTGAGAAGTTTTGCTGATTTCAATATGATGGATACACCAATACACTGTACAACCATTTGACTGTCTTTATCAGATAGAAAGTTAACTTGTAAAAGTTTGAAATCGCCTAATGTTAAAGTAACACCATTTACAAACAAACAAAAACAATTTTGAGATGATCTGATTTTGTTTGAGGCTGTTTTTTATTCATGTTTCATGAAATACTTCATAATCATATCTTTTTGTGTATGTCAGATATTGTTTATAACCTACCTATTTTGATTTCTTCTGATTTCTATGCAGGCTGATTTGCTTCACATTGATTCATCCAGGGATGGTACTAGATGCCTTAACCCACTCAGAGTCTATGTTGTGCATGCTGAGGAACCAAGACAGTACAGAGATGCTAGTAACAGAGAGATGAATGTTATCGAAGCGGTGGTTGCTGATACTTCTTCCTGCCGTAAAATGTCAGTATACAATAAAGCATCTTTTCCTTTCATCAAAACTGGACATTCACTTATGCTGGTGGACTTTATTTCAAAACCCACTAAACTGGTGATAACCAATGACTGTAAAGTGTTAATGATCTCTAAGATTGAAGTCTCAGAGTCTGTCAAGCAACAGGGTATGGACATGGCAAAACAGCTGTCAGGAAGCTACAATGCACCAACGATGACTATTGCTGAGGTGGAAGGAAAACCTGAGGGGACAGTATTCACCTTAACGGCTGAAGTCACAGATGTACTAAATTGTAATATTTTGTCATATTATAGAAGTAAATGATATAATTCAGAAAATGAAATAAATTTCTAAAACAAGTTGATCATTCAGATATCAATATTCTTTAAATAAAGAACATGTTGAAAAATATTTATGTTTATTAGGTAAAAAATGGTGTTGCACGGATCAAGTCTTACCAAATTCCTATAATAATTATTCCCTTTCTGGGCAAAGTTTTACGTCCAGTCATCATAAAGCTTGGCCTTTATGTTAGTTATCGTAATATCTAGAACAAGTCTGAAAGTTTGACTTACAAGTCAAAAAGTAGGTCACACAGTGAGTAACGGACACCAACTTTTTATTGTGCAGAACTCTTTTATCAAACTTGTAAATAAATCAGTTGGCTGTGCATAATATAAAGGAATAAAGGATAGCACTCAAGTGTGGTGCTAGATTTTCAACCCTAATCAGACAGTGTATTAGCCCAAGCCCTCAGGCAAGTGCTTTTAAAACCACCGTTACATTTTTGTTCCCTTCCAATTTATATGTACACATTCTATTTTGTGTTTTTGCAGATAGACGATGCCATCCTGGTTTAAACCATGTCTAACGCTGAGATATATGTCAGAAACGGTTATCTCGGTGACAGTACATCAGGTATAGCATTTGCCTTCTGGAGGAATTTGACAGAGACAGAGCTAAAAGTTGGAGATACTGTTCACATTGCCAACGCAGTACGTTCAGTTACATCTGATGGTCAGCCTAAATTAACAGGAGGAAAGTACACAACTGTTACGGTATGCTTTATTCCTTCATTAAGTTCTATTTTACATTCAACTAGCTGAATCAAAGTTAAGTCTAGCCAACCCTTATGAACACATTTAGTGGCATTTATCGCCAGGAAAGGTCAAAATCATTCAAGTGGAGCAGTGGTTCCTGAATAGAGTTTCACACTCTTAACCCGGAGGTCACAGCATAAAATCCTAAAACCGCCGGTCCCTTCTTTCAGTATGAGTACTGATAGTTTCCAGGAAGCAGTCATCAAGACAACTTATATCAAGTTGAAATTTCCAGGAAGCTGTCATCAAAAGAACTTATATCAAATTGAAAGAACTTGCTGTACAATCAGTCTACAAAAATGAAAACTTAAGATGTGACTAAAATATTGTTGAAACTGGTGTGAAACACCAAACCAACAAACATACAAAATTGTGAAACAAAATACTGTGTTAATAATTCTGTTCATACATTAACTGATTATGTGATCTTTACCCAAGTATTTCTTTTCATCTTTGTTTTACAGAAGCTTGATGTCTCACCATTCACATCTGTCATTAGACCAAAACAAACAGGATCAAAAACAGCAAGTGTCATAGGATTATCATCCTTCAAGAAATATGAAAGCTGTCCAAACAAAACTTGTTTTGGAAAAAAGCTACTTAACAACACATGCCCAAACTGCAAAAAAAAACATACCATGAAAAAGAATCCACGATGTCGGTAGTTTGCAGTGTTATGCTAGAGGATGATGAACATAACTTTGATCAAGTCAGTTTGTTCACCAAACAGGTCACAGAGATTAAAGTTTCTTCCCTTGACTAAACCAAAAGTGAACAGTCATTGCAAGAAGACTTTGTGAAGTGCCTGTCTTGCAAAATAAACTACACAAAGAGCCCCAAACAAGACAGCACTATTGTGAAGTTGAGAAAATGTTGACTTCCTGAACCACAGAGGAACTATAACTGTTCTTGTTGACAATTACCAATTAAAAAAAACAACATTATACTTTATAACTTCCACTGGAAATTCCTTCAACTGATTCGTAAAAAAGCTTACAGCCTTAGTTACCTACTGATTGCGAATATATCATTTTGTTATAAATCTTTCTGAGAAAATCTCGATACATGTTTGTGACTTTGCGTTAGTTTTTTTTTGCTTGTTCAGTTTTATGTATAATATGTATATATATTCTTTGTTGGTTTCTCATGAAAATGTAAAATGTTAATTTGTTTTCTTTTATTTGTGTTTTATTTTTTTTCATTATTTTCAGTTTTATTACTTTGGACAAAGAGCAAAAGTCTTAAAATTTCTTGACAGAACTGATCAAGGGCTATTCCAATTAAAAAGAGACTGTATTGTTAATCTCAAAAACTTTTGTCAACAGAAAAAAACCTTTATGCTTTAATTATACAGCACAGATGCTTCTGTCCCTCGGAATGTGTGCGTCTTCTGATGTAAACAACACTTTTTCTGTTTTATACAGTAGCTGCTAGTTTTGCAAATACAAAATTTCATGGAGACCCACCAATAGTCAAAGCTGCCAAGTACTTTCACAAAACCATTTCCAGATTTACAGTACCTTGCCCTAGGAAATTATTTCAAAGACGACAGTTCTACCATTTTCATGTTTTATTCAACACTTTAGACACAATGAAAGATATCTTCTGATACAGAAATTCTTCATTTTCTCTTTCTTGGGTGGGATAAAATGGAATAGCCCTAACTCTATTGGTAGATAAAGCAATGTAAGATAACATTATTTAAAATAGAGCAAAGTATTTGTCAAACTGGAGAGACATTTACCTGTTGAATGTATGCTAACTGTAGTTATAAAAAAAGTTGTATCACATTGATTGTTTTTCCCTACTGCTTTACAGTTAATACAGTACAATATTGTTTATACATCTTTGACACATACCAAATTATTATGTTATGTGGCAATACTGAAAATCAGCTGCATATCAGTAGGAAACCTTTTGCTTTTTGTTCCATAGCATTACTTCACTTGTTATATTTTGGTTTCTACAACAAGTTGAAATGTGATAATTTAATATTAATTAATTCAATACTGCTTAAACTAGAGCCAGGGTTGAAAACAGTATCACTCTTAAATGAAACAAGTATATAATTTTCAGTTGATAGGTACATTGTGAGCTTATTGTTTATTATTTCCTTTTATTATTGAACCATTTGAGATAAATTTTCCTTATATTATTATTTTCATCTTATTATCTCCGCTGAGCACTTAGTGCTCAAGGGTGAGCTATTGTTGTCAGTGGCAGTGCATCATTGTGCATCTGTCAACAAATCACTTACAGTTCATTACATCTTACACTAGTACAATTCCTTTCACAATATCACTAAGGAATATGTACGATAAGTCTAACAAAAGCTACCTACTAAGCAGTGCACACAGGAATACAGCCTTGCCCATGCCTTATTCATACAACTAATCTGATAAATAAGATTTTGTGTTTGTTTGTTTGTTTCAATTTATCTTTTTTGTTAGTAGTTTTTATTAGCTTCTGATGTAATTTGATATTACACAATCAATCTGTTTCCATTCAGTTGTTAATCAACAGTTAACAGAATTCACAATTTTAAAAAAAACATATCCGCCCAAACTTTTATGTCAGTTAATCAGTTTCTTTATTTTTTCTTTATAATATGTATAGACATATGCTTCAGTATGTTAGTCATTGTCAACACTCCTTAGAAGCTTCGTGAATTTTCTATTTATTTTGGTATATTTCATAACATCATGCAATGTCACAGTAAGTATTAAAATGAAATCATAGCGTTACATGTTCTGAGAAAATGTGTTTCATAAGTTACATTACATAGCACATTATACCGAAATAAGTCAGAAATTTACTATGTTAATGGATGAATGGATGACCTTAAGTCTTTTCGGGTATTGTTGAAAATGGTTGCACTCCAGGATGTTATTACAAAACCTTTAAATGGCTTCTCATGAACCAATCTACTGTATGAGTAATTATTTCTGTTGAAGTCACATACCTGATATTAACTGTAGGTGTATAATGCTATTTATTTTTCCATCTTAAAATAAATGCAGAGTACATGATTCCCAGTCTTATATGTAATGGTAACAACTGCTAGTCAGAAACTATAGCGTTCTAGCAATAACTATTTATTTTATTGATTAAGAAGTAGAAATTGACAGGTCTGTTAGCAATAAAGCTCACTTGAATACGCCAAATAATGGTAATAATGACCTGGTGAAATTTTAGCCTACCTCAGCATGAAGTAATCCTGTTGGTGTACAAACATATCTATTAAAGGTTATCTGTTCAGAAGTTTGATAACTTCTAGTATCTATTAATATGTTAACATTTAAGCATTAAGCATAAACTGTTAAATGCGAATTAGCAGCTAGAAATAACTTTTTTCAATCCTTTATGTCATTGCACACCATAGTTCATAAAATAGGTGGAAACAAATTTTTATTCCACAATTTTATTTACCATACATTTCCTACAATTAATATCAGGAGAAATAACCTTGTACAGTACACAGTACTTCCAAACTAGGTTTATACTTCCTTTTATTATTCAACTTTTCATTATGCATGTTCTTGTTTTTTTCCATTAAATCTGTTTCTTGCACACTGCTTTTGTCTTTTCTCAGCTAAGGTATTTAGAGAGCACAAATATGGAAACTTGATGGTGAAAATGTTGGGTTGTTACATCAATTGATGTCTGCCTGTAAACAATTGGTTTGTTAGCTCCCTAACAGTCAAACACTAGGACTACAATGTATATAAATGTCCTTGCTTTGTCTGCAAAACTGCATCCTGCAATTACTCCATAAGATTTCAAGCTAGGTACATCAAACCTTATAGGTGTATAGAGAACAGTATCTAGGTAATAACATTCATGACTTCTGCTTTTGTATCAAAGCTCAAGGTGAAGATAAAAAATGTTTCTGCTTCATAAGTTTCCAATGCATTGATGGATTATCGTACCACACAAACATTCCTTATCATGAGGCAATATCTCAACACATGGCCCCGTGTTCACAAAGATC
Source organism: Mercenaria mercenaria (assembly GCF_021730395.1). Classification (NCBI taxonomy): domain Eukaryota; kingdom Metazoa; phylum Mollusca; class Bivalvia; order Venerida; family Veneridae; genus Mercenaria; species Mercenaria mercenaria. The sequence continues at coordinate 22,847,576 of NC_069361.1, read as the reverse complement.
AACTGATCCAGATCAAATTTGATCCTGAAATTTAATTGCCATTTTGTAGAAGTATTTGAGAACTTAATGTAATACTGCTCATTGATATGTACAGAATACATAAACATATTCTACTTTACATGTTTAAAACATTCAAAACATTACTTTTCTGTTCAAAAAGTGAATTTATGTACTTGAGCCTAAAATTGATCCAGATAATATCGGGATCAAATTCCTGAAATTGGATTAACTTTATACATCACATTATTATTTAAAATGAGCATGAATAATTATTTACAGTCATTAAGATCTCTAACATGTATTTTATGCAAATTATGCCCCCTTTTGGACTTAGAAAATTCTTGTTAAAGTTTTACATGCAAGTTACTATCTCCAAAACTAATGCAGATATTGAATTGAAACTTCACATGTGTCTTAGAAAATTCTGGTTAAAGTTTTGCGTGCAAGTACATACAGCTATTACTAAAAGGCATATAGATTTGAAACTTATTTTTTCTTTTCTAGATCAATTACCTACCTCACCGGATCAAGTCCCATAACTCTAACATGTATTTTGGCCAAATTATGCCCCCTTTTGGACTTAGAAAATTCTGGTTAAAGTTTTTTCTTTTTCTAGATCAATTACCTACCTCACTGGAAACTTCACATGTGTCTGACCTGTATTTTGGGCAAATTATGCCCCCTTTTGGATTTAGAAAATCCTGGTTAAAGTTTTGCGTGCAAGTATATACAGCTATTACCAAAAGGCATATAGCTTTGAAACTTATTTATTCTTTTTCTAGTTCAATTATCAACCTCACTGGATCAAGTTCCATAACTCTTAACATGTATTTTGAGCAAATTATACCCCCTTTTGGACTTAGAAAATTCTGGTTAAAGTTTTACATGCAAGTTACTATTCCCAAGACTAATGCAGATATTGAATTGAAACTTAACATGTGTCTCTGGGGTTATAAAACTAGTTGATAGCATCAAGTCCCATAACTCTGATATGCATTTGGTTCAAGTTATGTCCCCTTTCGAACTTAAAACTCTTTTGATATTTAACATTTTGGGTAATAATTTCCTGCTTCTGTGACAATATTTCGAATAGTCGAGCTTGGCTGTCTTACGGACAGCTCTTGTTTTCAGTACAACTTATATGAAACATATTTCGTCCAACTATCTTCCTTCAAAATGCGCCGTTCATCTTTTTTAAAGATATTTCTTGTTTATATTAAAAGTTGTTTTACTTAAAATATACATGCCTAAAATATAGTTTGCATCAGCACTATCAAAAGCGTTGATTTGAACGTTAATTGTGAAAATGGGCCTTTATTCTGACATGTTTATGATATTAAATTGATTATTAACATAATATAAGTATCAACTAGATTGTGTCTGTAGGACACAGGGTGTGCCCCCCACTTCTACACTTGTCACAAAGTAGGGGAAATAATTCAAATGTTTGCAGTCTTCATGGGTTATAGCCTCAATAAACATTTTATAAAAAGGATTCATTATTCTAAGCCATATACTTTTTGAGCTATGAGCACTACACACAAAAATCACTACTTTGGCTATTTCAAGGGCCATAACTCTATTTTTAATAACCGCTAAGAATATCAAGAAGAATATCAAGTGTGCAAGGTCACATTATGATAAAGACTCAAGCAAGGTTTCATGAATTTACATTAAATACTTTTTGAGCTAGGCACATAATTGGGTGAAAATGTGCAATTTTTATTATTTCAGGGGCAAAAAAGGGAACAGAGGCAGACAAAAAATAGGAGGTGCGCAAGTTCATTCTATGATAAAGACTCATGCAAGATTTAATCAATTTATATGTAAGGTGAAAATGTGCATTTCTGACTATTTTAGAGGCCATAACTCTGAAAATAGGGGCGGAGCCAGATGAAAAATAGGAGATGCGCAAGTTCATATTATGATTAAGACTCGTGCAAAGTTTCATCAATTTATAACAAATACTTTTTGAACTAGGCGCGACACGAACTTCGGACGGACGCACGAACGGACAAGACCAAATCTATATACCCCCACAACTCATCGGGTGGGGGTGGGGGCACTAAAAGTTTCAAGACAACAGTTTAATCAGATTCTGAATAAACATGGAAGGAATTGTCAATATCAGAACACGTTTTGCATATTGTTAGGATGCTCCTATCAATTTGATTTAAGTAGAGTAACAGCAATAAAAGTATCTTTCCATTCTGCATCTGTATTACATACAAATGTATATGAGGGATGCAACTAAAAAGCGAAGCAAGTCAATAATACTACAGCCAATTATTTGTTTCGAATTGAGTGTATCAAATTTGTAAATTTATTTTTATAGAAAGGTAATTACTACTTAAACAGTCTAAAGTAAATTTTCCTTCAGAGAAAAATAATTTTATTGTGTTAGGTGTTGAAATTACTGGACAAAAAATGACATTCCAATGTAAAAAATAAAGATGTTTAAGATGTTTTACAAAGATATGGGCATTTCAATAGTAGCCCCCTGTCAGTTCTGGTGCCTATAGATTATGATGAAATCATGCCAAACTTTATCGTGAAATGCAATGGAGACACTTCTGACAGATACTTTTTGATAAGTAGATTTCAATATCTCATTTGGGCAGCAGATTCTAACACGACTATAATGACCTTAAAATGACCTTAAAATTTATGTTTGTGTTTTAAGTTAGCGGCACAGAAATGTGTATATCTAATTATTTGTGAAACTGTTATATAGTAGAGAAAGTGGAAATTCCACAGGTCCCTCAACACGATACAAATGAAAATATTGCAGGCTTGGTTTGACTGATATGTTCACCACACCCTCTTGCCAATACTATTCCTTTACACTAGACACTGCATCTCCTTTGGTTCGTAGAAAAACATACAGCTAAGACAATTACGGTAAAGTAGTTCCAACACATATATGCTGGTTTTGCTACCGATCAATCAAGGCCGATATTCATCTGTGCTATCATTTAATGAATGTGTGTCAGTTTGAGAATCTTTTGCTCGGCTGTCACGAAGTACCTTCGTCCGTCGTCAGTAGGCGTCTGTCGACGTCGTGTCGTCCGTCCACAATTTCTTGTGAACACGATAGAGATCAAATTTTGCAACCGATTTTTATCAAACTTGCAGAAGACTTGTATTGACATCATATCTCGGTCCTTTTCGAAAACTAGCCAGATCACGACATGGGTTTAAGAGTAATGGCGCCTTAAATGGCCAGAATTTGCTATTTTGGCTTGTGAACATTATAAAGACCACATTTTGCAATCGATTTTAAGCACACATGCACACAGTTTGTATTGACAAAATATCTCGGTACCTTTTAAAAACTGGCCAGATCCCATCATGGGTTCCAGAGTTATGGACCCTTAAAGAGCCAAAATTTGCTGCAAGTCATATAGATACTGCATTTGATACAAGCATGCAAATATCTTTAACAACAAAAGATCTTGGATCCCGTGATGAACCCGTTAGATCCAATCATAGGTTCCAGAGTTACGGTCCCTGATTGAACCATGAAAGAGCCAAAAATTGTAAATTGTTACCTTTTGAACACGATAGAAGTGACATTTTACATTCCATTTTAATTACACTTACACACAATTTTAGCCACAATAAGATCCCTGTTCCGTTTGAAAACCAGCTAGCTTCGATCATCGGTTCTAGATTTACTGCCCATGAAAGGGGCACATTTTCAATTTTGGCCCTATCAGTCATATTGATAGAGGTTTCATTTATGCTTTCATTTGATACTAACTTGCACAGAATTTATATCTTGGTGATCTCTAGGCCGAGTTCGAAACTGGGTCATGGCGGGTAAAAAACTAGGTCTTCCGTTCAAATCAAGGGAAAAGATTTTTAACAGTCTAGAGGCCATATTTATGACCCTGTTTTTATGAAACTTGGTCAGAATGTTTATATTGATGATTAGTAGGCCAAGTTTGAAATTGGGTCATGTGGGGACTTATTTGTTTTTCAAGTAATGGGAAAGAAATTTGGACCACAAGTATAATGTTTGATACAGATTTGTATATTCTTAATCGTGACCTACAAAGTTGCGGCATATAAATTTGGACCGTATATATAATTGTTGATACAGATTTCATTATTGATCTCAAATAACTATGACCTACTGACCTACTTTTTTTTGAAGGTACAGCATGTCCTGAAACCTGATCTGCTGACAAACTTTCTAGTTTTTAAAGCTACAGCAAAGAGATTTAGACCACCTGTATGTTTGATACAGATTTCAATACTAATCTTGCAAACCTACTGACCTACTTTCTTGTTTTTGAAGTTACAGCAAACAAATGTGGACCATATGTATAATATTTGATAAAAATTTCAATACCATCTTTAATAGTCTTCATTATTACCTACTTACTACTTGTTTTTGAAGATACAGCGTAGAAACATTGTACCACCCTTATGATCTTTATTACAGTTTTAAATTCTCATCTTGAATAGTCTTCATCTTGTCCTACTGACCTACTTTCTTGTTTTTTTAAGCACAATTTGCAACAGATTTCAGTAGATATCTTGAATAAACGGTATTATGACCTACTCATCTAGTACTTTTGTTTTTGTTTTTGAAGCTTTAGCAAAGAAATTTGTTCAAGCAACTTTAGTCAGGTGTGTGATATAGTGCCAGCATGGCCCTCTTGTTTATCATTTCATTCAATTACATATGTTCAGGCAGAGTGCACACAAAATTTACACGTACCCCCGTTTCCATGCAGAGTGCCGAATGAGTGACTGTGTTCTTTTAATGCGGCTTTTTTCTGTCGGAATTTTGTCCTTGTTTTCTGTATAATAACTTTTCACTTTATATAGATATTTGGTGCTTTACATAACTCGATTTTACTTAATGTAAATATCTGGTTTTGTTTTCGTCAATTCTTACTGACGGAAAATAAAAGAAACATAGTAAGGGGAAAGACTACAGGGTAGAAATTTAGTAGAAAAATTGTTTTTGCTGATATTCCAGTGTTTAGTTTGATTGAAGAAAACTAAAAGATATTTTAGACAGTCACGTAATATAATGAGAGACAGGTAAACTGTTGGTCAAAAGTGTTATTCTTCAAGTAATTATTTCAAGTTTATAGAAAGATGATATTTAGACATATCCAGTATATTGAAATTAAAAGCACAATTTCCATGAGTTTCGTTACTTGACAACATGGATATACAATGTACCAGGAATATTGCAAATAAATAATATTATCCTGTCTTCCTAATTCATTTTCCCCCTTGAAACCACAAAAGTAAGAATTAAACTTTAAATTCATGTGCAATTTTGAATGTTCAGCAAGTAGATACTTACACACCCTTGTTACCCGGATAATACAAGATGATTTGATAACTCCAACATGCTACAAACTGGATGAACTGTCAAACTTGGTAAGGACATTGTTTATTTCAATATTTTCTAATTACTCATTCTGATCGTTTAAAGTGTTATAACTGATTCAAAATAGTTTATAAGCTGTACCATTTGCACTAAACAATTTGCATATCGGACATATTATTCACTTTGGAAACGCTTTAACAATGTTTACATTTTGCTTTTGAGAACAAGTTTGGCGATTAAAACCGTTGTCAACCTTATTTAATGGACTTTCGGTAATGAATGCTATTTTGTAATTTTTAGTTAATATATAAACAATGATATGAACATATTAGGGAAGTTTTTATCTTAGATCAAATAACCCAAATTTACAAATATATAAGCATATGTGTAAGTCGATGGATACTGACCAAAGTGTTCGCAGAAATTTCGAAGATAAAGCCCAAAATGTTATATGGATAATAGTCAACATTGTAAAGTGACACGAAAAAGAAACGCAACAAGTACTGTAATAGTCAATATCTATAACCTTCTGATGTTTAGCCATACAAATTTATATGTGTAATCAAAGTAAACATAACAGAAAAAAAATATCATCAAAAAATTAATATCGTCTGAGATCATATTTCTTTTCATGCTTCAACATCAGTGCAGTCAATAACGCGTATAGCCACCATTTCTCTGTATGACAGACTATACAAGGGTGGTCTTGAAGGTGGAATTTATTGTTGTCCATACTATGACTCTGTCACCATTGTACGGATAAACCTCACGCACACAGTTATTTGCTAAACGTTCGTTGCGGCGTCTGTATATTCTTACCTATCCGTCAGCGTGATGGAGATTAAGTCTTGATTCGTCGCTAAATACAACAGTTCCCCACAGACGTCGTCGGTTATTTAGAGCCCAGCGTTGCTTTTCTTGACGATGACAAGAGCATTACATCGAGTTGGACGACGAAAATGAATCCCGCGTTTACGCAAACAATTTATGACTGTGTCACGGTGAATTGGTCGTCCGGGATTTCCAATTACAACATGTGACGTGGATTGCGACGTCACAAAGCTGCCACGTAAATGACGTTGACGTATCATATTATCTTGACGTATGCTTATCAGACGCGGTGCAACTGAACGTTGACGGTCACCAGCTGTTACTGTAATGTTAACACGTCCAACTAACGTCGAAATTGTTTATTTTGAAACATTGTATCTGTGAAATTTCACCGGTTAAAAGTCCCAAAATTAGATTTCTCTCTGCCATATTTAGCCTTGGTATTTGAATAAGGAATTAAATCGGTGTTGAGTATACTCCTTGTAAATGAGGCAATGTATAGATCAACTTTATGCATCGAGGCGTGTCTGCACTTTAAGGTCATAACAATACTGCGGTAAACACCGAAAATAGCGGTTAGGTCACGCCTAATTGGCGTTGAATTATACACTGCAAAGTTTTATTGATTCGCCTCGTGGTAAAATAGCACGAGGTTCACGAGCATTTTGTGCAGTGCCATTTAGATGGAAGCGAAATATGGAATGTAAGTATTGATGTATGCTCTTAAAACAAAATGGTGAGGAAATGTAATTGTTGCGTTTATTTTTCGTGTAAGTTTAGTTTGACATTTGCATATGCTATTCTTACAATTTTGTATATTAGATAAGTATACGCATGAAATGTGGTAACTTATTGATGTAGCATGCTCAATGCAATGTATTATACAGGTGGTCAGTACCAGAAGCTCTTGAAACATTTCATTATCAGTCGTTGCACTTTTAACAGAATGTAACAATTTTGGTTTGTTTCAGTTTTTACCACGCATAAAATTGCTCTTTGTAACTAATTGCTTGACAACTAGTAAACAAGGTTCAGACTTCTTGAAACTTGTACACATCTTTAATTACAGGTATTCATTCCAGAATAGAGATGGATGAAACAGACAACATTAACGAACAGGTAGAGTTGGCTCCTTTGTTGAAGTTTCAACAACTGATGAGTACCCTCATAAATGTACGGTTTGTGGAAAGGCGTATAAGCACAGCCAGTCTCTCATCAGAGAGGTCTTGGTGTACCACTATGTACACCTAGGTATTCAGAATGTGAACAGGGTTTGTGCTATAAGTGATTATAAAAGGTAGTTGACAATCAAATACATGTATGTACTTTATATGGAATATAGAGATCGTGGGGTAAAAAGGGACAGCGGAGGAAATAATACTTATGCACATGTGTACTTGAAACAAGGAAGATGCAAGTTGCACACTGTGCCTGTTACCAGCATAAAAATGTTAACAGGCTGATATCATCATGTTTTTACAAAGTAATTAATCAAAACATGTCCACGCACACAAAAGTGGTCAAGCTGTTATGGGATGTCAATGATAAAAAAAATCAATATTGGCTATTATCAACTTTCAAGAACAACACATGTAGGGCGTTATCCATGGTCATTTTTGGCTATTATCCATTTTTCATACATAGATCAATATAAATGGTTTTGACATTAAAAAGGCAAAAGTAAACAACTTACTGTAAACTATGACAGATAATGAAATGGTAGAGTCATACAAACAGTGAATTACAAGCAGGTGAAGCAATTCTAAATATTTTTTTATGATTTTTCAAACTAAACTTACATGGTTTTTGTAAACTATTTAACATATTGTGTATTGTATTCACAAAAATACAGTAAAATAGTTCGAGTTCCATGGAAAAAAATCGCCATTCGTTCTTTTTGCAACATCTGGGGGTTAAAATCACTTATCAAGCCACAGCAACTTACCGAAAAATGTGAAATTTTCAAAATAGTTGATCGGCCATTTTATAGCATGTTGGAGTTATCACATCATCTTGTATTATCCGGGTAATAAGGGTGTTACAGGAATAACATTGAAAGGGAAGACCAGGGAGGCAATGAAGAGCTAAAAAGAAATATCTTATCAAGAAAATTACTTGAAAGGCTATCATTTTTACCATTGTGTTATCATTGTTCGCCCAAACGGTTCGACCTACTGTATAAACAGCCATGTAATTATATAGAATGACATTGTATTTTCACAAAAAAGGTTAACCAGCGACTATATTTACATCGAATTACATTTCCATCATACAAGAAAATAAATTGTTTATATTGAGATCTTAGCATTGTTCCGTCGTTAAGAAATAGTTCAATACTCACAGATTAAGGTGGTAAACAAACGAGAAAGTTATAGTGTATTTTTGTAGAATTTATGCATCAAATTCTCACCAGTTAATGTTTTTCTAGTGCAATAAAGAATTTTGATGAAACCTTGCCCAAGCCTTCCCTAAGTAACAACTGCAATACATTCATAAATATTTGAAACTAGACTACAGAGCATAATTAGCCTAAAGCAAAATCGGACAGGAATAGTACAAACATCTGCGCAGCTGACTTCTTTTTTGTCTTTTGAACCCATCTTGGCCTTCTTGGGGGAGCGGTGGGAGTACATTTAATTACCTCAATTACCTCTCATGAGCAGGTGTAATCAAACCGAGTCTGCTATTGTGTTGTTTGAATGTATTATATTCTTCCAAACGATGTTTACTGAGATTTCAACAAGCAGAGACTGTACTATTCCAACACAAGAAAGTGCAATTTTTTCCTCAGTCGAATGAGGAAGATAAATATGAGGATAATACTAAAAGCTCTCAATCCTAAAGCTAAGTGTTTTCCTCCTTGTTGATATTTTAAAATATTTGTTTTCCTTCTTCCTTCTTTCAACGTATTAAGTGTTGTATCAGCAGAAATGTTTGCAGGAAAGACAAAAAAGTTGAGTAGAAATAGCCATATGTTTATTGTTTGAACTTAATACAACGCAACTTTGGTATCAGATTTGCAGTAAGTATCTTTTTGTCTTGTATGCTAGGAGATGTCAAGGTATTGCACTTATCTTCAAGTCCGAAACAAAATCTGAAAAGTTCTTTCTATAATATATGGTAGGATAGGACAAGAAAATATTTATTATAGTAGCATGTGTATGGCAGCAATATATACAAGTAAAATATTACAGATCTTAAGCACCCGGCCCTTTTAGGTCCACGTGGTCTAAAGAGTGTTGATAATACTTACATAACTTGGGACATATCTGAATCACTTCTATTTCGTTTGAAGGTTATTGACAACACAAAACCGTCAGACAATAATTGAACCCCATTTCAGTAAGCGCTTTAAATTGGTACTGTCATGTGAATGTACCCTTATACAGTACCATTGCCTCAGGACCATAAAACGTTCTGTTCTTTGTTTAATGTGCTACCTAATTATAATTATAAGGTAGCATATTCAACAAAGAACATACGTTTTATGGACCTAATTCAACAACGTGTTTTAGAACTCCTATCGTAATAACTTAATGACAAATAAAGGTAAAAAAATCTTAGCTCCACTATTTGAAGCGAATGAGTCATGTGATCGAACATTTTCGAACATATCAAATACATGTAATTATTTATTATTATTATCATCATTATCATTATTACGCAGATGGAGAAAACGAAACAGGCATTTGCCACTTAGCATAAACTCGTTGACATAATGCGCTGTAAATTCGACCTCTAACATATCTAAAGATGAAATGTTTCATAGTCCCTCTTGAGAAGAAGAAGAAATTACAATTCTTTTTCTGTTGTATTAAAAAGCTAAAACAACGAAACTATTCACTGATACATGTTTTTTTGGAGATTGTCAAAGTATTGTTTAATGACAAATATTTGCTAATGAACAACAAACAAAATGCTTCATTTACAATATTATTATTATTGTTATTATATTATTATTATTATTATTATCATTTCATTATTCAAATTATCATTAAAAATTACAACGATGACGGAACATAGGATTCAAATAAACGATCTGAAATTCGGTTATCAAATCGTGACAAATAGTGAGTAACTAAAACTGAAAGCCAACCGAAGATCAAAAGTTCATGTCCATCCATACTGTTTGGTTGCTAAAACACTAAACAAGCCCTAGAATTGTCTTCAAAAAATAGAATCTCCAATAAAATCATGGGAAGTGATTCACTCAAGCCCTCAAGAATGAATCTCGACTAAATGGTCTCGCTTGGTTTGCAACATAGTTGAGACTTATCTTTAAATATGTGACAAATGACGATGTCAGAATCCTATTTGACTTTAGACGAGCACTGAAAATCAGTAAAATATATACATGTTCTTCAGCGAGTGTTAATGGCTTCAAACAAGTACATGCAACGTAGTGGGTTCGTGAATAGATCACGCAGTAACTAATACCTTAGGTTACTGTTTCATGACACAACCCCGCTTCTATATGCATAATGCAATTCATACAGTACAAGAGCACGGTAATAAGAAGCAAAATATACGCCCGAGGGTATGACTTTTGACCCCTCCCTTAAATGTGACCTTGACCTTGACACGAGCCATCCAAAACATGCGCGATGCACGTTGCCTCGATATGGTGAACATTTGTGTCAAGTTTCTTTGAAATCCTTCAAGGGGTTCAAGATTTACAGAGCGGACACGAAATTGCTTACGGACGGATGAACAGACAGTCGGACAGACGGACGGAAGTTCCTACATATGGGTATTTATGTGGCTACTCTTGTTCTCTCTATTGTTCTTTTAGCCGCGTAAAAGAAAATTAGCCACATAAAAGCATTACGGAATGAATGACATCAAAGAAAAAGTACAGTTACCTATTGTTCATATAGCCACCTAAGTATGCAAATGTGGGCTCGAACGGACTGACATCGGCGTCAGAAAATAATGCGTCCCTTCGGTTGTATAATAATGAAATGTAACAAGACATAAATAATTTTATGCTAAGGCCAAATAAAAATACCTTAAAGATATTTAAACACAAGGAAGTCATACATTATTGGATGAGTTTGGTGGGTTCGTGAACTATGGTGTGGTTTGGTATGGTAGATTGTTTTGTTTGGTCACAAGCTTATTCGTAGTTGCCACCAAAAACTAAGATTATCAACGGATATCCGGTCACAGGTCTGAATATTCGGATCTAATTTAAGTATTCGTATATTCGGTAGCAACATACAGATTACAGAAATATTTATTTTTGTGTTTATATAGTCACGTAAATAGCATGTCAAAACGTTATGCACAGTCTCCATGGTGATGACACATAACCAACAGGTGTGCGCAACATACTTGTCATCTTAGCTAAAGCCCTATTTGATCGAACAATGCAATTATTATACATAATTTAAAACATGTGTATACAAATCGTCGGCAAATATTGAAGCTTTAAAGAAAAGACGTTAGAGAGTGCGAAAGAGATAATTAGTACAGTTGCATATATGCTCTTTTATTGGCGCCGGTGTACCGGCTGCAACAAATATTCGTTGATAAATATCGGCACTGCACTTTCAATCATACATGTTTGAATTTCACGCTTTATGAGATAAATTAACAAATAGAAACATGTATCGCTGTATATTACTGGTCAATAGAAGGTTACGCCCTTGTGCATTTTCAAATTTACTCATAATTTACTCAAATTGTATCGAATTAATTTATTGGATGTTGTTCAAAATAAAAGCTTGAAAATCACTTTAATGTGCTTCAATCAGTACTTAACAATTGATACAATTTGTCAACAATATGATTCTGACTACTTCCGACGTTTGGAAGTACTGTACACGTTCGAATGACCCAAAATCGCTAAGTGCAACCTGTGTGAGACTACCCCTGCTTATTCTGGAGGAGGAACTTCGAACCTCCGAAATCATCTCAATGGAAAACATCCATCAGCTAACAGCGGAAATGCAGACGAAACAAAACAGCAAACATCACTGTCAGCGTTTGTTTCAACACCGAAAAGGTGTCATCATTTGAAAGTGAGAAAATAATCAGTCGATAGCAAACATGCTTGTAATGGATTATATGCCACTAAGTGTTTCTGAAGGATTTTTAAGTTTGATGAATACTGTAGTGTCAGTGTATAACGTACCGTCTAGGTCCTGAATACTATTCGTTCTCGGATTGTTAAGCGATATGATAGTGAGAAGGACTTGCTAAAATCATCTCTCGAAAGAGTACCTTCTGTTGCTATAAAACCGGCACGTGGACATTCAATGCAACAGAAAGCTACGTTACGGTCACATTAGCATCATATAGAAAATGAGTGGCGCATGAGGAGCAATGTGCTGCTAACTCGTGCTATGCAAGAGATACATACGAGGGAGAACTTGGCACTGTATTTCTGAATTCGGCCTCTTGGAAAGGTTGAAACATGTGTACACGATAACGCGAGAAACACGGATTGTGCTGGACGCATATGTTTCAAAAACGTTGACTAAATGTAGGAAACTTGTCGGCCACTTTAAACATTCAACAACACTGACGCCAAGATACACTAGGTGCTCCCGAACACGTGCTTTAACAGGACATTGTTACCCGATGGAATTCCACTTACTACATGTTACAAAGTGTTTCTGAACAAAGGTGCATGTTAACGAACATTTTACTGGACACTAGCATCACAAGCAAAGGTGATATTGCGCTTCTGCTGAAGGATCATGAAAAGGACATTATCAGTAATTTCTGTAATGTGTTACGCATTCTCACGAATGTTACAACGTACATGTACTCTGATCTGTATGTGTCTTGCTTAGAGATATATCCGATATAGGCGGCTTCTCAAAAAGACTGTTCATAATGATATCGAGATGATACTAGTACACGGTGACTATCCATATCGGCGGACTCTTAGCAATATCTGCTATATCGGCGGTTACTTTGCGTCGGTATCGGCTTTTCTTTGCTATTAACAATGTCCAGATTGGATGAAGAGGCGAAAAAACGAGCTGCCATCCATGATAATATGTATGCTGCTAAAAAATAATTCGAGCACGGAACATTAGAATGACTTTACTATGTATTGTAGCGTTTACTTTTTAATTATCAGCCATTTTGCTCGCAAACTCGATGAAATTAGTTGATGGTGTACTGACATGGAACACTAACCCGACCTTTTCCACAGTCTTTAACGAGTATTTGCTTTGATATCATATGTATCAAGCGCACTACATGTATTCATTTTTCAATATTCTTCCAAAAAATATTGACAAATAGGCCGAATTGTAAATAGAATTCTTCAAAACCCCTTATTTTCGGTTCTGTCGGGGCACCGGCGGTCTCTCTGCACACCAGTTTTTAATGCAAAGGCAGGCTCTCTGCATTACGCACAGGCAGGCTCTATGCTAATGTCTATTTGGGAACGTTATAGCTTAATTCATTTGGTGTGTAGATCTGACTTTTTATAACTGTCAACCATCACACCTTATTTCGAAACGTCAACAACCAAGCTGAAAAGGCAGATTAAAATTTCGGATGTTCAAACCCTTACACGCACGCATTGTTTCACAAAATATATACTAAATATCTGTTTGTGTATTGCTACAAACAGCCGATCTACACCAAGAAAAGGCTATTTTGAAAAGTTGTTTTTCCTCTTAAATTTCTTTCACCAGTGTCAGGTTTAGTTATTCTACGAGTGTAAAATTAAAGTTGCTTTTTTTTAGTTATTTTTTTTATCTTTATTGCGTGTTTTCTTTTTCAGATATCACAGACTGCAGGCTTTTAAAAATGGTAAGCTGTTTTTATTGTTAATAGTGTCGATATCAATATTTTCTTACTTGTACGAACTTCACAAATTTATATTGATAGTCTAAACGGTTCACCATATCTATATTTCTTTCGATAAAACAGGCTATTGTGTGTAACAGGAATAGCAAATGTAAATATAAAAACATATTTTGTATGGCAGAACCAGGATTCGAACTCTTTCTGTACGGCAATGTCACATGGAAATATCAGAAAAACAAATTCATACTATACATTATATTGTTTAAAAGCAAGGGAACGATTCAAATAAAGGTTTCAGAACACAAGTTAGATGATATGCAGTTCAAAGATGTAAATGCTAGTCACTTTTCAAACGGGTCTGTTGGGCCCCGCGCGGCATATGAGGTCGGGCGAGCACCGGTCTTTTCAGTCTTGATAAAAACTGCCCATTTATTGTGTCAAGGAGGGTACCGACGGGGTTCGGGCGGCTTGATTTTAAAATAAACGAGAGTTCTCCACGTGTATTTTGTACAAGTAAGAAAATATTGTTATCGACCCTATTAACAGTAAAACAACTTACCATTTTCAAAAACCTGCACAATCTGTGTTTTCTGGGGAAAAAAACACACACAGGAAAGATAAAAAAGCAGCTTTAATTTTACACCCGTAGAACATTTGAAACCAAAACTGGTGAAAGAAATTTTAGAGGAAAACAACTCAGTAGCTTTTTTGGTGTCGGCTGTTCATAGCACTACACAAACAGAATTTTTGTGAAAGGAAGCGTGCATGTAAGGAGTTTGAACATCCGAAATTTAAATGTGCCCTGTGACTTTTCAGACGTCTTCAGGATTCCTGGTTCAATAAAAAAAACTCTTACATCTAAATATAAAAATTGTCACTTCAAGGTAAATGTTCTAAGTATTTCAATAAAGTAATATTATGGGTCGATAGTAAACTTATTTTCAGCTTTTTTTGACGTTTTGAAATAAAAAGTCAGATCTACACACCAAAGAATTAAGCTATAACGCGTCCAAATAGTCATTAGATCAGCATAGAGCCTGCCTGTGCGTAATGCAGAGAGCCTGCCTGTGCATCAAAAACTGGTGTGCAGAGAGACCGCCGGTGCCCCGACAAAACCGAAAGTAAGGGGTTTTGAAGAATTCCATTTACATTTCGGCCTATTTGTCAGTAATTTTTGGAAGATTATTGAAAAATGAGTACAATGATGCGCTTGATACGTATGATATCAAAGCAAATACTCGTTAAAGACTGTGGAAAAGGTAGGGTTAGTGTTCCATGTCAGTACACCATCAATTAATTTCATTGAGTTTGCGAGCAAAATGGCTGATAATTAAAAATTTCAATTTTCAATTTCAATTTTCGATTTATTGCATAAAGCATGTAAATACAATGCCTATAGCAAATACAAACATAATATAATATGGAGCACAGAGAGTACTAAATTATTTTCAGAAGAGATAATAAACTAATAAGTCAAACAGTTTGTCACAATGTTATCACAAAACTTATATAATATTTTCACTTTGATATCAAACAATTAAACCTGTGTTCAGGGGTATATACACCCTATATATACCTATACTGTAAACCAAATATATTATGAGTTTCTCCTTTCCATTGCCAGGTAAATAAATTTTGCTAAATCATTTAAGATTTTACTAGAGGTTGAAGAGATAAGACTTTCGAATTTGTTAGTGTTTGGCCAATGACAAAAATATGGTTTCAAACATTTTCTTCTTATTTCACTATAAAATGGACAGACAAGTAGGAAATGATATTCACTTTCCACTTTACTCATATTGCAAAAAGTGCATATTCTATCTTCTCTTAATACGTTTTCATACCTTCCTGTTTCAATGCGGAGTTTATGTGATGAAGTTCGAAATTTACACAGTGCGTTTCTATATTTACCTTCAGGAACAACCCTTAAATATTTCTCTAATTCAAAGTCATGTTTAAACAATGCATACGACCGCATTCTACCAGAGTTATTTATATCAGAATACCAGTTTTGTTTATAAGTATCAAAAACTCTTTGCTTAATAATTTCATATGGGATATCTATAAAATCTTGATCAATCCACACTTGAGAGAATCCATGAGAATCTAAGAAATGTTTAAGCTGATACGCCCAATTATTGTTATTATAATTTCTGTTTAAATCCGCATCTTGCCTAAGTAAGAAATATGCCTGTTTTACTAGTGAAGTATTATTTTGGCTTAATATTTTCATCCAATATCGCAGCATTATCATCTTTCTTAGTACTTCAAATGGAAACCGCCCTGTTTCACCATACAGTGCCGACAAGTTTGTTGATTTCTTAACGCCAAGTATACTTCTTATAAACTTTGTGTGTATTAATTCTGCCTCTTTTGCAGTATGAAAACCCCATATTTCAGCTCCAAAATTTAAAACTGATGCAACTAGGGTGTCAAATAGCTTAAATTTCTGTGACACAGGTAATTCTATATTTCTGAATACTTTCAATAAATTGTACAATGCAAATGATGCATGCTGAGCAATACTTTTTTGGGTTCTAGACCAGTAACCATTTTTAAACAGGGTAATTCCCAAGTATTTAAATGAATTCACTATCTCTATTTTTGAATTATATATGTAAAAATCAAATGTTGTATGTCGCCCTTTCTCGAATATCATTGCTTTGGTTTTCGTTGTATTTATTTTAAGACCCCAAGCATTACAAAACATTTCAACATCTGTAAGCATGAGTTGTAGCGTTTCTGGTGACTTCGAAAAAAGTGCTTGGTCATCAGCATATAACAGAAGGAAAAACTTTATTTCATTATAAGTGAATATATCATCTAGAACAGAATTAATATTATCTGAGATATCGTTCACGAATAGCATGAAGAGTAGAGGAGAACTCGGATCTCCCTGTTTTAAGCCTATTTCGGACGCGAAGAATTCGGAATATTCTGAATTATAACGGACACATGATTTTACCATGGCATACATTGACTTAATTGCTTGAACTAGTTTGCTACTAATATTTTCATTTATGAGTTTCTGCCAAAGAAATGCTCTATCAACTCTATCAAAACATTGCTGGTAATCAATAAAAATGCAGTATAACTTTTGGCCAGAGGCGAGCACTTTTGATATAACAGAATGAAGAATAAAAATACAGTCGACAATAGATTTACCCTTTTGGAAACCAAACTGGTTATTAGATATTTTCTCATATTCCGTTGACCATTTCGTTAATCTGTTCAATAAAAGTTGCGAATATATTTTAGCAAGAACATTAATTAATGTGACTCCTCTGTAGTTACTTGCATCGTTTGGATCTCCCTTTTTAAAGATTGGCGATATGATACCTTCACCCCATGTCCGAGGATAATCTCCCGTTGAAAAAATACGATTGTATAAATTCAATAGTAATGGGGATATAATTTCAAAAGAACTTTAAAATTTTTTTAATCATTTCTGCTGAGATGTCATCAATACCAGGACTTTTATTGTTTTTCTGTGAAAAGACTGCCGCTCTAATTTCTTGCTCAGAAAAATCCTTATCTAGATCTATATTTGTAATATTAGGCATATCCTCATATGTATGCGTGCCCTCATCATTTCGTGATTCCCCAGATAAAGATTTAAAATGCTGCAATAGATCATTTATTAAGAGTGAATCAGGTTTACTTCCTGTTTTTTTTTAAGGACTTTTTAATATTTTTCCAAAACATGCGTGGGTTTGATGCCGCCATATCATTTATACGTTTCCTCTCTTCCCTTTTGTATTTTCTTTTCGCCTTTTTCTTCGTTCTGTTATACTTTGTACGAGATGAAATAAAATTTTCTCGCGAAATTTCGTCCTTATTTCTACTAAAACTATTACGCGCGCGTTTAAATTGGCGTTTAGCTAAATAACAGTCTTCGTCGAACCATTTTTTATTTTGCCTTTTCTGTCCGCCGCTTTGGCTATTTTTACTATAACTGGTTTTGGCGAAAATCTCATTTGCCACTGAATACAATAGTTTCGAAAATCCGTTTACCACGTGATCAATTGGTTCGGTAACTATATCGGTAGTGAACTGTTGTAGCTGCTCATTATTATTCATGAGTTTGTTTTTATAATCAAAAACTTTATCACTATCTCAAATCAGCCTTCTTTCCTTATTTACCGGTGTATTAGCGTAGGATATGTCAGAATGATATTTTTTTTTGTTTTTCTTGGCAAACTAAACAGTATAGGGGCATGGTCTGAAAACTCATTAAACTCTAAAATCTCGAAAATACTAAGTACTTCTAAATCTTCGTAGTTACCAATCAAGTAATCTAAAGTGCTTTGCCCTCTTACGGAGCAGTATGTAAAATCACCTATGTCGCGGTCACGTGAAACGCGTCCATTGGCTATAACTAACCCAGTAGTTATACATGTATCCAATAGGCGACGCCCATTATTGTCGACCACGTGGTCTTTGTTTACACGATCTGGAATTTTAACTCTGCTTTCAAATGATAGATTTTGATCAATATATTTATCAAAAATGAAGTAATCTAAAAAACTAGACGTGCGGCTATTTAAGTCACCAGTAACATACACCTTACCCAAATCATTGTATTTAATAATGTCAAGCTCTAGGTTATCAAAAAAATCAAAATCCTGAGTTTGTAATACATTTGAATTGTACGGAGGTATATACATGTGGCAAATATAAACGTCTTCATCAAAAGAGAATAATTCTTGATCTAATTTTACCCAAATGATACCAAACTGGTTTGTCTGTACAATTTTTACATAATGTTTTAAATTGTTTTTGTAGTAAAATGAGATTCCACCGCTTGTTCTACCTTTGACGGTGTTCACTGATTTATTACCTGGAATTTGAACACATGTATAATTTTCAATGTCAAATGTCAAGAGTTCGTTTCGTGATATCCACGTTTCATTAAAGAAAATTAGATCGAATTCCGATATATACTGTAAAAAGTCAGGATCTACAATGTTTCGCTTTAATCCGTGAACATTCCACGACAGTACTTTCAGGGGTGACTCTTCCTGACCCCCCTAATGTTCCATATCAACCGTGCCTGGTTTGTATTCTACATTGTCTATTAAGAGTTTTTTACCGATAAATTTCACAGATTTTCCTTCCTTTTTGGCTTTTTCCATGACTGAATAAAGTGGTCTCCTCGCCTCTCGTACCGATCGTGGCAGTTGCACTCCTACACCCCGCTCAGATCTCTTGAGGTCATCAGCTAGGTCAAATGATGTGGCTCGAACCCGGTCCCGCTGTTCCATGAACCGAAATTTGGCAAGTATTGGACGTATCCTTGTGCCATTTCGCTTGCCAAGTCTATGAACCCTTTCAAACACGAATGTTTCTGCATCTTCAAGTTTTAACAAGTCCTTACACAACAATTTCACCAATTTTTGACAGTCTTCTGAACTCCCGGACTCTGGTATACCATAGAACAACAGATTACTTTGCAACGACTGTATTTCAAGAGAAGTTATCTGATCTTCAGTTTCTTGTTTTTGATCCTGTAGAATTTTTGACTGTTTTTCCAAGTGCTGACAGTTTTTTCTTAAAGACTTAAGTTCCTCTTTTGTGCACTTTAGTTCACCCTTTGCTTCCTCATTTTCTTTAGAAAGTAAACACTACAATACAGAGTAAAGACATTCTAATGTTCCGTGCTCTACTTATTTTTGAGCGGCATACCTATTATCATGGATGACAGCTCGATTTTTCGACTCATTTATTGACCTGAACATTGTTTATTACAAAGGAAAGCCGGTACCGACGCAAAGAAACCGCCGATATAGCAAATTTCGCTAAGAGTCCGCCGATATGGATAGGCACCTTGTAGTAGTGCAATATATAACATTCTCCTAAGTGAGCCGATGTAAGGGGAAATAATCCTCCAAAGCCCCAAAAGAATAAAGAGTAACTAAATTATTTCGCTTCGTTAGCGATACGATAGTTGAGACTAATCTGCTATTTAGCAATTTCATGTTGTGACAGCTATTGTTTGTTTTGGGTTTAACGCCGTTTTTCAACAGCATTTCAGTCATGTAACGGCGGGCAGTTAACCTAATCAGTGTTCCTGGATTCTGTACCAGTACAAACCTGTTCTCCGCAAGTAACTGCCAACTTCCCCACATGAATCAGATGTGGAGGACTAATGATTTCAGACACAATATCGTTTATCAAATAGTCGCCGAGGACATACGCCCCGCCCGAGGATCGAACTCAAAACTCATTGATTTTGGTTTATGGTGTCGCAGAGTTTTGACAAGCAAATTTAAAATGGTGCAGTCTGATTTATATTTGATAAAGTTTTCAGCATAAATATTAGAGAATTGTCCAACGGAGCAAGTAAAATGACTGACGTCTCAATATTAGGCTATTGAAAACTAATGCTCTTCGTATTTTAGCCCTTCCTGATCTTGGATCCGCCCTTAGTTTTGTCGGCAATCTCCCTAACTAAAATTCACAGTGCATGCAAATCTGTGAGCTACTGACAAAACATACAGTTTAACAGATAACTTCAAACTCATATTTCTGCTTTAAACTGTATATGATAATTATGACTTGACCATATTTTAATAGAAAGGAACATTTTAGCATGATAAAACTATCTCAAACCAGTAAAATAAAAAATGTCTATTTTAGACTGAGTTTTTTTCCAATTAAATAGGTGTTCGTACATTTTAAGGGACAATCTCCAAGTTGAAGTTTTGTTATATTTTCTGGTCCTTTGAGATCATGGAATCCATTCAACAAATGTGTAATAGAGTTCTGCTTAAGCCGTTGCTAGTGGGCGTGAGAGGTATTGCACATTTCATTACGTCTCATGAACAGACTCAGTCAAACCGAGTCTGCTATTATTCTTCTTGGTTGCGCCATCCAGCTAGCTTACGGAAGGTCGGTGGTTCTACC
Organism: Mercenaria mercenaria; assembly: GCF_021730395.1. Lineage (NCBI taxonomy): Eukaryota > Metazoa > Mollusca > Bivalvia > Venerida > Veneridae > Mercenaria > Mercenaria mercenaria. Next base: position 22,826,710 of record NC_069361.1, on the reverse strand, counting down.
CAGGTGCCCGCTCGTGATGAAATAATGCACGGAGGGGCACCTGGGGTCTTCCTCCACCATTAAAAGCTGGAAAGTCGCCATATGACCTATCATGTGTCGGTGCGACGTTAAATCCAAAAAAAAAAAATCTTCTTGGTTGCACTCTTTGCTTCCAAAGGATCTTTTAACAGATTTTATCATTTACATAAAAATGCAATGGTCACATGTTACCTCATTTGTCAGAAAAACATAACCTTTTTCATTTTGGTATCTAGTATAAGTATCATCTTAATGAATGTATGATATAAGGTATATTTCTCCTTCACATTTTCTTTTTTGTGTCTTGGAACATTGTTATACTGAAGATTTATTTCGCTTCCAGTCAGCACAAAGCTGATTAAGATACAAACAGAGAAAATAGATGCAACCGGAAATAATGAATTGGATGTTTTAACATCTAATATCGTTTTATCATCGTATCATGGCTTCATACTAGGATTTAAACCTAGAATTGTTACTGAAATATGTTGGTTTCCAGAATTGTTACTGAAATATGTTGGTTTCCTTACACTACAAGAAAAAAACAAAGACAAATATCAAACAGGGAATGCCACGCACCAAAAACGCAGCCTCCTCAAAACGAAACCCACAGCACGCAGACGCGTGCACCACACACACACACGCACGCACGCACACACACACACACCAGGTCAAAACGAACAAACAAAGGAACACATTGGGGCACCGCCTTGGAACGGTCAGTGGCAAAAACACCACTGGGGAGCTTAAACCGGTTAATGGTGCGCACCCAACCTCACTCTTACCTCCTTACTCTACAAGAAGTCACTCTATCTTGAAAGTGCAATTAATGCTCAAATCTAATTTTAGCTCCAAGTTAAAAAAATTACAGGCCAACGCGTTTAAAATTCTCAAGATGTTACGGTTGCTATCCTCCGACCACACAGCGATAATCATCATACTGTCCCTAAACGTCCCATCATTTGAACAATAAAAACACATACGTAAGGATCGTTGTAATATATGCCGAAATTGACATTAAAAAATTCATTGATAGTAAAATAAAATGGCAGAGCATGGGCAAAAAAACGAAATAGAGTTGTGTTAGATATGAATCAACCACACTCTTGAAATGAAACAAGTAAAACCGTATGGAATAAATGAGTCCATAGTTAGAAGAGAACATAATAGGATGAATCCATATATATCTTTTTTTTTTCGTGTGAATGTTATTTAAGAAATAATTAAATAAGTTCCTAAAACGTGGTTTATTGTAGAATAACCCGTGTTTTGAGTTCTTATGCGTAAGAATATATCACGAAGGACGGCCTTCATGATATATTATTTTGTATAAGAACGAAAAACTCGGGTTATTTAAGAAATAATATATCTCACCCAGTGATTTGTCGTATAATCACGAATAAATCATTGTTTGGAGTTCAGATGCGCCCTCGTGATATAATAATACGCATCTGAACTCCAAACAATGATTTATTCAAGAGCAAATCACTAAATGAGATATATTATTTCGATTCTAACACGTTACCAAGGATTTGTAAGTACATCGATATCCTTGATGACATTCATGAAATATTTGCCCGTTTTCAATCGGTTTCTTTTCCAGTGCGCAGCTATGACGTTTGACGCCATAACGTAATAATTGTGACGTCAGAACAGTGATTTGTTGTATAATAATTCACCGTTTTCTGCCTTCTTTGTTTAATAGGAAAATGAATCGGATCGTGTTAGAATCTACGATAAATCACACTTGGGAACTTATCATTTCGTTTCTAACACGACATACTAGTATCAAAAGTGTAAGAAAAAATGGTAACTACTTTTTACGACCGTTTTTAAATGCTGAATTTGGGATTTCTAAAAATTTAAGTGATTTTTGAAGGACAGATCGAGTATTTACCGACAGAAATGCTTCTAGCAATCGATAAATTTCTGGTCCAAAAGCTGAACGAATTCCTGTGGGACTGTGAGAGGCATTTTTGAAGCAAATGGTGGTAAAATATTATGCAAACGCGTAAATTGTAAACGACTCAGTGCGTCACAAATTTCATTCTGCTTAGGTGGTATATGAAATGCCTTTATATTTTGTAGTAAGAGACGTAAAACTGATTCTCTGAACCATTACTCTGTTATTACGAGAAGACTTTTTATTAATGATCTGAACTATATTTAAATTGTCTGTGTGGATAATGAGTTTTGAAACCTTTAATTTCGCGTCCCAGAGGTAGAAGGCTAGTGCGACTGGCACAAGTTCTAGAAACGTTGTCCTTGAATATTCTATCGCCTCAAGACTGTGGCCATGTTAGAACTATCAATTCGCCGTGGAGATAAGCAACACAACCTAAACTTCTGTTTCCTGTGGCATCTGTAAATAATTCTAAGTCTCGGTCTAAATTGCTAAACACTGAAACTCTTATAACTGATACAAACTCTTATAACTCTCTGATACTTTTCTTAAAAAATAGCCAAGTTTTTAGATTTTCCCGAAGTTGGACTGTGATTCTAATGAAATGGTGAGGGTTTTTTTAGCTTTAGACATCGCAAAATATAATACACAGTTAAAAGCTCACCCAGACGGAATTGTTTTAGTAAAGAAATTCAGGAGCCCGACCAGTGACTGAAATGAAAATAATCTCAGATTTTTTTTTCTCTTGTAAAAGTTGTTTAGCTTTTAATATTTTTCTTCCGGAATTCGGATTTCCATGGAACTCGAGTCAAGTTCAAAACCTAAGTATGTAAGGAAGCTTTCCCATTTGAGTTCCTTCACCAAGCTCTTGAATCATATTAATAACATTATCAAGTTTTGAGTACTGGACTGAACAAAATGACGGGTTGATAAATTCATTTATACTGTCATCGAAGGGATGAGATGAATTGGTTATTAAACGCCAGCCGCCTCGATAGCCTAGTGGTAGAGCGTCCGCTTCGAGAGCAGGATGTCGTGGGTTCGATCCCCGGCCGCGTCATACCAAAGACGTGAAAAATGGTACCAGTAGCTCCCTTGCTTTGCGCTCAGCATTAAAAGGGAAACTGACCTCTTCTCTCATACCCTCGTGGCGATGGATTCCATCAGGAATGAGGTGTCGAGAGTGATTAATATAAGTTGTAGAACTTCCTTCACAATCGACCTAAAATAAATTATGTATAAACTAACCTCCTGATGTCTTTGGGACGAGCCCAGCTGGATTTATTTGAGATTTGAAAATGGCAAAAATTCAAATGGACCCAAAATACGACCCAGTTCTACCTCCTTGTCCAATTTAGCTTTTAAGATGTCAGGATGCAGACTATCCGATTTCAAATTTTTAGAAAACATGTAATTTCTGTGACTAGAATATTGCAATGAAAATCCATATTTAAAACCGGACAGCAAGTAAGACTTTTCAAGATGGTCATAATCCTTTAACCAATATTCCAAGGAATCTGTTTTAACAGAAGTTCGGCCTAAATCTAAGAGGTCCTTCAGATGAAAATCTCGGTTCCGGGCGGACGGCATGTCTTGGTCTGAAATGATTCACAGAATTTTAAAGAGAACGCCTACATTAGGTGAAAGAATGTGGATCCCTACAAATCTTACAAAAATGCTGATACTGACAACTAAGTTTGTTGCAAATACCGTTGTTTACAAAAGAGAAACACGGTTGCCGTTTAAATGCAGACTGTACTGTCTCAGTCGTTATTAAAGACTTTGCTGTCTGCGGGGTCATTGTTAGCAGCCAAAGTTCCCCGTCAATTGACGACTACTTATTCAGTAGGTACTGATACAGATGTAAAAGTTGTTTGTGGGTTCACACTTAAGCCAGTATCAGATTGAGTGTCAGTTTGTGGGGCTGACCGGGCCCGTTTTGATTGCACCTGATTATGAATTGAATCTTGCTCGGTATCTGGTAACGGGATTCGAGGGCCACGACCTGTTTTGGCTTTGTGAGTCACCGACGGGTTCCGACGGCCACCGCCTGGAGCTTGTCGTCCCGGCATGATCACGGTTATGGAATAAAAGTATATACATGTTCAACTACAGGTTTAAATAAAACTTCCAGACATTTTGACAAAATAACAATCAAAAACATCAATATTTTATCAGCTGATGTTAAGTAACAACGTTAAGTAAGTTTATGAAGCTATTATTTATATTTGAAATTAATGAGATGGGTAAAAAATCTTTGAATTGTAAATATTTTCTGGGAGCAAAAAATGTCCTAACCTGTTCATCCAAAATTCAAAAGGGCGCTGTAGCAGTTGTAAACTATGACGTCAGAACAGAGATAACTGTGTTATACACTGCACGGTAAGGACCCCAGAGTTGTCTCCTCTTCCCGCTTGACAAGCTTGAAATGTGCCGGATTATTTGCTGGTCGTGTTAGAATACTTTTTATACAATCAAAACTTGATAATTGATAAAAAGTAACAAAGTAGGAATAAATATCATCGGCGATTGGTGGTAATGTGAAATTGGTAATATTCAAATGATAATAGTTTCTAGGGGCAAAAGTCGGTAAAATCAAAAAGTTTATAAAGTTAATCCTGTCTAATATAACTATAACATGTTTGGCAAGAACGATTATCAGTCACTTTTAGGTGAACAATAACTGATCCCCTATTTGAACTGCAAAGCACTGTAATACACTGTGTTAATTGCCTTTGAACGTGGGCGCTAAATAATTCTGGTATAACATGTACAAAATTCGTCGACCTAATGAGACGAAAGACTGTCATATTAGATGCAAACATGCCATAAAATAATATGATACGTATGCTAAAGGAAACCCTGTTATACAAACAGCCACTTATCATTTTATTATGTGTAGATAAGATCTTCACCTTTTTGCGCGAACTTTATGTCACACAGACGTATTTTAAATATAATTCTAAAAATCAAGTTCATCAATATGATGTACATTAATGAAAATTTTGATATCAATTCATAAATTCATACCATAACTACATTCTATGAAATAATTACACTTGTATAAAAACAAGGATAGGTTCCAGTATCTACATGATAAAAGGGTATGTTGCCGTTCGACTCATTATCGAACACTCGTTGTGTGTTCACAAAGAGTTCAGGCCTAAGGAAAGTACACGGACAGTTTCTAATTCTGATGAAAACTTAATGTCATTTATATTTTTCTGGTTAAAAAGTTTTGACAAGAAATCCCAATGTTTACTTAAATAAATCACTATAAAATAAAGATAAGTTTTTTATTTACATATATTTATTTATTTATTTTTTCAAATTGGAAAAGGGAAGTAATTGTGAATGTACAGTATATTGGTAAGTCACACGATTGAACCTGAAATACATATCTAACTTTCCATTTTGATTGTTTACTGGGTTAACGCTATTTTTGTAAATGTTTTTAAGAATTTCAATGCATTTTTAATTTCATTGAGTATATATTTTCCTAAGAAAGTTTACAACGTGATTCCACTCTACACATACACGGAAAGTATCAGTATGATTTTAAAATCACAATCATAAATAATATAGTTTCGTGTAAATTGATATGTGAAAGTGCACGCTATGCGTAAAAAATATATATAAAGTCATTCAGCGTTCAAGTAAAGGATATGCTTAAATACATTCACGGAAAAATAACTTCCTCATTCTTGAAAGTGCAGGACCATTGAAATAAAAGTACACAGGAAAACACTCTACAGTTTTTACGTCGCACATAATTGATAAAACGTATTAAAATATTTACAAAAATATAATCCTAATTGCACCTCAGTTAATTAACTTGTACATGTTTTTTCATGTTACTAATATTGTTAGTTTATCACATATATGCGTGACTTACTAAATTCAACAATTTTGACTGGATCCTCGTCCGATTTTACACATCATCACTCCCGCCGGTAATGGTGCCACTTTGTAAATGCGAGTTTCTGTTTGATCCGTAAGGTAATGAGATATACATTGAGAGTCAGTGTGGTGTCTAGAATGATCAAATTCACCATCAGCAAAGATTTCAGAATTTTGTCTTAGTTTTACTAGTCTTATCAATGGCCGCCATATTTGCCGTGAAAATTTCAAAACTGGCGTATAAAATTCTACTAATAATCGCTGTCAAACAGTGCTAGAAACGGTAAAATGGTAAAATATCAGTTTATGTGGAATGTTCCTAAGTTGAAGTTATAAGGTTCCGTTACTTATAAAATGCGTATTTTATGTGTTTGACATTTCTGTAACGTTTTGCTCTGCGAACCTTCAAACACACCTCATGTCACGGAATAGCATTTTTGCTTATCATCGAAGGTTATATACACTGCCGTACGAACACATCAGATGCCTCTACGTTGTATTTTAGTATTTGTTACATGTGCAAACATTGCGTTCTTCTCAATCTGGGTCGAGAGAACGTTGATTGGAACATGCATTTCCACTGCCGTCCGCGAACAAGCTCAATCAAAGCAAGCCTGCAACATTTTCATTTTTGTTAGTATTTGCTACAATGAAACACCGCTAGCTTGAGAATAGATGGCTAGAGACCACACACAGGCAATTCACGTGGTCCCTGTAGATTTTCTTATATTTTGAATTTGAATTACCTCGGCTGGGTCGAACACCAATAATTCTTCCGCTGAAGGATAAAATGCGGTGTCTGCTAATTAGTTTATTCTTTGTTTTAAAAATCTTATGAGTAGAAATCTTCATATATATTGCTAAAAAAATATTACAACAGGGTTACCGACATTATAAAGTAAGGAAGGCTTTCAATACATTTTACCAAAAATCGAACTATTAAACAAATATAACACAAACATTAAAGCACTTATAAAACTTTTGTCTTGCACGCCCCATATAGTATGAGAATGTAGTTTATAGACTATAGAAAATTAGCTTTTTTAAACGAAATATTTCTAAAATATATATGAAAATTATCAAAGGTTTTTCAAAACGATACCAAGCAAAAATCGTACAGCAAAGTGCATGTTTGGTGATTGACACCTACTAGTTAGTAGCTACGCTCTCCTATTTGATGATGAGTGACTAATAAAGTGTAAGACTCCGTGATCCCAATAAAAATGGAGGGAGGAAGTAGAATTTTGTCTTGCAATTTGCTTATTGTTGGTTCTGTCTTACTTGTCTTTTTATTTTGCTATGTCTAAGCGCTGGATGGACGTGCGTGTAAATACGTATATGTGTGGTGAGTGATGGTGTATGCTGTCATGCTTACGCTGCGTGGTTTTTTAATTGTGGTCTGGATAGGATGCTTTTTTTAAAATAAGCATTCCCTCCTTGTTTTTCCCTTTCCTGCGACACCCCCAATCCCTTTCTCTAACCCATCTCTATTTTTGTATCTTTCATAATATTAGAATATACTTGCTGATTGATATTTTGCTTGTTGTGGGCCTGCACTTCGATGTATGTCAATGGTTATGTTTGCAGTGCTCTGTGAGTAAAGAGGTAAGATTTGTAAGGCCGGATTAAATTCTGTCATGAACAAAATTTTATAAACCTTTTGTTATAGGTTAATGATAACTCATGTCGTGGTTCTGATCATATGGCTTTGAAGTTGGACGGTGAGGCATATTACAACAGAGGTAATGTCGACTTGGTTATATGTTTAAAACGTATCAAAATGCTTGGAAGTAGATTTTTGACTTCCTTTATTAAAACGCTAACGTTTGTTTTATTATAAAATTATATTGAAGGAGGAGGCTCCGTGGTCGAATGCCTATGATCACTGACTTCGAATTGCTTGCTTCTCGGACACGTATATGCATTTGTGAAAAGTGACAAAGATGTTCTGAAAGGATACTACATGCATTATGAATATATGATTATTATTGTCTAAATTGAGTTTTAACGAGATCAAACATGTTTTGGTGGTAATGTAATGTTAAATCACCATTTGGATATGATCCCTGCTTTTTAATTTTGTCTTTTGGCAGTCTCTGTGATATGCAGGCTCCATAAACACAGATATTCTCTCTTGATTTCAGTTTTCCCGTTTAAGGGCAATGCCATTGTTTTATAAGGGGACCATACGTCGCTTCTCATGGAATTGCAATCTGTGCATCTTTGAAGGTTCCATGTGCACCGCCGTATAAGTACATCTGCGGATGTCTCTAAATCATATTCTGGTACTTATAACATGCGTAAAGGTTGAGTTCTGCTAAACCCGGGGCTAGAGAGCGTGGACGGTAGCTTGCATTTCCACTACCGTCCATGAACAGGCTCAGTCAAACCGAGCCTGCAACATTTTCGATTAAGTCGTGTTTGTCCACCTTTTTATTCTATTATCACAGCAGCGTTGTTTGTGCTGTGTGGCGGCCGTAAAAAGTCTCTCCGTACTTTCAATCCGAGCTGTTATATTTCGATCAGAATGTTCAGCACGACATTTATGATGTTAGTGTACTGTTTAATTTTTCAGATTGAATATTTCGGCTCGGGTGGTTCTAATACACCCGCTTTTAAAGCTTTGGGTAAAAAATGTTAAATCACCCCTTGGATATGGTGCCTACTTTTTATTTTGTCTTTTGACAGTTTCGGTGATATACAGGCTCCGTAACCACAGATGTCCACTCTAAATTCCAGTTTCTTTAGTTCCGCCCATTGTTTTTTCGTTTAGGGCAAAGACATTTTTTATAAGATGACCATACGCTGCTTTTCACGGAATTGTACTCTGTGCATCATTGAAGTTTCCATGTGCACCGAGGTATGAATACTGCGGATGTCTCTAAACTATCAGCCAATATCAAATTGCCCCTATTGGATGTAAGCACATATTGAGTGTACTATACACTGACTAAAGGTTAGGGTTATGTTTAACATAGGTTTAATACTGTACATTCAATGCGTGCGTACTCTCAATGCGAGAGAATTAATGCCGACCGGTATTTATAACATGTGAAAATTTTGAGTTCTGCTCAACCCGGGGCTAGAGGGCGTGGACTATAGCTTACATTTCCACTTCCGTCCACGAACAGGCTCAATCAAACCGAGCCTGCAACAATTTCGTTAATGTCATGTTGGGCTACCTGTGGTTTTCCACATTTTTATTTTACTTTAGATAACTTTGTCATAATCGTGTTATAATATATCCTGGTTAAGACAATTTATGTATGTACAAGTTATGGAGATTAGTGAGTAATGGACCAATCTTGTGAAATAGCGTCTTATTAGTACAAGTATCTGCCCCTTGACAGCAGTATCTTAGAGTTATAGTGAAGTCACTCCTTGTAGCAAAATGGTGACAGCCATTGTCGTTCGTTGTCATCTTGCTGATTAAATGATTTTAAAATCGCTCTTCAAAGTGTTTTTTTCGGGGGTTATTATGAGAACAGTAACATTTTTTGTGCTATTTTTAAAACGTCTGATCTATTCTGCGTGACGGAAATGATGTAGAATGTTTTCCTGTGTACTTTTATTTTGGTAACCCTACGTTTTCATGAATGATCGATGTATAAATTTAATTATATCCTTTCCTCGAAAACTGATTAACTTCTATATATACATGTTATGCATTACGTGCACTTCCGTATCGTATCATTTTAGGAAAATGTTAAGACAAGTACTTGTATTATTTTTAGTTTGAGACCAATAGGATACTTTCCATACTTAAATAAAGTCAACAAATTTCTGCTAAACGTTCGAATAAATACAGCAAAATATATACTTCTAGAAAATTTAATAAACAATGCATTAAAGTTCTAACCCATTTTAAAAAAATTAAGCCAGGAAAAAGTCACATTGGGGATTCAATTCTAATCACACACAGTGCCATTAATTCATTCAGTAGTTCAGTTTGAAAATTATGATTAAAAAATAAATCATTCTTTTAAACATATGAGCGTCAAGTATACATTTCGAATTCATATGATTTAAGCTAGTTTGCAAAAAAGTGAAACAGTTAGATTACCACAGAAATAAGGTGATGAATGTAAACTGCTTAATGCACGTCTGGTTGGTTAGATGAGAGAGTGTTTGCAGAAATCAGCAGTTCAGAAATCCACGTTACACATATGTAAGGCACGGATATGATTGTTGTGTCATCAAAATATTACACTTTAATATTCTAATATACATATGCAATATATTGTACAATTTTTGAATGGCTAGACAATTTTTGACTTTTTAATATGATAAAAAAATATATGTTCAAACAGTGTGATAAGTTATCGGTATTAAAAACACTTTATCATGGATAGTGTAAAATCAAAACAATATTGGCGTTTTCCTTCTGTACAGTTCAATAAATAAATGCCAACTCCTGTATAGTTTGACAGATAAACCTTAACTTTAATTACTTTATACTAATATATTTTAGCTCGATTGTGATGAACGCTTCAAGCTTATTTGAAACACTCTTGTGTCCGCTTTCTGAGAAGAGAAAATGACTGGTGTCATATGAGAAGACGTGGTCGTGACACCAGTAAGGCTCGAACCCACGACCCTCGGGTGGCTTGTCGATATCTTAACCACTAGACAACCCATATCCTTTACCTTTCAGTTAGGATTTATATATCGAACTGTACAGGCGGAAAATACGCCTTGATAATTTTAATTTATGTTGCAATACAAGTTTAATTGCTTTGGTGTGACCTAAATTACATGGGTGGTATCCATCAAATAAATGTGACAGAATTGTAAATGACTCTCCTTAGATTAGTGATAGTTATATGTATATATGTGCCTTCATTAATATATATGACCAGATATATCAATATATACATAATTTGTATATTGATGACTTTAAAGTAATATACGGCCAAAATGAAAATACGGGAGAAAGTTTGTAATGAAATCCTGTTTTATCAATAAACGCACACGTTACTACTATTAATTGGAACATTTGAACTAAATACCTTTAGCTAATAAAAAGCAATGTTATCCTATTTAATACAAACACAATTCACTTAAATTGCTTTTATTGTCTGTAGAAATTCGATTGTTATTGTAAACATAACTTTCACGGAAATAGACGCAGGATGTTATTCCTTGTTGGAGTCGGAACATTCAGCTATGAACATCGGTACCAAGGCATAAAATTCGTCCCGTTTTATTACTTTGTCTTCTGAAAGAATAAAACGAAACATGAAATCAAATAAAAGGTTAAGAGGGAAATTAAAAGTGTTTATTTACTACAGTGTTAACGTATTGAAAGGCCGGCCATGTTGACTTATGAATCACCTACATATATTGAACATTAATACTTCATTTTTCAAACTTCCTAATACCAGACACCGGCCAGATGGCAATTGGTAACAATATTTTACTAGCTGGACCGAAATATTCCATCTCCTGGAGGTATCTTATATAATTTATCTCCTCAGATTAAATAGGTCATATGCCAGCTTTTCATGGTGGAGGAAAACCCAAGGTGCCCCTTCGTGAATTATTTCATTACGGGCATTTCAGTAGAACGGATGGATGGCTTCCTCATATAAAAAATTCAACGGTCTAAGTGAGGCTTCAACCCATATCGTTGAGGGGCAAGTCAGTGGCCTTATCCACTCGGCAATGGTTGCCCCCGAATCTGCTTTTGATTGTATGCCTGTGTTTTACAAGTAAAAATGATATTCAAATCTGTAATTGCAATAGACACAATCTTATGTCTGTAACATGGGCTTCAATTACATGTAATTTCACTGATATTGATGACCCGATAAATTAATAAATAAATAATTGAATGGATTAATAAATAAACAGGTAATTACAGGTGTTTTTTTAAAAAAAACAAAAAAAAAACAACAACAACAAAACTATGCATAAAATGAAAACAAAGGAATAGTAAGGGTTTGTAATAAAATCCTGACTCCGACTTATAATGATTTACATTTACAATAGCATCAATTACATAATGTGCTAGCAAATAATCCAAATAATCTTGCTTCGGTTTCGTTTTGTTATCAAAATTTCTCCTATCATCGATTAGGCTTTGTCAAGAGATATATCTTAAGCGTTCGACGTGCTATTACATCACATTTATAAGAAACTGTAATTAAGTTCATTACATGATGTTTTCTAAAATTCACCATGTATTTCTTTCTTCTGATAATTATACTAAGACAACTTTTGTAATAGGCGAACATTACAGGTTACCTTTTTTCAATACTTTTGTTGTTCTATTTCGAAAATGCTAACGAAGAAAATAGTAAGCCTTTTACAAACCAGCCATCAAATCTACGAGAGCGAATAGAGTGTTGTCTGCGTCATTTATACTGAGTACAGCCAGCAGTTCGTCCTTAGCGATTATCCCGTCCATGTCAATGTCGTAGGTATTGAAATTACATGGATCATCTTGAAGCTTGATACTGTAACGATGTCCTTTCTGAAATAAATAGCGTATAGCTTTTAACAACCTACAGAAATATTGTTGTTAAAGTAGGTAAAAGAAGGTTCTTTGTAAAAATGTAATGTGTATAAATTCAACATGTTGATTAAAGTTTTACAGTTTTAGACAAATCAAAACAATTTGGCACAAACGGCAATATTTTAGTTTGTAGTTTGAACGTATATCAAAGTGTCCCAAGTGAAGTTGTTTGAAACCAACCCGCATGCATTAATTTTATCATATAATGAATAGAATGCATAGAGTTAAGATATTTCATATAAAGCTGAACGATCTCATATAAATAATTCTTCTACCTTTTCAGCATTTCCTTCTGCAAGCCAAACACAGGCACAGAAAACAAAAGCTAGCATGATTTTGACCTCCTGCAATAGCAATCAATTAGAAGTGCACATTATTACCATTTGTTCAGTTAAAAAAGGCAAATATTATGTAATTCTCAATAATGTCAGGCCTTATATTAACGTTTATAAAATTGTGTTAACTTACCGATATAAAAGGGCAAACAAAAATTATCTACACTGATATCTATGCAATTCAATATAATTCTGATTATTTATACTTTCTTATTCCAAGGGTAGTTTGGTTTTAATTACTTTTTTCTTTCGTGTCTCACACTTCACAAATGACACAAAATTTGCATAAAAGATTGTTTTCGCCTGGTATACTGCGGGGATATGGCTTACAATAATTAGTTGAAACACATTTTATTTCTAGTAATAGATGTACCAGTTAGCTACATACATCATAGTTTGAACAAGTTAGGCAGGAAAGGAAAGGATTCTAGTACTAGAAAGATTATGTAAATTTAAACATAGAAATGTAAATAAAGTCGACAATTTTAAACGAAGTACATAAAAATTCATACATTGAGAATTTCCATATCTATCTAATAGAATTAAAATTCCGACGACAATTCATAAGGAAAATAATTTCTTCATAATTACAATACCAAACGTGTCAAATCATCCACGCCATTTCCGCTTATGATTGAAGTTAATAATTAAAGTATCTTGTAATAAAATATTTTATGCCAAATATTTGAAATTAAATTTTACAGAACCTATAAAATGTATGTATTAAAGCGTTGAGGTGCTAGACAAATATTTTGCGCTACCTTATTACTACAATGAACATATATGATATATATTTGCAGAATGATTTTAGTTAAACTTACCATAATCACTGTTGTAATTGTCGATATCCCTGTATCAGTAACTTTCGCCGATATTGACTTATATCAGTAAGAAGGTAGAACGATTTCTTTAATAGTACCTCATCTTACATATCGTGATTTGTTGTAGGAAGTGCATGTCTTATTTCTGCTTTTTTAAGATCTGAATCCTGTTCGGTCAAGTGCTTCCTTGAAGAAAACTTGCTAGTATATTTCAATTTGCCATTTGATTGGACCTCGGTAAAAGTCATTTAAAGTACATAAGAAACCAGGGCTTGCAAATTCGTGGAATACAGCTATACATAAAAACAAGATGAACTATAACAACACCTATGTAAAGTTCACATCGCCTACATTTTAAGAGATTTGCACGAATCAAATAAGTAGATAATGAAGTAAACAGATGTACAGAAGTATAGTGGAAATACTTGATCGATAGTTTTATCACTTTGAGTTAATCTATGAACTGCAATATATTTTAAAATTATTTTAGACATTAAAATGAAATTAAATTAGCTAATGACAAGCTGAAATATTAATAAAAAACATCTCCATTTGGACGTAATGCTTCTTTTCTTTGAACACGTGATTAAACTGTTAAGACCAGTATTTGTCTATTACATAATTACAGTTACTTACGAAATATCTGTAATATAGAGATGATACTAACCGTTAAGAAAATCTAAAGTGAACAACTCTGAATTGACCAGTAAACTGAAGCCAAAATAAAACAGTGGTCAACAAGAGCTGTCTGATGACAGCGCGCTCGACTATTCGAAGAATTGATTGAAGAATGGGGTCAAAATATTTCCACGGATATTCAGACAAAAGAAATAAATAGCTTATACAAACAATGTTCCTGTATTACTATGATTTCGGTAAGTCTTGCACTAAATAGCAATATATGAGCCAATTTCAAAGTCCAAAAAGGCCATTATTCAGTCAAAATAGTACTCTTGCCTACAGATGGAAATCATAATGATAAACAAGTGTTCAAAGTTTAAAAGCCATATGTCAAATAGTTTTGACAAAACATGGACTTGTATGAAAACAGAACTAATTTCAAAGTCCAAAAAGGGCCATAATTCAGCCAAAATAGATGACAGAGTTATTTTCTCTTCCCTACAGATAAAGACTATTATACTAAACAAGTGATAAAAGTTTCTAAGCCATATGTCAAACACTTTACAAAAAATATAAACTGGTACGAAAAACTTAACCAAGATTTCTAAGTCAAAAGGGGCCGTAATTCAACCAAAATCCTTGGTGGAGTTATGTACTCTTGCCTATAACAAGACATGGTGACGGTTAACAGGTGTTGAAAGTTTCAAAGCTTATCTCAAAAGATTTGTCAAAATATGAACTTGTACGAAAATATAACAATTTCTAAGTCAAAAGGGGCCATAATTCAGCCAAAATCCTGATGAGTTATTACTCTTGCCTAAAAACTGGCTATGATGATGAAACAAGTGTGAAAGTTTCAAAGCTTATATCTCAAAAGACTTTAAAAAATTTGAACTGGTACGAAATATTAACCAAGATTTCTAAGTCAAAAGGGGCCGTAATTCAGCCAAAATCTTTGATGGAGTTATGTGCTCTTGCCTATAACTGGCCATGATGATGGTAAACAAGTGTTGAAAGTTTCAAAGCTTTATCTCAAAAGACTTTGTCAAAATATGAACTGGTACGAAAATTAACCAAGATTTCTAAGTCAAAGGGGCCATAATTCAGTCAAAATGCTTGCAGAGTTATGTACTCTTGCCTACAACTGGACATGTGATGGTAAACAAGTGTTGAAAGTTTCAAAGCTTTATCTCAAAAGACTTTGTCAAAAAGTGACTGGTACGAAAAAATTAACCAAGATTTCTAAGTCAAAAGGGGCCATAATTCAGTCAAAATGCTTGACAGAGTTATGTACTCTTGCCTACAACTGGACATGGTGATGGTAAAGAAGTGTTGAAAGTTTCAAAGCTTTATCTCAAAAGACTTTGTCAAAAAATGGACTGGTACGAAAAACTTAACCAGGGTGTGACGCCGACGCCGACGCCGACGCCGACGCCGTGGTGAGTAGGATAGCTCTACTTATTCTTCGAATAGTCGAGCTAAAAATGAAAGAAAAAGAAAATAGGTCCTTTTCCTAACAACTGATCATGCAGACAAAATATGACCTGTATTTGTTTAAAACTCTGTATTTGATATACAACATGCACACTGTTTGAACATGGAGAACCATTGCCGATCAATAACTTGAGAACCACTTGACCTAGAATGTTGAAACCTAATAAAATGATAAGACATGCAGATGATGACCCCTATTGATTTTGGGGTCATTTTGTTAAAGATCAAGATCACAGGACCAGAACATTGAAAACCGTTTCAAATCCACAACTTCAGAATCACTAGGCCTAGATTGTTGAAACTTCATAGGATAATTGGACATGCCGAGCAGATTTTCCTTGTCACAGCTAGCCACTTGTGTCTCTTTGACTTTTGCTCCAGTCCACTGTTGACTTCTTGCCTATTACTACTCTGCATCCGGGGAGATATGCGCTTTTCTACAAAAGTATTTTCTATTTTTGTAAAGGAGTCTTATTGTTTACACATTTTGAAGTATTTCTTTGACTGTTCAGGGGTACTTTGCTGCAAATTGTGTGTCGCAAAAAGTCATTGTCATAAAATGTAATTGCAACATTCTAAGGTAGTGGATAAGTAATGACTCCCTGCAATTTTCAGTTAATATTATATATTTGTAAGAAATTTGGCATTTTCTGGACGTAAATTTAGCTAAACACGATTATTGATTTCCATGAAAAACGAATACATGTTCAAAAAGCATGTAGAGACTACATAATTTGGCGATTTTCGTTACAGGTCGACTAAATTTAACAAGTTATAAGGTGTTTTATTCATTGTTGTAAACAAGGTAAGCGGGTTACTGCAGATAATCATATTAATTTGCAACTAAAACTGTCTACACAACTGGGAAAAAAATGTGTTGGGGCATCTCATTTACAATTATATCAAAATGTGAGTCTATATCTTCTTCGAGTAACACAAGTGTGTACGAAAATGAACATGAACGTACACACATAAAAATCCCCCCCCCCCGCCATTTTATAGGGGTGGGGTGTATTTTCCAGTCATCTTTTTCACGCACAAAAATCCTTCTTCAACACCCTACCTTCAACAATTATTACTTGAATTGAGTGCATTCGTGAGTGGAAAATATGGAAGGGGTTGTTTACATTATAAAATCTTTAATAACTTCCTTAAGGTACATTTCTGGTATGGTTTTGGTAATCTCATTATTACGAGCATGTCATTTTCTTTCACTAAATTTTTCCACGAGTTTAGACTCTTGAATTTTTACTTCATTAAAAACCAAAAGAAATTCAGTATAGGCTCTTTCAGTGTTGGAAATAGACTAAATTTACACTATAGTTTATTGAATCTATTTAATTGTGGAGACAATACAAGAGCTGTCCTTTTTTTTTGAATGGTATTTTTTTTAAATATCCAATATTTCTATTTTTACATGGAGAGGAGGAAAAACATAAATTTAGTAAATTGGTGCATTTAGCTGTCATTTCACACTGAAAAAAAAAAATAAAATAAAACAAAATTTATGAAGATAAATTTTTTATGTACCATCTTTATGTAATATTTAAATGATGTGTACAGATATCTAAAACTGAAGATGGAGCAAATAGATTTGCCTACGACATTTAGACAGCAACATGGTATCATGCATTTATAAAAATCTGTAATTGAGCCGTGCTATGAGATAACCAACATAGTGGCTTTGCGACCAGTATGGATCCAGACCAGCCTGCGCATCCGCGCAGTCTGGTCAGGATCCATGCTGTTCGCTAACAGTTTCTCCAATTCCAATAGGCTTTAAAAGCGAACAGCATGGAGCCTGACCAGACTGCGCGGATGCGCAGGCTGGTCTGGATCCATGCTGGTCGCAAACCCACTATGTTGGTTTTCTCATGGCACGGCTCAATTGTTCTTTATTACCATCGCAAATAGTAATGGATATTCAAACTCTTCATCAGATGTTCAGTTATCGAAACAATGTATATGTGAGTTCTATTTTCGTATTAAAAGTAAAAAGCCTAATTTCTCCACATATGCTTATCTACAACTTTTAAAATTATACATAATCATGTAACAAAAGAAGACTAACATGTTGGCTTTATAAGTATAACCGAAATGTGGATTCATTTGCTTGTTTTGAGTTGAACGACGGCGTTCTTTCAACAGTATTTTAGTTATGTAACGGCGGGTAGTTAACCTATCCAGTGTTCCTGGATTCTTTACCAGTACAAAAATAGAAACAGTGGAAACTCCACACGTCGCTCAACACGACAAAAACGAAAATGTTGCAGGCTCGGTTTGCTTGCGCCTGTTCAGGGACGGTAGTGGAAATGCATGCTACCGCCCAAGCCCTGTAGCCCCGGGTTGATCAGAACTCAACATTTACACATGCTACAAGTACAAGAAAAAACAATTTAGAGACATCCAGACATCCGCATATATGTTCATACGGCGATGCATATGGAAAACCTGTTCTCCGCAAGTCATTGTCAACTTCTCCGCATGTATCAAAGGTGGAGGACAAATGATTTCGGACACGACGTCTTCTATCAAATGTTGACGCAACTACCACGTATTTTGCGTATTTCTATATAACCTCAGGTATAGTACTATAAGATTCTTTCACTGGTTGTAGGTGCAGATGGGAATTTCCGGCCTCGAGGGTAACTGTTTAGGCGGTAACGAGGTTCCTACCGAGTTACCGCCTAAACAGTTACCCGAGAGCCGGATATTCCCATCTGCACCTATAACCAGTGACAGAATCTTTTTCTTGCATACCGATATCAAGATATAATAATAAAAATAAAATCAGTCGAACGGCTTTCTTTTTAGAACTATTTCTTATAGCAGTGTATTTAAACAAAGCGCGGGAAAGCAACGTCCGTAAACAGGAAAGACGTCATGACGTTTCAAAGACAAATAACAATGTTTAGTTCTGGTTTTGTTTGATCAGTTGCAGAGTAACGTTATGGATTTTTGATAAAATAACGTGTTTTGAATCGAGAAATATACTATCAGGAATAAAGAGGAACTGTCAAGGTACTGGATTATTATTCCGTTTTCCGAAATAAAATATAAATAACTACATAAATCTTCTACATATATGTAGTTCGTAATACGTCATTTAAAGTACGAGAGTCATCTTACACCCCGGGGTGTAAGACGGATTTTTCCAGCACCGGTAAAAATACCGGAACTCCCCGTCTGGTATGCAAGAAATGTCTTTCTATGTTTAACATTTCTCGATGAAATTCGTTAAAGGCACAAATGCGCATGAAAATAATAGAGTTTGGACCTTTTAAATCATCATAGACAAATAGTGAACAATTTGTCATGTATATTTCATACTGTCACTTTAATATCTGATATCGTTATATATCGAAATAATGTTGAAATCGTAAAAAAAGTTTGTTTCGAATATGACTATCTTATAAAATCTGATTTAATTTTAGTCACTGTTTCAAATCTATTTGAATCTTTAATTTTAGTCACTTGAACTTGAACCTTAATCTTATTTTCAAAAGTTAATCATATATTAATTAGAACAAACAGAAAACAAGTATCAAAAGATGCTGGTATAAAATTATAAATTGATGCATATGAAAAGGCAACATGGAACAAATGATGCATGTGGCAACGATTAAATAATATACGATTCAGTCTATCGCTTGATTACATTCAGAATTGATTTGGTTATACATTTGACTGAGAGTTAGGATGATTAATGAAAAACTAGATTGGTGATAACTGTATCACTGTAGCAAATTCTACAGATTTGATTATAAAACGAAATGTCTTGAATTGTTTTATCATGAAAATGTGCTTTGAATCACTGTGATGCAGAACATTTCAGTCTGAAAGGATGACCCAAGAATTTAGCAAACATTTCTTTCATTTGTTATTTGTCCTAATTGCACAATTAAGTAGGTAAAGAGTAATATAAACTTACTAAATGCTACTGTTATAACCCCTTATGGAACATTTAATCCAGGAAAATAAAGGCGGTGTGTCTAAATTATATATTGCACTGAGAGTTCGATATCGATTGGATAAGAACAGACGCATATCGGCTTTTTTGTGGTAAAATACCACTAATACTGCCATTCCTGTGTAAAATGGAATAAGAATAGTTTTTTTTTTCAGTTACTTGTAACATTTATTTTCACACATTGTATGAAAAATCATTGTGCAATCTATTACTGTCAATGTTTAAATCATGGGTTAAGCAGCAGTATCAAACTCCAATAATGAACAAAACTAAACATGGGACATTACAACTCCATTATTAAAAATCCTTCTGCAAAAGGAAAGTATATGTAAGAAATTTTAATTTCAGACTTTCCAGTTATTGGCGATGTAAAGCTTTTTACATTCATTTTATGGACAAGCTACTATAAAAAAAATCTTAATTTTAGGAGTGAAAGATAGAAAGACTTTAACATTATTCTACTTATAATTTTGATTGATTTTAATTTTCAAAGTGCAACTTTCACTGTTTGATTGCTGCGTTAGGTTGGTAATAGTAACTTCTAATTTTATTCATCGGTTGTGCCAACTGATACTTTATATCAGGTAGCTGATACTTCTTGATTGTTCATTCATTGCATGGAACATTTCCATCATAGTATGACGCTATTCGACATGTCGGCATTGACATAAGGATTTCTAGAAATAAAATGCTTGTTATATAACATATTTTTTGCAAGAATTTAATGGTTGAATTCTTGACAGTGTTTCTAAATTACGTAAATAAGCCAATCACTATAGAACAGTTTCGCAGAATTTCCCACGTGGAAAAAAAAACCTTGCCTCAAATAAAAACTAATTAATTAAAGAACATTTCATTTGGCTGTAGGGCACGACTATTTAACAAATATATTTATCAGGAACTTATACCTATGTTGAATGTGTACCAAATTGTTACGGAATCTTCTCCAATGCGATATTGAATATGTTGAAAAACATGTATGGAATCTGATTAAATGTGACATGAAATCAATTTTCAGGTGTGGATTTTTAAGTTCTGGAAATGTTTCAAGGAATAATGAACTTATTTCCAAGTTCTGAAGGTGTTGCAGTGTGACATTCTTCCTCTATGTATGATATGAAAATATTCTAGTATTATACAGCATGTTTACTACATATTTAGGAGCCATTTCAATATGATTGGAATTGTCTTTAGACTTGTACTTTTGAGATCCTGTACTACATACATAGAATTTGATGGATCACATTCATGATTCATTCAAAATGATTGAAACTGTCCTGACCTGTACGAAATTTTACAGCTCTAAACGACCTATATTTTTATTCAGTCATGATTATTTTAAATTTACAACAGTAGATTCTATATACCAACATTGATTTTACAGCTGTAGATTTCAATTTACAGCTGTAAAACGACTGTAAAACAGATAAAATTATGCAAAAGAGATACAGCTGTAAGAAGTCTTGCCAAGGCGGTGCCCCACTGTATTCCAGTATTTGTTTGTTTTGTCCTTGTGTGTTTATTTTGTGTGTGTGTGTGTGTGTGTGTGTGTGCGTGCGTGCGCGCGCGCGCGCGTGTGTGTATGTGTGTGTGTGGTGTGCGAGTGTTGTTCGTGTGTGCCTTTGGGTAGGCTGCGTTTTTGGAACGCGGCTTTCCCTGTTGGATAGTATTCCTTGTTTTTACAGCAGTAAGTATGAAAATGTTTTGTAGCAATTACTACAAAAATGGCAAAATAAATGATTTAGTAAGTAAAGAACAAAATGAATTATAATTGCAAACTTCAAGTGTATGATATCAAGCGGAAACTATGCATCAGATCTTGTTTGAAAAACTTCCTTTCTCATGAAAACATATGACAATCTTGTCACTATGACTTTTAAACTAATCAGCTTCAAGTATAATATAAATAGTTAATATATGTACTTAGACATGTCCTTTTACAACTATATTAGATTATTAAACATTTGCATCTACTCCGGTTAAACTTCCAATATTTTAGATGATGTTGTGTCTTTGTGAATTTCTGTTCCGCCAAAATGCATTAAAGATGGCTGACAATACTCAGGTTCCAAAAGAGTTACAGCTGTAATTTTGAGACATGACCATTTTACAGCTGTAACTTTCAACTTATTTTTAAAGCTGTATTTCTGAGACCTGCATGTTTTACACCTGTTAATTTCAACTGTATTTCTGGTCATTATTTCTACTTACAGGTCTTTTCCAGCTGTAATTTTAAAATAAAGGTCTTTTACAGGCGTTTAATAGCTGTAAAACAGGTCCCATTTTCGTACCGGAAACATGTTTCTGTGATACAATTAACATGAAATCTGTTGGATTTCTTTCATGATCAATTCCAAAATGATTAGAATTAAGTAGCTTTTCCAAGTGGATGGTTATTTATTCCGATGGATTTGGGTCTTGTTGCAAACATGTATGGAAATTGTTTCTGTCTGTATTGGAATCTATTCCTACAGGTAGGGAATCTATTCCAAAGTTACCTGATCACGTAAATTTTCATATTCGGACAACCTGATGAGCAGGCTTTTTGCTGTCTGGTCAAGGAGTCAGCTATGACACTTAATGCAACTGTAGCTATTTGCCAACGTGAATTTGCTTTGTATTTGAATGTGTGTGCTTATAGTGTGTACATCTGCGTGGTGTGAGTTTCGTTTTGGAAAGGCTGCAGTTTTTAAAACATGGTATTCCCTGTTCGATTTTTACCTTTTTTGTAATGTAAACAAACCCCTAAAACATTTTACCATTAATATTTTCCACTCATGAATGCACAAACTTCAGGTGATAATTGTGAATGAGAGGCCCCTACAGAAATATTTTCGCAAGTTGTGTAAACAGTTAAAGTTGTTAATTAATGTGAGTATCTTTAGTTACCAACTTACCTTGTTTACAACAGTAAATAAAACAATTTATAGTTTGTTTAAGGTAGTGGACTTGCAACGAAAATCGTCAGCATTTTTTCGTTTTTTACGTAAAGCAATGAGCAATGATCGTGTTTAGCCATAGTCACACCCAGAGAATGCCAAATCCATTAAAATACATAATAACACGGAAATGGCAGAACGTCATTACCTATCCACTACCTTAAAATATTGTAATTACATTTGATGACAGTGACTTTTAGTGTTACATTATTTGCAGCAGAGTTAGAGAATTTGTAATGCTTCTAAATGAGTAAAGCATAAGAAACACTTTCATACTGGTTAAGTTAAATGATAAATATAACAACAATCTACCTATGTGATATCAAATTAACTCTTTTGTAATTTTTCATTGTTGGATATACATTTTACAATTTAATATATTAAATTTTAACATTGAGAACAACAGTAACTTTGGCTAAAAAGCCAAAACTTCAGTATGTAAGGTAACGTTTCCTAATGTCGTTAATGTTCTAGAAAGGAATTTACGCATTATTTTGTTTTAGTCTTATGCACTACTGAGCTTTCTAGCAGGTCCTCACCACAACTTAAAAGATAATTGTCAGTGTAAGTCATGAGAAAAGTGTGCATGTTGTATACCCAATACAAAGAGTTTTAACAAATGCCCGATCAATTTTTGGGAAAATGACCTATTTAGTTTTTTTTCTTTCACTTTTGATCATTGTTTTATAAATGTTGGCTTCAGTTTCTTGGTCAATTCAGAGTTATTCCTTTTAGATTTTCTTGGGTAGGTACCAACTGTTTTGCACTAGGCACATTTCTGTGTCTGTGTCCTGAGCCTCAACTACATGTACTTTCACGGGTATTTATGACGCGATAAATAAACAAACAAATAGATAAACAAATAAATAAATAAAGAGGGAATTACGGAATTACAGAGTGACTGTAATTAACGGCTAAAATGAACAATGAGATAATAAAATCCGGACTCCGACTTATAATGATTTACATTTACAACATCGCTAATTGCATGATGCGTCCTTAGCGGTTGCTCCGTAATCGATGCCGTAGGTATTAAAATTACAAAGAGCGTCTTTAAGCGTAATGCTGTAACGATGTCCTTTCTGAAATTAATAGCATATAGCTTTAACAAGCTAAAGCAAAATTGTTGTAAATCAAAGATGTTCTTTGTAAAAATGTTATGTGCATAAATTCAACATGTAGATTAAAGTTTTGCAGTTTTAGACAAACCGATAGAAGCAATATTTTCAGCTTATTGTTCAGAAGTATATCAGAGTGAAGTTGTTTCAAACCCGCATACACTAATGTTTTTGTGTTTGTTGGGTTTAACGTTACACCGTCACAATTATAGGTAATATGGGGATTTTCCGGCTTTTTATGGTGAAGGAAGATCCCGGGTGCACCTACGTGCATTATTTCATCACAAACAGGCACTGGGTAGAACCCCCGGCCTTCCGCAAGCTAGCTGGACGGCTTCCTCACAAAAAATTCAACGCCCCAAGCAAAGCGTGAAGCATCATCGGCGAGGGGCAAGTAGCTTGAAGCCAGCGACCTTAACTATTGGGTCACGGAGGCTCCTGTACGCATTCATGATTTTATCATATAATGAATAGAGAACAGACAAGACATATAACGCTGAACGATGTCTTATGTAAGTATTTCTTCTACCTTTTCAGCATTTCCGTTTGGTCTCTTGGCGTAATTATCTAAAGATCGTGACGGTCTGCTAGCACGAGTTTGACCTCCTGTAATAAGAAAATAAGAAGCAATAAACATTTTATATCATTACCATTTGTTTAGTGATAAAAGGCAAATGTAGTGTAATTCTCCATAATATCGGGCCTTAAAGTAGCACACAAAGTGTCAAAGAAAACTAGATTATAAAATGTTAATTTACCGATATAAAAGAGCATAAGTAATATCTTTAGATTGTCTTTAAAACGCACATTAGTATAATTCTGAATACTTGTGGTTTCTACTATCAAGCGTGGGTATGTTTTAATTAGCTGTTTTTCTTTGAACCGAGCACTATACTTATTTCTTTCATGTCTATATGAAACTCACACACTGACTCAAAAATTGTTTCAAAAACTTCTTTCGCCGGGTATGCCAAGCTGATAAGCAAACGCCATCAGTTGAATTGAAGCAAAGTGAAAAGTTTTGAAATCAATGCAACCTATATCCATGATTTTAGTTACTAACTTTAGTTATTCACTGGAGAGCACACCCTAAGGCTGGTTAGTTATCTGCTTTAAAAAAAAAAAGATTTACACGTGGGGGAAATCTTTAGCAAGGTAAGTAAAATTTCGAGCATGAGAACTCTACGTAGGACAAAAAAGACAAGACCGCACAATATAAACTACGTTAAAGTTATATCACATTTCAATCTATTCGATCAATATGTCTGTATAATAATAAATTATTTTTGCAGGACAAAGGAAAATATATGTCAATCTTTCCACGCTCACAACTGCCATTCTCAAAATGGGATACTTCGTTTAATGCGCATTATAACTAATGATAATGGATTCATAATGAACAGGCAATGAACTATTTTTCAGCAATATTGATCTTTCGTCTTGACAAATTTAGGTTTAAGTTAAATGGGAAATTTTAATTTTCCATCAATTTAAAAAGCTTATCTTTGCATGGATATTTCTTAACATGATCTGACAGAACATACAACCTGTCACAATAAGCTTACATGATAATACTATCAAAAGTCGAACTTGAAAACAAAATATATAAATTTATTCCTTATTCAAATACATTATTATCATCTTAAAATTGTTATTACTTTTATTTCTATTGATTCTTTAAATTTTAAAGGTATTTTAAAAAAAAAAAAACATTAAAGCGGTGTGAGTGGTAACCCCAGCAGTCAAATTTAACAGAGAGGGGTGGGGTAGCGGGAAGGGGTGTTCTACAATGACAGATATTATCTGTTGTTAGACCATGGTATTTTTTGCAGAATTCTATTATAATTATTCTATTAATTGAAGGTTAATGATTTCTGCGCACAGTACATTTTCGATTATATTAAGAATATAAACATTAGCGTAAATAAGGTGGAAGTTGAGCGATGTCTTAACTCTTCATAAATCACGTGATATGTTGTGGGAAGCTCATGTTGGAATTTTGCTTATTTTTACATTTTTATCCTGTTCGGTCAAGTGCTCTCTTACACTAAACAAACTTGGATATTAAAGGCTGTCATTTGATTTGCCCTCTGTAAATGTACTTTCGAAACTTGGGTTTGAAAATTCGTTGAATAAATCAGCTATGTTTAGAAACACTCGATGAGCTACTGTAAGTAAGTTACTTAACGCTTATTTATAAGTTCACATCGCCTACGTTTCAAGTGGACTGCACGAATATAATTAGTAGATAATGTTATTAACAAAAGTACAGCGGAATCTGATTACGACAATATAATCAGTTGTGTGTTTCATATTCTAAAACATAAAATGAAATTTTCTTAGATAATGACATGCTGCAAGATTTTATAAATAAACAGTATTATTTCTATTATTACTAAATGCTTCGTTTCTTTGAACAAATAATGATTTAACAGTGAAAACCACTAATGCATATTTACTCATTAAAAGTATATGACATAATATAATATTTGAACACTCGAATGTCAGCTGAAATAAGTCGATCCGTACATACATGTGTCAAGACTGCGGATGAAGCAAATAAATTTCCATGATAAATAGTATTTTCTCTTCAACCTCTTCCACAATTGTTCACTTATCGAATGCATGAAAATGTAATAATTTAAAGCCTAATGCCTCTGCACACTGGCACCAGAACAGGAAAAAAATGCCTCTGTACATGTTATACCTTACCCCTAGGTATTCTATAAGAACCATGGTCATGAACTGGAAAATATACTAACCCGTTTCAATCGTAAATTTCTCAACTTAAACGCGCAGTTCGGTGAATGGGTACCTAGTATATTGAACAAGCGATAATTTTTCTTCCATCGTGCACCAGTCACCTTGTCTCGACATTTCATAATGCAGAGATTATTAACATATTTTATGCTTTCGTCAACGTTACAGAAAAAACTTGCTTGACCTTCCCTAATGAACATCCGGTCTAGAGGTCACGGCAGTGTGCACATGTTCGGCGAAATGTAAAAAAAAACAAAACAAAAAACAACAGAATTATAAAAGGTACAATTTTACACTAAAACTGGAAATGATGAATGAAATTCATCTTGTATATGATCTTTAGTTTGAAATCGTACATTGTTCTGCGTCTGTTCTGATTATTTTATTCATTTTGCACATTTATGCTTCATTTTCACATTTTAGCGAACACTTGTAGTAAAATGACGATTGACATACATTTTCACAACAGACAATCAGAATGGTTTTGTAATCTAGAACGGAACTTCACCAGGGAAGTTCAAGCAAGTTTTTTGTGTAACGTTGAAATAACTATAAAGTACTGCAGTACGCGTTGTTTTTCTAAGATAAGATGTATTGAAGAAATGTGACCGGTACACAATGGAAGATAAATTACCACTTGTTTGATATTTCCCGAACTGCGCGTTAAAGTTGAGAAATGAGAGATTGAAACGGGTTAGTATATTTTCCCGTTCATGACCATGGTTCTTATAGAATACCTAGGGGTAGAGTATAACACGTACAGAGGCATTTTCTTTCTGGTCTGGCGCCAGTGCCTCTGCACATGACTATGTGCAATTTTTAAAATCTAATTGCATAAATTAGATAGGACTAACTTTTTAATAAGATAAGACTAACTTTTTAGTATAACTGAACTGTTAACAAACATAACTAACACTGATATCTGGCTTTTTTCGATTTAAACAGGAAAATAATAAACAACATTGTTCGATGAAATTTGTTAAGGCATTGATACGAATAAAAATAATTAGTTAAGAAATAGCTTTTTCGATATCATCATTGTCGCTTAAATATAGATTTACGAAATATATGTCGTATTGAGTAAAGTTGGATTCAAATGAACTACACAATATAGCTTAGATGTGCTAGCATGGTGTCTGCGTCCGTCGCCGACGGTCTATAATAGCTATATCTACGGCGATTTGATATAATTATCCTGACACATTTTATAACTAATCACAGGACACCGCATTTTTTCCGTACCATAATAATAATGCGTAGCAAGTACAATAAGGGGAACAAATACGACCCTCAGTTTCGATCTGTGCTGTTTTTTATACATACTGTATTATTTTTAGAAATAAAACAACTGAGACTATCTAATTTACATGTGTAATGCACACATTAAATTCAAATATTTCTGTTTTGGTTTTAGGAACTTTACCAAACTTATGATACTCATGCTTTTTCAAAACACATACTGATTATTCGCGCTTACTTAGCTAATACATAATGGGAAGGAGCAGAAGCAGACAAACGCAACGTTAGTGGATTTCTGTTTCTAGTTTGTCTTTCCTTAGAGACATCTGCGGCTAGGTAGTAACGGTCGCTGGTCTGTTCATGAGTGGTACTGGAAAAAGTTACACCCCTCATGTCCCCCTAGCATCTCCTTAACTGGAATATTGAATGAACTCCATGTTTCCACATTTACAAAAGTGGGTTTAGCCCGGCTTAGCAATAATGAAAACGACATATTCAACAAAAGAAGAAGAATGAGCGAAGTTCCCAGCGTGAGCAGGCGTTTAATGTGCCAAGCTGTGCTTAGTCTACTTCCGTTGGTTGAAAACAATGGCGAGAGATCTACCTTGTCTTTTTTAATATAATCGGAAAATTCTGAATATTTCAAAGAAGCATTTAAATAGAAAGTTGTTGGGTTTTTTTTGTGATTATACGTACATATATATGAAAATTGTTTTAAATATGACAAATATTGGTTAAATAAAGGAGGGTAGTCAACAAGGAGGCTGTATGTCCACCACAGAGTATATACCGTTGGTTGACATTTCCTCATTCGAGTTGAAACATTTAGATATATATACAGTGCAACCTCTGCAGAGCAACACCCTTTGGGAGATGCAGATATTGACCTATGTTGAGAGGTTGTTGCTCTATAGAGGTTAAATTGACAGTAAATTTCAGCTATGGGAAATTTTGATGATGCTGTTGTGTGGAGGTTCCTGCTGTAGAGAGGTCCGCTGTGGAGAGGTTGCGCTCTCTCTCTCTCTCTCTCTCTCTCTCTCTCTCTCTCTCTCTCTCTATATATATAGAGAGAGAGAGAGAGAGAACATGGAGAAGGGTTCGTGGCTGAATGCCTCGAATTTCTTGCTCACGCGTATACAGTTGTGAAAGCGACCATGTTTTATATAATTATTAAAATCATTGCGTGTCTAAAGCGAGTACTGACGAGATCAAACATATTCATGACTGTACATGTAATTTTGTTACAGCAAATATTGCTTTAGATAACATTGTCATAACTATTTCAATGATTTAGGCAAACCATTTATGCTTAAGTTATGGGGATAAGTTAGTATTGGACCAACCCGTGAAATGGCGTCTCATTAGATAAAAGCATCTGCCCACTGACAAATATTTTTTGTTATCCGACCGGATGTTGCAGTGTGTTGCACATTTCGTTTTCTCAAATTATTATTACCAAGGGATATTCTTATATATTCGACTGACTATGAATCTGCCAAATAATGAGTTTGAAGCTGCGGGAATATCCTTGCTGGAATTAAGTCCAGTTTGTGTTTGAGACGGGGGCCAGATATTGTGATTTTCTAATCGTCATACCATTAGTTAAAACTGTGCTAAACGAATTGTATATAAAAGAGAAATTACTAATGACTGTTGACAATAACAGTACAATATAAAGTACACAATATATGATAACAACCGTTTAGTTTATATAGAAATAGATCAACCATCGGCGGATTATCATTATCGATGTCCCGATAGCATGGATAGTGTGTATCAATATTTCCTTCGACTACCGGTGTTTTCGAACAAAGTAAAATATTGTTGTATTGTTTACGCAATGTTATATCGCTTTTACGTTATTAAGAGTCTTTAAAATATTTTCGTAATGAATCGACTCTATGTGTACAAACACTATAAATCTGTTAATATGTGCGCATACAAGTCAAGTAAATGATCACTAAATTTTTGTTAGTTTGGAGGTGCTACTATCTATTGCATTAGTACCATAATAGTACGCTGCAATATAACAGTAGCATAAATATAATCTTTTCTTTGAGATCAGTATTTACAATTGTTCAAATTGTCAAACAGTGCACCTTTGTGATTCACTTTGTTAGGGTTTAATCTGTACAGGAACTATTAATATATCTATATACAACACTTGTTCATTTTCACGTGGTCAAAAGTGTCCATTATCTCATGGTCACTTAGACGACCGCAACAGTCCCAGGACGACTACAGAACCATAGACCAATGATATGTGAGAAAGCTGTCTTTAATCAAACGTTTTAGTCGTAGCAGATAGCAATCGAACTTCAGAATTTTCTTACATTCTTCAAGAGTTAAAAGCATTAACCTGTAACAAATACAGATTTTGATATAAATATGAAGCTCAAACAAAGTGATGTATGTACGTGACGTACAGTACTACACTTTATGTTTTTCGTTGTGCATTTATAATGTGGAGAAATACAATGCCAAGCAAATAATTTTAAGCAAGAGAAGGACTTGACGAGAAGCATCTTAGCAAATGTGTCAGATCTTCCGAGTTTTATATGATATCTTTTCAAAACTTAACTGATAAATATTTTACTTAAGAAATAATTTATAGCAAAAGAGTGTTTTAACACTATTTATGAACGACGGGCGGTTATACGTCGGGAGTAATAATTTCACGAGGGCGCAGCAAAAACTTCTACGTTATCGCACATTAACGTGACGTCATTCTAGCGTAAGAGTGTTTTAACAGAGACAAGCATATTAGAACACTTCATATAAACT
Source organism: Mercenaria mercenaria (assembly GCF_021730395.1). Lineage (NCBI taxonomy): Eukaryota > Metazoa > Mollusca > Bivalvia > Venerida > Veneridae > Mercenaria > Mercenaria mercenaria. Next base: position 22,796,291 of record NC_069361.1, on the reverse strand, counting down.
GCATAAAGATATCATACGCCGTAATCGGTATCGGAATCTTCGCGCCATCAAATAAATCAAAATTACGAAATCTCTATTGACGGTGGATTTTAAATATTTGTGAAGTACAATCAATAAACTGTCTCAATTGTGTGTCTCATTACTATTCAAATGAAACAAAAACTCACATTTACCATATGCACCATTAATTGTTACCGGCGGGTGGCTCGATGTGTATACTTGGACGAAGGGCATTAATTAAAGGTCCATACTGCTAAAATTTCTATCGTAAAAAAATGAAACAACTTTCCAAATAGAAGTTATGCGTACTTTTAATATTGTACATGGATTGTTACAGTTAGAGCCATAAAGGGATGTAATATAAAACAATAGATTCAATAAAACATTCTAGAATATTCAGCAATATTCATACCTTTGTCAGATGTTAAAGAAAGAAATTATCAGAAATAGACTTTATCAGAAGATAATTAGCTCAAAGTTCAAATCTGTTCGTCAATGCAGAAACCATTTCTTGATAAAATATGCAAGTCTCATGAGTGAGAAATCTTAAAAGTATCATATAAACTGTTTTGCCACAATTGTGATGTAATCTACCTTTACAACGCTTGAAAACCCACGTAGTGATTCTTTTCGAAGTGCTGAGCTTTTCGTACTGTTAAATAACGAATTGTGTCATTTAGTAAAAAGTAACACTAAAAATATGTCAGGTCACCATATGATTGTGCCGACGCTACGTTAAATCCAACAAAAATAAGTCTTGATGTTTGATCCACTAAAACCACAACAACGTCAATCGCGAATTCCTTTCAATCCGTAGTCATTTGCTATAATGTCTTGCTTTACTCATGTCATGTGAATTTAATTTTACATGCATCTATAAATTTGTAAAATATGGAACATAAGTTTTATTTGTCATCATTATATACAGCATACGTGTGTTGTATTTAATTAAAGTTTACAACAGGAATTGTCAAATACAAATGTCAGTAACGATTTAATAGGGTACTATTTATAACATAAACATATTGTGCAAACTTTCTTTTAAGCTATGCAAAATGATGTAAAATTCACTGAAAGGGTCAAAGTCACAGTAAACTGACGGGACGTTATTGACCTTAATAAAAGTTCATTATCAGTCATGCTATTGCGATTTCACATTTTTACGGGTACGTGTACGTGTATTTTTGCCAATGGGCGTGTACAGTGGTAAAGAAGTTAATCATGTTCTTATTAAAATATATCTGAAGATTCTCTAGGTTCAAACTTGAAACAATTTCTAAATAAAATGACGTGTATTCTTAATTTAATCGAGTTGCGCGCTAGATGTGAACTCAAAAAGGTTGTCAATGATAGAAGTTAAGTGCATACTGTAATGTTAAAACAAAAATATTTTCTGTATTTAAACGTTTTAATGAAGAAACATCTAGTGTATTCAGAACAAGGATCCCGTGCAATCGGAAAAAAGATTAATGGCGACATATACCAAACTGTTAGACAAGATCTAATTGTCACAAAAAGACATGTCGCCAGTCCGAGTTCCGCGACCGGACCGATCTGTTACGTCATCAAAATGGCGGCCAAGTTTCAAAAATATAACTTTGCTTTTTTCATTATTTATTTATGTTACACAGCAAAACTTGATCTTATTATCTCTGATTTTCTATCTTACAATACGTGTTGTCAATGTAATAACAATATTGAAGTATATAAACAATTTAATAATGTAAAATAATAGAATATATCTTATTCCACCCACTTTATTTCAGCAGATTATTTTTGGTTGAATATATTTGTTTGATACATGCTATACCATCAACATATACGGATATAATTATATTCCAGTAGTGCTGTAGCTGTTTATTTGTGCTTCATGACTCTGCTACACATGAACACTGTACCAGTTTGCTGACCCACCATTCATATCGCGTTGAACTCTACAACGCCCTTTAACATTCGCACTGAATCAAATGCAATTATTAGAATTCCTACCTTTGTTCTAACGTTTTTTTTTTGTCGATAGATATGTTTTATTTTGATAGAAACCTTTCTAAAGTAAGGATTGATAGTTTCAACAGGATCTCAAAACTTTACTGAGCAATAATGGAGTATTTAAAGAATAAACTTTCCATAGTACATAGTTTGGATTATTAGAATATGTCGGTCATTTTAGCCCAGTCAGTGGAAAGGAAACTTTTCATGATGGGTAACACGATTGTGAAATGAATCATTTGCCATCGTCTGGCTTTCTGAGAACTCCTGAAATGTGTGTGATAATTTTGTCAATTATCAAGGCCTGGCACAACATTTAACAACATTTTTGAAGAATTTTCATACTCGTAACAGTTTAACGACAGATTTCTTACTGTCAAAAGTGTCTTTCTTGAAATCACAATTGTAAACAGCAAAGAAGATATGGCGACCATTCACAAAGTTTCTTGGAATATAGACAACCTAATTAGAGAATGGTTATTAGTAGCTAGCTGATTCTAACCTTATATAACCTGTGTAAGAAGTATTTTAGTTCTATACTTCTTGATCTTTAAAGTATCATACACCGGCTGCAACCTGTAAATGTTATTAGTTATAACCATGAAAAGTTGCAATAGGATTGTGGATGTATGCGTACATGTAAGGGTCGATTATGTGACGAGTTGAGAACGTGACAGTCCTTGACATGTTCAAATTGTCATTCTTGATTTTCCACTGAAGGACCCAGAATCAACCAACGTAGATAACATGCAATGAAATAGGTATGGACTTCCAAATAAGATCTTGATTATCATGGTCCTGTAAGTACCAGCCTGAGGGATGAGTATCATTTTCCCCTAAAAAATTCAGCTTAAGAGGAAAGCTCTTGTATGGTAACCTTTCCGTCCAAAACCTGAATTGCTATATATTCGTTTCATCGACAGTAGTTTGGCATATTTTGTGTTTATTGCCGAATTTAGACGTATTTGAAATATTGTAAGACTTTTTGATCACCGTTTGTAATTTTGACCCGCAGAGCTTTGGTCTCTTGCAACAACTAATATTTGCTATTGCCAGTCTTGACAAAAACAAACAAGTTTTTTCTAGGCCCTAAGGGGACATTTTATATTACGAGGCCGGTGTCTGTTTGTCCGTCTGTAAGCAATTCCGTGTCCTCTCTGTAACTCTTAAACCCATCGAAGGATTTCGAAGAAATTGACACAAGTGTTCACAAATATGACTCTTGTTTCGTGTCCGCTCTGTAACTCTTGAACTGCTTGAAAATTTTAAAGACACTTGTCACAGATGTTCACCACATCGAAACAACATGCATAGTGTATGTTTCGGATTGCTGGCTTCAAGGTCTAGGCCACACTTATGGGTCATATGTCATACCTTCGGGCCTATACTGCTCCGCATTGCGGTGCTCTTGTTTCCAAAAAAAAAGAATTATTATAACACTTCTAGTTAGTACTAGGACGTTTGTTAATTGTCAGTCACATTCGACTCTATTGCTTTTGCAACAATAATCGGTTCGTATCTGATTTTAGCGCGATCAGTTGTGTCCCTACTGACGCGGTTCTATCACGATCTCTTTACCAAGATTCAAAATCAGTCTATGTCAGAGAAATAGCGATCATCATATAACTTAATAAATGCATTCTCGAATTGTAGAAAAGGCTGTTGCATAAGCACTAGGGCACATTTTACCACAGTATGTTTAATATATCATACCCGTACATAGTTTCCAAATCGTGCAAAGTTGTGCTACTGGAGCTTAGTGTTGTTGTGAGCAGACATTTTGATACATATTTACAGGTATAAACCAATACACAGAAGATATTAACGAACATATGTTAAAACAATGTCAAGAAAACGATAGAAGCAAATTTATTGTTGAGTTTCATACAGCGGTTTAAATATTTCATGGTTAAAGGGCTTAGCGACGACACATCAATTTAAATGGGTTAATAGTGGCACAACAACAGCAACGAAAAGTAGAAAGTAACTTATAAAATGTGAAAGATAAATTAGATATAAATGTACTCTTTTATTCTATAGTTATGTCCAGCTGTGTTAAATAGCAAGAGAAGAGGTCACTAGAAAGAAAAGTGTGCACTCATTCAGAAAGATACTTATAGAATTATATTTAAGTATGCTAACATATAATTTTGAAGGGTCGTGAGTACAAGTACCCGTGAGATGATTGTGCTTTCGGTTATAAGTTTGTTTAATCTATCATTACTGTTTTCAGTTATGTAAGATTATTACTATTAGATAATTATCAACAGGTTTCTATTTTTGATTTACATTTAATTACGATGCAGCATAGAATTTACTTAAACAAAGCTTTTCCTTTATTTTACGTCCCTTTAAAGATGTACTATGCTCACCTTCTACATAAATATTTCATCATTGCATATTGCTCTGAATCTAGTTAATTCTCATAAAACATCTTTACCTTGGCTAAATATATAAACTAACTATACTGCAATCACAATTAAACGTCTGTAAAGTAACAACATTTGTTTCAAACAAACTTCCAGAGTTTTACTAGCATAATATATTCATACTATATTGTGAGTATGAAAGGTAGTATGTTAGGTTTAAATACTACATAGTTACTAAGTAAATCTAACATACTACCTTTCATACTCACAAACATGGTTATTTTATAATTCCATAAATGATAAGCGATAATTGTTCATATATTCAGATATGAAATTTGGACATAATATATCTTTAATATTGTATAAATGGCATTCCTTACCATAATTATCAAATATGTTATCGTCTGAGTTATCATGCAGGATATATATTGTCTTTAGATAATATTTGTTTATGGCTTAGCGCCGTATTGCAACAGTATCGTTACCGGTTGGAGTCTGTACCAGTACAAACTTATTCTCCACTAGTAACTGCCAACTTCTCACATAAATCAGTGGTAGGAGACGAATGATTTCAAGCACATTTTTTTATCTTATTTAAAAGGAGAATATACGCCTTGTGACCTTGTCCGGTGATCAAATTCATGATAATGCTACTTGTGTTCGATAAATACATTTAATCTATTCCAGAATTTAACTTCTTGATTTCTTCTAAGATTGGGTGTTCCGTATACTAGTATTGTACAGATAATAAAGGACTTTGTTTTCTTATGAACTTGAATATTCAAAGATTCTGGTAAAATATGTTCTAGTTCGAATACTCGTTTTGGTTCTAGGCTTGAATGACAATAGGTAAGGATACGTTCAGATTGAGACGAAACATCTTTGCGTAATACCATGTCAAATTCCTCAATAATTATTCCTACATCAGATATCTCCGGTGCAAGCTGAGTCTCGGTAAATGTGAGAATGCCAAATGTCAAATTGGTGTATTCTTAATTATTTCTAATACTCCGAATAGTTTGGTTAACGATTGAAAACCAGTGATCGACCTCATTATCCGGACCTGAATTTGTTTCGATAACGCCAGCTAGAAAAAAGCAACTGTTTCAAGAAACACATCAAATCTATATTTTAAGTTAAATAGGAATAGTTTTTGTTAAGTTTGTTAAGACTCGTGGGATGAAAATGTGAAAACAGAATATTGGACTAGAAGACGTGTGGCATGAACAAAGCGAACGTTTAGAATACTTTCACACAGGTGAAAAAGGAGTATATTGATAGCAGACCTCCATTTGTGTAAGTAGCTACCTATTAGGGTATAACTGCCAATACCCACATAAATCAGAGGTGGAGGACGAATGATAGAAGACACAAAGTTTATCAAATCATTACGGAGAACATACTTCTCGCTCACGTTCCCGCGATTCGTAGATCTGCGCTCTCTCTACTAGGCTAAGCGGATGGGTATTTCTGTAAGTAAAAGAGAGAATTTTGTAATATATTATTTGTATTAATTCAATATGGAGTTATTTTCAAAAGACAAATCGTTTCTAGGGCGGTAAATTGAATGAAAAAAAAATCATTTTTACAACATTTTAGCTAAAATTCCGTACATAGTGAAGAAAAAAATTTGGTCCAGGTATAAATTCTACAAAAGACAGACAAATCTTATCTGAATGAAGTATACTGCTGACAAAGTTATGTCCCTTGTATTATTAAACATTTCTATCAAACAAATGCGAACTTAGGAGGTTCGGGCAGCTCCTTGGGGCACCACAAAAAATGTATAACATCAAAACACAGTTCAAATGTCCCAAGCTTACCAAATGAAAAATTATTTAGAAATTAAATAACCCATAAAAAGTCCAGGACTAGTGTTTTCCTGTAAACAGAAGTGATGATTTATAATATCTTATTTTGTATTGATATAATATGGAGTCATTTTCAAAAGACAGATCGTTTGAAAGGAGGAACTATTTTTTACAAAAGTGTGTAAAGCAAGCAGGGAGCAATCCGGTCCTTCTGCGGAAGAAAGACAAATCTATTCTAAATGAAGTACACATGTATACTACTGACAAAGTTATGTCCCATCTGTGATTAAATGGGTACTCGAACATATCTTGAAATGTTTGTTATTTCAATGTAAAATGTGGTTCCAAGATAATTACAAATTGTTATGGTTTTTATGAAAGTATACTTACATATTATTCAATCTTCTGTATGAATGTATATGCAAGAAAACATGATAAACAAAATATTTTCTAATGTGTTAACTCGATAATACCAGTTTGTAAGTTAATACCAGTTTATCTAATGCATATCAAGAAAACGTGACAAAAATCGTTTTCTGTGACATCAGCACTCGTTGAAAATAAAGTCGCACTAGTGCATAAGAAAAGCGAAAAAAGTGTGTAAAATCAATATCTCAATATGAAAAAAAAATGGTTTACAGGACTGAACGTTTTAATTGTTGGATTTAAATATAGTGTGATTAAATGTGGCCTAGATAATACGTATTAGTTAAACAAAAAGTCGTCTGCTCATGGATAAAATATCGTTTGCCGATGGATAATACACGATGGATACCATACAGTCAATTTGTTAGACAGGGTAAGTTACAATATATAACGATTGTTATCATAGAGTATGAATAAATAGCGTGATGCAGACATTACAGTAATACTAAGGTTAAATTTTCTAGTTAATTGAAAAATGACTGTATACAAAACATAATAAATTCTATATAGTCCAATAAATCTAGTGTCAAAAATGCAAAAAAACGGACAAAATTTGCACAGAAATGTTTTTTTTTTTTGTGTTTTCATATTCTACAACATGTGCTGGGTCTATAGTGAAAAAATCTACCAAAATCCAAGTATGCGAAATATGATTTTGGGGGCAAAAAGGCTGGAAACTGTATATAAAACCGCGATTTTCTGGAATATTGATAATACGCCAATATCTATGAGTAAATTGGAATTTTTAAGCTTAAAAATGTTTAAACTTACCTTGTACATTGTTTTCAGTGACTTCTTAACATTGCATGTATAAAAAGATACACAGAAATACCTTTGATACAATTTTATAGTGCATTTTAAAGTTCTTTAACTGTGTTGCAAATATTTTTGTTTTGAATTTGTGGATCAGATTTGGAAGAAAAGGGTTGGAACCCTATTAATTTCTTTAACTTGAATAATAACTGTATGAAATCTCTTTCAAAGTCAAATACAGGACCGTAGAAAGAATTTTCAGATTGGGGGATGGGCGCACACATTATGAAAATCAGCTAAAATTGACTCGCTGTCAAAATATTTGCTATGATAATTACCATAAACAGTCAAATTTTTAGGGTGACCCCACCCCGACTGTTCCTACAGCCCTGAAATACACACTTAGGCAAGTATGCATGCGGATATGAATGCATTCTGTTATTTGATTACCATGTCTAACTTACATAGTTACTTCCTGTATGTTTGTAATCATGATGTCTGCTAAACATTTAACATTCAGGAAACACTGTCTCTCAGCAAAATAGATATTTCTGAATTAGTCTACCGACCTACTCACTAGAAATATTCTACAAATATGTTACCCTTTATTTCTTCAGAAATAATCAAACAAGTCCTGATTTCTGAGCTATTATTTTTGTAGATGTAGTAAAACTGGGGTTGGGTGGAGGTGAATGAGAGTAGTGCTCTTGTGCTGGGCGAATGTCCGAAACCTTGGGGACAGAAGGCAAGTAGCTCTTGGGCTGTTAGTTCTTTAGTCTTGAGGAAATCAGTGATGAGTATCCGCAGAGGAGCAGTACATTGACCGGTAACCAGCTTGATGACTGTATCAGATGATGGTGGGAGTAATATTGCTGACACCACTAATGCTAGTAGGCCTGGTAGGGATAACACCATATTTAATCCAAACAAGTTGATCAGTACTGGATCATTAAGAGACTGTATCCATTCATAATCTTAGCACTGTATGTGTTAGTGCAGATATTGACCTTTCTTCGAGCTCCCCTTACAGTTTAGAAAATACGGCAACTGTATCAACCATTAATTCCAACATCCAAAGCAATCTGGCCAGTAATACAAATACTGTATCTACCATTCTGCCCAAGCCACGTGCAATTTAGACAATGTGGATACCTAGTAACCCTCAAGTCTAGCACTCATATGACTTATGCCATAAATCAGATACCTAACTTACCCTTTCTTTGGATGCCCTAGAAAGAATGGATACTGTGGTCACCCCTGTTTCTAGCGCTCAGTGTGTTCTGTACAATAATGCAGATACTACGTATCTAACTTTTCTCCTAGTTCCATGTGTGCTATAGACAACGCGGATGCTGCATTCATCCCACTTCTGACACCAATATAGCGAAAATGGCCATCACTATACCGGGTCCGATACTCCTATTAGGGGCGGAGGAGGTTTAACAGACAGATATAAATACAATGCAGTCACTAACTACCCAAGATGACCTTGGATTTCAGTTAGTGATACAGAAAAGTTCCAGTTGGTGATACAGAATACGTGTAGATTCAATGGAGTCTGGAAGTTAAGCGATGCTGCTCGTCGATGATTGGTCCTCCTGGCCAGGTGATCCTCCTCTCTGATTGTCTGTTTCTCCTGTGACCTCTTACAGTGATCTAATTAAACTTAACTGAATCCCCACTACAGAACTTTAGATTGTTAAAGATTTAGTCAGCACTAAACTCCGGTACAATCGATTTATCACAACTAAGTCCTCTGCACGTCGAACAGACGGAATAGTTGTCATGAAAGTTGTTTACTGTATTTGCCAATCAGGGTCCAGTTGTTCGAAAATTTAACGGGCTGTTGAACTAACCGCCGGTTAACTTTTGATCCAAAATATTAGTTAATGTGGAAAACACTAGTATGATGGTTTGATTTTATGGTAAGGACATTTTATTGTTCATATTCCTTAATCTATAACTTTGATTAACTAAGTCTTCTAAAATGTTGAAATAGAACCCTAAATGTTAATCAACCATTGGCTTAATCGCCCGTTAAAGTTTCAAACAACTGGGCCCAGGTAACGAGGTGTAAAACATTAGCATGTAGTTGCAGAAAAGTAGGTTTGGAATGTAGTTCACATGCAGAGGACTTGACAATCTAAAGTTCACTACATCTACGAAAAATAAAAGCTCTGAAATCAGCACTTGTTTGATTATTTGCATTGATATTGTATTGGTAGAGATACTAGCTATTAGAATACCATATACTAGTAGCATTTAAGTAAAGCTATACAGTGTGATAACTTCTTAAAATATATTTTTTTTGTGAATTTTAGTTATTACCCTTGCAGAAATAATTGGCCTCTCGCTACCAATAGCAGCTAGGTAGATCTAGCAGTTAAGTAGCTGCTATCACACTGCTACCAGTAGCCTCTAGCTGCTATTGGTGGTGTTTCGTAAGCAAATTAGTTTTTCCTGCTACTTGTAGTGGCTAGCTGCTACTTTTTCCTGCTACCTCAATTGCTGCTACTTGTTACCTGCTTTTATAGTAGCGGCTAGCTGCTACCTTTTTTGCTACTTAGCTTCTATTGGTAGTGTTTTGTATGCATATTAGTTTTCTTGCTATTCTGGTAGCCGCTACCTATCTGCTACCTGTTCATGCTACTGAGCTGCTACCTTTGAGATTATTGTAGAATATTTCGTGGATGTCATCTAATCCACCCAGGGTAAACATAGTAAAGTTTCATGAAGATTGGACCACAAAATTAATTAATGTACTACCCCCACAGTGTTCAAAACTGAAAAGGTTGACCTAGATATCATGACTAAGACTCATGAATATTGCAAAAAAATATGGCCTCTAGAGTGACCACAGGGAAATCGTCTATGCCTATGATCAGATGACAGGCTGACAGATTACGGACAAATGTAGTGTCAAAAGCTCACCTGATCACACTGAGATATTGGTGAGCTAAATAAATGTAAACGACTGGCTCAAAATACAGACCCAAAATCGACAGAAGTGAAAATTAACAAAATATAAACCATTGGTATATTTGGAGACATAATATTGACTAGATCAAGATTTTATTTCATAGATCTGTCATTGATAGAAAAGTTTGTATTGATATATCAAATGGCAAGTATCGATGATAAAAAATAACAGGCAACTGTCATTTGATATTAATGTTATCAGGTCGAGGCTGATATGCGCTGCCGAGACCTGATAACATTTGTATCTGTACAAAAGACAGTTTTTGTTTTTCTATTTATCATGTAAATCACTCAACCTAACTAGAACAACATATGCTCTCATCTCTTGTTTTGTGAAATTGACTTCTGAAGCAAAAAAAATAACTAAATTTATATTTTACGGATTTGAAAACACATCGGCTCCTGGAATATCTGGATGAAACAACATAGCAACGCCATCTTGAATTCAACTTGGACAATGTTTTTTTGACTTTCTGACATTCTTTTAAAAAACTAACAATCAGAGAGACTCTTACCAGCGTGAAAATAAAAAAAATCATCCTCATGAGTAAATTAGAATAGATAACATATTATACATTTGAATCGGGCAACTACATCACATGTAACACTGAACATTTCATTTCCACCTACAGACATTGTGATATCATGATAAAAGTTAGGGGCCTACACATAACATCATATTGAGTGCTACTTTATTGCTATGGTAGCAGGTAGCTGCTGTCATATTAGACTTAATGTGCCACCAAAATCGCTTTGTCGCTACCTTATGTCTGTGCTAGCAGGTTCCTGATACCGAAATTGGGGGTCTCTACTAGTAGTGAGTAGATAGTAGGTACATAGCAGATACTCGCTGCCACCTGCTTCTTTCCTGCTACTAGTTCTTGCAATCAAAAATAGAAGTGACTAGGTAGCAGCTTGGCTTGCTAGCCGCTACCTTTATATCTATGAGGGTACTTGTTACCCATTTTCTAAAGATAATGCTAAAATTGTTGGTTATCATGTTGTTTTAGGCGGCCATATTGGAAATAAGGCAGTCATATTGGACATATGATGTAATATTGGATTAAAATGCTGTAGGGATTATGTGTAATGAATGTTGTTTTACTTTACTGTTATCATATGAATGTTTGACACACTCAGATGCAGTATAAAACATACTATGAATCAATTCCAGAAGTTATGGCGGCCATATTTGATTTGGCAGCCATATTGGATATATATTGTTTCAATATAATTTTCGGTGACTTGTAATAGACTCTGCTTATATCCTTTAAAATTTTGACATGTTTAGATAAGTATATATGAAGCTATAATGGAATTCCAAGAATTCGCACTTTCGTTTCATTTTTTTAACATTTTACCCCAAAAATAGGGTCCTTGCATCATTGGATTTTGGTAGATTTTTGATATGTCATTCCTGATATGTTATAGATCACACATGCCAAAAATCATTTCTGTGCAAATTTTCCCCCCTAAATTTCGTATTTTTACTGGACTAATAGGGTAGTATTTGTTTCCAGTCAGTACTTACATCAATACACTAGAAGCGGTTTCACATCTTGGATGCATTGCATGTCAGTCAAATCCCTAATTACGATTGCTCCCAACCCATCCCATTCCACGGGCCCATTCCATGTTTCCAGGGTACACTATTTGACTAATTATTTCTATATCTTTGCACATGAAAATCTCTTAATTTTTATGCAAATTGGCTTTGCGTTTTGTCATTCTGCTGTCTGACCTGTCATTTTGCTTGTTCAGGCGATGGTTTCTACCATTAACATGATAGTGTTTATCAGAAACATGATATACGCTGCGTCGGGTAACCGTGATATTAGCTGTTTTTATGATAAAGCATGCCCCTTTTTGAATAATTAATAACATTAACTTGTTTTTCCATGCTGAAGAGGTTTTATTCCTTTGTTGTTTTAAGATTAAAATATTTTGTCCTGGATTAAACCCGGTCACTTTTCGATATTTTGTTATCATATATTTTCACAGTTTACTTTTCAATGATTGGTTTCGTCTTGATTAAGCCTGATTAGCTCAATACAGTGAGCACAGATATACAGATCGAGGGGTTGTGAATTCGATCTTCGGGCGAGGCGTATGTTCTCCGTGACGATTTGATAGGAAACACTGTGTATGAAATCAATTTTATCAGGTCGATAAATTCACATATTGACCGAACCTTAAAGGCAATAATTGTTTTATTATTAAATCCAGCATACTCATAAGTATAAACATTAAATACAAATATCTGAAGCCTTTGGTCATTTTTCGTGGTAAAGTGTGTACGACGTCGCATTGTTTTGACGTCAAACCAACACGTATGAAATATGTTTCTATGTGCACTGGAATCTGTTCCTAGACGTTCGCGCGTCTGTTCCGAAATTAACTGATCTTGTAAATGCTCATAGACGGACCATCTCATGAGTAGGCTTCTTGATGTCTGCAAATAGGGTCAGCTATGACACTTTATGCAGCTGTAACTATTGAAAAACAAAACAATTCTAGTCTCTTGCATCCAGCAAACGAAAATAAATAAACATTAGCATACTCATTAGGCATGACACCAAATAAAACCTTTACAAAACAACAAGGCTATAAAGAAGAAAAAAGCTCACAACTACATGAACATTTAAGTTTAAAGAATTTTTCTTGTAAATCTTTCAAAATGTGTATTCATTTCTCTTTTTGTTTGAATTCAAGTATACACTGAAAACGTTTCCTAGAAACAATGGAGAGCCAGTTTCAAAGGAAATGAACAATGGAGAAAAATCATGTAAATTGTGGATAATAAAATGATACAGATAAATGTATTAAAATGTTAGGTGATAACTAAATACAAATCTGCTTGGTGGAAAGTAGCAGCGCTTCATCTTATATTATCATTTTTATTTAAAACATTATTTTCACTGTATACTCATGTGTCATGTATATGATTTGAGTTAATAAGTTGTGTTCTGTTCTATTCTGTTCTATTGTACTGCATGTTCAGGTGTATCACACAATTTTGTATGAGATATGCATCTATTACTTCTCTCCGCACTATAAAGATGAACCATCATTTAGAAAACTAAATCTATGAGACAGAGATAAATTTAAAAAATGTAGTATGTCTAAAACATTGTTGAAATCGTACAAGTATTCCAAACTACGCATTTTATTTTCGAGTGTATGGAAATATCAATAAGAATATATTTAACGAATACTTAAAGGCCTTAGTTTAAAAAGGTGACTGCCCCTTTTTCCATAATGAACATGAAACAATTATATTTTTTGTTAAATTCTATTTCTCATAATTGTTTTCTCTCATATATATCGAAGGGTTTTGATTATTGAAAAGTTTTATTGAATATATTGTTTTTTATTACCTCCCTTTATGACTGTATCTGTCAAAGTTCAAGTGCAGTATTAAAGAAATAATATAATTATGCATAACATCTATTTGGATAGCTGTTCCATATCTTTTTAACATGGAATTTTAAGCCTTATGGAACTTATTAAAGATTCATACACACAAAACATAGAGCAAATATCCAAAAATATGAACTAGCAATTATATGTTACACTCTGAAACTACTGTGCTCAATACGAACTGCATCAGTCAAAAAATAAGAACAAGTAACATTTACCACTGAAAGTAAAACATATAAAGGTATTTTAAAAGAAAGGTTTGTGTACGCTAGATACCGCATTTATTGATCCCGGAGCAAAAGAGGGAGAGGGTAGAAAAAGCTTTCACCCAGCTCGTCAAATACAGCAACAAGGAATCTTGGCATAACAAAGAATTTCTTCTGTAGAGTGATCTGATTAATAGCTTGAATTTTTATATCTTCTACATAAGGGCGTTACAAAGAAAATATCAAATCGTGCGTGTTATAAAGGTTAGGTTTCCGACAAGTATATCTTTTAAGAATAGGGAAAGACTCCCTTTTACCAATAGTTTGTAAGACATTTTGTCTAGCTTTAATATTGTTGACATTTATAATCATAGTGGTATCTTCTGGGTCATGTACTAAACTATTATTTTAGTCACACAACATGTATAGTAAATTATTTCTTATGTTATAATAAAATCAAGTTTGGACAAATTAAAATAACTGATAGTAAGGTTTGCCCTAAGAAATGGTTTATTCAAATTCAACTCTTAAGCAGAATAGGTCCCATCAGACGGTATCTTACCAGTGATTCAACAAAAAACATTGCCAATTTTTACCTCACAATTAGAGTACTGTAATGCATTGATAAGAAGTATTCCAAACAGCATGCTTGACAAGTTACAACATGTCCAGAACACGGCAACCCGCGTAATGATCAGTGTCACATTAAATTTTTTGTCGCAAATAGCTCAGGTGGCGATCTACAGCGTAAAACCTGGTAATCAATAGGACGTCCCGTCGCAATCATGTAACACCGGTTCTGAAGTAGCTCTTGTTGCCAGTGAAATAAAGGGTACAAAGTTCTGACCCACACCATTAAGGCTCTACACGAACAGTGCCCTGCCTATATAAGGCATATGATATTAAGTGTATGGACCGGACCAAAACAGGAAAGTCTCTTTGTTTGTTTGTTTGAATGGGTTATCATAGTTTTCGTGTAAAATGAAACAAAGAAATATTCAATAATTCAATGGCAGTCAAACAAAGTACAAATGCAGTTATCTTTTTTCTTTTCATTTCTTTTGTTTTCGCTTTTGGTTTTAATACTACAGTTCAACCTCTCCAGAACGGCCCTCTCAAAAACCTCTCTATATAACATCACCAAATTTCTTTAAGCTGAAATATACTATCAAATTTACTTCTCCAAAACAACAACCTCTACAAAACAGTCAATATTTGTATCTCCCCAAAATGTGTTGCTCAACAGAGGTTGCACTGTATTTCCTTTTTTAACCTAAATGTTAATTACTGTTTGTTGTCATTTAACAAAAGCTGCACCCGCCCACTTAGCTCAGTGTGGATAGCGTTGGTCTACAGATTGCGGGTGGCGAGTTCGATCCCCTGGCGGGGCGTATGTTCTCCGTGACGATTTGATAAAAGACATTGTGTCTGAAATCATTCATTCCCACCTCTGACAATTCATGTGGGGAAGTTGGCAGTTACTTGTAGAGAACAGGTTTGTACAGGCACAGAATCCAGGAACACCGGTTAGGTTAACTGCCCGCCGTTACATGACTGGAATACTGTTGAAAAACGGCCTTAAACCCAAAACAAAAATATTCACAAACATTTAAGGCCGTTAAAATTACGTACGGTTGCAAGCAAACAAAACGAGTGATACTAACATCACAAAAAAAAACACATGGAAATACCAATAAAACTGGCACTGATATCGAATGCGTTCACAGCCCTCTGACAGGAATCTTGAAAAATGTTAGAATAAGTTGGCTCACCGAATTAGGATACATGTTAGTATTAGTTTGCATACATTTAACCTACTTCAGAAAATACTAGAAATAAATCATACAAAAAAAGATGAAAACACAAAAAAAAAAAAAATCACTTTACTGTGTTTTATTGTATATAACAGTTCTATTGTTATTGTCTTTGGCGTGACTGAATGTTCTTTCATTTATACATATAACCGGATAAATAAACAAGAACACCGCTGCAGATTTTTTTTGTATAATAGAAATATTGTCCTACCCATGATCTTCTAAAAAGGGCCATCATTCTTGCAAAAAGCAAGATAGAGTTATGTTTCATGTTACAGCGTCCGCTTATGATAGTGAAAAACTGTTGCAAGTTTTAAAGCAATAGCTTTGATAGTTTAGGAGAAAAGCCGACTTAAACATAATACTCAACCAAGACAACTGATTTTCTAAGTCCAAAAGGGGCAATAATTATTGCAAAAAGCAGGATGGACTTATGTTTCTTGATGTACAGGGTCAGCTTATAATGGTGAACAAGTGTTGCAAGTTTCAAAGCAATAGCTTTGATAGTGTAGGAGAAAAGTTGACCTAAACATAAAACTTAATCAAGACATCTGATATTTTCTAAGTACAAAAGGGGCCATAAATCTTGCATAAAGCAGGATGGAGTTATGTTTCTTGCTGTACAGGGTCAACTTATGATGGTGAATAAGTGTTGCAAGTTTCAAAGCAATAGGTTTCAAAGCAATAGCTTTGATAGTTTAGGAGAAAAGCTGACCTAAACATAAAACTTAACTAGGCAACGCCGACGCCGACGCCGACGCCAATCAAATGATGACAATAACTTATCATTTTTTTTTCAAAAAATTAGATGAGCTAATAAACCAAATCTTGCTTTTTTGATTCGTCTATGTTGTCCGTAAGTATTGTATTGACTTGGCACTTAGCGATATAACTATGGCATATATATACAGTGTACACAATGTCGCATTTACAGCTCTCGTAGCTGTGTGGACAAAACGTTTACCTGTCGGAATTATGGATTCGAGTCCTACGTCTAACTATATTTTTTATTAAATTATATCTGTCACTACGTTACACCGATTCATCGGTTTACCAAGTCGGTTATTTAAGTAATACAGATATTTTTACGATACAAATATTGAGTAAAATAACGGAAACGCCCGAAATTACTGGCGAAGATTAATGAGAGACTGGTCAATTCTTACGGATAATAGTAATATACGACTAAAATGAAAATAAAGGAAAGATGGAAGTTTGTGATAAAATCTTGTTTTATTAATAAACGCTCAAGTTTCTATTAGAAACATGAAATAGATACTTATTTGTTGGGTTTAACGTCGAACCGACACAATTATAACTCACATGCAATTTTCAACATTTGACGGTGGAGAATAACCCAGCTGCCCCTCCGTGCGTTATTTCATAATGAGTAGTCACCTTGGTAGAACCATCGACCTTCCGTTAGCCACCTGGATGGTTTTCTCTCATGTATAATTCAACGCCCCGAGTAAGACTCGAACCAATATCGATGAGGGACAAGTGATTTGAAGTCAGCAATCTTAACCACTTGGCCAAGGAGGCCCACATAAATACCTTAAGGGGACGCATTTTGCTACTTTCACCTTTCATGCAGAAATGAGGAAGGGGTGGATTTTTAAGAAATTTGTGGTGGGCAGATAAAAGACATATTCCTTAATTGATATAATACTCAAAGACACATGTAATATTCGGTACTTTGAGAATAAAGATGTGATACTATGATTGTAATAAGAAAACATAGGTCTTTGTGAAAGTACATCTAACACCAAATATAAAGCTTTTGTATAAGGACACAACAGGTTTTATACAATACAAGTGTAACAAAAGATGTTGTATTGAGTTTTTTTCTTTGTAACGTACCAGGTTTGCTTAAACAGGAAATAAATTTAACGCCCCGCCATCTAAACTCGGAATCGACGTCATCTTTTCCATTGATAAATGTAAACCAAAAAAATCGGAATGGGATTAGCATTGCAAGGGCATAACCCGACGTTACACAAAATTAATACATAAAAGTATATAAGATGCTACACTGGCCTAATGGGTAAAATACACAACGTCGATCACTTGAAGTTTATTTTGAAAAGGTGATTAATTTTACTTTATTTACAATTTTTTAAATTTTCACACGACTTCTCGGCAATTCACTCCAAAAATTATTACTGCGCTGGACAAACTGTAACTCTAATCATACAACGGGAGACAACATAGGTGTCAGCACGTGTATATTTTTAAAAAATCTGTCTATGTTTATTTCTAATCAAAGAATGAATCCTATTCAGAAAATGCGTCTTCAGTATCTGTAAATTATTAATTTCTATGGACCTTTATCATAAAATATTACTTACAGCGGACTATTTCCGAATCGGAGTCATTTCCGCTTTCAGTTGTGAATCACTTCCGTTATACTTTTTGACAACAATAACACAAACAACATGAATTGATAAAGTCACAAATTAACTGACTGCTACTCAGATCAGTGTAAGTGTAGTTATTGATGCAACATTAAACGTTTTCATTACGTTATGAGATTTTACCTGCGTTATCAATTAATTACGTTTGGAATGTATTGCATGTACAACTTGTCTGACCCCGATTTTTTACCTGAATAACAGCAGTCTCGTGTAACACGAATGAAAGGTATGGTGGAGAATTCAAGGATTTACACTTTAAAAGGCATAAAAGTGAAGATAATTGTATTTTTGTCGAGTTTTGATCATTGCCATTCCTGCTGTATATTAGTAAATTTTGTGAATGAGATTTGAAAGTGATTTGACCTCTCAACCAAATTTCATACCATATTTTAAAGATTTTTAAGAAAATGCAATTTTTCAAAAGTTTGTTGAATGTGTTTCGATATTTAAATGCATTATATTGTGTGAATGCCAAGTTGAAAATTAATAACGAGTTTTAGACCCTTATTGCAAACAACACAACTTCTGTAACAATAATCGTTTAATGTATTAAGGTGAATATACTCTTTCAGTTTTGGAATGTGGCCATCCTTGACCACCACATCTTTTCATATGCACTACTTTGTAAACAAACTAAATGCTGCGTTTCAGCTTACGGTATGCAAAATGAAAATAAAGATAGTGAAGTTATTTCACGCTTTTTCTTTCAATTAGAATCTGTAGGATATTGATAAATATTTGGTCAAGGTAAAGTGCTATTATTTTCACACAAAAAAAGGATGCATTGTTGGCTTTGAAAGTTCACAGCGAGTCGTATGTTATTCAACAATAACTATCTTATTTGAGTTTTTATCTTTATTTTATTGAGCATTCCTCGTTTGTGTACTAATAACAGTTCAAACAGTATCCATTTCATGTACCAAAACTTTGTACTTTTTTGCAGATAAAGTTTATACTACCCCACCCACCATTTTTTCCAATTTTAAAGTATCCTCTTAAGCTAATAAAAACAATGTTATCCTGTTACAGACACAATTTACATTTATGTCTTTGATTGTCTGTAATTTATATTGATAAGTTTATAGCATTATACTGCTATAAATGAAATTTAAAACAATAGTGAAAGTTTGTAATAAAATCTATTATTGGGAACATTTCAGATAAATACCTTAAGATAATAAAAACAATGAAATGCTATCATATTTTTTACAAAAGCTATTTAGTTTAATGTCTGTAATCATTCTATTGTTTTTGCAAACACAACTTTCACGGAACTGGACACAGGATGTTATTTCTGGTCAGAGTCGGGACATTCAGGTATGAACATAGGTACCAATGCATAGAATTCTTCTGGCATTACTGATTTGTTATCTGGAAAATAAAAGAAACATGAGATGATGTGATTGGTTAGTATGATTGAAAAAAAATGGTTATTTATTATAGTGCCATCGTATTGAAAGGACCGGTCATGCTAACTGATGAGACACCTACATATATTAAACATTATTACTCCCATATTCCAATTTTTGGTACAAAGAAGCAACTGGCAACAGAAAAAAATCCAATTGCCTCTCCATTAATTATTTCAGAACGGGCGGACCCCTGGGTAGAACAGCTGGTGACTTCCTCTTATGAAAATGCAACGCTCCATGTGAGGGTTGAACCAATATTGATAAGGGTCAAGTCAGCGACATAGACCACTCGGTTATGGTGGCCCCTGAGTCTGTTATTTATTATAGACTGGGCTTTTTAATTTGTCCAGTGCCTCAACTACATGCACCTTTACCTCTAAATTGATAGATAAATAAAGAAAGTAATAGTCATTACATTGGATTTTATAGTTATTTAAGGCTAAAATGAAAACAAAAGAACATTCGATTGCGTAATTAAACCCTGACTAGGACTTAAAGTGATTTACATTTACAACAGAATCTATTGCGTAATGTGCCAGCCAACAATCCCAGCCTTAATTCGAATTAGTGTTGTTATAATAAACATTTTGTCCTATCATTGATTAGGCTTTGCCAAGAGGGATATTTAAGCGTTCGGTGTGCTTTAACATCAACCTTGCTAATCTACATATTAACAGTATTAGTAATCAGAAACTATGTTTAAGCTCATCCTATACAATTTTCTAAAAATACCATGTATTTTTTCTCTGATTATTATACTAAGACAATTCTTTTTATGGGTACACACTGGGTAAACCTCTATAAAAATTTGTTGTTATGTTTTGAAATTGCAGAATGAGAAAATAGTAAACCATTTACAAACCTGCCATTAAATCTAAGACAGCCAATACTGCGTCGTTCCCCGCACTGATAGTCAACAGTTCGTCCTTTTCGATTACTCCGTCCTGGTCAATGTCGTAGGTACTGAAATTACATAGATCACCTTGTAGCTGGGCCCTGTAACTCTTTCCTTTCTAAAATGAAAAGCATGTATATTTTATCCAGTTAAAGAAAATTGCTGTAAATGTAGGTCAAAGAATGTTCTTAGAAAAATGAAATATACATAAATGCAAAATGTTGATTAAAGTTTTACAGTTTTAGATAACTCAAAACAATTTAGCACAAAAGCAATACTCAAACTTATAGTTTGGAAATATATCAACGTATCTTAAGTGACATTGTTTTAAACACGTTTATATTAATGATTATATCATTTAATGAATTGGGTGAAGACATTTCATATTACGTTAAACGATCCCTTTTATAAATAGTTCTTTTACCTTTTCAGCATTTTCTTCTAGACTCTTCGCGTACTTTTCCAAAATTCGTGACGCTCTGAGATAATCGATGTTATAGCCATCTGAAAGCCACACACAAGTACAGAAAACAAGAGCTAGCACAAGTTTGACCTCCTGTAATAGAAAATATTGCCATTTGTTAAAGTAAAAATGGGCAAATGTAAAATAGTTCTCAATAATGCCAGGCTTAAAAGTAGCACACTAGGTGTCAATGGAAACTATATTACAAATTTATAAAATGTATATGACATGAAAAGCAGCGAGTAATAATCTAGCTTTAAAACTCAAATCAATATAGTTCTTAATATTTGTATTTCTATCTGTGAGTGTAGACAGGTTTTAATAAACTTTTTTCTTTGAGCCGAGCGCTATATTTTGTCCTTTCGTGACTATATAAAATGACAAAAATGACAGAAAATATGTTTAAAGATATTTTGTCGTCAAGCATGCTAAGCAGAATAGCAAACGGCAATAATTAAATTGAAGCAAAATGTTTCGAAATCAGTGCTGCTTCAAGGATTATTAAGTTTTACATTTAGCTGGACACCGGAGATCTCATCTTAAGATTTAGCTTGAAATCTGTGTTTACGCTTAGACTTTAATTTCAGAAATTTAAAAATATTTTATAAAGTTTGTCGATTTAAGCACGGAAATATCAACAAATTCAATAATTCTAAATGAAAAAATGTATTTACTCAAAATGTGCATTAATATAGAATATTCTTATTTTTTTCTATATGTTTATTGAAAATTGATTTTTGTCCGACAATATTTTATTGTTATTTCAACTCATGAAACGTTTTCTGATTTCGTGTCAAGTCATCCACACCAGTGTAACGTTAAACCAACAAAACCTAAATTCAAACACATTATGTTTCACATTGTAGGTCTTTAATTATCCTGGCATGCTATAAAACATTTTACGTCCCATATTCAAGATACATTAAGGAAGAACCTCAGACAGTTTTCACTTCAGTGTTTTTGGTTCAAAATAAATAATTTTTGCGCAAGGTACATATATTTAATAAATAAACTTAGTTTAACTTACCATAATCACTATTCTTATCGTCACTTTTCCTGCACCTGTATCAGTAACCTTCACCGATATTGGTGTGTACAGATAGAAGAGCGATTTCTTAAGTAGTATCTCAAAATAAATCACGTGATTTGTTTCGTTGAAGCTCATATGACTTTAGCTTTTTTTAGATGTCTATCCTGTTCGGTGAAAAGCTATTTTAAACTAAACAAACTAGGATATTTCAGTTTGTCTTTTGATTGGCCCTCTGTAAATGTACCTTACGAACCCGGAGTTCGAAATTCATGGAATAATTCAGTTTGTATAACACACCCGGTGAGTTCTAACATGTATGTAAGTTCACATCCTTTTAATAAATGAGCTGCGCGAATCAACTACGTAGATGCTGTCATTAACAAAATCATAGAAGAATCTAATGACTTCAGTAGTAATCAGTTGTGTGTTTTATACCTATTTTCAAACATGAAATGAAATTTCATTAGATAATGAATTGATGCAAAATTTATAAATAACATTTCCATTATGACGAAAAGTATTTCGTTTCTTTAAACACATAACGATTAAATGACTTAAATGTCAGCTGAATGAATAAATTTGATATAAGTCGATCTGTACATACATATGAAACAAAACAAAAACCTAGTCTTTTTATAAGTATAAATAAAAAGTTAACGCACATCAGTTAAGGCAGTTACGTTGCGTATTTTAATCTAATCACAAAAATATCACTCATCTTTTTTCCATTTAATGTTCATGAAAATTGTTAAAGGCACAATACGCATGAAAATGGAAAAGTTTTTTTTTCAAACTCATCATTGGCAAATAGTAAAGAGTTTGCCACCAATTTCATACTGACACTTAGATATAAATTAACATATCGGGGAAATTCAAAGAGAAAACATTATAAACTAAACATTTTGATGGTTTCGCCTTTTGTCTGTGGGACTGTTTCTGTAAGTCCTCTAGTTTTTCGATTTCGTAAACGAAAGCAAAAGATCCATCTACTTCCGCCATAAATACATTCATTCCGTGATCGTTTAAGACGGGATGTCGCTTTCTGTTGTATCTCAGATAAAAAGTATACTTGTAGTAAACCTGCAGTATGAAAAATGCAAAATCATCTCTCTTTGAAATATTTATCGAATACAAATGAAAATTACAAGATTGTTTCAATCCTGGCTTTCAGATTTGAGAGTTTTGACTAAGAAATTGTTCTAAAGTAGTTAAAACTTCCTGTGATAATTTATTCCAAATGATGAGGATTTCTACTAAATTTTAGGGATTAAAATATTCCACCCACTCAAGCTATTTTTCGCCAGTTTGATAACAAATAAATCATATTATTAAAATAACTGTATGTATATAAGATATCATCAATTAACTCGGATAAGATTCATCATTTTATTCAGTTTCATTAGAATATATAATATTTTGCAATCAGGTTAGATTATAGGTAAAGTTCGAACTAGTGTAACATATGCTGCTTCTCAATAAATTAAGTCAATTAATAGTTTGAGGTACAATAGTTTCCTGTTATAGTAGATGTCCAAGTAAGCTTAAATAAGCTTTATTGCTTAACTTTTGCTTTAATGCTTTAAGTGAATAAAGATACATTAAAACGTAACATACGTAACTGTCGCCACTCCAATTTTCCACGTTGAAGAACAAAAACATTGTAAACACACCAATGATTGCATTTGTATGTTCGTTATTCGAACAAAGCATGTTTACTGAACATGTATACCTGTCAGTTATAATTTTTGTTGCACTTAACAATGTTACTATACTGAATTATTGTATGTCAACAAACTAAAGTGAAACTATGATGTCTCTTTCAGCATCAATGCATAAATTAGCATTTGCTAGTGGTTTCTTCGTACAACAATGTAAACGGGTTGATAATTATATTTAGATTTTGGTACAGTACGTGTCAACTCTGAATAGTTTCGTCTTTCATCCAAAAGAAAGAAAGAAAGATCATGATGGAATCTAAGAATTTGACATACCTTACATTAGATTTAAGTAAATCCACCTATCTAATTACGTATCTCGTATATTACTCTTCCTGACTGATGCATAAATCAAGCATGTGACATTTCTAAAAACATACTAGTCATTCCATCAACCATTTTAAAGATTAATGAAACATACAGTATGAAACATTACACATTACGTTATGTAATACAAAAGCCAGGATAGTATGTGAGTCTCATTGTACTTCAAAACTGCGGCTTTTGTATTTCATTGTGTTTATGTTTTTGATATTTAACAACAGGTACGATTGTATTCTTTACTGAAGTTATTGGTTTATGTATCATGTGTTCAAAGTTGCTGATGTAATTTCCGATGTAAGTTAACACTGCACATTTTGTTCTTTTAGCATAACAATCGACATACATTTTCAAATAGACCAGTTTCTTTGACTGTTACAGTAGTGATTTGTATCACTTTTACTGTAGGAGGGAATTATTGATCTGCTCAATATACACATTGTATTTCCTGTGGAGACTTCTTCACATTCAGATTGTGATATCAATTGTTAATTTTGAGTTTTTACTAGAATGTCAGCCTGCGTCTTTTCAAAAGGTTGAAAAGTTAAAAACACTAATTCATTTAAAGGAAAAGATATCGATGTATCTGTTACATATAGATCACGTTAGTATTGGGCTGAGTTTAAACTTTTATGTCTAATAGCTACCTTTATCTATTTTTCGGTAGTGTACATAGGCAAATACATTATAGCGTCAATAGACAGAGTATGACAGAAATCAACTCTAACATTTTGATGTATGTATATTTTTTAACAAAAACAGGATAAGTTCATCATACATTTAAAGATGCCTATGTACATACTTCCAAACTCTGCACCATTTGTTTGGAACATTCTGTATATGCCAATTTTCGTAGGGCTTTTTTCTTTCAAAAGACATCGTAAAATAACTCAGTTGAATTGTGACACTCAGAAATGCAATTTGCATTTAAGCATTAACTTCAAAAATCCTTTTGATTTCGAAAACAAAGGAAACATAGCTGTTAGTACAATGATACATTTTAGTTGACTATTAAATGAATGTGACCGTTTCATTATATCTTTCAAATTGATTCTTCTTTGCTCGTTATTTTACTCTCATACACATATATGTAGGCAGCTGTCCTGATGCAAATAAATATTCGTTACATTCAAAACGCTTTGTATTATTTTCAGGGATGCATTTTAAAAATGGCACAACCTTGAATAAAAAAATTAAAATTTAAAAAAAAAAACGCTCGTATTGTTAACATAGTTTTTAATGAAAATTGTTTTAACAAATCAGATTACTTCTATTTCAATAATGAATAAAATCAATATATAAGTTTTGTAAACTTATTTCTGGCGGCAATTGTGAGAAGACGGTATCTTTATTAGATTTATCTGAATAACCAAACTCTTCTTTTCCTCGAAGTGTAACTTATTCCAACATGCATCTTTTGATTTGTTTTATAATAATTAATGTTGAAAAGTTGGAACTCATCAATATTTATACATGTAACCTATTTCAGTCATTTTTTAAGTGGTAAAATCCTCTGTAAGACATCGTAAAGCTACTCGTATAAATCATTCGATCTTGCACTTTTTAGTAGAGACAAACACTGAACATAAAATTATTGAAGGTTATGTCAAATGGAAATCCGGGTATGAAACACCGACTTTTCGCACGTCCTCTTGGCAGAGACAGACAACTCATATAATGGATAGTTTAGCAAATATCTTTTTATGTCCCATAAGGCTTTTAATTTTGTGTTAAAAACAAATGAAATCACTGTCCAAATAGATGATATGCACAATTACATGGTCGAAAAAGTGCTACTTTTAATAGTGTACATGGACGTTTACCGTGAGGGCCATAAAAGGAGAAAACCAAAAAACAATAAATTCAATGACTAATGAAATTATTTTGAATGGAAAACGTTTACTGTAATAAACTTAGCTTTAAAAATTAAATGGAGCTATTTGAAATGTGAGCCTGAAGTGTAATTAGAACGAAATATTGTCTTCTGAGTAGTTTGGCATCAAGTGTCGCTGTTTAACATGTATATTTGAACTTAAAAGAATAGTTGTCCTTAGGGAATACAATCAAGTAGGACATCTTGAACACGGTGGGGTGGGTGTAGTTACAACTTCACATGCTGTAGGTTTGTAGGTTTGAACATTTTATTTTTAAATGGAATCGAAAAAACATTTTTTGGGATCTCCACCTAGAGCACAAAATTGGCGCAATTTCGTGACATACGTTGCATTTGTTACAAGCATAACTTCAAGTAACATAACGTAACATTAAGTAACATAAATAAAGATCATGTAATATCTTTTAATGCCCCACTTCTGATTGATTTAAGAAATGGACTACAAAAAGACGCTCCTTCTCAGACACACGTTACATAAGTAACACCCATGTAACATCCTTGTAACATCCTTGTTACCTCTATATAACATTAATAAAGACGTTTTTCGCCCAAATTTAAAATATGAGGTGTAACATGTGTAACATTTTGAGTACAAATAGACGCCTCCTTTCAGACACATGTAACATAAGTAACAGCCATGTAACATCCTTGTAGCATCCTTGTTACCTCTATATAACATTAATAAAGACGTTTTTCGGCCAAATTTAAAATATGAGGTGTAACATGTGTAACATTTTGAGTACAAATAGACGCCTCCTTTCAGACACATGTAACATAAGTAACAGCCATGTAACATCCTTGTAACATCCTTGTTACCTCTATATAACATTAATAAGGACGTTTTTCGACCACATTTAAAATATGAGGTGTAACATGCGTAACATTTTGACTACAAAAGACGCCTCTTCTCAGACACATGTAACATAAGTAACATCCATGTAACATCCTTGTAACATCTTGTTACATCAATAACATACTGAAAACGTATTTCGGCCAAATTTAAGAAATGAGTGTAAACATGTGTAACTTTAATGGCTACAAAAATACGCCTCTTCTTAGACACTCGAAAAAGAACATAAAAGTAACATCCTTGTAACATTCTTTTACATCTAAATAACACTACTTAAACGTATTTCGGCCAAATGTAAAAATGAGGGTTAACATGTGTAACATTTTGACTACAAATAGACGCCTCTTTTCAGACAAAATGTAACATAAGTAACATCCATGTAACATCCTTGTAACATCCTTGTTACCTCTATATAACATTAAAAAAGACGTTTTTCGGGCAAATTTAAGAAATGAGATGTAACATGTGTAACATTTTGACTACAAAAGGACGCTTCTTTTTAGACACGCGTAACATAGGTAACTTACATGTAACATCTTTGATACCCCCTATACAAACATTAATAAAGACGTTTTTCGGCCAAATTGAAGCAATGAGGGTAACATGTGTAACATTTTGGCTACAAAATGACGCCTTTCCAGACACATGTAACATAAGTAACAACCATGTAACATCCTTTGAAAACATCCTTGTTACATCAAATAACACTACTGAAGACGTATTCGACCAAATTTAAGAAATGAGTGTAACATGTGTAACATTTGACTAGAAAAAGACGCCCTTCCAGACACATGTAACATAAGTAACATTCATGTAACATCCTTGTAACACCCTTTGTTACATCAAAATAACACAAACTTCTTAAGACGAAATTTCGACCAAATTTAAGAAAGAGGTGTAACATGTGTAACATTTTGACTACAAAAGGACGCTTCTTCGTAGACACGCGTAACATAAGTAACATACATGTTACATCATTGAAAACATCCTTTTTTACCTCATAAACATTAATAAAGACGTTTTCGACCAAATTAAGCAATGAGGTGTAACATGTGTAACTTTTTGGCTACAAAAGACGCCTCTTCTCAGCCCACATGTAACAATAACATCCATGTAACATCCTTTTAAAATCATATAAAAACTACTTAAACGTATTTCGGCAAATTTAAGAAATGAGGTGTAACATGTGTAACATTTTGACTCCCAAATAGACGCCTCTTTTCAGACACACGTAACATAAGTAACATCTATGTAACATCCTTGTTACATCTAATATAACACTACTTAAGACGATTTCGGCCAAATTTAAGAAATGAGGTGTAACATGTTAACATTTTGACAAACAAATAGACCCTCTTTTCAGACACCTGTAACAAAAAGTAACACCATGTAACATCCTTGTAACATCGTTGTTACATCTAAATAGCATAATAAAGACGTTTTTTCGGCCAAATTTAAGCAATGAGGTGTAAAAATTGTAACATTTGGCTACAAAATGACGCCTCTTCTCAGACACATGTACAAAAGTAACACCCAAATGTAACACCTTGTAACATCCTGTTACATCTATAAAACACAAACCTTCTTAAACGTATTTCGACCAAATTAAGAAATGAGGTGTAACATGTGTAACTTTTGACTACAGAATGACGCCTCTTCTCAGACACACGTAATATTAGTAACATCCATTAACATCCTTTAAACATTCTTGTTACATCTATATAAACTACCTACTAAGACGAAATTCGACCAAATTTAAAAAATGAGGTGTAACATGTGTAACATTTTGACTACAAAAGGACACCTCTTCTTAGACACACGTAACATAAGTAACATACATATAACATCTTTGAACAATCCTGTTACCTCTATATAACATTAATAAAGACGTTTTTCTCCCAAAATTTAAAATATGAGGTGTAACAATTTGTAACGTTTTGACTACAAAAAGCCCGCCCATCTTAGACCACGCGTAACGAAGTAACATACATGAACACCCTTTGTAAGATCCTTGTTACATCATATAACACTACTGAAGATTTTTTCGGCCAAATTTAAGAAATGAGCTGTAACAAGTGTAACAGTTTGGCTACAAAAAGACGTTTGGTTGCGTTCTAGGGCTTCAAAAAGGCTTTTTATTACCTCAGTCACACATACGGCGCAGTAGCTACGCCTAGCACGGGTAAAACGTAGTAATCCTTATCGATCCGTACCTGAACCGTGTGGATTGGTACGGAATGATACGGATTACAACTTTAATGTACGAGGGGTTTTCATAAATAATGCAACTCATCTTTGTATTATACTTTTATCAATGATTTACAAAAAAAATTTATTTCATTCCTTCGAACTATTCTCCTCTGACTTCACACAAAATTTTTAGTCTTTTATCATTATGGAAGCAGTTTTGGTAGTCTTCAATAGGTATAAGTCTCATATACTGGCAAATAGCTGATCCAAGGGCTTTCCGCGAAGCATAGCGTCTCCCAGAGAGCATTGATTTCAGCTTTGGGAACAAAAAATAGTCACATGGTGCCAAGTCTGGCGAGTAGGCTGGATGTTCCAAAACTCGAACCTTTTTTTGCTCAATAATCTTTTAACAATCTGAGCCTTATGTGAGGATGCGTTGTCATGAAGAAGTGAAATGTACTTCATCCCATTTTGTGGTCGTCGTACTTTAAAGTATCTGTTCAGTTCTTAAGAACAAGGGTTTTGTAGAATTTGGCAGTTAACACCCTACTCTTGGAACAGGTACTTGTATAGCAGGTCCGTTTATGAGAAGAAAAATGCAGTACAATACCTTCTTCACTGTTGCAAAACGTTTGGCAATAACTGGCCTTTTGGGCAATGTTTTGTTGCCCATACCCGGTAGAACACTTCCGTTTGGGCTCAAAGAAGTGAACCCATGCTCATCACCTTTTTATTAATTCTGAAAAACGTTATTAAATTTTAAATGTCAAATTCAGGGTATAACTTAAGCAGTTTCTTGGCCTTTCGAACGCGCTCCTGTTTTTGTTCGGCTGTCAGAAGGTGTGGTATCCATCGTGCACATTTTTTTTTCACGAGCAGGACTTTGCAAAGAATGAAATGAACTCGTGCCGATGATATTCTTGATCGACGGGCTAAATCACGCACAGTTAAGCGAGCATCCTGATGTAATAAGTCCTTAATTAACTGGACGTTTTTCTTGATGGCTGTTGTCTTTGGCCGTCCAGAACGTCGAAGGTCTTCTACCTGCTCCCTTCCCAATTTGAATCGAGATATCCATCTCGTCACTGTACTATATGAAACTTATAGTGTCCATACTTTATTAAAAAATTTCATTAAAAATAACTTTTGCACTTATCCAATTTTATTCCGGCTTGAATGTATGAACGAATTTGTAGCCACTTTTCTGAACGTTTTCCAACCATTTTAATATGTAGTACATGAAGAAAACCTACTTCGAAACTACATATTTGTACCTGGTTCAATATAAAATTAACCAAATCTCGAGAAAAAATGGAGACGAATAATTGCTCGAGCGAAAAATATGGATTTGATGGTGGAATTTGGGCACGTGGTTTTCGAGATTTTGTAACAGTTGCATTATTTATGAAACACCCCTCGTATGTCTCAGGTACGGATCGATAAGGTTTACTACGTTTCTATCCGTGGCTGGACGTAGCTATCCGCGCCGTCTGTATCTAACTTTTCTTGACGTGAAATAGACTTATTTTATATGATTTTTGTTTTCATGTAAAAGTTGCCCAATAAATTAAAGGACATTCAAATTTTATTTAATGGTAATTAAGAATGCAGTACTTTGCGATTTCCTCCGAACTATAATAGTTGTCGTTTGTCCCCCTCAAGTGCTCGTCATAAATTCATACAAGTCTACTACTCGCATGTGCATGAACTTGCGTTTAATTGTCTTGAAAGAAATCTGTCATCGATCCTTCGGTGGCAAGGTTTTTATGTATCCGTAAAATCATACATTTTCCTATTAGAAAACATTTACCGAAATTGGTCTCTCAAATTGGGCTGAGCCTGTCTAACAATGACTTGGTAGAAGATCACTCGTTTTATGTATATATTGGTAAATATGGGGAATTTTGATCTTGATACAAATTTTTAGTGTTAGTTTTTTGACCCCTACATCAAAATACGTTGGTATATTTAGGACACACATATTTTTCTTCCCCAAATTTCTGAAGCGATAAAAAATAAGATTCATCTGATCGAAATAAAATATCGTGAGCTCGAAATAAATATCGTGCGAACGAGGTGATAAGTCGTGCGTTCGACATACATGTCGTATGGTAAGAAAAGATGTCTAGCGATCGAAATTAGATGCTGTGAGCTCGATACAAGATATTGTGCGATCGAGAAAAATAAGTCGTGCGTTCGATGTAAGATGAGTATGGTCGAAATAAGATCTGAGCGATGGAATAAGATGTCGTTGCCCTCGAGATCAGATTCTTTGCTCTCGATATAAGATTTTGTGCGATCTAAATAAGATGCCCACGCACTCGGGATAAAATGCCTGGGTTGCAATAAGATATCGCACACTCAAACATAAGATTCGTGCTCTCGCGATAAGATTCATGCGATCGAAAAAAGATTTCATTCGCTTGTGACAAGATCCCCATGCTATGAGATAAATGTCATTCCCAAGACAAGGTATTGTGCTCTCGAGATCAGATGCTTGCGCTCGAGATAAGATAATGACGTCCGAGATAATCTTTTAATAAGACTCCCTATGTTAGGCCTAGATCGATCACCTGGGTCTACAGATAAAAGAAAAATATGAAACAAATTCCGTCCTAAAAACGGCCAGTTTTGCACAAATCGAAAGTGTGAGCAGTTTTGTTAAACGTTCGCATGACATATTTTTTGCCAATACATAAGAAAAAATAATCATTGTTCAATATACTGCTAGGGGTTTAAAATTCATTCTGAAATCGAACAAGCTCTTTAGAAAAGAAGATGTTCAAAGTATACACTGTATACATATGTAAAATTTTAAAGATTTTCTAGATTAAAAGCCGTTCGAAGTGGAGCCAACTTAATCAAGTTTTCATAAAAAAGGCACTTTCTGCCAAACTGCTTTGTTAAAACTGCTTGTTCAATTTTAGAATAATGCAAACAATGTCTGTTCTTTGTTTGGTGTTTACGGCATTTGATATGGTAAAAGGCATGGCCGCCTTGAACTAAACTTATTTTCTCTAAAGTTTTTGTCAAAACCAATTTAACGCAAAAGAGCTTCATGGTACCATTTTACTCAACTGTTCATACTGAAATGATTTTGTGAAAAGTGAAGGTCGCTTTACAAATTATCTCGAGCGCTCGAAATCTTATCTCGATTGCATGACATCTTATCTCGAGCGCTCGAAGTTTTATCTAGTGCGCACGACACTTTAAAACGAGCGCTCAAGAGAAATTAATTTTAAAAAAAATTTTTGTCCTAAACAAACCACCATACATAACAATATGTAATTGCATTTTCAACTTATTAGCAGGGTTTCGTTGTTTGTTCATCTCCATGTTCATCTACATATGACGGGGGGCCCACGACGCGCGACATTCATGTCAAATGAGCTAAACAGGACTCAGTGGGATTCAGTATGTTAAAATCTAAAATAATTTTAGTTCTGTGGCAAAGTACCGCGTCGAGCACAAACCTGAAAATATCATGTTAAAGCACCATTGAAGAGCAAACATGAATTTCAGAACAGAATGTCATTTCTAAGCCCTTTCCCAAATCCACACAATGCATACTCATGCGTGTTTAGTTTAGCTTAACCATTTTTTAAATTGCAAACGAAACAAAACATGTTTTAATACAAATAAACACGCATTTTTTTAAAATGTAAACATTGAAATCAGAAGCAAAAGGGATAGGTCACATTTTTTTTTCCAACACCAGCGAGGGCCCCTTTCCCCAAGAGTGGGTTAAGGTAACGAGGGAAATCTATCAGACGGTCAGCTAAACACTGCTAAGACATGCAAAGACACACAAAGACATGCTAAGGGCATGCAAATACAGTCCCCAAAGACATATATATATATGTAAATGTGTATAGGATTATTAATGTTGTAAAAAAGTCTGTAGAATCTCAACAGAAGTGAGTATCGGCAGAAAAAGACATGCAAAACCGGTCACAAAGACATGTTTGAATGTAGACTGGTATATTCACGTTTAAACGGTGATTTTAGGGAAAAGTTATTTAATAAAAATAAATAAAATTGTCACAAATTAAATTCTGAATCTTAACAGAGACATGTATCGTACAAGACACAAGAAGAATGCAAAGAAAATCACAAAGCCAAAATCTGAATGTGGACTGGTATATTGATGTTTTAATGGTGATTTTAAGGAAATTTTTAAATCTAATAAAAATAAATAAAATTGTAACACATTATTCTGAATCATAACAAAAGACTTTAACGCACACAAAAGACATAAATTACAGTTAAAACCCAGGAATTTACCGTAAAATTATTTTCTACAGTATGGGTTCGAAAAAGATTCGAAGTTATATGGGTTTTATTGGTTTAAAAATCAATAATCAATCAATAAATAAATTCAATCAATCAATCAAAATAAATTATAAAAGTAAAAACTTTATAATTATTTTTATTTTTAAAAAACCCCCTTTATTAACTGTTTATATGAACCTGAGAAATAACAACAAGAAGAACAACAACAAATTTACAAATTTAATTGCATAAACTTATACGATGCAAAAAAGGAAAAAACACGTAATATATGTATGACAATAACCGATGATACTTTTTTCTTGACAATTTATAAATCCTCAAAAGGACAGTTGTGGGGCCAAAAAAGGACCGTTGATACGTTAGATTTATGTTTTTACGCAAACAGAGTATTTGCGAAGGCGGCACTGGTATAAATTTGTGCATTGCATTGTTGTCTGGTTCTTACCACGGGAGGGGACCCAACATAGTATTCCCTCCCGTGTTTAACTCCCAAGCGCAGGAGCCTTTGGGAATAGTCAGCAAGAAACTAATGTCAGGAAACCATAAGAATTTTTTATAAGTTTTAGCTAAACATTTGAGCCGCGCATTGAGAAAACCAACATATGGCTTTGCGACCAGAATGGTTTCCAGACTGCCTGCGCATCAGCAGACCAACTTAACAAGACTGCGCGGATGCGCAGGCTGGTCTGGATAAGATTCATGCTGTTCGCTTACAGTTTCTCTAATTGCAATAGGCTTTGAAAGTGAACAGGATGGATTCATGCATATAAGCGGCTAGAATTGAACTAGATTTCGACAAAACATAAAAGGCAACACAAAACATACACTTGAAGGCAGAAAAATTTTTATTTATTTTTTGAACGGTTTTTTTAGAGGATCTTTATCTAAAAAAAAAATAAAAAAAAAAATAAAAATTGTAAACAAACTATGTTGAACTTAACAGAGACATGTATCGTACACAAAGACACAAAATTTAATAGCAAAAGTCTACGGTAAAAATGTTTGAAGTATCGTTCGGAAATGCATGATTCGGTGTAATTTTGCGGATGTATTGGTTTTAAAAACAATAAATAAATTTATAAAATATAAAGACTTGGTCTAGACTCGACCTTTTTCGAAACATGCAATGACACACAAAGATGGCCCAAAAAGGCATACATTTGAAGCAACATGTAAAATTAATTTTTGAACGGTGATTTTGGGGGACTTTATCTAAAAAGTAATAACAATAAACAGAATTGTTAAAAATTAATGCTAAAACTTAACAAGGCGTAGCATACACAAAGAAAAAATACAGTAATAACAAAAATTTACCGAAAAAATATTTTCTTCAGTATCGTTCGGAAAAGAACTGATGGGGGCCCCTAGCTGTGGTGTGTATTGGACTTAAAAAAGAAACAATAAATAGAATTATTATATTACCTACATAAATTCTGTAAAAATCGGCTTTTTTTTCACAATTAAAAATGAACAACAACAAAAATTCCGTTTTGTACCTTTTAAATTCCGTAGTGTACCTCCGTATTGTAAAAGCTGCCGGACTTTTTTCATTAATATGCATAACCTGACACAGTTCTATAAATAGCGCACATATAAACTTCACTAAATTCCATTTGATATTGATAAACATTGAAGATTTCGTTCAAGAACAAAACAAGAATCAAAATGGTAAAGGTATATAATAAAAGGGTCATTATAACAGTAGCTGGATCTGGAACTTTGTATTCGGCTCTCATGGATTTGCAAGGTCGGATCACACTGGGCGCTTGCGCGCCTTGTGAGATCCGATCTGGCAAAATCCACTCGAGCCGAATACTGCATCCCAGATTAAGCTACTGTTATAATAACCCTATTTTATTAGGATATAAACTTTATAAAAGGCTAGAATTGGACTATACCTAGACACATACACAAACATATATCTGAAGGGATAATTAAATTTAAAAGGTGATTTTATGACACATTTTTTTTTGAAATGAACAAATAAAATAAATAATATTATTACAAATTATGCATTTACAAAAAGATTCAAAAACGATATAAATGCATTAAAATTTGAAAGTGCAAAGTGTATATCAATATTGTTAAAAGAAATAAAAACAATGAATAAAATTCATTTTTACTGATCTCAACACACAAGTTTGCAGGAAACACTAAACGGGTCCATGGGGTGCACCCCGGGGTGCCCCCCCCCCCCCCCCCCCCCCCCCCCTCCCCCACTAAAATCGCCGGGCAAAGGTTTAAATTTTTCTTTTGGTCTGGTAAAATAAGTGCAAATATACCGTATTTTCTGGGTTGCTACGCTCGCGTACATAATTTGTCTTTTGTTCTGACTGAAAAATATAAAATATGCATTTTTTTTTCTCGCTCGCTGCGCTTGCATAAATGATTTATCTATTGTTCTGGGTGAAAAATATTCATTTTCTGGCTCGCTACGCTCGAGTACGTAATTTGTCTTCTGTTCTGGGTGAAAAATATATAATATGCATTTTTTTCTCTGTCGCACAGGTAATTTGTCTTTTGTTCTGGGTGAAAAAAAATGCATTCTTTTCTCGCTCGCTATGGCCGCACACTTAAAATCAAATAAAGTTTGCACGAGCTTTAATAATGCTTCATAGTCCTAGGTAAAAAAATCCCAAGAAATCGGGCTTAGAAATTCCATGAATCTGCGCAAAAATAAGAATATGTTCTGACAATTCAGAAAACATTACTATTATTAGCATGTTATTTGTGTTGAAATTTTTTCACAAAACCTGTCCTTCGCAATACCAAATAAAGCACGTCAGAATGCACCAGATGGATCCATTGTTTCAAAATTTTCAGGGTGGGGGCATACCCCCGGACCCCCTAGTTGCTCTGCACTACAAATATTTTACCTCCCATCTGACACCAAATCCTGTATCCGCCACTGGTAAAATCCTATTCTAATATATCGCCCGAAAATGATCATGATGTAAAACAAAATAATTTCTTATTTTACCTAACTTTAGAATAGATACAAACATGTTTTGATATTTGGCTATTTTAAACGAGTTTTGTTATTAAAGTATTTTTTTGACTTGTAAAAATTGGGTATGACCGTAAAATTTACCTGATTTAATCTGTTGAAATTTCAATATGTTTTTAAACAACATATCTAAGTACTGAGGGGGTCAATAGAACTTGCCCAATAATAAATTTGACTATATGACAGGGGATAGAATGTCCCAAGTTCAAAATCGCAAATGCTGGTCAAATGTGACCTGATAAGCGGATTTGGTTCTTACGTTGTTACTAACAAATGTTCAAAGTTTGCAAATTAATTTTATCCAAGAAACAAAACTACACTAGCAATGCATGTTTGGTTTAAAAGTATTTTATTCAACAAATAAGCATGTGATTACAATATATGTTACAAAAGCAAAGAATATTCAATAGTCTTGGTATTCAATATCGAAATAAAAGTTCGCATAAATCCATAAAAATTGACTTCCCTTAAAAAAAATACGTTTTTATGACTGCCTTTCATATACGTTTTATAAGCATTTTGTCTGTCTTTTTAATTTTTGGGAGTGACTGTTCAACTTCATAAAAATCGACAAAAAATATACAGGTCAGTATTCCAGTAAAATCGGACCTGTTTATTGAATGCGGCCATATTAAACTGTGGCTGTGTATTGTGTCTGGCAGGTGGTTTATAAAGGTAGGCGAACCATCAGCTATTTAACTGACAAACGTTATTGACCAATCAGCTATCACCAATAAAACATTTCATTTTGGAGGCGTTTTCCCCGTGTGGTGGTGCCTTTTTTCCCCCCCTAAACAACATTATAATATTATCCAAACATATCATGGGGAATAGGAACCGATCAATTGTTACAAACTTTAATCTGAGAAAGAAAAAACGAACACTGCATGAAGACTTTGGGTTTAATACAAAATTAAATGTAATTTAAATCATATCAAAAATTTGAAGCAATTGGGATTACATTGAAATATAAATTAAATTTAAACTTTACTTTCAATTTACTTTGTGCTTAATTGTTCATGAAATTCTTAAATTTCCTTTGCATTTCAGTTGCTTTTAAAAGTTTTTTTTTTTTTTTTGGTGGTAATTTTAGCACAATAAATCTGACAATTTATATGAAGTTAGTAATTCTTCATGCAAGAAAATTTTGAATGCCACTGATCAAATTTCACACACTGTTCAAAAGCTTTTCAATAAAGCTATAGTTTATGTTTAAAACCCAACCATAGGGTCGTCCGGGCTCGAATGTAAGTGCCAGGTTCAAATGCGAAAAATGCACCTTATTTGTCTAAAAAATCTATTTTACATCAACCAAGACTGAGAAGTAAACATGCTTTGGTTTCATAACTATTATTTCTATGGAAATAAATACTTTGTAAAGTTCGTGTCCGTCTGTAAAGACTGTAGACTTGGGTATTGGACCGTTAAACACAGTAATTTTGGACGCTTTTTTCATTAAATTTCATTAACTTTAATTTGATATAAAAAATGTCTGGAATAGATATCAGACCCAAACTGTCTTTTAACAGGTAGTTGGGGCTAACGTTTTAAAAAGAATATACAATAATGATAAAAAATCCCCGACAGTTGCCGTCGGGATCATTTGCTGAATTTTGGTCTTTTTTGCCGTAAAATTTAGCCGTTTTAATAAGGGGAAAAAATGCCTAAATAGTGCTTATTAGGTATAAAAAGATACAAGTAAACATTTCCTTGATAGAAAATAATAATAAATAAAAGTTAAATACAAAATAGACAACATTTGTTCTTCCGTCTGTACGAAATTCAGGGTTTTCAGGTTTCAAAACCTGTATTACCGTACTTTTACGTACGGTTAAAAGTCTCATTTAAATTCAAATTTTTGTATTAATTATTTATAATATTATTATTATAACTTTTAAAAACTTATTCAATGCATTGTCCAAAAAGATACGCAATTTGTATATTTTTACCGCTCACTGTTCCGTCGTTGGAACCTCTTAAACGTCTAATTTGTGAAAAAAAATGGTTTTTTTTCTTTAAGTATAGTGTAATAGATTTAAAAAGGCGCTATGCTGACATATAATATCTTCATTTCCTGATGTCCGGTTTTATATTAAATGATACGTTGTTGGAAAGAACAAGCTAGTACCTAAGTTAGTTTAGTTTAAGAATAAATTTTATGCAAATGTAACACAAGATACATTCATACACATACAAACAGACATAACAACCAAGCAATAGGATATTGACGGAAGTATTGAAATACTTATCGAGTCAACCTCCGGAAAATAATATTTACAATACTATGGATGCTGTTATACTGATGTGTAACACACTCTTAGTTATCAAAAAGGAAAAGAAAAATGAAAAAAAAAAAAGGGATAAAAACAACAAAATCTCAAACAAGGAAGGTTTAAAAATGAAATAAAAGTAGAAGTACATAGCTTTTTTGTATTTAGAAAATTTAGCAAAATTAGGCGACCATAAAAGGTTACAGTATGAAATAGTGCATAGAAAAACTATATTCGCTAGAATGAAAAGGGAAGGAAGAAAATATGTAGAGGAAATGTTCAGCTGCCACAAATCACTCCTAGCTTTATATACATAACAGTCTTGTTGACTGGAGATAATGACCTAAGTTAGAAGAAGCCGAAACGGGTTCGACATTACTCAGTAACCGCACCTTTGTGTCTTTGCATGTCTTAGCCGAGTTTAGCATGACCCCTTCAATAAAAAAAAAAAACAGACAAAAAGCTAAAGAAAGAAAAAAAATAATTAGGATTTCGAAATTTGATCACCCTCGACTCAAGACATGCACGCAGACACTCACGTGTTCAAAATTACTGAAAGTAAATATCAAAGTTGTTAGGAAAATATGTGCTGAAAACAATGAACAAATAAAACCAATGGGTCACCAAGCTTGTTTTTGTGAAAAGTTGCCAGTTTTAAACGAACCCACTATTGCTGAAACTGCCAGCGATTTTTCAACATTTTCATAATTTTCTGCTTTATTATAAATACCAACCAAAATATTCATGAAGACAACATAATAGTGTTCTAGCATAATACATGTAATCCATTTGGTCTGGTTCGCGCCATTTTTCGTCCAAGCAGGTGTTGTATTCAAGCGGTCTTAACATAAAATTTAGCCTTGTGACCCAAATATTTTTATTCATATACAAGCAAAACAGGGGAAAAAATCTATGAAATAGTTTTTAGAAAATTTAAAAAATATGGTCTTCACTATGGGTATTTTTCATTGAAAAAAAGTTGACAAACTGGAAATGCGAAACAAGATTTCTTTTTAATTGTATCAATTATTGTAATGACATAGTATTACAAATATGACTATGGTATAAAATACGTATATAACGAAATCAGTAAAAAGAAAACCCTATAACCCTGTTATACGGTGTTCCGTTTGGACAATCCTAACTTTTTATTTAATACTAAACCGCGATGCAAAGATGGTAAAAATACATGACAAAACGCGATGGCACGAAAGATGAAACAACGATGGTACATGGTATAACGCGATGGCACGATGATGAAAAGCGATAGTGCAGGTACAATGGTGAAATTCGATGTAGTATCGCATTTTTCAATCATCGTACCCTCGCGTTTTTCACCATCGTATCATCGTACCATCGTGTTTTCATCATCGCACCATCGCATTTTCACCATCGTACCAAAAATTTTTTTTATTTAAAACTGAATATTAAATAATCTAAACGGGATATTGTCTTGTCAATACAAAGTTTAATTCAGTGTCTACTAAAATTTTTAACAACACTGTCTTTGAACTAAAATGCGCCGTCAAATGGCAAGAACATGTCAGGCATGATTAATAAACATTTGATTACGATAAAACTTTTAAAAAGTTAAATTTTAATTAAAGATTATTCATATTTAAGATTATCTGTCACATGTTTCAACAAATGTCGATTCCACTTCAGCTGCGCAGAAAGATGCGCCCTAAAAACAAAAGGAATTTCCTTAATCGACCTGGCGGGCGTGGCTTTGCGACGGTCCCCCTGCATTATCATGCAGTGATTTCGGCTTTCTTATTTCTTATTCGCTGGCCATTTACCTTACATTGTAAACAATGTACTGTTTATTTTTGTAAACATCGTGTTTTTAAACATTAAAAATTGCGTTTTGTAACCTTACACAGGGTTCAATATCTAAGTGTGTCTTGTATAAGTAACATGAAGCTCAAGCAAAACAAAACATAATCAACAAGAGCTGTCTCCATAGGATGACACATGCCCCCGATGGCCCCTTTGAATGAATAGTTATGGCCGATGTTAGAGTTTTGGGCCTTTGACCTACGGAGCTGGGTTCTTGCGCCGACACGTCGTCTTACTGTGCCACACATTCATGCGTAGTTAATTTAAAATCCATGCATGAATGACAAAGATAGGACCGGACCCCTATCAATGCACTATCATGAAATATGACCTTTAACGTCTAAGTGTGACCTTGACCTTTGAACTACGGACCTGGGTCTTGCGCGCGACACGTCGTCTTACTTTGGGACACAACATGCCAAGTTATTTGAAAATCCACCATGAATGACAAAGATATGGACCGGACACGCCCCCTCAATGCACAAACCTTTTAAAGTCTAAGTGTGATATTGACCTTTGAGCTACGGACCTGGGTCTTGCGCGCGACACGTCGTCTTACTGTGGTACACATTCATGCCAAGTTATTTGAAAATCCATCCATCGATGACAAAGATATGGACCGGACACGAAAATTGCGGACAGACTGACAGACCGACAGACTGACAGACGGTTCAAAAACTAAATGCCTCCCTTCGGGGGCATTAAAAGTAGAAAGGTCATTTTGCAAGTAGAGAAATTTTGGGTTGAAAAAGTGTAAACACGTATGACCTATTAATCGAACTGTACCTTTAAACACATTGTCATGACGTCATTCATTTGTACTCGGCTGTACTGTATAATATTGGACTGCTTTCAATGGCACTTAGTACAGTATTTTCCACGTGGAGTCCAATATTTATAGGTTATTAGCTTTGTATCGGGTAATATGCACGAGTATAGAAATACATATAGAAATATTGTAATCAAATGAAAGCAGTCCAATATAAATAACACGGTACTGATAATAAAAAGGAAAATTAATATCAAAACTAAGTTTTATGTATAGATCTAGATGCCTAATAAATATATATAAAATCGCAAAATTTTAAAAATAGCATTATACATTTTTTGCATGCGTCAACGTAGTCTTACTCTCTAAACGACAACTTCCTAGAGCAACAATTTCCTCATATTGTTCACGTTCCAGTTTTAAAAATTGTGCAAGAATTTATCCTCTCTGTTTAAAAGCAGTTTTATAAGACACGCCCCGGGAATCCCAGAATCAAACCTTTCGGTTATTTTATGAAAATGCTTCTGCTGTGATTTCCGGGTTATGACGTTTTCACGTAAAAACAGTGACACAGGTAAAAGGAATTCTTACATTTTCTTTCTAATATTTCCATAAATTAAAAAACAGCTATATATTGTCAGAAATACAAATTTTTAACATTGGTAGCGGGATAAAACCCGCAACCCCGCAACCAAAAACAACACTACTTTGCTTTACATAAAACCCAAAGGCTATGTTTCTGAGATTTTCCAGGCGTGTAAGACAAATCATGACAGTTCTTTGAGCCGAAATGTCAATGGCCTTTATCATTTTGTGAAGTTTCAATGACCCTGCCATTAATACATTTCAAGTTATGCTCCGGACAAGCATTTTTTGTATAATAAAGGGAGATAATTCAAAAGCTAGGTAAGGAGAGTTATGATACTTCGACACTGCTCCCTTTTTCTCAATGGCCCTGTGCTTATGTAAAAAAATTTAATAAAATGCTGTTAATACTTTTCAATCATACTTCGGACGGACGGACGGACGGAAGGACGACAAAGTGGCAACTGTATGCTCCCTCTTCGGGGAGCATAAAAAATAAAGCAATAATAAATTAACGATTTACGAAAGTTAAGTGAATCATTGCATCCTCATACATTTTTGTTTTGTCACAATCCACATTTTCCGAATTTAAACCGTACAAATTTTTACATAGAAAAAAACTAAAGAAATGCTAAAAACGTTTCTGACTGTTCATGTAAACCCCTGAAAATGATATGAGCCGCGCCATAAGAAAACAACAAGCGGGGTTTGCGACCAGCAAGGATCAAGACCAGCCTGCGCATCCGCGTAGTCGGTCAAGATCCATGCTGTTCGATAACCGTCGTCTAATTGCAGTAATTTTAAAGCGAACAACATGGATCCTGACCAGACTGTGCAAGGTGGTCTGGATCCATGCTGGGCGCAAAACCACTAAAGTTGGTTTTCTCATGGTGCAGCTCATAATTTTGTTGTGGGTATTGACAGTACAGTTCATTTTTATTTGAGTAAATTTCATCCGTATTAAAAAAGAACAGTTTAAAAAACAGGATGTTCTTTTCAAAATATAAACTTTTATAGCACCCTACGTAGAACAAATTGCCTTCATTTCTTGTGTTCGAAGCCAGTGTGAAGCATTTGCTCAAACTTGTTCATTCTCGGAAAAGAAAAACAACTGCAATTAAGGGACACATTACTTACACTGCTTACATAACCTTAGTTTTGTCGCAATATCTTTTAATTTTGTACTCGTATATTTTATTTAATTTTATGCTATCTTTTATGAAATACTGAGAGTTTAGTGAAAAAAAATCTAATAAATTCAAAGTGAATGATACCAAATATATTTTTCAGTACTCCAGTTGGGACTGCATTAAATATATTTATCCTTTGGGTGCCTCAGGCACTTAAATAAGAGTAGCTTCGAGTGCCTAAATAAAATTGATATTGAAAGCAAATTTTCCTTAGTTTTCAGCTTCCGCCTCGCCACTATGCGTCGTGCATTAACCAGTTAAAACGAACGAAAATAATATCACAAGTTAAGTCAGTATGATTTGGACTTACCAGTAGCTGTATCCGATAATATATTAAAAATGTCTGTTCTGTAAGTCTTCTTGCACTAAATTTGAAGATTTGTGGGCAAATTCATGTACAACCCAACAAAAACTGTCATTGAACTAATAAATCACAACAGTATATTGCCAGGCATGCAAACAAACAACCCATTTTCTCATTTAGTGCACATGCAGCAGTCATTTTCTCCAGCTGTCCGATTCCAACTGCGCTTTCAGTGAAGCATTATCCTCATCCGCCATACCCTTGTAAATTTTAACACAAAGAAAGTTTCCTTGTTCACACTTAAATAAAAAGAATAGAACCACTTAACCCTTGCCATGAATTAAAATAAATCCAGTTTTTTTTTCTAAAATGTCACAAAATTTCTTTCCTCCCGCCGCCACTCGTGAGAATACTGCTAATTCCGTACATGTGTAAATATCATCCCGAGAATCCCGGGCTAAAGAAAGTCCAATATTACGAAGGCGAGAAACCCGGGAAAAAAGCAGTCGT
Source organism: Mercenaria mercenaria (assembly GCF_021730395.1). NCBI lineage: Eukaryota > Metazoa > Mollusca > Bivalvia > Venerida > Veneridae > Mercenaria > Mercenaria mercenaria. Next base: position 22,752,573 of record NC_069361.1, on the reverse strand, counting down.
GCATTATGAGAAAAAAGTGCGTAGAATGGTCATGAGGATCTACAGGGTATTTCATAATCATGTAGAAACTGTTATTAAATGCGGTAAAGTGAATAAAAACCAAATTAATTTAAGAATATTATACGTCAATGGTTTATACGTACTTTTTTATTGGTCATGTCATAAAAACAATGTTTTAAGTACGATATAAGCCTAAAACGATCCAATATGTAAAATACTAGACTGTCCTCAGCACTAACGCGATTCGGACAGTCCAGTATTTCACATATTGGATCGTTTTAGGCTTATATCCTATAAATTTAGCTCGTTTTTTTTTTAGATTACCATTATTTGCATAAGCCAGAGATTAACTCCGACAGGTCAATATAACATGCATTTATTAATCTACTGAATGAAAGTATTGAAGCGTTATCCATATGTAAAAATACGTGTCATATTTGCAGCAAAATATTTATCACATTTAATCGTTTGATCCGATCATAAAATATTATTATGTACACAAAGTTGATAAAGCGGTTATTTGGGTTTTAGCACCTTTACTTTTTATTACTCCGTGGAATATAACTAAATCATTTGTAACATTATAGTCATATAATCTCGAACCATTGCCTTTTCAAACTTGTCATTTACAGAAAAAAAAAAATAAATAAATAAAAACACAAAAAAAAACACACACACAAACAACAACAAAACACTAAAAATATTTTTTAAGACACCGCTTGAGGCATGAACATTAAATGTTCATTGATTTCAATCTGATATTTACACCGTTTTTGATAAAATTATATATTTATTAATTAAATAGTGTATAAAATTGATAAATGGTAAGTTCTGACAAAAAGAAACATGCAAACCTGCCAGAAACGGTCTTTTTTTCAAATAACGCGATATTGAGTTTGAATAATATTAATACCAACGCGATATAGAGTTTGAATAATATTAATACCATATAAGTCTCATTATATTAACAGATACGAAATGCAACATATTTCTTTCTCAAACCTGATAAATTTCTCCTGTCTGTAATGTATATTTCAAAAAGAGGAGAAATGAACTCGGAGCTATCTAGAAAAAAGTAAGCATCTGATATGACAAGTTATTCTTGTCAGAAAATAATTGTTGCACAGCTTTAAAAAATGTTTCAGCAATGATGCTGCGTTTCATCCAGATTAAGATAGACAATAATGTGATTTTTAGCCGAATACCGGGTAGCTTATTTTGTCTCCCTAGTTTATACACGTCTGGTTTGATATTTCAACGATTTTTCCTTTATCGTATGATAATAAGTTTGTAAATTGACTAAATCGGTAAAATTCGTGTTTTATTTCGTTTTACAATTACATTTACTAAAACGAATACTGATGCGGCATTCCCAGTTACTAATAACTTATTAAAAGATTTTATAATACATGATGAAAAATTCTGAGATACTTTGCATGCAATTACTTCCCCGTCAACATTAAAGCATGATTTCATGATATTACCCGGAAGAATATTCTGATGGCTTTATATAATAACATCATATGAGACATAATACGGATACATTTATTCGTCAATACATCAAAAAAAACTCTTTTTTTCGTACACAAATCCTGCTTTCGAATTTCAAACACAAACTACTAATCGTGCTTTTTAACAGCATTTTGAAACTATACTTTTATGACTAGAAATACATTCTGCATGCAAACGGGTTGAATTTGAGCCTGCCAGCACCTCTGGCCTCTGAGTGTGACCTTGACCTTAGACCTAGGGACCTGGTTCTTGCGCATGACACTCCGTCTCATAATGGTGAACATTCTTGCCAAGTTACATCAAAATCCCACTATGCATAAAGAAGAAATGCTCTGGACAAACTTCAATTTGACCTTTGACCTCCAACTGTGACCTTGACCTTTGAGATAGGAACATGGGGTTTTGCGCATGACACTCCTTATTGAGGTAAACATTCATGCTAAATATAAACAAGATTGGTCCATGCATGTCAAAGTAATGGTACGGACAAAATCGGACGGACACACGGACGCACGCACGCACATAAGCCAACCCGCTAAAAAGTGGCGACTATATCTAGCTCACCGCGAGCGGGCTCGACAAAAACTAATTTTCTGCCTTTCAGATTAAATGCGGAGTAGCTCCATTAAGAATCGAAACGTATAGAATTAAAAACATTAGACTGTGCAATGCAATATCTTTAGAGAACTTTAAAGAGACGATTCTATAAAATAAGCAAGGTTTGTCCATTTATGATTATTCTCTTCCCATTTTTGTTCCAAATTTACACCTGTTACAATATATCGTTAAAATAAACTAATAGGATGGTATTATATTAACGTATGTAAATATGTTGTCACTACATCTAGAAATTTGCATTTGTTCCTTGGAAGTACAATTTAAAAACATGTTTCACCGGAATCGGCGTGAATTTTACAGTTTAAATATATGCATAACTCAGTCTCTTACAATTCTTAAAAGCCGTTGCACATTTTCACTCTCTTGTGTCATGGATAATACGAGTAATGCAGCAGTATACTTTTGGTTAAATTAAGTCCTAACACTCTCTCTCTCTATATATATATACACTCTCGCTTAAGGCGGATTTTCTTACAGTGTAATAGAAAAGTCACAAACTAGTTTCGCTGAAAATGGTTCATCGGTATGTCTAAAACTCTAAATATAATATGTGATCTTTTTTTTTTCAATATAATATTTAAGAAACATTTGCACACGTGCGCACGTAATAGCTAATAAGTGATAGCGATAGTAAGCTAGTAAGATAGTAAGAGTGATAAGTGTGCATAGATATTTTTATACTAATACTTAGGCCTATACGTGTGCACGTCGCGCAATTCTTAAATTACGTTCGCAAGTATCAGATATAACGTGCGCACGTATTAGTTACTTGGTGCGGATGTTTTTGTATGACAAAATAATCAATGTCCCCTCTGTGATACCTTGACTACATGTATATACATCCCTCGGTTTTTTAAATCATTACTGTTATTCTAGAAAAGAGATAAAACAAAAACACCTGACGTGCCTTCATTTCAAAAGCGTATTCATTAACAGTGCAGAGAGCCTGTCTTTATCGCAGCCGCTTTGAGTGCGGCGGGGGTGGGGATTGGGATCGATCTCCGGCCCCTTCATTAGTTCCCTTGTTTGGATACTTGTCACTAAAAGGGAAACTGGTTATTCTCTGCTCCTACCCTGATGATGGATTCACCGGGAATGAAATGTCGAAATTGATTAATATACAAGTTGTAGAACTTGCTTCACAAGCTCAACCAGGAGACCGCAGATTTACAGATCGCAGGATCGTAATGCGATCCCCGGGCGAGGCTTTCTTCTCTGTGACGATTTAGGGGTATTTAGCTTAGCTATAGTGTTCAAAAATGGTTATATAGGGATTTTATCTGACTTTTATTCATAAAATAAAATATTTCACACTGGAAATGACATGTCAGTGCTCAAGGCTGTATACAAGGATATAACACGGATGTTACTTTATGTTACTTGTGTCTGGGGAAAGGCGTCGAATTGTAGTCAAAATGTTACGCATGTCTCCCTCTCCCCCACCCGTACCATTTTAGCTCACCTGTCACGTAGTGACAAGGTGAGCTTTTGTGACCGCTTGATGTCCGTCGTGTGTCAACAATTTGTAAAATAATCTTCGTCAGAACCACTAGGCAGATTTACACCAAACTTCACAGGAATGATGCTTGGGTGGCCCTCTTTCAAAATTACCCAAAGTATTTAATTCCACACAGAACACTGGTTGCCATAGCCATTGCCAACAGAAAGAAAAAATATTAGAAATCTTCTTGTCAGAAACTGTTAACCGGATTTAAAAAAGAATATTTTGGTAGAAATGATCTCTGGGTGACCCTCTACCAAAATTGCCTGAGCCTTTCTGTTTCGGTAAAAAAAATATGGCCAACGAGGGGGGGGGGGGGGGGGGGGGGAAGGGCAAATTTTCCCTTTATGGCTGTATTGTAAATTTCAAAATCCCTGGGCATATTTACACTAAATTTCACAGAAATGACCTTTGGGTGCCCCCTATCAATATTGCCCAAAGAATTGAAATCCATGTTGAACTCTGGTTTCCATTGCAACCGAAAGGAAAATCTTTAAAAATGTTCTTGTCCAAAACCACAGTAGGTAGGGCTTTGATATTTGGTAGGTTAGTTCAAACTACCCCCAGGGTCAAATATGGTCCCGCCCTAGGGGTCATATGGTTTACATACACTTATATTGGAAAACTTGGCAAAATCTTCTTGTTCAAATCCATAGGGCCTAGGGCTTTGATTTTTGGTATGTATTGTCATCAAATAGTCATCTACCAAGTTCATTCAAAGAATTCCCCTAGGGTCAAATATGGCACCGCCCCAGGGATCACATGGTTAATGTAGACTTACATAGGGAAAACTTTGACAATGATGTTACAAGGATGTTACATGAATGTTACTTATGTTACAGTGGCGTCATTTTGTAGTCAAAATGTTACACATGTTACACCTCATTTCTTAAATTTGGCCGAAAAACGTCTTCAGTAGTGTTATATAGATGTAACAAAGATGTTACAAGGATGTTACATGGATGTTACTTATGTTACATGTATCTAAGAAGTGGCGTGTTTTTCTAGTCAAAATGTTACGCATGTTACACCATATTTCTTAAATTTGGGCGGAAAACGTCTTTATTAATGTTATATAGATGTAACAAGAATGTTACAAGGATGTTACATGGATGTTACTTATGTTACGTGTGTATAAGAAGTGGCGTGTTTTTCTAGTCAAAATGTTACACATGTTACACCTCATTTCTTAAATTTGGCCGAAAAACGTCTTTAGTAGTGTTATATAGATGTAACAAAGATGTAACAAGGATGTTACATGGATGTTACTTATGTTACATGTGTCTAAGAAGTGGCGTGTTTTTCTAGTCAAAATGTTACGCATGTTACACCTCATTTCTTAAATTTGGCCGAAAAACGTCTTTAGTAGTGTTATATAGATGTAACAAAGATGTTACAAGGCTGTTACATGGATGTTACTTATGTTACGTGTATAAGAAGTGGCGTGTTTTTGTAGTCAAAATGTTACACATGTTACACCTCATTTCTTAAATTTGGGCAAAAAACGTCTTTAGTAGTGTTATATAGATGTAACAAAGATGTAACAAGGATGTAACATGGATGTTACTTATGTTACGTGTGTCTGAGAAGTGGCGTGTTTTTCTAGTCAAAATGTTACACATGTTACACCCCATTTCTTAAATTTGGCCGAAAAACGTCTTTAGTAATGTTATATAGATGTAACAAGGATGTTACAAGGCTGTTACATGGATGTTACTTATGTTACGTGTGTCTAAGAAGTGGCGTGTGTTTGTAGTCAAAATGTTACACATGTTGCAACTCATTTCTTAAATTTGCCCGAAAAACGTCTTTAGTAATGTTATATAGATGTAACAAGGATGTTACAAGGCTGTTACATGGATGTTACTTACGTTACGTGTGTCTGAGAAGTGGCGTGTTTTTCTAGTCAAAATGTTACGCATGTTACACCCCATTTCTTAAATTTGGGCGAAAAACGACTTTAGTAATGTTATATAGATGTAACAAGGATGTTACAAGGCTGTTACATGGATGTTACTTATGTTACGTGTGTATAAGAAGTGGCGTGTTTTTGTAGTCAAAATGTTACACATGTTACACCTCATTTCTTAAATTTGGCCGAAACCGAAAAACGTCTTTAGTAGTGTTATATAGATGTAACAAGGATGTTACAAGGCTGTTACATGGATGTTACTTATGTTACGTGTGTCTAAGAAGTGGCGTGGTTTTCTAGTCAAAATGTTACGCATGTTACACCCCATTTCTTAAATTTGGGCGAAAAACGTCTTTAGTAATGTTATATAGATGTAACAAGGATGTTACAAGGATGTTACATGGATGTTACTTATGTTACGTGTGTTTGAGAAGTGGCGTCCTTTTGTAGTCAAAATGTTACACATGTTACACTCATTTTCTTAAATTTGGCGAAAAACGTCTTTAGTAATGTTTATAGATGTAACAAGGATGTTACAAGGATGTTACATGGATGTTACTTACTGTTACGTGTGTCTGAGAAGTGGCGTGCTTTTGTTGTCAAAATGTTACACATGTTACACCTCATTTCTTAAATTTGGCCGAAAAAAAGTACTTTTAGTAATGTTATATAGATGTAACAAGGATGTTTCAAGGCTGTTACATGGATGTTACTTACGTTACGTGTGTCTGAGAAGTGGCGTGTTTTTCTAGTCAAAATGTTACACATGTTACACCCATTTCTTAAATTTGGCGCGAAAAACGTCTTTAGTAATGTTATATAGATGTAACAAGGATGTTACAAGGCGTTACATGGATGTTACTTATGTTACGTGTGTTGAGAAGTGGCGTGTTTTGTAGTCAAAATGTTACACATGTTACACCTCATTTCTTAAATTTGGGCGAAAAAAACGTCTTTAGTAATGTTATATAGAGTAACAAGGATGTTACAAGGATGTTACATGGATGTTACTTATGTTACGTGTGTTGAGAAGTGGCGTGTTTTGTAGTCAAAATGTTACCATGTTACACCTCAGTCTTAAATTTGGGCGAAAAACGTCTTTAGTAATGTTATATAGAGGTAACAAGGATGTTACAAGGATGTTACATGGATGTTACTTATGTTACGTGTGTCTGAGAAGTGGCGTGTGTTTGTAGTCAAAATGTTACACATGTTACACCTCAGTCCTTAAATTTGGGCGAAAAACGTCTTTAGTAATGTTATATAGAGGTAACAAGGATGTTACAAGGCTGTTACATGGATGTTACTTATGTTACGTGTGTCTAGAAGTGGCGTGGTTTTGTAGTCAAAATGTTACACATGTTACACCTCTTTCCTTAAATTTGCCGAAAAACGTCTTTAGTAGTGTTATATAGATGTAACAAGGATGTTACAGGCTGTTACATGGATGTTATTTTACGTGTGTCTAAGAATGTGGCGTGTTTTTGTAGTCAAAATGTTACACATGTTACACCTCATTTCTTAAATTTGCCGAAAAACGTCTTTAGTAGTGTTATATAGATGTAACAAGGATGTTACAAGGTGTTACATGGATGTTACTTATGTTACGTGTGTCTGAAGAAGTGGCGTGTTTTTTGTAGTCAAAATGTTACCATGTTACACCCATTTCTTAAATTTGGGCCGAAAAACGTCTTTAGTAGTGTTATATAGATGTAACAAGGATTTACAAGGGTGTTACATGATGTTACTTATGTTACGTGTGTCTGAGAAGTGGCGTCTTTTTGTAGTCAAAATGTTACACATGTTACACCTCATTTCTTAAATTTGGCCGAAAACGTCTTTAGTAATGTTATATAGATGTAACAAGGATGTTACAAGGTGTTACATGATGTTACTTATGTTACGTGTGTTGAGAAGTGGCGTGCTTTTGTAGTCAAAATGTTACACATGTTAACCATCTTAATTGGCGAAAATCGTCTTAGTAAGTTATATGATGTACAGAGTACAAGGTGTTACATGATACTTATGTTACGTGTGTATGATTGGCGTTTTGTAGTCAAATGTACACATGTTACACCTCATTTCTTAATTGGCGAAAAACGTCTTAGTATGTTATATAGATGAAAAGATGTTACAGTTTAATGGATGTTACTTATGTTAGGTGTCTGAGAAGTGGCGTGTTTTTCTAGTCAAAATGTTACGCATGTTACACCCCATTTCTTAAATTTGGGCGAAAAAACGTCTTTAGTAATGTTAATATAGATGTAACAAGGATGTTACAAGGATGTTACATGAATGTTACTTATGTTACGTGTGTCGGAGAAGTGGCGTCATTTTGTAGTCAAAATGTTACACATGTTACACCTCATTTCTTAAATTTGGCCGAAACCGAAAAACGTCTTTAGTAGTGTTATATAGATGTAACAAGGATGTTACAAGGCTGTTACATGGATGTTACTTATGTTACGTGTGTATAAGTTGTGGCGTGTTTTTGTAGTCAAAATGTTACACATGTTACACCTCATTTCTTATATTTGGCCGAAACCGAAAAACGTCTTTAGTAGTGTTATATAGATGTAACAAGGATGTTACAAGGCTGTTACGCGGATGTTACTTATGTTACGTGTGTTTGAGAAGTGGCGTGTTTTTCTAGTCAAAATGTTACGCATGTTACACCCCATTTCTTAAATTTGGGCGAAAAACGTCTTTAGTAATGTTATATAGAGGTAACAAGGATGTTACAAGGATGTTACATGAATGTTACTTATGTTACGTGTGTCTGAGAAGTGGCGTCCTTTTGTAGTCAAAATGTTACACATGTTACACCTCATTTCTTAAATTTGGCCGAAAATCATCTTTTAGTAGTGTTATATAGATGTAACAAGGATGTTACAAGGCTGTTACATGGATGTTACTTATGTTACGTGTGTATAAGATGTGGCGTGTTTTTGTAGTCAAAATGTTACACATGTTACACCTCATTTCTTAAATTTGGCCGAAAAACGTCTTTAGTAGTGTTATATAGATGTAACAAAGATGTTACAAGGATGTTACATGGATGTTACTTATGTTACGTGTGTCTGAGAAGTGGCGTGTTTTTCTAGTCAAAATGTTACGCATGTTACACCCCATTTCTTAAATTTGGGCGAAAAACGTCTTTAGTAATGTTATATAGATGTAACAAGGATGTTACAAGGATGTTACATGAATGTTACTTATGTTACGTGTGTCGGAGAAGTGGCGTCATTTTGTAGTCAAAGTGTTACTCATGTTACACCTCATTTCTTAAATTTGGCCGAAACCGAAAAACGTCTTTAGTAGTGTTATATAGATGTAACAAGGATGTTACAAGGCTGTTACATGGATGTTACTTATGTTACGTGTGTATAAGTTGTGGCGTGTTTTTGTAGTCAAAATGTTACACATGTTACACCTCATTTCTTATATTTGGCCGAAACCGAAAAACGTCTTTAGTAGTGTTATATAGATGTAACAAGGATGTTACAAGGCTGTTACGCGGATGTTACTTATGTTACGTGTGTCTGAGAAGTGGCGTGTTTTTCTAGTCAAAATGTTACGCATGTTACACCCCATTTCTTAAATTTGGGCGAAAAACGTCTTTAGTAATGTTATATAGGGGTAACAAGGATGTTACAAGGCTGTTACATGGATGTTACTTATGTTACGTGTGTCTGAGAAGTGGCGTGTGTTTGTAGTCAAAATGTTACAGATGTTACACCTCAGTTCTTAAATTTTGGCGGAAAACGGCTTTAGTAATGTTATATAGAGGTATCAAGGATGTTACAAGGCTGTTACATGGATGTTACTTATGTTACGTGTGTCTAAGAAGTGGCGTGGTTTTGCAGTCTAAATGTTACACATGTTACACCTCATTTTTTAAATTCGGCCGTAAAACGTCTTTAGTAGTGTTATATAGATGTAACATGGATGTTACAAGGCTGTTACGCGGATGTTACTTATGTTACGTGTGTCTGAGAAGTGGCGTGGTTTTGTAGTCAAAATGTTACACATGTTACACCTCATTTCTTAAATTTGCCCGAAAAACGTCTTTAGTAGTGTTATATAGATGTAACAAAGATGTTACAAGGATGTTACATGGATGCTACTTATGTTACGTGTGTCTGAGAAGTGGCGTGTTTTTCTAGTCAAAATGTTACGCATGTTACACCCCATTTCTTAAATTTGGGCGAAAAACGTCTTTAGTAATGTTATATAGATGTAACAGGGATGTTACAAGGATGTTATATGAATGTTACTTATGTTACGTGTGTCGGAGAAGTGGCGTCATTTTGTAGTCAAAATGTTACACATGTTACACCTCATTTCTTAAATTTGACCGAAACCGAAACACGTCTTTAGTAGTGTTATATAGATGTAACAAGGATGTTACAAGGCTGTTACATGGATGTTACTTATGTTACGTGTGTATAAGTTGTGGCGTGTTTTTGTAGTCAAAATGTTACACATGTTACACCTCATTTCTTATATTTGGCCGAAACCGAAAAACGTCTTTAGTAGTGTTATATAGATGTAACAAGGATGTTACAAGGCTGTTACGCGGATGTTACTTATGTTACGTGTGTCTGAGAAGTGGCGTGTTTTTCTAGTCAAAATGTTACGCATGTTACACCCCATTTCTTAAATTTGGGCGAAAAACGTCTTTAGTAATGTTATATAGAGGTAACAAGGATGTTACAAGGCTGTTACATGGATGTTACTTATGTTACGTGTGTCTGAGAAGTGGCGTGTGCTTGTAGTCAAAATGTTACACATGTTACACCTCAGTTCTTAAATTTTGGCGGAAAACGGCTTTAGTAATGTTATATAGAGGTATCAAGGATGTTACAAGGCTGTTACATGGATGTTACTTATGTTACGTGTGTCTAAGAAGTGGCGTGGGTTTGCAGTCAAAATGTTACACATGTTAAACCTCATTTTTTAAATTCGGCCGTAAAACGTCTTTAGTAGTGTTATATAGATGTTACAAGGATGTTACAAGGATGTTACATGGATGTTACTTATGTTACGTGTGTCTAAGAAGAGGCGTCGTTTTGAAGTCAAAATGTTACACATGTTACACCTCATTTCTTGAATTAGGCCGAAAAACGTCTTTAGTAGTGTTATATAGATGTAACAAAGATGTTACAAGGATGTTACGCGGATGTTACTTATGTTACGTGTGTCTGAGAAGTGGCGTGGTTTTGTAGTCAAAATGTTACACATGTTACACCTCATTTCTTAAATTTGCCCGAAAAACGTCTTTAGTAGTGTTATATAGATGTAACAAGGATGTTACAAGGCTGTTACATGGATGTTACTTATGTTACGTGTGTCTAAGAAGAGGCGTCGTTTTGAAGTCAAAATGTTACACATGTTACACCTCATTTCTTGAATTAGGCCGAAAAACGTCTTTAGTAGTGTTATATAGATGTAACAAAGATGTTACAAGGATGTTACACGGATGTTACTTATGTTACGTGTGTCTGAGAAGTGGCGTGTTTTTCTAGTCAAAATGTTACGCATGTTACACCCCATTTCCTAAATTTGGGCGAAAAACGTCTTTAGTAATGTTATATAGATGTAACAAGGATGATACAAGGCTGTTACATGGATGTTACTTATGTTACGTGTGTCTGAGAAATGGCGTCATTTTGTAGTCAAAATGTTACACATGTTACACTTCATTTCTTAAATTTGGCAACGTCTTTAGTAGTGTTATATAGATGTAACAAAGATGTTACAAGGCTGTTACATGGATGTTACTTATGTTACGTATGTCTGAGAAAAGGCGTCAATTTGTAGTCAAAATGTTACACATGTTACAGCTCATTTCTTAAATTAGGCCGAAAAACGTCTTTAATAATGTTATATAGAGGTAACAAGGATGTTACAAGGCTGTTACATGGATGTTACTTATGTTACGTGTGTCTGAGAAGAGGCGTGTTTTTGTAGTCAAAATGTTACACATGTTACACCTCATTTCTTAAATTTGGCCCAGATACGTCTTTCGTAGTGTTATATAGATGTAACAAGGATGTTACAAGAATGTTACATGGATGTTACTTATGTTACGTGTGTTTGAAAAGAGGCGTCTTTTTGTAGGCGACTATTTGCATGCTACTGAACACTACTTAAACGTCTTTATACATGTTACTTAATGTTACATCTTGTTACTTGATGTTATTCTTGTAACAAATGCAAAGTGTGTCACCAAATTGGGCCAATTTTATGCCCTGTGTCATTATAAGTATAAAATAATCAAAGCCTTTTAGTGGTTTGTCACAAGATTTATCACGGTTCAGAGTTCAGATGCACAAGAGTTGACAAATACGTTTTCAGTTCAGTTTACTAAATTGCGATAACAATTTTTAACAATGTGATTTATATAAAGACATGGGTGTAATATTTTAAGTGAACTGTAGCTATATATCTAACAAAACTGTTAACTTTTTATTGTACCGTCAAGATGTGTGCAATCTTCCTCGAGGTAATTTATGTCATTAATACCAATGCAATCTGTATATCTTTGCGGACTAATATATCACATGATTAGATTTACGAATAGATAACAAAACAAATTATACCCCAGCAGAAAATGCGCCCGGGTATGTTTCTTTTTTTCTGCGCTGATTATAATTTATACTATGGTCATAGACCTTTGAGATGGTAAGTCAACATTCACTGTGTAAGACTTTTTTAATTAAGCTTCGTAAGAAATAAATCGCGATTAAGTAGTATTCATTTGGGTATGAAAAAATAGGATTTAATTGTTAAAGGCTGCGTATTTCAAATGCGCCCATGTTTTACATACTAAAATGTAAACTACTCAATCTCTATCAATATCAAATAAATACAATTTTGTTTTTTAAACATTGTTTACACTGATTCAGATTTGCATACTTTGACGTTATAGTTTGATAACGATAAACTTTTCAACGACGTCTGTAAACAACCGTACATCCAAGCGTCGTGATCTTTATAGCAATGCAATTGTTTTAGAGTAGAAAATCGTGTAGTAAATTTACATTTACATTGATTCTGAAATAGACAGATGTTTCGTAGGCTGTTTGCTTCACAAATCTAACAACGAAAATATGCTGCGACTATTAGAATGGCAAACGTTCTAATGTTCTAATGTCATGTCAGAATGCACGTTTCCCATGGGTAACATCCGGTTACATATATATTTACCATGTAAGGACGCGATTAGTGTAAACATTTGTGGACGACCGCTGCATTGATCCGCCTTTACGTAACGTCATAGCAACGGTATAAAGCGAAACAGAATAGGTTTATCGTTCCTAATGCATGAGCTTTTTTAATTTATACAAATGTAGTAGCTTGTTCAAACATCGATGGACTCTTGTTAACAAAAACTTTCTGACTTCGAAACTTACGTAAAAATGTACATTCCACTAACAATCGACCATCAACTTTATAGGGACCAATGTGCTACCGTGTATAAACTTCTAATTCAGGCCCGAACCGACTACTTCTCTGATAAGATGAAGTCGAGTGGCAATGACCACAAAAGTTTGGCCAAGATAACCTAATGTGAGGAAGCCATCCAGCTGGCTTACGGAAGGTCGGTGGTTCTACCCAGGTGCCCGCTCGTGATGAAATAATGCACGGAGGGGCACCTGGGGTCTTCCTCCACCATTAAAGCTGGAAAGTCGCAATATGATCTATCATGTGTCGGTGCGACGTTAAATAAAAAAAAAACAAAAAAAAAAAAACATCTTCTAGGAGACAGCCTTTATGCTTCCCGTCCCTCTAACTCACCATCAAAGGAACTTACTCAGAAGTTTAGTGACTTTATCATCGAGAAAAACATTAAAATATTAGGAATGACATTATTTCGCTTAGTCAAACTGATTGTGATTCAGTAGACTTTCATTGTTCAGAACATAAGGAAGTAGCAAACTGTCTTATTGATTTGGCTCCTGCAACGACAGAAGAGGTAAAACAAATCATACAAAAATATTCAAACAAATCCTGTTAACTTGACCCTTTACCTACATGGCTTTTGAAGAAATGTACCGTCCATGAACAGGCTCAATCGAACCGAGCCTGCAACGTTTTTGTCGTGTTGAGCGACCTGTGAATGTTCCACTTTTCTCTATTTTATTATCACAGCAGCGTGCCGTGTGGCGGCCGTAAAAAATCTCCCTGTACATCCAATCAGGGCTGTTATATTTCGATCTTCTCAGATCGTTCAGCTCGACTTTTATGTCGTGTTATTGGTACTGTTTAGTTTCTCAACATGACCATTTAGGCCTGGGTGGTTCCAATACTCCCGCTTTCATAGCCTTGGGTATTGTTTAATCACCCCTTGGATATGGTGCCTGCTTTTTAATTTTGTCTTTTGACAGTTCCTGTGATACGCAGGCTCCATAACCTCAGATCCCCTTCCTAAATTCCAGTTTCTTTAGTTCTGCCCATTGTTTTCTCGTTTGGGGCAAACCCTTTACTTTATCTGGGGACCAAACGCCGCTCTTCATGGAATTACACGCTTCAACACGTTGAAGGTTCTATGTTCATCGCCGTTTGAATACATCTGCGGATGTCTCTAAATTGTTTTTTGTACATTTAGCATGTGTAAATGTTGAGTTCTGCTCAACCCTGGGCTAGAGGGCGTGGACGGTAGCATGCATTTCCACTACCGTCCATGAACAGTCAATCAAACCGAGCCAGCAACATTTTCGTTTTTGTCGTGTTGAGCGACCTGTGAAGTTTCCATTTTTCTCTATTTGATGAGCTCTTGCCGTTGATAACAAACACCATTAATACATCAATGAAATTAGGTTATGTACTAAAAGAATTTAAAAGTGCAAGGACAAGACCCCGCTTAAGAACCCAGGTCTTGAATCAAACATTCTCAAATACTACAGGCCTGTGTCTAGCCTCTCTTTCATTTCAAACATCTTGGAAAAGGTAGTAGGTGCGCATCTTGAGCGGCACTTGAGTGAACATACGCTACATAACGGACTGCAGTCTGCTTACAGAAAGTTTCATTCAACTGAGTCGGCTTTGATAAAGGTACAGAGTGACACCAAAATTCTGTAGCAGTCCTCGTGCTACTCGATCTGTCTGCAGCGTTCGGCACGATTGACCACCAAACACTGTTACACCGACTCGAGCATCATTTTGGAGTAAAAGACAAAGCATTTGCATGGATGTCATCATATCTTAGTGACCACTATCAAACTTTGTGCATTGATGGTGAGTTGTCGACGCCTATGTTGATGAAATACAGTGTGCCACAGGGATCAGTGCTTGGTCCAAAGAACTATATCATGTACACTTAACCCGTGGGTGCCATAGGCAGACGTCATGGACTTCTTCATCATTTCTACGCCGATGACTCTGAATTATACCTATCCTTTAAGCCGATAGAGGCTATGGCTAGAAGTGAGGCTTTGCGTCGCATTGAGAGCTGTCTGGCTGAAATTGTCTCGTGGATGCATCGCAACATGCTGAAACTCAATGCTGATAATACGGAGGTAATGCTATTTACATAAAAGCGTAACTCCAAGTACACTGACGACGTCCCTGTGAAGGACGCTGGCTCTGTGATAAAATCCACAAAATGTGTTAGGAATCTTGGTGCAGTATTTGACAACAGTATGGATTTGAAACAACAAGTTATATCCATGTGCCGGGTTGGATATGCACAACTACGCAGAATAGGTCACATCGGACGGTATCTTACCAGTGATGCCACAAAGACCCTTATCAACATCCTTGTTTGTTTCACGGTTAGACTATCGTAATGCCTTGTTAGGTAGTATTCCAAACAGCACACTTAACAAGTTGCAACATGTCCAGAAAACAGCAGCTCGCGTCATCACTAAGACACCCCGTAGCAATCATATTACACCGGTTCTGAAGGAGCTCCATTGGTTGCCAGTGAAATACAGGGTGCAGTACAAGGTTCTGACCCACACCGTTAGACCTTTACACAACCAGTCCTCTGCCTATATCAGGGATATGATAGAAGTATATAAACCGGTCAGAAACCTAAGATCACAAGACATGCTGTCATTGGTTATGCCAAAAACTAAAACCATGATGTATGGCATTCGCAGCCTTCTGTGCACTGCTCCAAAGCTTTTGAACTCCCTTGCCGTCAAGATCAGGGAAGCTGATACGCTAGCTGCTTGCAAAAGCCTGCTAAAAACCAATTTCTTTGTACAATAGTGTGTTGACAGACCGATACATTGATGTTTTTTTTCTTCTTCATAAAACAGCGTAGAACATTATTTTATCATAGGGTCACTTAAATACTTTTAAATATGTATGTATGTTTATCTTGTTTAATCTATACGTTTTACATTCACGATTTTTATTAATGTGGAATGCATTATTTTTGTATGCGTATTTGTTTGTACTTTTTGCAACTAATTTTGTAAAGCACTTTTGAAGGTATACATGTACATGAAATGAGTGCTATATAAGTGTGGTATATTAAATAAATAAATATATTATTTGCCTCAGTCACATGATAGACTATCAAAGAGGGAAAATACAGTTTAATATAAATAGGTTTGATAAAAGCCGTATAACAATAAGAAAATTATTATACATTTCGAGCATTTCTGCTATCAAATAAACAATACATATTCAATTTATAACTGCAATTCATGACAAACATGATAAACATATTACGGTCACACAGTTATGTTATGCGACTATGAGGACATTTTCTAAATCATCGAGATATTTATACATATTACAAAACTTTTTAACGCAAGAACTTTATTTCCAAATGTTATTAATGTTACTTAAGGTTGGCTAAAGGTTACTTAATATTGTTAATGCCATGAAGAAATTTCAATAAAGCAAATTTAAGCAATCATACCGTTTTTCTCATTATACGGCTTAACCAGTTCTTTCAAAGAAGTCTGAAGCCCCTTGCCGGCGGGGGGATAGAAAATGCCGGCTGTATCTGCAGAGGAGTACGACTCCCCCGAAAATGGAGCCACCTGTTTGCCGTTGGTGGAGGCCCGTAAGCCGGAGAGGAGGGTCCTGGATGTTGAGGTGCCCCATGGCATCCCGGGGAGATAATGTGTGCTTGTTTACATGTGTGCATCCTCTTTTTTGGATGTGGGTGCCAATACACATCTTTGGCCTCTGATTCGGTGTAGACGTTTTTGGCGGTCGTATTGGCCCGATACGATCAATCGGCTAGTCATGCCAAGCCCTAGGAAATCTCTTTAATTACGTTTGCATCTACATGCTCTTCACTTTAAATTGCATCTATGTGTTTTCATTTCTAGATTGTACAATTTTCTGAGTTTTTTTTGCAAATTTATGTTATACAAATCTAACGTCTCTCTCTATTGTCATATCTTACTGCGCTCAGCAAATTTCATTGTACGTTCACACAGTTATTGAACACTTCACTGTAATATGTATTTCCATCTTATTTCCTAGAAGGCGGTGGCTTAGGGTCAATTGGTTGGGTAGAGTAGCAATCCCTTCAATCTCCTTATTGTCTTCTGCAATACAGCTGGTGATATAAAAAAGATTGCAAAATATCCGGCCGAGTATATCACTACAGTATCCCTAACATGTATAAGCTGGATATCCGCTTTGTTTACATGTTCCCTTGTTGGACTCCGCGGCGGGTGGGGGCTGCGAGTGATGAATTTGAATCATTTAAATATGGAAAATATAAATAAAAATAAACGACCGCATAAGGAAACAGACTCTGACAGCAAAGAAGGTGAGAATTCTTCTCACCGATCATTTGGCTCAAACACTATTTACCCTAGATTTCTGCTGATTCAGTCTACCGACGAAACATTTAAGATGTCAAGTATCTCGCCTTTTATGATTGAGAAAACACTCGATAGTGTCGCTGGTGCTCCAAAATCAGTTAAGAAACTACGTACAGGGGACCTGCTCGTGGAGGTTGACAAAGCAGCGCATGCACATAATTTACTAGGCATGACGTCATTTTTTAACCACCAATGCAAGTGTGTATTCCACACCGTTCTCTGAACTCCTCAAGGGGAGTCAGTCGTTGTCCTGATCTTGCAGGAGTATCGGAGACGGAAATTGTGCGAGAACTTACGGCGCAACATGTCACTGCTGCTAGACGCATCAAAATAAGAAAATTAGGCAAAGAAATCCAAACGAACACTATCATTCTAACATTTGGCGTTCCATTTCTTCCTTCTGTTATCAACATTGGCTATCTTCGTACAAAAGTTTCCACTTACATTCTAAATTCTCTTCAATGTCATAATTGTTTCAAGTTTGGCCACAATGAAAACAACTGTAAAGCTGATCACATTTGCCCAAAGTGCTGCCAAAATGGCTATTCTCATGAACATGACACCTGCAGATATCAATTGCGTTGTGTGAATTGCGACGAGCCGCATTCAGCCAAGTCTCGAGACTGCAAGACATGGAAGATGAAAATGAAGTTCTCCATGTCAAATTCACACAGGGCATTGTATTTCCTGAAGCTAGACAAATTGCCAATGCTAAATTCATATCTCCATCACTGACATCGACATATTCTTCCATAACAAAATCTAACTCAAACAAATCAACTCAATGTATTGATGCGTCTACGCAAACTGATTCTGTGCGTGTCCCAGATGTTCAAGCCGAAAAACCAAATATTGCAGCAAAACCTGTTCTGAAACCAGTAGTTCAAAATGCAGCTGCTAAACCAAGGCTGCCACCAGCTGTACAAAATGTTCCAAACTACGCAAATTCGCAATCGTCAAAGCAAAATATTAATCTGAATTCTAATCAACGTGGGGTGAGTCAAACACCCAGACAAAAAATTGACTTGAAAACTGATGGGTTTGGAAAGGGATCAAATTATCCCATACAAACCCATAACCGGTTCCCTCTTGATCTGAACCGGTTGACGGGGGAGGATGATGACGATCCGCCATTGTCTGCTCCGTCCAGTTTTACTTACATAAAGGAGGTGAAGATCAAAAGGGTCCCACCTCCTTAGTCAATGCAGCACTACTCTTTCGTTTAAATTTCCATTCGTCCAATTTTTGTTTTCCATTTTAAACAAATATTAGAATATAAATGGAAAGTAAAATTATCCAGTGGAATTGCCGTGGACTTAAATCAAATTATAATGAAATTCTCCTTCTCTTATCGAAATATAATCCTTCACTTATGTGCCTTAGTAAAACATTTTTAAAGGAAACGGACAAAATAGCTTTCAAAAATTATTCAGTGTATGCGCATGCCTTCATTAATACTAACACTGACAGAGCTTCTGGTGGTACATCTATAATTATTAATAATGCATGTCCGCACAGACAAATTGTTCTAAATACAAATATTCAGTCAGTTGCAATAAACGTTACATTGCACCGACCAATAACTTTCTGCTCGATATATATACCTCCCAAGTTTAAACTAAATCTTGAAGATCTTGATGATCTTATAAAACAATTACCACAACCATTTTTGCTTATGGGCGATTTTAATGGTCACCATGAATTTTGGGGCTGTTCTGACAGCAACACTAGAGGTCAAATTGTTGAAACTTTTATTGAAAGAAATGCCCTCTGTTTATTAGATGATAAATCAAAAACGTATCTTCATCCTGCAACATGTAACTTTTCTTCGCTTGATTTAACAATTTGTCAACCGAACATCTTTCTTGATTTTGAATGGAAAGTACTAGAAGACTTGCACGGCAGTGACCATTTTCCAATTATTATTTCATATACTTCTAATCTGCCTTCAGACCACCCTTCATATTTCAAATTTAATAAAGCTGATTGGAAGCAGTTTCAAACGTTATGTAAAAATTATTTGTCTTTGGAGAATTTTACAAATTTTTATGATCCTATTGATCGGTTTTCGGTTCTTCTGTCCGATATTGCTGACAAGTCCATTCCTAAAACTTCAAGAAATGGTAAACATAAAAATAAGCCTTGGTATAATGATGCTTGTAAGACCGCTGTTCGAAAACGCAGAGCGGCCATTAAAAAATTCAATATACGGCCGACAAAAGACAATCTACAATCAGTTAAAATGCTAAGAGCAAAAGCTCGCAGAAAACAAGCAAAGAAAAAATCATGGCATTCATACGTTTCCAAACTTAATTCTAGGTCATCGGTTAAAAAGGTCTGGGAAATGATTCGTAAAATAAGCGGAAAACTTTTTTCAAAAAACTCTTCATCAAACAATTATGATAAAAGATTTCAAAACATTAAATCCACTAAAGAAAATAAACCTTTAGATTTTGATTCAAATAATGATGAAGATTATAATAAACCGTTTTCGCTCACAGAATTGCTTGACTCTTTAGACAAATGTCATGATACTGCAGCTGGCCCAGACCAAACACATTACCAACTTTTAAAACATTTACCACAAGAATCATTAGACCTTCTACTTGAAATTTACAATATTACATGGAAATCTGGCATTTTTCCAGATTCCTGGAGAGAAGCTATAGTTATTCCAATACCAAAACCCGGGAAAGATAGCACGAACCCCAGTAATTATAGACCGATTGCCCTAACTAGTTGTTTATGTAAAACTCTAGAACGTCATCAATTCTAGGCTAGTTTGGTATCTTGAATCTCAAGGCCTAATTATTAACTTTCAAAGCGGTTTTCGCAAGCAGCGCAGCACAACTGATCATCTTGTTCGACTGGAAAATTTTATTCGTGATGCATTTGTTAAAAAAGAGCATCTAGTGTCAGTCTTTTTCGATTTAGAAAAAGCTTATGACACTTCATGGAAATATGGTATTATGAATGATCTTAACAACTTAGGTTTAAAAGGTCGTCTTCCAACATTTATATCACAGTTTTTATCTGATCGCAATTTTAAAGTACGTGTTGGTTCTACCCTATCTGACTCTTTTGAGCAAGAACAGGGAGTTCCACAAGGTTCTATTTTATCTGTTACACTTTTAAGCATCAAAAATAACAATATAGTGAAATGTTTGTTACCAGGGACAGATTGTTCATTATATGTGGATGATTTTTTGATATGTTATCGTTCAAAAAATATGCGTACGATTGAACGCCAATTACAGCAGTGTTTGAATAAAGTTCAAACTTGGGTCATGGAAAATGGTTTTAAATTTTCCCAATCAAAATCTCAATGTGTCCACTTTTGTCAATTACGGAAAATCATTGTGACCTCGAGCTTTTTCTAAATGGTAAAAAATACCCGTTGTTGACGAAGCAAAATTTCTTGGTGTTATTTTTGATAAAAAGCTTTCTTATATACCACACATAAAATACCTGAAAGCGAAATGTTTGAAATCGTTGAATTTTTTAAAGGTAATTTCAAATACTGAGTGGGGAGCAGATCGCAAAGTTTTGTTAAGACCTTATAGAGCTTTGATTAGATCCAAGCTAGATTACGGTTGTGTTGTTTATGGTTCAGCCAGGAAATCGTATTTACAAATGTTGGATACTATTCATAATCAAGGTCTTCGTATTGCTCTTGGCGCATTTAGAACATCGCCTGTTGAAAGTTTGTATGTGGAAGCAAACGAACCCTCCCTTTACACGAGACGTGAAAAACTGTCATTGCAATATGCTCTGAGGGTGGCTGCCAACAAATCCAATCCTACTCATAAAATCATATTTAAACGCAAGTACTACGATTCGTATGACAGAAAACCAAAACAAATTAAACCTTCTGGATTTCGCATCAACAATTCTATGAAGGAAACTGATTTTGAATTTGATGATATAAAAGAAAACTTAGTTCTGAATACACCACCATGGACTCTTAATTCTCCAACAGTTCTTTTTGATATGAAAACCGCCTTGAAAAAGTTTGAAACAAACCATGAAATATTCAAGACGAAATATAATGAAATCAACTCGACTTACAAAGATCATTTTCTAATTTATACAGATGGTTCTAAAGATGATTCAAAGCTTGGATGTGCCGCCGTTAGCCATCTGCATCAATCAGAATTACGTCTGCCAAATAACGCTACAATTTTTTCAGCCGAGGCAAAAGCTATTGATTTGGCCCTTCATTTTATTTCAGAATATAGTGAAGAAAAGTTTATTATTTTTTCCGACTCACTTTCTGTATTGCAATCAATATTCAACCGTAATACAGAAAATCCTCTCATTCAAAATGAGATTTGGTATTGGAATGTTTTGAAAGGAGTTATCTAGCACTTAAAGAAACTTCAGATTTTCTTGCGTATATTCGTGCAATTTTTTAATTCATTTTCTTATAATTTTGTTTATCATTTCAACAAGTACTTCTCTATACAAAAACAAAAAGTTTATGCGCTAAATTTAAGGGTTACCTTGTTATTTTATTGCAATAACAAGAAAAGAAAAAAAATGTTTTGTATTTTAAATCCCTTTATTTCAAAACTTTCTTTATCTTTTAAACTTTTAAATATTATTTCATTTCGTAATATTTATGTACTACCTTATAATGTAGTTAATAATTTTTTTTTAAATTGTGAAATGTAAATTTTATAATAATTTTGGTTTGCTTTTCCCCAATTATTGTAAATTTAAATGTTGTATTTATACATGTATCTATTGGAATGTCACATTACATTCATCGATTTAATTTTAAAAGCGCGTAAACTGTTCGTATTGCAGTTTAAAGCAAATGCATACATATCATTAATCTAAGAGGGATTCTTTGATATATATGCATTTAATCTTCCTTATTCATTCACATTTATTATCATCAGTTTTGACATTTCCTGTACAGGTGAAACTCAATAATCTCATTTTATCCTGTTGTGTTATATTTCAATAGCTATGCATGATTGTACGTTTATGATAACAAAGCAACATTTTACCATTCTTTTGTAAGTTCTTCAAATAAATAAAAAAATCAATTACACTCATCTGACATTTTTTCATTATTAAATTATGATACTTTAAAAAATCTAAGTTTTCACTATATGCAGATATTTACCTTTTACATAGTACGGCCACATTGAAAAACAAACTTAACGTATTATAAATGGTAAGACAAAGAATGCATTATTTTATATAAAGTTAGTTGTTATCAAATCTTGTCAGTAGATAAATTTTATATTATGAAAACACGTATAACTGAAATAATTAAAGCAAAATGTTTGAAATTATTATTATAAAAGATGATGAAAAGCCATTTACTTTTCATTTTTCCTCTCAATAATGAATGTGAAAATTCCTGTCAGTTCATATGAATTCTACACTGTATATAGCATTTATATTGTCACCCTCTAACCTGTAAATCGCGGCAATCCACCGCAATTCACTGCGAATCACCAGCACTTCACCACGATGCGCTGCGATATGTGTTCGCAATACACCGCAATCGATGTATTGCTTTTGGTCGCGGTGAAAGCTGTAAAGTATATTGCGGGGATACAGGAAAAAACGCGCATCCCCGCGGCTCATGAAAGTGTCCGCGCTAGGGTCCAATCGCTGGGAAGTGCGGACTTTGAAAAATCCGCGAGCCAGGGACTGAAATACAATAATACAAATGGTGTCACATTTCCTGAAAGAGGGTCTGTTGGAAATTCAAACGTGTTTCAAACGGCTTTCAAGAAGACTTAAGGTGAA
Organism: Mercenaria mercenaria; assembly: GCF_021730395.1. Taxonomy (NCBI): domain Eukaryota; kingdom Metazoa; phylum Mollusca; class Bivalvia; order Venerida; family Veneridae; genus Mercenaria; species Mercenaria mercenaria. Next base: position 22,729,457 of record NC_069361.1, on the reverse strand, counting down.
AGATTGAATGATATACCTAATTTATCCGCAAGATAGAAACATGAGCCTCAGTGCGACTGAACGATAATATAAATACCTGTAAAATGATGTGTGGCAAGCGGTGTCACAATCCCTGAAAGAGCGTAAAGTTACTCGGTATATATACATTATAGTAATCAGATGCAAAAATTTTGTCTCTTGCATCAAGATCACTTACGTACATCCTCTCTGAGGTTACATAATGTATTTTGAACATGGGACGTAAAATGTTTTATAGCATACTAAGACAATTTAAGGCATACCATTTAAAATCTAATGTGTTTGATTTGTGTGTGTGTGTTACTTTTCTTGTTTAACGTCACACCGATTTCATTTTGAATTCAGTCATTGCTGGACAATGAATGTGATAACGATAAGCTTACATTAAGGGAATATCTTAAAGCTTTTGTAATGATGACAAGCTTATTACTAATAATTATGTTTATATAAGTTCATTTATTGGCCTTTAATCATATCAGAACTTGATCTGAAGGTTTAAACCTGTTCTTGACTCTGAAGAAAAACTATTACATATCTCTGTACCGTCAAAATGACATTTACGCATCTGTAAAAATAAAGGTGCGAACGGCAAGAATCTGATAAATGTTAGGACATTGACAGTATTAGAGACGGACAGACAGATGGGCTGAAATGAAATTATTTGGTCACTGTGCACTGGACGTTCTAACCTTAAATCAATAGCTTTGGGTTATTTACCAGTTATAAGTAACCTCCGTATTCTTGAGTTATTTGGCAAAAAATTGTTGTACAGTTCTGGGTCAGTGTGACCTTGTTCTTTGAATGTCTGACTTCAAAATCAATTAGAGTCATCTACTGGTCATGGTCAACCTTCCTCCCTATCAAGTGTCGTGATCCTAGGCTCAAGCGCTCTCAAGTTTTCACGCGGAAATAGTTCAACTGTTCCGGGTTACTGCGACCGTGACCATTTACCTACTCATCTCAAAATCGGCATTTGCTGTCATGATAAACCAACCCAAAATGTTTCATGATCATAGACTTAAGCGTTCTCAAGTTATTGTCAAAAAGCCTTTAACTGTTCCGGGTTACTGTGACATTGACCTTGACCTATTGATCTCAAAATAGGGGTCCTTCCAAACTTTCATAAGGTCTAAGCATTTTTGAGTTATCATCTGGAAACTGTAGATCTATTATTGGTAATTATGACCTTGACGAATAACCTAACGACCTCAAAATAGATCTAAATAGGGATCACCCGCTGGTCATAATAAACTTTCCTTAAAAAATTCATGATCCTAAGTGCAAGCGTTTTTAAGTTAGCATCTATAAGCTATTTCACAGTTCTGGGTATCTGTGACCTTCAACCTTTAGCCTACTAAATTCAAAATCAACAGGTGTCATCTGCTGGTCATGATCAACATCCGTATTAGGTATTGTCATCCTTGACCAAAGCGTTCTCAAGTTATTGTCCGGAAACCGTTTAATTGTTCCAGGTCACTGTAACCTGGACATTTGACCTACTGATCACACAATCAATAAAGTCATCTGCTGGTTATGACCAACCTTCCTTTCAACATTCATCCAAAGCTCAAGACTTCTTGAGCTATCATCCGGAAACCGATTGGGCCACATACCGACCAACAGATAGACAGACCGACCGACATCTGCAAAACAGTAAACACATCCTTCGAGGGGGGCATTAAAATAGGGTTTCACAACCCATGGGCACGTCCTTTATTACTTATAACATCATTTTCAAAAAGATTGTTGGACACACCTATTCAGTGCGGCTCGAACCCACATAGATGAGGGGCAAATGATTCGAAGTCAGTCACCACGGAGGCCCTACATAAATACTTTCAGCTGATAAATAGCAATGCTATCTATCTAATACAAACACAATTTACTTTAACTTTGTTATAGTCCGTATTTTTTATTGATGATTTATAGCAATATATGGCTAAAAATGAAAATCAAGGAACGATGAAAGTCTATAATAAAATCCTGTTATTTAATAGAAATGGGAACAGTTAAAACAAATGCCTTAAGCGAATAAAAAGAAATGTTATCCTATTTACTACAAACACAATTTATTTTTTTATGTCTGTTTTTGTCTGTAATATTTCTATTGTTTTTGCAAACACAACTTTCACGTAAATTGAGACAGGATATTATTCCTTGCCAGAGTCGGAACATTCAGCTATGAACATAGGTACCAAGGCATAGAATTCTTCTGGCATTACTGATTTGTTATCTGAAAGAAAAAAAGAAACAGGAGATAAAATGAAAGGTTAGTATGATTGTAAAAATATTTAGTTATTATAGTGCCACCGTATTGAAAGGACCGGCCATGTTAACATAATTACTTCCATATTCCAATTATTGATACCAGGTAGCAACTGGTAACTGAAAAACTCCACTTGCCTCTCCAGTAATTATTTCAAGACGGTCGTACACCTGGGTAGAACAGCTGGTGATTCCATCTCATGAAAATTTAACGATCCTTTTGAGGGTTGATCCAATATCGGTAAAGGGCAAGTCAACGAGTTAAACTACTTGGTCATGGTGGTCCCTGTGTCTGCTTATTATAGGCTTTGATTTTTAATTTTGTCCTGGGCCTCAGCTACATGCAATTTTACTCATAATAATGACCCGATAAATAAAGACATTGATAGGTTATTACATAGGAGTTTATTGTTCTTTAAAGCTAAAATGAAAAACAAAAGAATATTGGATGTGTGTAATACAATCTTGACTAGGACTTATAGTGATTTACATTTACAACAGCGTCTATTAAGTAATGCGCCAGCATCTATTTGCCCCGTACTTCAAACCTGTGTCATATTCAACATTCTCCAATCATTGATTAGGCTTTGTCAAGAGGGGTATTTAAGCGTTTGGCGTGCTTAAACATCAACCTTGCTAATCTTTATATTAACAGTATTAGTAATCAGAAACTAAAGTAAATCTTATCATATAGATTTTTCTAAAATTAACCGTTTATTTCTTTCTCTGATCAGTAAACTAAGACAATTCTTGTTATTGGTAAACACTTCAGAATACCTCTATAAAACAATTTTATTATTCTGTTTTACAATTGCTGATGAGGGAAATACTGAGCTTTTTACAAACCTGCCATTAAATCTAAGACAGCCAATACTGCGTCGTTCCCCGCACTAATAGCTAACAGTTCGTCCTTTTCGATTACTCCGTCCTGGTCAATGTCGTAGGTACTGAAATTACAAAGATCACATTGAAGCTGGGCCCTGTAACTTTTTCGACTCTAAAATGAAAAACATGCAGTTTTAATCCAGGTAAAGGAAACTTGCTGTAAATGTGTGTGTGTGTGTGTTCGGGTTTAACGTCTTTTTCAACAATTTTTCAGTCATATAAACGACGGTGTCTACTTGTAGCAGTGAGCACAATGCCCAACTTTATAGTGCTGCCTCACTGAAATATCACGCCGTAGACACGTGGCATGATACCCCACCCAGTCACATTATACTGACACCGGGCTGACCAGTCCTAGCACTATCCCCTTAATGCTGAGCGCCAAGCGAAGAAGCTGCTAGTACCATTTTTTACGTCTTTGGTATGACGCGGCCGGGGATCGAACCCACGACCTCCCGCACTCGAAGCGGACGCTCTACCACTAGGCTACCGAGGCGGTGCTGTAAATGTAGATAAAGACAGTTCTTAGTACAAATGTGCATACATTCAACATGTTATTTAATTTATTTTTAGTTTTAGAAAAGTAAAAACAATTAAGCGCAAACGGCAATACTAAAGCTTATATTTCGGACTGATATCAGTGTCCTAAGTGAAGTTGTTTCAAACCCGCACCGGCATATTTTAATGATTTTATCATATAATGAATAGAGTGGATGTAATTCATATAACGCTGAGCTATCTTTTACAGAAATAGTTCTACCTTTTCAGCATTTGCTTCTTGGCTCCTGGCGATCTTTTCTAAAGTTTGTGACCTGTGACTATTACATGAACCACCTGAACAATTGTTATTGTTGCTAGAACGTCTGTTACAGCCATTTGCGAACCAAACACAAGTGCAAGAAACAAAAACTAGCACGAGTTTGACCTCCTGTAATAGAAATCACATACAAGTGCACATTATTGCCATTTGTTTAGTAAACATTGGCACATATAGTGAAAATATCAATATTTTGGGCCTTTAAATAGCAAAAACAGTGCGTCGAAAGAAACTATATTACAAAGTTGTAAATCTACTTTAAGGCAAATTAATATAATTCTGAATATTTCTAGTTTCTACTTTCAAGCGAAGACATATTAGTATCTTGTTTTCTAAGACCGGAACACTATACTGCTTTTGTGTCTATATGACAATCACAAATACACAATAATAATCTAAAGAATCCTTTTTGCGGAGCATGTTGAGAAGATGAACAAACGATAATGATTGAGTTGAAGCAAAGTTAAAAGTTTTGAAATCAGTGCATATTATATCAAGCATTATTAATTGTGAATTTTAGCTGTTCATTTAACAGCTCACCCCAAGTTAGTTGCCTGGTTTTACAAGCCGGCTGAAATATTAGGATTTTCTTTTCTCGAATGAACGCATAATTTTATTTCGTAAACGAAGTCAATCATTCTGAATATTATTCAAACTGTGCATTTATCTGGAAAATTCTTACATTTAAAATCTCTATCTGTTTAAGGAAAATTGACATTTTCAGACAATCTTAAATTATATCTTTTTTGTTTTCATTATCACAACTCGTATGTTGTTTGATTTCGTGTCAATTATCTGCACAATTATCACGAATAATTGATTTCTAAATGACACAAGTTTGAATTTAATCATAGGCTAAATATAAAATAAGTACATTACATCTGACATGGTAGGTGTTAAATTGTCTTGGCATTCTTTAATACATTTTACGACCCGCATTCGAAATATATTATGGAAACACCTCAGAAAGTTTGTACTTAAATGTTTTGGTGCAAAACGAATATATTTTGCGCCATCTGATTACTACAGTGCGCATGTTTTTACTGAATAAGTTTAGTAAAACTTACCATAACCACTCTTGTTGTCACTGTTTCTATTACTGTATCCTTGACTTTCACCGATATTGGCGTGTAAAGATGGCAGACAGAGCGATTTCTTTAATAGTAACTCATCTTACATCACTTGGTTGTTTTTGCCAACTCATATCTGGTTTTTGCTTTTCTAGGATGTCTATCCTGTTCGGTGAAGAGCATTATCAAACTAAAAAAAAACAGGATATTTCAGTCTGTCATTTGATAGACCCTTGTACTTTACAAACCCGGAGTTTGAATTTCGTAGAACGATTCATATCTATAAAACATCCGATGAGTTGTTCTTACACGAATGTGAAGTTCATATCGCCTTCGTTTTAATAAATTGAGCTACACTAACCAAATAAATAAATAATGTCATTTACAAAAGCATAGAAGAATCTGATCAGTTCATTATAATTAGTTTTGCATTTAAAACTATATTCTAAAACATAACATGAAATTTCGTTAGATAATGAAATGACAGAAGAGTTATGAAAACATTGCCATTATGAGGAAATTCTTCGATTCGGGTAAAAAAGCCAAAAAAAAAAAAAAAAAAAAAAAAAAAAAAAAAACAACAACAAACAAACGAATTATATATGGAAGAACAAACTCGGTATAAGTCGATCTGTATATAGGCTTTAAATGTTCTTTATTTCCATAATACATAATAATGGCTTTTCAACCGGTTCCACCGCCTCGGTACCCTTGATGTTGCGGGTTTTATCCCTAGCCGCGTCATACTAAATGCTTAAGGCTTAGAAATACGCTTTGAGAAACAAAAATCAAACAACACCAAATCTTTTACTGCCGTTTTTACAGGTAATGATCAATAATATTGAGCTGCGCTCTTGTTTTAGGGTTCTGTCAGTAGCGCAGTTGGTCTTATCAGTATAAGGTGGCATGGGATTTGGGAACGTAGGTTTAATTCCCTACAGGTCGCAATATTGATATATCATCATACTAGAAGAAACTACAGCATTAAAATTATTATTGAATATTGTAGCTTCCTTACCATTGAAGTAAACGTCTTTTTCATTTTATCTAATTGTACCGTATTTCAACGTGGAAACTATTTTGACGTTATCCCCATTTTTGCCTTTAAAAAAACGAGATAAAACGAACTTGTGATACAACACTTTAAATGTCTGACAATTGTTCTTTGAAAAAAGTTTAAATCGAACTTTTTAACGCATGAATTGAGGCGAGAATAGCAAATACCTGAAAAACACACACAAAAAAAATTGTCCCTGGTGTAATTAAATAAATTTTATTTATGTATTATATTTTTGTCAAGTTGTTTGAAAAGTTCAAACCAAGGCGAGAATTTCGACGCTATAGATGCATCTCTCTTTATATTGCTTTATTCTTTCGAAACAAAAAGCTCGTAACTGATACTTCCTGTTGTTCAACTGACGTATCACGATATTTAAAATAATTTAAACACGAAAGGAATATCATCTCGGTACATTGTGGCTACCGTAAACGGATCAAAATACTTAAGTACAATTTATAATATGTTCTAAACACTTCAGATAAATTTATTTTATCTTTAGAATAGATGCTAGGAGTAATAATCTCTCCCGAATGTCTTTACATTAAGATTTTCGTAAGATTAAGTTACATCGCAGGATTCTGTTTGCATAAGTGCTTTGTATCTCCTAAACCCCTTGAACGATTTTCATGAAACGTAGGTCAAATGATAACTACTTCATCAAAACGATTTACAGAAGATTTACAATTTTCACTAAAAGGTTTTGATTATGGAATTGTACATGGGAAAATACACGGGTCATACATCACTGATATTGATAGATCTTGTTGAAATAATTTATTTGTTCTTAATTTTGAAGTTCAAAGAAAAAAAGAAGATCTGACAGCAAAGTAGCTGAAGACTTTTAAAAACACCGAGTTTACGTCCAAAAGGATGCTTGATATAGCTAAAAATGCTGATTTTGACTTTCTCTACCATTCTATTTTATTGATTGATCAAAATAAACTAGGACAGTTGTTAAAAGGATTCAAGAGCTGGGTTGCTTGCACCAGTCAGCAAAACTTCATATGAATAGCTATTACGACAAGGCCTCTCCACCTATATAGTATTATCCCCTTGACAGTAGTAAAATCAGACTTATTTCCTTTGATTGAATTTTTAATCAACTACTATTACAAATAGGAAAAATTTGTAATATTCCGAAGGTAATGTTTTTCACATAACTAATCTATCATGTACTAATATATTCGCTAAAAGCGTATACACGATCTTATAGCCATTTAATCTATTTCTAGAAGGTCTACTCCAGTTAAAAGTATGTAATGCATTAGAGCCAATGCTTGTCGAGACGAGTAAAGTGGTCAGGAAGGGCCAAAAACGTTCTCGATATATATATTCCATCTCTTGTTTTGAACATGGAACAAGTTACGGAATGGCCCTTTCGAACTGCAACTTTGGCTACCTGAAACTAATGTTGTACAGAAAATGGCGTTCTTTCTTGTTTGCCTATACCATGCTTTTTTATTTCATTTACACTAAAAATAGTGCACACATATCTCAACATTTCATTCTGAGGCTTCACATACAGATTATATGTGTTTCGGATTATATTGTTTTGAAATATTTAATGACTGGACATGCCACCTTCTGTTGCAGAAGAAACCCGATCACATCTTTTAAAGTCGGAGAACGGATAGTTAATTAGGTATTTAACATAACATGGTTGGAATGATATTCACAAAAGGACACTGAGATAGGAAATGTCAAGAAGCAAACATCTTATAAGTTTCGATTGCCAGTTTTCCCTGTCACGATATATTTTACATGAGAATGGCAAATATATTCAACACACACAATGCATGAAGCATGATGCAGAGAAAGGATGGTTCTCTCAAGGTCACTTCAGGAGCGCATCTTTCGCACCACATCATACATGTACACTTCTCTGCGCATCTCTGCTGCGCATGAAATACTTCGTCGTAGAAGGCAATATTATGTTTCAAATATGTTCATCCGTTACATATAACTGATTGAATAATTCAAACGAAATGTGTTTAGCTTTTTATCCTACTGAAAACAATGTGTCTAACTTCCCATATTCGCTTTTTGATAAAATTTAAGTTTCAGTTCGTTATAATTTTAACAGAGATGGTAATTTTCTTTTGTTTGGAATGTTTGACATTTTTGTGTCTTCTGCAATAAATATATTTTCAATTCAAATTTATTGTTTAGTAATACACTGAACGACATATCTTTGAAATTGTGCCGTATAAACATATACCATTTGATACTTGAAATATTGCTTGTTAATGATATAAACTGCAATCCGGATTTCAACAAGATTCATTGCTTAAAGTCACGATTGCCCTTTACTATTCAACGAAACTAATATCTCAATAAGTATAGAAATTCAACAATATTTGCTCAGCTGGCACGCTTTCTATTCAGTAGACCACAAATAACAACAATTTGTTATTTAGATTGAAAATAAACGTCTCAAGATACGACATTGTAGTTATCTAGTACTTAAATGAAACCTTATTCATATTAGTTCGATTTTAATGAAAGCTTCAAGGCTGTTTGAACCACTCTCGAGCCCGCTTCCTGGAAAAAACTAGTGCTGGTGTCATAGGAGAAGGCGTGGTCGTGACCCCAGTGGGGATTTAATCCACGATCCCCGGGTTATGCGGGCCGACAAATAAACTACTAGACGACCACTATCCCTGTACTTGTATTCTTGTACTAGAAAACAAGACCAACACGACAGGGCCCCCTTGACCAAGTGATTGAAGTCGCTTAGTATATAGCACTTGTTCTTCACCAAAGTGGGTTCCAGCCCATCTCGTGTCACCATATAAGGAAGAGATGTAGGTGGCTTGCGGAGGACCTTTGAAATTTTAGTTGTTTGCTTGAATTAAATAATTATATTGCTCTATTTTGCTCGTATTTTGAGAATACCATTATTTGCATTAGTCTGAGATTAACTCTACCCCGCCAGATCGAATAAAACGCACACTAGTATATCAGAATATTTATTGCGTTCTCTGGGACTAAAACGCGTACTGATCGCGGAACAGTTTTCATTTCTGCCATGATTGTACACATGCATGGCATTTTTAAGGAAAGATATGTACTTATCGACTCTTAAAGTGTCCTTGTGGTTCCAATACATGATCTCCAGGCTAGACCTCCTTGCCCACCGAACTGGCGTTTCCGGTGATTTTTACTATGCCGGCAAAACCTATTTGGCAATCCCGTCACCACCTCCCATGACAGATGACTCTGGTGCTGTCAATGGCCATTAACGATCCGTGATGATAATCAAATACCTTGACAGTTGTTCTCCCTCCATTTCTTATAGTATATCACGATTCAAAAGAAGTTTCGGAAAAAAAAACGTTACGCAACAAAGAGTTAAACTAAATCGGAATTGTTGTTTGGCAGCACTGAAACGTAATGACATCACTTCTGTTTATGTATGTTAATTTCATGAGCTTTGTTTAACCCATTCACTATACGCTTCCATAAGCAAGAATGTGTGCTATAGAGAAATATATTGCGTTTTGCTATTAATCATGTGTTTATTCTATAATTTGGTAAAAAGAGTAAGACAGTCTCGTTACCGCCAAAACAATTCTCCCCGAATCGAGGACAGGACCGCTTCAGTGCACGCCAAACTGCATGTACAGAATTTCTTGCTCAATATTTCTTTGTTAGGCAGAGACAGTTGCTTTAAGTTTCTCTCAAAAACACACACACCCCGCTTAGCTCAGTAGGGAGAGCGTTGGTCTACGGATCGCGGGGCCGCGAGTTCGATCGCCGGGCGGAGTGAATTGTTCTCCGTGACAATTTCATAAAAGACATTGTGTCTGAAATCATTCGTACTCCACCTCTGATAATTCATGTAGGGAAGTTGGCAGTCACTCGCGGAGAACAGGGAACACTGTTTAGTTGAACTGCTCGCCGTTACATGACTGAAATACAGTTGAAAAACGGCGTTAAACCCAAAACATACACACTTTCAAAAACAGACTCAATCAGAAAGATTCTTCCATTATTTTTCTTAATTGCACACTATGCTTCCAAACGATCTTTCTTTTAATATTAAAAAGTGTTTTTATTTACGCCAGATAATGCCTTAAGCAATAAATTGCAAGGTATTTCATGCCGTACGATAAAACATTTTGTGTTTATAGAAGGTTATTTAGAGTTTACCTAAACTTTTTGGACATTTTTAGGATAAAGTGAACCTTCAACTTTTGACTTTTGTTTAACCAACAGTACATGTCTAAAAATAAAGCATGTGGACCTGTACATCTAATAAATCATATCATAGGTTTTAGTTATATATACTTTGATACTTTGTTAAGATAAGATTTTTATTCAAAAATGTCTTTAAAATGTGCTTTCTTAATAGATACCAAAGTCTCTAAGCTGACTTTAGGTCCATTTCGTTCTGAGCAGTCCAGAAAAATAAACAATCTTACGACCCTTTCTTTTACTGGCTCATTGAATTTTCTATGTATATTGTCATGTTTTGCAGGTTTAATAAAATTTCAGCATTTACTTTTATGTGATTTTAAGTGTGCTACAGATGGTATTATTCTTGTATCTAACATGAATACCTTTTGATTTATGTTCAACATTGAAAGTATTACTAGAAAACCTTAAACAAAATGATATGTTGTAGAATGTTTTATGATTTGAAATGAATAAAGAAGGCCAGCTATCAAGTATATTGATGTCTGTAGATCAATTATGATAAAAAGAGACCGGCCATCGCTTCATTGTTCTATCTATTGTATCAAACAGTATCCAGTAGATTACGAAAATGACAGTTAATATTATCAAGGTTAGAACTTGAAAACAGTTCGCGTTTACATTCTATACTTTACATGAACGCTTTGTATCAAACAGTATCCAGTAGATTACGAAAATGACAGTTAATATCATCAAGCTTAGAACTTGAAAAGAGTTCGCGCTTACATTCTATACTTTACATGAACGCTTTGTTAAATTAACTGGCGTAAAATTTTCCGTCCACTTACTTTTCTATCATAACACGGAAAACCGATTTGGTAATGGCATATTAAGTCAAGTTCCACAAGGCTTTAAATTTTATTTTAAGAACTGATAAAACAATTTTCCAATTAGGCGTTAAGCATAAATACGTGTTTAGAAAAACACTACTATCAATACTGCACATGAATTTGTGAGAGTCATAAAGGGAGGTAATCAAAACCAGTGGAGTCAATAAAACTTTCATCTGTGTTCATCAATATTCAAACTGCTAAAAATTGTAGGAAAAATAATAATGGAAAAGGTTTTACAAAAAAAAAAAAACTATTTTTATATTCATGATAAAAAATGTGGAAGCCACGATATAACCAATTGTATTATGAGCTTTAAAATATTTCAAAACGCCTTGCAAAAAGCAATAAATCATCAGCCAAAAGCATCGGGGAGTTGACGCTGTCTCGAGTCATTAATTACGTTATGTTTAGGTAAGATTTTCACGTACAAACGAGTTATAGATCTGCCAGTCGATTTTCATAACTGTTATACCGAGATTCCACAAGTAAAAATTCTATTTGGACGTAGCATAAAAAGGATTTCACCACTAAAGTAGCTGATTAATCGTCATATTACACAAGTTGTCAGTCCCAATAAAATATATGACATGTTTATTTGGCTTGCTGGCCTCAAGGGTAAATTACCGCAGGTCCTGATCCAAAAAACTTTGACTGGAGTGGGGCGCCAGTCTAGAACGAAGACGTCACCGCCAAGGCGTATGGCAAGCGCTGAGAGCGAGTAGGTACTTTAGGACTGCCCATTTCCATTTTTAGGTCTAAATTTTAAGGTAATGGAGGGATTATTCCCCTCTTGAAGGAGGATCAGGGGGCTATCCGCCTGGGAAACTTTTGAAATACAGGTATGAAATGGCCTCTGGTGCGTTTCTGGGTCTAAAGTTTGAGAAAGAAATCATCCCTTTGCCAAAATAGTAGGGTACATCTTTGATGAGTATAGGCCACGGGGAATTGGTGTCACGAGCTCTCGGCCCGGCCATGGATCCGGGCCTGACCGTCAAAAGTTTAAAGCTTCCAACATTTTGAAAATATGAACTAATGTTGCCACCATTTTCAACCCATCGATATGATAATAAATGGATAATGTATGAGTATAAAGAACGTTTATGTCGTTATTATACTGAAGTGCATGTAAAGAAGGTTTAGGGTAGAAACTATATTGTATGTGACAGTTAAATTGTTAATGCAAAAGAGAATTACCTTTGCAGGGACTACATTTACTTTTATTAATGTATATGACCCGATAATAGGATGGTTATTTTAAATGTTTGGTTGAAACTAATTCCAACATATTTTTTGTGTAATAAGTAGGATATAAGGCAATGTAACACAGAAAACAGGTCTTCAAAAGTATTGTGTCACATTTATTGAGATACTGCATCTGGAATTCTGAAGTAGCGTCGGAATACGTATTGTGGTTACTGTATACCATATGCTGTATTGTTGTACTAATGGTATACTATAGCATAAATGTTTGCTTTTCATATCAGACAAAAAGGTATTCTGGATTTCTTGCAAGTACTGGTAGAATACGTTTAGTTGTTCAACATATTTTTAAAAAGCGTCGGGGTATCAAAATCCGGAAAATAGCTGTCAAAATTCAGAATATAGATTTTCTAACCAAATTTATTTATGCATGCATATTTCTAAACAAACTCGTCCATATTGGAGATAACAGGAATTGAACACTAACCATGTGTATCTCAATGTCAATAACAAGGGTACAACATTCAAAGGCACTCGCAAAATAATAATGCAGTCAATGTTACGGCAGATGGGTGGGTTACATGGTAACATCAGTATAAGCGCAAAATTCATACACTCCTGCAGAAAGTGTTTATAAAATGCCTGAACTGCTTTATTGTGTATTGCATTCATTTGAATAAAGAAATTTAAGGAAGCTGCCCTAGATATCACCAATTTGCAGTTTTGTTAGGAATTCTTTTTGGGATTTTTAAAATAACGAAAGATTATAATAAATCACCAATAAAACTTTATGTTGGAAATAAATTAGGGTTGTGACATTATTTCTATTATTTCTAGTAATATTACCGGCCTATAAGTAGATCTTTATATTTATAAGTTTAAAAGGTAAAGTGGTGAAAGTTTATAATAAAATCTTGTTTTATCAAATCATGCGCATTATTCTACCTATCATTAGAAACATATGAAATAAATGCTTTTTTTCTTGGGTTTAATGTGCCACTTAAACAATGATATTCCATACCTTTGGCGGTAAAGAAAGTTCCCCAGGTGTCCCGCCATGCATTATTTCACCATAAGCGGGCACATGGATGGTTTCCTCACATAATGAATTCAACGCCCCGAGAGAGGCTCGAAACCGCATCTATGAGGGTCAAATGATCTTAACCACTCGGCCATGGAGGTCCTACATAAATAACTTTAGCTAAAAAATTCAATGGTTTCCTATCAAAAACAAACAGAATTTACTTTTAAGGTATTTTATTGTCTGTTATTTTTATTGATGAGTTACTAGCAATATACGGCTAAAATGATAATTTAGTAATAGTTAAAGTTTGAAATAAAATACTGTTATATCAGTAAAATGGGAACATTTAAAATAGATACCTAAAGCTAATAAAAGCAATGAGATCCTTTTTATACAAATACAATTTACTTTAATATCTGTTATTGTCCGTAATATTTCTATTATTTTTTTCCAAACACAATTTTCATGTAAATGGACACAGAATGTTATTCCTTGTGGGAGTCGGAACATTCATCTATGAACATAGGTACCAAGGCATAGAATTCATCTCGTGTTACTGCTTTGTTATCTGAAAGAAACAAAAATGAAACATGAGCTCAATTGAATGGCACGTGTGCAAAAAACGTCATTTATTATAATGCCACTGTATTGAAAGGGCCGGCCATGTTTACTTATGAGACACCTACATATATTAAACATTGTTACTTCCTTATTCTAACTAGCTTCCGCTTGTAAACAATTCAACGCTCCTAGTGAGGCTTGAACCAAAATCGGTAAGTGGAAAGTCAACGACCTTAACCACTAGGTCATAGGCTTTTATTTCATAAGTAAATTAAAACATGAAGCTGTCCAAATCTGTATTGTACTTGACATAATTTGTGTTTGTGTCCTGGGTCTAACTGCATGCACTTTTACCAATATTTATGACCCAATAAATAAACAGATAAATATGTCAAAAAGAAAATCAACTGGTGATTACAGAGTTTATAGATATTTAAGGTTAAAATGAAAGCAAACGAATATTTGAAGTACGTAATAAAATCTTGACTCCGGCTTAAAATGATTTACATTTACAACAGCGTGCATTGCATAATGTGCCTGCAAACAATCACTGCATTACTTCAAATCAATGTTGTTATCACCATTTCTCCTACAATAGATTAGGCTTTGTCAGACGTTCGATGTGCTTATCTATATGTGCATATTAATAGTAATTAGTATGTTTAAGCTCATAAAGTTATCTACAATACACCCTGTTCTTCTTTCCTCTGATTATTATACTAAGATATTTTTGTTACGGGTAAACATTGTAGGATACCGTATAAAATAATTCTGTTGTTTTGTTTTGAAACTGCTGATAAAGAAAAAAAGAAAATAGTAACCGATTTACAAACCTTTCATTAAATCTAAGACAGCGAATACTGCGTCGGTTTTCGCACTGGTACTGATTATAGCCAACACTTCGTCCTTTTCGATTACTCCATCCAGGTTGATATCGTACCTATTGAAATTACATAGATCACCTTGAAGCTCAGTTTTGGAACTTTGTCCTTTCTGAAATGAAAAGCATATAGTTTTTATCAAGTTTAAAGAAAATTGTCGAAAAAGTAGATCTTTTTTTTTTTTTTTTTTTTTGGTAAAATGAAATGTGCATCAATTAAAGTTTTGCAGAAAACTCAAAACAGATAAGCGCAAACGGCAGTACTAAAGCTTGTATCTCGGACTTATATCAATGTCCTAAGTGAAGTTGTTTCAAACCCGCACCCGCATATATTACTGATTTTATCATATAATGAATAAAGTGTAGATAATTCATATTATATAACGCTGAACTATCTCTTTTATAAATAGTTCTACCTTTTCAGCATTTCCTTCTTGGCTTCTGGCGTACTTTGTTAGTGACCTGCCACTATTACATGAACCACCTGAACAATTGTTATTGCCGCTTGAACTTCTGTTACAGCCATTTGCAAAGCAAACACAGGCGCAGAAAACAAAAACTAACACGAGTTTGATCTCCTGTAATAGAAATCACATAGAAGTAAACATAATTGCGATTTGTTCAGTAAAAATAGGCACATAAACTGCAATTCTCAATATATTGGGCCTAAATGAAGTACACAATGTGTCATTGGAAACTATTTTACAAAGTAATAAAATGTAAGTAAATCTACTAAAAGGCAAATTAATTTAATTCTGAATATATCTAGTTTCTACTCTCAAGCGTAGACATGTCATTATCTTTTTTCTTAGAACCGAGCATTATACCTCTTCAGTGTCTATATAAAAATAAAAAAACTACATAAAATTTATTAAAAGAATCGTTTTTGCGGACCATGTTGAGTACATAAGCAAACGATAATAATTGAATTGAAGCAAAGATTAAAGTTTTGAAATCAGTGTTGCTTATATCCAGGATAATCAATTTTGAATTTTCTCTGTTCACAGAACAGCTCATCTTAAGCTAGTTACCTGTTTTATACAATCAGGCTAAAATTTCAGAAATCTACAAAATTAATATTGGGAAAAATATTCCATTTAACCATCACTATATTTCGTAAACAAAGTCGACCATTCTGAATATCATTTAAAATGGGCATAAATCTAGAATATTCTTACATTTGAAATCTTCATATCAGTTTAATGAATATTGAATTTTGTCAGACAATCCTTAATCATTTTAAACTAACAAAAGCTAAACAAAAACTTTAACACATTACAACTAACATGGTAGGTCGTAAATTTCCTTGGCATGCTATAAAACTATTACTGAATAATATTAATTTAACTTACCATGATTACTGTTCTTATTGTCACTACTCTTTTCCTGTACTGTAGATTTCACTCTTAGCCTGTAAAGTTAGCAGGCAGAGCGGTTCTTAAATAGTACCTCATCGTACATCACGTGATTTGTTTTTGCAAACTCATGTAAATTTTTTGCTTTTCTAGGATGTCTATCCTGTTCGGTGAAGACCATTCTTTAAAAAAAAACAAATACAGGATATTTCAGTTTGTCATTAGATATGCCCTGTGTAACTGGACTTTATAAACCCGGATTTGGAATTTCGTAGAATAATTAATATCTATAAAACACCCGATGAGTTGTTCAAACATGTACGCAAAGTTTGTATCGCCTACGTTTCAATAGAGTGAGCTGCGCGAACCAAAAAAGGTAAATAATGACATTAACAAAAGCATAGAAGAATATGATAAATTCAACATTTTGCATTCAAAACTACTCTAAAACATAAAATGATATTTCGTTAAATAATGAGATGATAAAAGATTTATAAAAAAAAAAAAAAAAAAAACACATTTCAATTATGAGGAAATGCTTCGGGTTTTTTTAACATATAATGATTTAAAAGTCGATCAGTCATATATAAAGGCTTGAAATTGTTCTTTATTCCTATAATACATAATAATGGCCAATCATGATCAACCGGTTCCACCGCCTCGATAGCCTAGAGGTCATGGGTTCTATCCCTGGTGGCGTCATACCAAAGACTTAAAAATGGTACTAGTAGCTTCATCACTGGGCGCTCAGTATTAAGAGGATTTACTAGGACTGGTCAGCCCGGTGTAAGTATATCATGTGACTGGGTGGTGTATCATGTCACATGTCTACGACATGATCTTCCAGCGATTCAGCACCACAACTGCTAAAAGTAAAAACCATCGTGTGTATGACTTAAATAATGTTTAAAGGTTAACTCCCGCCGTTACATGACTGAAATACTGTCGAAAACGGCGTTAAACCCCCCAAAAAATAACAAACAAACAAATTCAGATATAAGAGTTCCTTTATTTTAACTGTTTAAACATTTTTTTAAAATTTTCGTGGCAATTTGGGCCCAAAAAAATAATTTTCCTACCAAAAAAAAACCCAGTGGGCCCGGGCTACATCGGGTGCCTTTTGGTCTATCATCTAAAAAAAAAAATTAGGTTAAAAAAAAGAATGTGGGTTTGCGAACGAAAGGCGCAGAGGACGCCGATTATAGTACCCCTTACGCATGCCCGGGGAAACTGCCCCGATTTCAGTGCGCACAGTTGCTTTGAAAGTTGTTAATTTTAAAATTTTGGCCCCTTGCGACTTTCCCAAAGATTTTTACCTTGTTTGGAAAATTTTGAAAATTTACAGCAAGATTCCCAAAAATTTTGAGTACAAAAGACAAGCATTTGGTTTTAAGAATCCCCCAATTTTGTTTTTTGGGAAAATTTTTTTTTGGATCAAATCTGCCCTTTTAAAAACCCAACTAGGGGGGCTTTTATTTGTTGGTAAACACATACCCGGTTTTTAAGAATTCGGATATAACTTTTTGGTCTTCGAAAAATTTAATTTCGGAGTTTTCGCCCTAAATTATTTAAGATAAGACATTTGATAGTTTTGTTTTCCCATTTCCACCCAGTGTTACTTAAAAAAATTCGAATTTTTTCTGCCCTTTGTCAGGGCCTTTCCCAACCCCAAGGACGTTTTAGATTGTTTTTTCGGGTTTTTAAACGCAGGGCCCGTACGGCCCCCGTGTTCGTTGCGGCGTTTCCCCAAATTGAGGAAAATTTTTGAAAATCCATTGACGCTGAAGCAAAAATGTGGATCATCTGATTTAAAACCAGGTAAGTTTTTTCCCCCAAAAAAGTATTTTGCTGACATGTAAAAAAAATTTTAAAAATTTTTTTTGATTATTTGACATTTGGGTCAGGGGGGGGCCGGAAATTTTTGATTTTGCCCTTTGCTTGCGTTATTGTCTTTTGATATTTTTCCTTTGCCCGTATAATAGTTAAAATAGTAAATTCTGGTCAAATTTATTGTCTGTACCCCCGCCTTGGTAGATGGGGTTTTACCCAACCGCTTTAAAGGGGCAGGCGGGGTTCGACCCCCGGGCCCGCGCATACCAAAGCCCGAAAAAAAAAAGGTACAAGAAGCTTCCTCGCTTGGCGCTGGGGAAATTAAAGGGGTAGGGGCTAGGACTTTTCAGCCCATGCAGTATAATGTGACGGGTGGGTTAAAGTCACGTGTCAAAGGGGCGTATATTCCAGTGGGGCAGCCTAAAAAGGGTTTGGAAATTGTTTCCACCGTCTTTATTTTAAGAAAAAAATTTTTAAAAAAGGGATTTAAAAAAAAAACACAACCCCTCACTTGTCCTTTACAAGTTTTGGGGGAAAAACCGGGGCAAAAGGGGAAAATTTTTAAAATTGCCCCCCCTTGTGTTTTGGATCATTTAGACTGTGCCAAAACAGGAAATAAATGTAAATATGGCAAAACCATATTTGTTTCCCGAAATTGCCAGTGAAAAAACGGTTGGAAATTAAAAATTTAAGCCTGGAGTGCAGAGTTTTTTTATGAATTTGCTTTTAAACAAACCAAAAATTAAACAAAATGTAAAATTAAAAAAAAAAAACGGTTTGATGAAATGGTTTAAAATTAAGGGGGTTTCCTTTGTCCCAAAAAACCCCAAAGGTTTCCTTGACAGTTTTTTTAAACCCTGCAAAAATATTTTTTTTCCAACATAAAATTTAAAACAAAATTTTTTATTAACTCATTTTTTTTATAAAACAAACAATTTTCAGGTTTAAATTTTTTGGGTATTTGGGGGGCCCGGGAAAACAACGTGACGGAAAAGGATTTCTAAATGCACTAACTCCCCAAGCGGAGTGTAATCCCTTTTGAACGGCTATACTTATCAAAGGTTTTCAAATTTGTTTGTGCTTTCGTCTCAAAAAGAAAAAAAATGGGGTTTAAAAGCTGTGTGTTTTTTAATTTTTTAAATGTTACTATTAAAAAACGGGGGTTTGTAAAAAGTTTTCGAACCACTCACCCTGCATGACGACAGGACCCTGTTTTTTTGGTGCCCCATTACGAGAAAAAAAAAATTTTAAAAAATGATTTTTTTAAATGAACATTTTTAAAAAAATTTAGGGGGGGGGCAATCTTGTTTCTTGAGTAAATGGGGGTTTTTTGGTGGGACGGGAAAACGTTTTACTGGGTTAAATCTGATTCAAATTCGATTCCTAGGTAAAAACCTTTTTAAAATTTTGACAAACTGCTACTCGCTCTCAAAAAAAAAAAATCTCACAAATCGTTTTTTTGATGTTTTTAACTTTCTTTGACCACCCTAAACTCAAACCCCCATTAATTTTTTTGCTAAAACACATAAATTGAACATAATATCTAAATTTGCGGGTTGGGTGATATATCAAAAATAAAAAAATAAAAATTTATGACTTAAATATTAAAACCCCACTGCTTCAAAAACGGTAAAGTCCGTAATTTCCCAAAGGGGGGAAATTTTTTTTTTAAACTGCGGGAAAGGGTCCCTTTTTTAAGGGGCCCGTCGGGAAAGAAAACGCATTTTAAAAAAAGGCGCCCCAATTTAAACCCGGGTTTAATTTTTGATTTTTTACAAAGATTAAAAAGGTTTCAAAATTTTAAAAATCATCCCAACCCTAGTTTTTGGACTTTGACAATTTTGCATCTACCTTTTGTTACATTTCACCCCCTTTTGGGGGGGCCGGGGGTGACCCCATACATGAGATGTCACAGTAAAAACCCATTTATCTTTGTGAAAAAACCCCAAAGGGGAATTAGACTGCTCTTAAAACCCAAAAAATAAAGGGCTAAAAACCAAAAGAAAAACCTTACCCAAGTAAGATTTGGATTGAGTCTTTTCAAAAAGGGGTTGAGGAGGTTTGTCATTATACCCTTTTTTGCAGTATCATGTCACACCAAAATTTTCATGGAAGGGGAAATTTTTAAAGAAGGGAGGCCCTACATTTTAATAGGAGGGTGGGAAAAATTTTTTTGGGAGGTCCATTAATTTGGGCCCTTTTTGAATGACTTTGGCCCACACCTTCAAGGCACCACGGGTTTCATTCGGGTGATGAAAAATTTTGGCCCCATTAAAAAAAGGCGAGAGAAGGAATCCCAACTTGAGGAGAAAATCGGAAGGTCTGCCAGCATTATACGGTGATGGGGTACAGCAGTACTAGGGGTGGGGTTTTTGATAATTTTTTTAAAAGCCGGGGTTAAAGTTTTTGTTTAAAGTCCCCTATCTCTTACTATCAAAGAAAATGACTTGAAATTTAAAACAGTTATTTACTATCAAAGCCCCCCTGAGAAAACACCCCCAAAACCTTGATTTGAATTTTTTTTACAAACAATGTATTGATTTGAAAAATTTAAAACAGTTTTTTAACTAAAAAAAGGGTCAACCCCCAGGAAAAAAACAACCCCCATAAAAAAAAATTGTTTTGGAATTTTGTACTTTTTTCTTAAATTCTTTCAGAATACCCATCTTTTAAATTGAAACAGGGGACTTTATCCAGAATTTCGCACCCGACAAAAATTTTAAACAAAAAGGTTTCGTTTTTTAAATCTAAAAGGGCAAAGAAAGCAGTTTTTAATGTATTAAAAGTAAAAAGTTTTTTTAAATTTCCCTTTCACCCTTTGTTTTGTTTTTTTCTCCATTTAGAATTTGAATTAAAAAATATAAAGGGAAAACAGGATAATCAAGTCCTTTATTAATAAACTTTTAAAATTTATGTTGAAAAAATTCTTCTTAAAAAAGTAAGGGTCTTGTAGAAAAATTTAACTTTTCCCATTTTTATTTAGCAGCAGAAAAATTTATAACAAAAGTCCCCCCCCGACCTAGGAGAAGATCCCTTTAGGAAAAAGGCCCAAGTGGTGCACAAGATAAGGGTAATTTTTTTAAATCTGAACAAAATTTTTTTTTATTATTTACTTCTTTATCATTAATTTGGGTTTGGAAATACATCATGCATATTTTTTAGTTTTCACACCCCTAAAAAACTTATTTTTTTGAAAAACCCTTTCCCCATAGAAAAATTTACTTGTTTTTTGTAACAAAAGCTTTTTGGAATATTTGGTTTGGGTTTAAAATTGACGGGAAATTTGAAAAAAATCAGGCTGAAATTTCCATGGATCTTTTAAACCCAAATTTTGGCTTTTTTATATTGGGCAAAAATGTTTGCGTTTTTTTAGAAAAATCTTTTACTTTGAAAATATAATTTTCAGTACTTAAATAAAAGTTTAAAAAAAAAAAATTTCCCTTGCAGAAATTTTAAAAAAAGAGTTTCAAAAAATTTAAATAGTTGAAGAAAGTTTTTTTCATTTTAAAAGGCATGTTTTTTAAAATTTTTAAATACAATGTGTCAACATTAATTTTTCCCAAATACTTTTTTAAAATAATTTTTAATATTCCCTGCAGGTAATGAGGGAAAGAAAATAATCCCTTTCCTGCTGTAGGGCCCAACCCCAAGATTTACCCCCTTGGAAAATTTTTTCCGTAAATCTTTTTTAAAAACAGGTACTTGGCCCTTTTTAAAAAAACTTACATGAAAATTTTTTCCCTCGGCCTATAAATTGAAAATATTACCATTTTTTTACATGATGCATGTGGGTAGGGGAAGCTATTTCCTCGCAACTTTTTTTTGTTATGTTCAAAATTAGAATTGTTACTGCCCAATTAAATAAAATGTAGGCTTTTTGACACGCCCCCTTTGCGCCCCGCGTCGTGTTTTGGTTAATTTTTTTGTATGAAACGGGGTTATCTCCCCCCCCCGCGGGGGGGGAAGGGTTTAAAAACCTTCCCCCCATTTAAATTTTACTGTGTTAAACTGCTTAAAAGGGAAAGGGTTCAATAAATTTATTTGTTTTTTTTTAAAAAATTTAATGCCCCTTTTTCGACTTAAAAATTTTTTTTTTAAGGGGGTTTTTGGATGTAAGCTGGAAACCTCAGTACCCCACAATTGGAAGGGGATTGAAATTCACACCTTTCATTGTAATGATCTGACATCCCCCAAAGCGGGCCCCAATAACTTTTTTTTTGTTTTTTTTTTTCAAAATTATGCCCCTTTTTCAACAAAAAATTTTTTGGTTTAAAGTTTTTGGTAGAAAGGGGGAAATTCAGTACCCAAACAAGGGAAGGTTAAAATTTCACACACTTTTTCCACTGTCCGGGATAGAAAGAAATGAAATTCATTCAATTGACAAGGTGTTGAATAGTTGAGGTTGCGCCCGACAGCTCTTTTTTTTAAAAAAGGAATTTGTTCTCTACTTTCCCTGAAGTAGTTTTTTCCTGTTTTTTTTAAAATTTGAAAATAAATTTCCCCCTTTTAAATTTAGTGAATTTTGCAGGGAAATTTGAATGAAAAAACGGGCCAAAAAAAACCCCCAAAAATTTTTGTAAAAACCCTTATGCCTTAAAAAATATCTCCCCTTAAAAAATCATTCACCATTGGGGTTTAAACCCCTACCTAAATTTTGGGATAAGAGTAGAACATGAAAATTAGCAAAAACCCAAAAAAATTTTTTGGAATGAAGTAAGGTTTAGTCTTATAAAATTTTGGATGTTTAATAGTTTTTTTTCCAGGAAAAAAATTATTTCCATAAAAATGTTATTTGTATTTTTTCTTGTATGTTTTTTGTTATATTATTTTTGGTTTTTTTAAAACCCTTTTCCCAAAAACCCCCCAATTTAATTAAAAACCAAAAAAATTTTAATAAACCATAAAAACCGGGATATTTAAAAAATTTCAAAAAATTTATTTTAAAGGTGTTTTAAGTTTTTTCTTAAAAATCGAAATTTGTATTTTTTCTTTGAAAAATTAAAAGCTCAAAAATAACTTAAAATAATGAAATAATTTTAAAAAATGGGTTGCCCTTTTAAAAAAAATTGTTTTAGTTGTTAAATTGATGTGAAACCCCCCAGGTTTTTTTGGTTAAATATATCAACTATGAAACCCTTTTAATAAATTTTGTCTTTGAATTGTTTTCTTTTTCTTTATGACATTGAAAAATTTTTAAAAACCGGTTGGGAATTTCCCAATTTTAAAAGTGAGGATTTAAATGGGGGGGGGGTTTTGTGGTCTCCCCAAATTTTTCGTGCTGCCGAAGTAATTTTAAGGGGGGCATTAAAAACTTCCTCCACCCTAAAATTTTTAAAGTAACAAATGACTTTTTTTTTGTGTAAGATTCCGTTTAAACTAAAAAAAAAAGAAAAAAAAAAATATAAATGAAGCATCAGTTCTCTTGTTAAATTTAAAAAGTAATCTGGAAAAAATGCGCTTTAAAAAGCGAAATAAAATTAAAGGGCTTTTTCAAATGGTTATACATTATTCCTTTTTTCTAAATTTCAGACCGGCAGATAAAAAATTTTGTTAATATTGAATTTTGGCAGGGGGGGAAAAAATTTGCAGTTCCACCCTCCCAAAGTAATGGATTTTTTCGGGTTTTTTCTTAGCCCCAATTTTGCCATTTTTAAAAAAGGGGCCCGGGTTTAAAGACTTTTAAAAAATTTACCATTTAGAAAAGTAACCCAATAAGTTTAGGGGCAACAGATAACCCCATAAAAGGTCCCCTTAAAATTTTTTAATTATTTTTGCAAAATACACATTAGAGTTTTTTTTAAATGAATATCAAAAAAAAAGTGAAAGAACAAAAAAAAAAAAAAAACGTAAAAATTCTGCGGGTTTCCAAATTATTGTAAATTAAAAGTTTTTCCTAATTTTTTTGGGAAAAAGTCCAAAAATTTTTTTTTAAAGGGCTCTTGAAATGTATGAAAAAATTTTGGGTTAAAAATTTAAAAAAAAAGACTGTTTTTTTGGTAATTTCTGAAACAAAAAAATTTGTAAAATTTATTTTGAAATTCGGGAGTTTAATAAAATTTAAGAAAAATTTTTCCCATTTTCCTTTTTACAAAAAAAAGCCCCTTTTTTAAAAAACTGAAAATGAAAAAGGGAAAAGGTTTTCAAAATTTTTTTGGGGGGGCCAAAAAAAATTTTAATCAAATTTTTTAAATGCCCAAAATGTTGTCTTTTGTTATTCCCCCAAAGACTTCCCAAAATTTTAAAAAATTTAAAACCCCCAGAATACTTTAAACCCCTTCAGGCCCAGGACAGTTTTTTTGCAGTGAAACAGAGTTTTGTAGACACCCCATAAAAGAAAAATTGCCCAAAAAAACTTTGAAAAAAAAAGAAAAAAAGGTTTAAAAAAGACCATCCCCCCAAAAATTTTTTAAATTTGAAAAAGTTAATGAAGTTGAAAAAGATTACGTTTTTTTGTTTTAAATTTTATAATTTGACCGGGGACTTTTCGTGAAATGTAACTGTTAAACTCCCTGGGTGTAAGCGTCTTACTGTGGTTAAATATTTGCATGCAAAGTAAAATTTTTAGTAAAAATTGCAGAAAAATTAGATTCACAAGATGCCCCCCCAGTCATGAAATGTTCCTTTCACGACTAATAAGACAACTAATTTTTTAGTGGTTTAAACCTAAAGGGCTAGCTAGTTTAAAACCAATTTTCATCCCCCGGGAAAGTTTTTTTTTGATAAATTTTTATACTTTCCCCAATAGGGAGGCCCAAAAATGAAAGGTCTTGGGGGGAAGTTTAAAAACCCGGGAAAAATTTTTCTCATTACAACAGAATTGTAGCACCCAAAACCCTATGACTATGTGCTATCGGTTTAAAAGTTTTCTGAATTCAATTTTAGGGTCCTAAAGTTGAAACAAAGTATTTTTATTTTTAATTTCAGGTTGTTTTTTTGGTTTTTAAAAGCCCTGATTTTTGCGGTTTTTAAAGTTCCCGAAGGGGTTTTTTTACTTTTCCCCAAAAACAAAGTTTCCGCATTGGAAAAACCGCCATAAAAGGAGGGGGCCAAACAATACAAAAAGCCAAGGGGAATTTAAAGCCCCAAACCCTCAAAGACATTTAACAATCCCGAAGGGTAAAACTGATTTGGGGGGGTGCTTTTAAAAAATTGGGTTTTTTTGATACTTTTATTAATTTTAAGCCAGTAAAGTGAATTATAAAAATTTAGGAAATATAAAAAATTTTAAAAAAAAAACTTTAAAATGACTTATATATATAAAATGTGATTTTTGTTTATGTAACATTTTTAAAAAATTGGGAAAAATTTTTTGTGCGCAAACCGGCAATTTTTTGTTGGGGCTATTTTAAAAAATTTTAGGTTCTTATTCACCCTTTTATGTGTTTAAGTTTTGGGATGTAAGCTGGTTTTCCCAGAACTACAAGGCAATTTTTTTCAAAAATTTACACCTGTCATCCCACCCAATAACTTGACAAGGGCCCGATATACATAAAACTAGCTTTTTTTAAAGCTCCTTTAAAATTTTAAAAACTTGGGTTGGGATTTAATCTGTAAAACAATTTCCCGAAAAAATATTTGGTAAATGCTTTTTAAAAATTTACACATGTAGTCATTGAAGAAATCAAAGGGCAAGGAAAAAACCTTTCCTTTTTTGGGGAAAACCCCTTTCCCCCCCCCTTTGAAATAAAATCTTGTCGAAAATGCAATTTAAACATTTTTAAAGGGAAAATTTTATTTAAAGGCACAGACTTAAAAATTGACTTGCTAAAAATTTCGATTAGGCCAAATTTTTGGGAGAATGCCCCCTTCTTCAAAAACAGCTTAGCAATTTTTTAATCTTTTCAGGAAAACGGGTTAAAAAGCATACTTTTCAAAAAAAGAAGGGTTTTCAGAACCGGTTTTAATTTAAAAGGGGAATTTTCCCTCATTGAAAGGGACAAAAGGTTTTATGAAAAACTAATTAACAAATTCGTAAGACAGAAAATTTTTTTTTGTTTGTTTCCCCGCATTTTTCGACGGAAAAGAGTGGGATATAGAAATAGGCTGCATCCCTCTTTCCCTCAAACTTTGTTTTGGTTAAAAACCCCTGGCCCTCAATGAAGGGATTTTTTAAAAAAACTTTTGCAAAAATGTTCCCCATAATTAGGGGAGGTTTGCGCCAGACCAGAACCCCCAGCTCCCCGGGCAATGGCACAGTTAAAAGGTTTAAAAATTTAAAAAAGGGGCTGCAAGAACCAGGTCCCCCAAAGGGCTAAGGTCAAGGTTTAAAACTTAGAGGCCATAGTTGTGGCCAGCTTTGACATTCCCCCAAATGGGATGCCCGAATGATTTCTAGTATTCAAATAAAAAATGTTTTTTTTAAAGGGGAATTTTTATGCAAAATTTTAAAAAAAGGGTGTAATGAACCCTGAAAATCAAACAAAAGCTTTTTTTTAAAAAAATCTCAACAAAATTTTTTAACCCCATATGTTTTCATTCAAATTTCTTAAAAAAGCTTTAAAAAAAAAGTATATTTAAAATTTTGACGGAAACTAATGAATAAACTGCAAATTTTTTTTGCTGTTCCCCGTTTTACCCTCTGAATGGAGAACCCTTTCTTAAGGGGTGATTACTTTTAAAACTTACCAAAAAACCATGAGGGGATGAAAACCCTGTCAAATTGAAAATGCTATCATTCGGATGTGGACCAAACACAGAAAAAGTTAAAAAAGGGCTGGTTTAAAAAAAGGAACTCAAAAACCCCGGGGCCGTAAATATTTTTAAAATTTCTGTTTATGCCCTTTAAATTTAGTAATTTAAAAATTATTTAAAGTGAAGGCTATTCGTTTAAAATTTTTATTGTCTAATAGCAATACTAAGTTGAAAATTTTTACAAAGATTTTCTTCAAACTGAAAATTTTTTTGGTTTCCACACAATTGCCCCTAAAATGACACAAAGGCCCTTTAACCCCCCGGAACCCAAAATTAAAAAATAAGCCCCCTTTTTCTTAGAAAATTAAAGGGAAAGTTTTGATGCCTTTACTATATCTCAGTTAATTTCTGAATTCCCCAAACCCAAAATAATTGTTCAACATCATTCACTCACAACAAATGACAAAAGGGGGCCCTAACCCCTTGCACTAGTATAAATAATTTATCTCCCTTTTTCTTTGAATTTTAGGGTTTAAAATTTTTTATACACTTTCACTCAAATTTGGTTAAATTTCAAAAGGGTTTGATTCAAAAATTATAATAATTGCCACCTCATCAACCAACCCCCAAAAAGAAATAAGGTTTCCCTAGCTCTGGGCCCCAAATTTTTCTGAAAAAAAAGAAACCCCCCTTTTTTCCCTTTGGGAAAATTTTAAAAATTTTTTTGATTTCATTTTAAATAAACTCAGTTTTTTAGGGAAAGGATTGATATTTAAATTTTTTTTCACATAATACCCAAAAACATATTACAAAATTTAAAACTTTTGCACCATTTAAAAAATGAATTATGGCCCCCTTTTTGCTTTTGAAATTCCCTTTTATATGTGTTTTGAAACACTTTTTTCTTTTCCCCTCTTTAACCCTTAAAAATTTTTGACAAAAAACTTGAGCTAATTTCGATCACTCTATTGATATTAGGCGGGTCTGTGGTCGTGTGGTTAAAGGGCGCTGACCCTTTAAATTAACCCTCTCGATTTGGTTTCAAGCCTCCTTGACAGCTTCTTGTTGGGAAATTTTAAAAATTTTTTTCCATGATAGAAATTTTCTATTTTCAATTCAACCGTTTGAAACCAAATTTTGGGATTTCATTTAAAATTTTACCCCAAAGGGAAAAAATTGCACATTTTTAAAAAAACCAAATTTTTTTCCCGTTAAAAGGGGACAATAAAAAATTTCCCAAATTCAATTTAAAGGCATTTTCCCAAAATTTAAAGGGTAACTTTTTTCCCGGGGGGGGGATTGAAACCTTTCCAGTGTACAGTGGGGCTTTTGGGCCAAAAAATTGTAACTTTAAGCCCCCGTATTTAAAGGCTTGTGGGGTTTCGGGGGGAATGTGATTTTAAAAAACCGATGGAGGGACAAGACCTCGCAAGGAAAGTTCTGCAGATCAAAATTAAAGTGAGGGCTTTTAAAATTTTTTCTTCTACAAAAAAAATTTTTCCCAGAGGAACCTTTAAATTTTCAGGGAAGGGTTTGGGACAGGGGTTTATTTGCCCCCTGGGGTTTCGGTCTGGATTTTAATTTAGTTTTGGGAGGTGGTTTTAGCCCCCGACTTTGTTGAAAAAAGGCATTTTTTTGTTGGGGCGCGTGTAGCCCAAAAAATTTTTTTACCTAGAGTCCCAAAGTTTAAAAGGAATGTTTTTTTTACAAGTGCAAAAATGCACCTGGGGTTTTTCGCCAAAAATTTATTCAGTTGGTAGGGGTTTGGGCCCCCCGATTTTTGTTAAAAAAATTTTTCATTTTAAAAGTCGTGTCGCATGTAGCCCAAAAGATTTGACCTAGAGTCACAAAGTTTTCAGGAAAATTGGCCAGCAAAGTTCAGTTGTGCACCCGGGGGTTTTTTTATCCCCATTTAAAAAGTACTTGACTTAGAAAACATAAAACAATTAAAAGGATTTTTTTATAGCCAAAAAAGTGTTTTTCCCAAAAAGGTTTTTTTTTCTTTATTTAAAGGGAAAGGTAAAACCCTTCCCGTGCCGATTTTTTTTTCAAATTTTAAATTTTTAAAATTTTTTTTTATTTCCGCCCAATTTGGGGGGGAAATTTGGGCCCCTTTCTGGGGAAAGGGGAAAGGTACCCTTTTCATGAAAACCGTCAATTAGGGAAAAAAAAACCCCGCTTAAAGGGTTTTAAATCGCAAGGCCCAAAATTATGGCCAAATTACGAAAAAAACAAAATAAAGCTTAAAATTTTGGTTGAAAACAACCTTAAAAAAAAGTGGAAAAAGGCAAAAATTTTTACTGGGAGAATATTTGTTTAAAAATTCTTTGAACTTAAAAAGCTATAAAGTGGGAAAAATTTTTTGTTTCTTAATTTCTTTTGAATATTTTTTTTATTTCCGGTTGTTTTTTAAAAAG
This sequence comes from Mercenaria mercenaria, assembly GCF_021730395.1. NCBI lineage: Eukaryota > Metazoa > Mollusca > Bivalvia > Venerida > Veneridae > Mercenaria > Mercenaria mercenaria. The sequence goes on along the minus strand of NC_069361.1, from coordinate 22,700,414 downwards.
GGGTTTTTCGAAATAAAAAATTTTGTTTCCATTGAGGATTTGGATGCTGTAAAACCAGGTGGAACACTAAATGCAAAAACAGATTTGAAAACCCTGTCCACAACATTTGGTTTAGTAAGTTTCAATTTATAAAAAAAAAAATTTTTGCTTTTTTTTAACCCCCATTTCAGAAAATAAAAGAGCTAAAAATATTCCCCTTCACGTCCCTTCACTGATGGTTTTAAAATTTTTTTCAAAAATCCTGTTACGTTTAAAGATTGCACCAGGAGAAACAATCCCATAACCCGGGTTTAATTTTGGATATAGTTTTTGCCCCCTTTTTAACTTGGGTTTTTTTGGGTTTAAATTTCTGGTAAAAGTCAAAAATAATTTTCAAAGAAAGCTTTTTAAATGAAACTTTAAAAGGTTTTCTATCAAAGTTGCACCAGGAAAAAAACCCCCATTAACTTTAAAATTTAAAAAAGGACCCAGTTATGCCCCCTTTTTACCCTTTTTAATTTTGGTTATTTCATTTGTTTGTTTTTTTAAAAAGCAAATATCACGTTTCTATTAAAGCCACACAAAGGGGAAACAATACCCATGATCTGAATTTTATGTTTTTATATAGAATTTAAAAAGTTTGATGCCAAAATTTTTTAACCCTTTTTGTTTAAAAATTTTAAAAGCGTTAAAAATTTGCAAAGCTTTTATTCAGTCAAGCACTGAGAAAAGTCGATGCACAGTAATTTTTAAACAGCTCCTTTTTTGATCTTTCGTAAATAAAATTTAAAAATTTAAAATTTTGGCAAATTTGGAAAAAATTTCTTCAAGCAAAAAAAAATTTTGTCACCTTATTTCAAAAATTTTTCCCCCGGAAAAGTGAAAAATTTTTAGAAAGTTAATTAACATAAAAAAATACTGCAACGGGAATTTTATATGGAAAAAACCGGCACCGTTTTAAATTTCTTGTATTTGTTTTTTATAGATACTGCTTTGAAAAATTACACCCCCCCCAAATTAGCTACTTTTTAGGTTTTATTTTATTTCTTTTTTTCGTTCCCCGGTAATAAATTAAAACCCCCAGTCATAACCTTTTTCCCTTTTTTTTCCTTTTACGGGGAAGATAAAAAAGAAAGTTAAATTTGGGCTTGCAAAGTAGAAAGTTACATTATGACCATAAAAGTGAATGTTTCCCCGAAACAACCGTATTTTCAAAAAAAAACAAAATAGTAGACTTCAGTAGAAAGAATTTAATGTATTGCATTGATAGCAGTCGTTTTAAATCCTCAACAGTATTTATGATGTCAACATTTTTGAGGATGTGGGAGGAGGGGAAGAAAAATGGGAAAAGCTCTTTTTCAGATTTTCTAAATGTTCTCTTTTTTTGTTTCAAAAAATCTTTCAGTAAATTTAATTTTTTTCTTACTGTAACTAGGTAAAAACCCTGAAAATTAAAAAAGAGTCCTAAAACTTTATTGGATTTTGATAGAGCACTAAATCTAGGATTGTGCAAAAGGTAACCTTTTTATATTTTTCTTTAATTTTCAGAGTCTCACTGAAATTGCTCCTGTTTGTGAAGTCTTTAAAATCACATCAGGCCCCGTATACAAATTTTACCAAAAATTTTCGTTACTTGACTTTTAAGGGGTCCTCCCCCAAAAAACTTTTGGGATTAAAAAAGAAGAAAACATTCGTAAAAAAAACAAATTAGGGAACAAAAGGGGCAAAATATTTTGGGCCAAGAAGAAATTGGGAGGTCCCACCTTTTACAAACCCCCACCAAAAAGGCTGAAAGTTTCCCCGGGCCCTTTTTACAGGGATTAAGTGATAAGAAAAAATCCGTTGTTACTACAGATGTCCAGAAATTTTAAACTAACTTTGCACAAACTGTTAAAAGAAATCTGATAGGGGAAAAAGGAAGTGTGGAAATTTCAGAAACCAATTTTCAATACAGAGTATTTTTTTAAATGGGTTTTTGGTTTGAAATTTTTGCAAAAATTGTCCTTTTGTTTAAAATGCAAAGAATCAAAAATCCAGATTTTGCAAAAAAAAAAGGAAAAGTAAAATTTTAAGTCCTAACACACAGCATGTTTTTGCGCTTTAAAGAGAAGCAAAAAAAATTAGGTTTTTTGGAAAAAAGTTCACAGGAACTTTTTTAACAGTTTTTTAAAAGGACATAGGGAAAAGAAGTATTTAAATATATAGGTTTTAAAGAGACCGGAATAAATAATTTGGAAAAAGGAACAAAAAAACCTTAATCGATTAAGAGAACACTTCAATTTCTGATGAAAAAAGTTTTTGTTTATAATGTTTTTTGAAAATTTTAAGACTTTTAAAAAAAAACAAGAGGGAATTTTAAAAAAAGCTAAAGACTTGGGGAGGAAACGACCCCGATTTTTAAAAATTAACATTCTGTCCCAATTTAAAAAAATTTCCCAAAAATAGAACTCAAGGACCTTTAAATGAAGTCAAAAAAAGTCTTGAATCTTTCCTTGTAATTTTTACCTAATAAATCAAAAATTCCATTAAAAACAGGGGAAAAACATTTTTTGAAACTGAAAATTATTAAGAGAAACCCGAGGAAATTAAAAACCGTCTTCTGACCCTTTAGAATGAAAAAGACCGATTTTCAGCCAAAAAGTCCAAAGGGGCAATTTTAAGAAAAAAAAAAATTAAACAAAAAATTTTGAACAGGGCCAAAAATTTAAATTTTCTTAAAAGGGGGGAAATAAAATTTAAACCTGAAATTTTCAAAGGAAAATAAGATTTGAGTCAATTTTTTTGTTTAAATCCATGTAGTAACATCATTAAGAAAAAAAACCGTTTTTTAAAATTTAAAAAAACTTGATGGAACGAAAAAAATTTTAAGGGAAAATTTTTTCCAAAATTTTGTGAAGAATTTAAAAATCCCCGGGCCAGATGTTGAAAATTCCAATAAACCAACCAGTTAAATAAAAAAGACGAAAAAAACCAAAAAAATTTAAAACCCTTAACAGTAAGAAGAAAAAACAAAAGGAGGAAAATCCATTTTCTGTTCCCCCTTTTGAAAAAACCCGGAAATCACACAATTTATGAAAGTTTTTTTTTAGCTTTAAAATTAAAGGGGGAAAAATTTATTATTTAGTCAAAAAATTATTGTGGCAAGTGCCCTTGTTGAAAGATTACAGGGACAAAGAGGGTTTTTTTAAAAAAAATAATTTTGTTATACCCGAAAAAAATCACAAGAAACTGGCGAGTACTTTTACTGTAGTTTTCCCCTATATAAAAGGGCACTTATTAACTGTGATGAAAACGAAAGAAAAGGTGATGAAAAATTTTTTAATTGATTTTGGGGGAAAGAAAGTGTAAACATGTATGCAAATTTAAGTTTTTTGAAAAATTTTTGTGATTCCTTCATAGTGGATGGGGGGGAAGAGGGGTTTTTGGTTTTAAACAATCTTTGTAAATTCCCCAAAAAAGCTCTAAGTTTTTAAAAAAAAAAGATATTGTGGAATTAATCCAGGGAAAAGGAAAAACGCAAGTTTTTTGTTTAAATGGAGTGATTTCAAACCCAAAAATTTTTCCCTTTTTTCCAAAAAGAAACAAGTAAATAGGTTATGCCTCATGTTTGAATGGTTATGTAAGGGGTTTTAAAAAGGGCACAAAAAAAATTAAAGGGGGTAATTTTTTTTCTGCAGAGGTCTGAAAAATCTTTTTGTTTTTAAAAATAATAAAGATTGCTGGGGAAACAATTTTTGACTTTGAATCATTGCTTTAACCCAATGACATTCCCCAAAAAATGGGCTTGTTGGTTTAAGAGAAGAAGAATTAGGATAAAAAAAGATTTTTTTGGATGCAAATTTTAAAAGGAAAATTTTATGTGAACACAGGGTTATGGAAAAATTTTTAAAGTAGGGGTGATCACCCACCAAGTTAAAAAACAGGGGAAATTTACAAAGTAACTGATTTTCCGTGATGGCTGGGGAAAGATAGAAAAATTTAAACCCACGGATGATGGGTGGTTTTTAAAAGGGCCCCCAAAAGGGGTCCCCGAACCCCTTCCGAAAATACCTGTGAATGGGGGGGAAAGGGGGTGGCCCTTTAAAAGGGAAGGGGGATTATGAGTAAAGGGAAAAAAAGGTTTGACAAAATAGAAAAAACACCAAAGAGCCGTATTTTTACATATATACAAAAATTTGCTCCATTTTGTGCAAGGTTCATACACGGTAAAGTTTTAATAAAGAAAAACCTTTTAAAAAAATTTTTGGAATGAATGTGAATTAGACCCGCATGTGCTGAGCAAAGGGAAAATGCTGCCCGGGGGGAGATAGGCTTGGGGAAAAAGGGTTTTAAAGGTTATGGGAAACCGGGTTTTACCTTTTCGCTTTTTGCAAATAAAGACAGAAAATTACAAAAAAAGGCATGGAAAAAGCAAAAAATTTTTGAGTCCAAATCTTTAAAAAAAGAAGGTGGTTCAGTTGGGGAGCAAATTGGGAAAATTTAGTTTAGAGTGCCTTTCAAAAGTTTGTTTTAAACCCGGGCTTGGTGGGAAGGGACAAGAGAAAGGGTTTGGGGTTTCGTCATGCCCGTTAAGGGGGAAATAAATAAAACTTGAAGGGGCCCCCCGTTTAAAGAAAATAAAATAAAAAGAATGGATAGATTTTTTCTAAAAAACATTAAAGAAAAAGAAAAACAGGGAAATTATTCAGTTAAAATCACTTTTGAAAAATTAGCCAAAGCAGAGTTAAAACAAGGTGTTAAAGATGAGAAGTCATCCTGAGTTGAAATGGAAGAAAAAAAAGGTTTTAAATTTTTTGAACGACATTCTTTCCCGATGAAAAATTTCCCCTTCCCCCTTTTTAGATTTTAAGCTATGGCAGACCATGACAATGAAAAGGTTTGGCCCTTTTGCTTTTGTTTTTAAAAAAGTTAGCAAACCCCCCAGCATCATAACAAGTTTTTTTACCACCACCATTTTTTTGGTCGGTTACCGCAGTTTCTCAACAATCCAACAGTTGAAAAACAGAGTAAAATTTTAATTTTGAAATGAAAAGGACTTTGCACCCCGAAAAAAAAGGGTCTCATTCATGCTGCCTTAAGGGGAAAAAAAAATTAAATTTTCCCCATTTACTTGAAGGTTTTTTACAGTATTAAAAATTTAAAAATTTTTTGAGTTTAAAGGAACGAACCGAACCCCAGTTCCCCCAAGCAGTACATACAATCCCGAAAAGTTTTTCAAGGGGGTATTACTTCAATGAATAAGGGATGAAATTTAGAAATGTTTGGGAAGTTAGTATTAAAAGAAACTGACAGAACTGTTAGAAATAAAGTTTACATGATGATTAAACTATGGAATTTTTAAGGGCTAAATGTTTCCAAAAAATCAGAAACCCCAGCTCGTGGAACTCAATTTAATTTCTTTGGTTTTTTGGGCAGAACATGGAAATTTTTATGGATTTCAAAGACAGGGCGAAGGTAAAAAGACCCCCCCCGCAACTCAAAAAAAACCCGAAAAACCTCCTCATGAAATTTTTTTTTGATTTGCATGTAATTTACAGGAGTATTGTTTTAAAAAAGGGGGGAAAGTGGTTAAATTTCAAAGATGTTCGGGTTTTTTTTATGACATTTTTTTATGGTATTCACACAAAAAGTTTAAAGTGCATTTTTTGGGCAAATAGGGTTGGGAGGGGTTTTTTAAAAGTAAATTCTGAAAAAATTTAAACAGTTCAACAGTTTTATTTCAAAAGCAAAAAAAAAAACCAATCGCAAATGTCAAAAGTCCCATTTCTTTTTTTTTCTTCAAATTTTTTTTAATCCGGGAATGAAAAAAATGTGGTTATATCAAAAAAAAAAATGTGGGAATTTAGGAAGTGAGTAATAAAATTGGGCACTTATTTTAAAGAAAATTATTATTTAAAGTTTTTAAGCTTCGTTTTTTTTTCCTAAATATTTGGGAAGACATTTTTTTTTTTACCCAAATTTTTCTTTTTTTGAAAATTTTAAAAGAAAAACACATTTAAAAGGATTAAAACACAGGGGACAAAAATTTTTTTCAAAACAATTAACTTATTTCCTGATACACTGCTTGGTTGAAGTTTTTTGGAGGTTTCAGTTGTTTCGATACTTTTTTTTCAAAGCCAAAGTCATTTTTAAAAAAAAAATCAAATCACATTAAATAAGGGAAAGGTTAAAAAAAGGGAAAATTTAAAGGGAAAAGGGGCGCTTTTCCCCCCGGCACGGTCGAGCAATCCAAGAAGGGGCCGTATCCCCAAACCCAAAGGGTATCGGATCGGCCCATTGCTGAGAAATTAGAGAAAAGGAAACCCGGGGGAAACCAAACCCCGGGGGGGGAAAACTGGACCTCTTGGGAAAGGGAGAAGGGAAATTTTTTGTTTTTTTCCTAGGCAGGCAGTTTTAATTTTCGCCTTTTATTTTATTTTATAAAGGGGCCTTTTCAGCTTTTAAAATTTCCCTTAAAGGGAGGGAAATTTTTTGCTACCTTAGGCCCCAAAGTGCTCAGGTTAGCTTTTGGGGGTCGCCCGTGTCCGCGGCATCCGTCGTTGTTTTACATAATTTTCAATAAATTTTACTATCAAAACTCTGGAGGTCAACAATTTTTTTCCAATCTTAGTTAAAAATTGGGGCAAAAGTTATAAAAAATATTTTGGACCCGTTCGATATTGGGTATCTGGGGCAAAATTGGTCATCAGGGCAAAACTAAGAAAATTTGTTAACTTCTTGGAAACCACATTTATACGTATCTTCATGAAAATTTGGGCTGAAAAAATTTTTTTGATGGTCTTTTAAATCAAGTTTTAAAACTTGGGCAGGTGGGGTCAAAAACGGTTCCCCCCAGGTAAAAAAAAAAGGGGAAAACTAGTTTCCCCTAATCACATTTAAAAACCCAAAGTTTTAAAGAAAACTTGGTCAAAAGGGTTTAAACTTTTTGGTTTTTTGGTTAAATTAAATCTTTGGGCACCAGCCCCAAAAACAAAGGAAATTTTAGTTAAAAACTGCAGAGGCCCCAAATTATGACCAATATCAAGAAAAGATATGGTCAGATTTTTTAACCTTGATGATCTTTTAAATGGGTTTAAAAAAGTGGGTTCCCGGTTTAAATCCCAAAAAAAAGGTCCCCCGGGCAAATCCAAAGGGAAAAACTTTTTTAAACACTCTACAGACATTTTTAAATTTTTTAAAAATCATGGAATTTATCAGAAAAGTTTTGTCTTTATTACCTTAAGCAAAACCCAAAACTAGGTTTTGTGGGGGCAAAAACTAAAGGGCATTTGGTCCAAAAACCCAAAGGGAAAAAAATTTTATAAGGGGTGAGAAATTTGGTTTAGGTGAACGATTTCAAAGGGGGTTTGTTACGCCCTTTTATTCCCAAAATTTTTGGTTTTAATTTTTCCCCTTTTTTGTGTTAAACTATGGCAGATGTAAAAAATTTTTTTTGTAATGCCTTTTTTTTAGTCCCTTGAATTGTACTTTTCTTTAATTTTTTTTGGGTTTTTTTTTTTTCCCTATTTATGCAGTTTTAAATTTTCTAAAAGTAAAAATTTTCCCCAAAACCAAAAACAGTTTTTAATTTTTCTTTATGGGGCAATTGTAAATTCCCTTTATGTACTTTTATCCCCTAGCCACTTCTGGAAAGGGAGGCATATGTGAATTTTCCTGTACGCCTTTTGTCCTTTCCCTCCTACGAGGGTTTAAATAAATGAGACGTTTCCCTTTTAGCAACAAACCCCTTAAAGAAAGACTTGAAAATAATCAGATGTAAAACCGTGACCATTCCTCATCAACAGACACACCGACCTCAGTTTTACCTTGACCCATTTGGACTTAGGTTGCTTTTTATGGGCCAAAATTTTTGGTTAACCAAATGGGGCTGTTTTGTCTACATAAACCCCCTTTTAGAAAAAAAATTTTACAATGCGATGAAAAAAGGAAAAAAATTTCCCCAACTCAAACATTACCCGACCTCCCGGGGTTTGACTTGGGCCTTGACCATGGGTTTTTTACTTTGGGGGCAAAATCTAATTTACAAAAATGCCAGGGGGGTCAAACGTTTAAAATTAACGGCCGCCCCTTTTTTATATAAAAATTAGGTCAAAATTTTTTTCCCCCTAGCCCTGTCAGGTTTAAAATTTTCCCTTTATGAAAAAAAAATTTTTTGTAGCAAAGTTTTGGGTGTTTAAATTTTCCCCTAAATTTTTTTTTTTCCTAGCTAAAGTCGATTAAATTTTTTTATCACGCCCTTTTTTTTCCTTTATTAAATTTTTTTTATAGCATGCCCTTTTTTTTTTTCCTTCATGAAAAATTTTTTTTTTTTAGCCAAAAACATTGTAATTAAATTTTTTTTTTATTTTTTTTTTTTTCTCAAAGCAATGTCATTTTAACTGCCCTTTTTGCTTTTTTTTTCTCAAAAAAACTTTAGTTGGGAGCTTCCCCATGTTTTGTTTTTCTCAAAAACAAAAGGGGCAGTTTTTAAATTTTCCTTTTATTTATTTTTATTTTTCAAAAAGGGAACGTCAGTTTTTAATTTTCCCTTTATTTTGTTTTTTTTTTTCTCTAAGCAACATCAGTTTTAATTACCTTAATGCATTTTTTTTTCTCAAAGCAACGTCAGTTATAACTTTCTTTTTGCATTGTTTTTTTTTTTCCAAACCATTTTAAATTTTAAAAAAAAATCAGAAAACCAAAAGTGTCAAAAGGGAAGGGGAAAAAATTAAGGAAAAAGCTCACTTCCCCCGGGATGGTCGAGCAAACCAGGAAGGGGCCGGGATCCAACCCCCGGGGGGAATTTTGGGATCAAAATTTAAGAAAAACTAGAGAAGGCCCCCGGAACCCCCCCCGGGGGGAAAACTGGAATCTTGGCAACCCGGAAAGGGAAATTTTTTTGTCTTTTTTCAGAGGGGATGTCAGTTGTTAATTTATTTATGATTTTTTTATAAACCCCGTCATTTTTTTTCCCCCCAAAAAAAATGTCAACTTTAATTTCCCTTTAGGAAAAAAAAATTTTTTGTAGCAAAGTCAACTTTTAATTTCCCCCTATGTTTTTTTTTCCTAGCCATACAGATGTAAAATTCTTTTTGTACTCCTTTTTTTTTTTTATTCCCCTATCGATTGGGAATTTTCCCTTTTTTGAAAATTTTTTTTATTTGGTTGTCAGTTTTTTCCATGGCCTTTTCAGTTTTTTTTCCCCTCATGTATTTTATTTTATAGCATAAACAGTTTTATTTCCTTCATGTATTTTTTATTCCCAAAAAACATCCCCCTTGTAACTACTTTAATTTCTTGTTTTTTTTTTTGTTTTTTCTAAAGCAAGGGAATTTTTACTTTCCCCAGGGATTGGTTTTTTTTCAAAACCATGTCAGATTATTTCCTTTTATGTATTTTTTTAAAAAAAACCCGGGCAGATGAATTTCCCTTAAGTATTTTTTTCAAGCAATGTCAGTTTAAAAAATCAATCTACAGCTAAATGGAAGAGTGAAAATTTAAAGGGAAAATGTCGCTTTCCCCAGGCACCGGGGCGAGCAATCCCGAGAAGGGACCGGTATCCAACCCGGGAAAGGGTACTGGATCGAACCCTTTTGGGGAAATCCAGAGAAAACCCCAAACCCCAAACCCCGGGGGGATATCTGAAATCTGGCAAATGGAAAAAGGAAAATTTTTTTTTTGTTTTTTTTTCCCCTTTTTGTTTGTGTAATTTTTTCATATAAATTTTGCTCACCTGACACAAAGTGCTCAAAGGTAGATTTTGGATCACCCTGTGGCTGTTGTCCACAATTTTACTGTTAAAAACTCAGAGGTCACAATTTTGGACCAAAACTTAATGAAAAATTGGTCAGAATTTTTCCCTCAATTTAAAAACTTAAAAAGAGGGATTATTTCTGGGTCATCGGGGTTCCCAAAAAATTTGGGCAAAAAGGCAAATCCAAAAGAAAGTTTTAAAACTCTAGAGGTCACAATTTTGGCCCCCCCTTAAAAGAAAAAATGGTCACAAAGCAAAAAACAAGGGCCCCCAATAAAACAAAGGAAATGTTTTTAACACTGTGAGGCCACATTTAACCGTATCTTTATGGAAAACTTGGGCAAATGGAAAACTTGAAGTTTCAAGGTCTTTTTTAAAAGGGGCATGTCGGTTCCAAAACAGGCACCATATCCAAATTTTCCCCAAAGGGGAAAAACAGTAACACTGTAGAGGCCACATTTTTTGACCATATCTTAATGAAACTTATAAAAATGTTGATCTTGAAATCATTTGCCCAAGTTTTAAATCTGGGTTTAGGGGGTAAAAAAATAGCCACTAGGTCAAATTTAAAGGAAAAAAAATTTTTAACCCCCCTAGAGGGCCCCAAAATGACGAAACTTCATGAAACCAGTCCCAAGGTTTTTAAAATTTTATATATTTATCAAAATAAGAAAAAATTGGGCATGGGGGGTCAAAAAAAAATTTTACCCCGGGCAAACAAAAGGAAAAAAACTAGTTAACACTTTTGAGACCACATTTTTTACCCATTTCCCTTTTTAAAAAACTGGTCAAATGTTAAAACTTGATGATCTTTATGGGAAAAAGGTCAGTGAGTGATACCTGGCCATCATGGCCCCCTTTTTTTTAAAAAACTGTGTCATTTTTTTATGTCAGCTTTAACTTCTTGTCAACTTTAACTTCCTTTATGTATGAATTTTTTTGGTAGCTATGTCAGCTGTTATTTCCTCTATGTTTTTGTTTCCTAGCCATATCAGATGTTGTTTCTTTATGTGCTGCCTTTTTTCATTCCCATATCAATTGTAATTTCCTATCTGTATTTTTATTTCATAGCGATGTGACTTTTTTTTTGTTTCCTTCATGTATTTATTGCATAGCAATAACAGTTGTAATTTTCTTCATGTTCTGTATTTTTTCCTAAGACATATCAGTTGTAATTTCCTTTATGTATTTTTTTTCATAATGATGTCAGTTTTATTTTCCTTCATGTATTTTATTGCATAGCAATAACAGTTGTAATTTTCTTAACATATTGTTTTGTTTTTTTTCAGTTAGACATATCAGTTGTAATTTCCTTTATGTATTTTTATGCCCCCGAAGGGAGGCATATAGTTTTTGAACCGTCTGTCAGTCTGTCCGCAATTTTCGTGTCCGGTCCATATCTTTGTCATCGATGGATGGATATTCAAATAACTTGGCACGAATGTGTACCACAGTAAGACGACGTGTCGCACGCAAGACCCAGGTCCGTAGCTCAAAGGTCAAGGTCACACTTAGACGTTAAAGGATAGTGCATTGATGGGCGTGTCCGGTCCATATCTTTGTCATCCATGGATGGATTTTCAAATAACTTGGCATGAATGTGTACCACAGTAAGACGACGTGTTGCGCGCAAGACCCAGGTCCGTAGCTCAAAGGTCAAGGTCACACTTAGACGTTAAAGGATAGTGTATTGATGGGCGTGTCCGGTCCATATCTTTGTCATCCATGGATGGATTTTCAAATAACTTGGCATGAATGTGTACCACAGTAAGCCGACGTGTCGCGTGCAAGACCCAGGTCCGTAGCTCAAAGGTCAAGGTCACACTTAGACGTTAAAGGATAGTGCATTGATGGGCGTGTCCGGTCCATATCTTTGTCATCCATGGATGGATTTTTAAATAACTTGGCATGAATGTGTACCATAGTAAGACGACGTGTCGCGCGCAAGACCCAGGTCCGTAGCTCAAAGGTCAATGTCACACTTAGACGTTAAAGGTCATTTTTCATGATAGTGCATTGATGGGCGTGTCCGGTCCATATCTTTGTCATTCATGCATGGATTTTAAAATAACTATGCATGAATGTGTGGCACAGTAAGACGACGTGTCGCGCGCAAGACTTAGCTCCGTAGGTCAAAGGTCCTAAACTCTAACATCGGCCATAACTATTCATTCAAAGTGCCATCGGGGGCATGTGTCGTCCTATGGAGACAGCTCTTGTTCTCATAGCGGTGTCATTTTTAGCTCACCTGTTATTTCCTCTATGTATTGTTTTTTTTCTCTTAGACAAATCACCCGTAATTTCATTGATTAGTTTGCTTCTTAGTTAGAATAAGTGCATTCTAAATAAACAGAAAACTTTTTCGAAGTTGAATCTAACCTTCCTGATTGAGACCTTCCTTTCCCTTACTTGTCTGTCGACCTCATCGTGGTGTAAGGGTGTGAACATTATACCAATTACTCGAGTATAGTGGCCAACGGACAGACACTTCTGAACAAACTTTGTATTTGAAACTCGAATACATTTTTCCATGCTATATTGAAAACAAATCAAGTTTGTATTTTAGCAAATAAAATAGGGTTATTATAACAGTAGCTTGATCTGGGATGCAGTATTCGGCTCGAGTGGATTTTGCCAGATCGGATCTCATGAGGCGCGCAAGCGCCGAGTGTGATCCGACCTTGCAAAATCCACGAGAGTCGAATACAAAGTCCCAGATCCAGCTACTGTTATAATGACCCTTTTATTATATACCTTTACCATTTTGATCCTTGTTTTGTTCTTGAACGAAATCTTCAATGTTTATCGATATTAGATGGAACTTAGTAAAGTTTTTATGTGCGCTATGTATAGAAATGTGTCGGGTCATGCATATTAATGAAAATAGTCCGGTAGCATGCAATACGGAAGGTACAATACGGAATTTAAAAGGTACAATACGGAATTTTTGTCTGTCTGTTAATATCTAATTGTAAAATACAAGCTGATTTTTTTTACAGAATTTATATAGGTATATAATAATGAGTATTCTTACATGTTTGTACAGTTTCTGGAAATAAATATGTATTGATAAATGTATGTGTAATGGTTATCTGCGTTGCTGAGGGACAGCATCTAGTAGTGTAAGGAAACACACTTACTTCTGTAAGAATTCTAGGTTCAAGTCCTAGCAGGAAGCCCGAACAGCTGAGAAAAAATCATTACACTTATATTTATGAATATTTAGATGGTATTTACCGGGCGTTTTCGTTATATTACGCAATAATTGTGTCGAGAAACTGTCCATAATAATCAGAATAACCGATATAGTTAAGCAATTATGTTCACAGCTGAACATGCGACTTGATTAGGTTAAGAAATGATTTTTAGCTCGACTATTCGAAGAAAAAGTAGAGCTATCCTACTCGCCAAGGCGTCGGCGTCACACCTTGGTTAAGTTTTTCGTACCAGTCCACATTTTGACACAGTCTTTTGAGATAAAGCTTTGAAACTTTCAACACTTGTTTACCATCACCATGACCATTTGTAGGCAAGAGCACAGAACTCCATCAGTGATTTTGGCTGAATTATGGCCCCTTTTGTCTCGGTTAAGTTTTTCGTACCAGTTCATATTTTGGCAAAGTCTTTTTAGATAAAGCTTTGAAACTTTTAACACTTGTCTACCATCACCATGCCCAGTTATAGGCAAGAGAACATAACGCTATCAAGGAGTTTGGCTGAATTATGGCCCTTTTTGACTCAGAAATCTTGGTTAAGTTTTTCGTACCAGTTCATATTTTGACAAAGTCTTTTGAGATAAAGCTTTGAAACTTCCAACACCTGTTTACCATCACCATGTCCAGTTATAGGCAAGAGTACATAACTCCATCAAGGATTTTGGCTGAATTATGGCCCCTTTTGACTTAGAAATCTGGGTTAAGTTTTTCGTCCCAGTTCATATTTTGACAGTCTTTTAAGATAAAGCTTTGAAACTTCCAACACCTGTTTACCATCACCATGTCCAGTTATAGGCAAGAGTACATAACTCCATCAAGGATTTAGGCTGAATTATGGCCCCTTTTGACTTAGAAATCTGGGTTAAGTTTTTCGTACCAGTTAATATTTTGTGTAAAGTGTTTGACATATGACTTTGAAACTTTTATCACATGTTCAGTATAATAGTCTCTATCTGTAGGAAAGAGTACATAACTCTGTCATCTATTTTGTCTGAATTATGGCCCTTTTTGGACTTGGAAATTTGTAATGGTATAATCTAAAATCATAGATGGACAAGTCCTTTAAGAAAATTTATTACTGTTCATTCTAAAGCTGAGTAATAGTTTGTACTGATTTTTCGACAGTCATAATATTAATGAAATGGTTGTATAAATCATAGAAAGAGAGAAAGAAAAAAGACAATATCAATTCGTCTGTCGTTATTCTATGTTTAAGAACGTAAAACTAAGTTTTACGACCGTGAACTTTGGTTTACAAACGTGAACCTGCGTTTAAGATCGTAAAATTTGGTTTACGCTGTTATCCTGTTTTCGCTCGAAAATATAGGTTAATATTCAAAATTCCTGTTCAGTGCGTTCAAATTTGTCACGTAGAACAGACAGGTCCGCCGTCTGATCCCTGCTCAGTTTGTACCTGTCTTTTGGCATTGATAAAATCTGTCACGTAGAACAGATAGGTCCGCCGTCTGATCCCTGTTCAGTTTGTACCTGTCTTTTGGCATTGATTGTAATCACCTTGGATTATTTGATAGTGCACTTGACACTTGTGTCCTAGAGAAAAGACATTATTCAGATGAAATGCCGATAAAAATCTGTACTGCCTACTTCGGTGTGTAATTTTGGAAGAAAATACAATTATTTCATTTTTTTTTCAAAGAAAATCAGCGAAAATAGAGAAATGGTTCCATTTTCTTGTTACTTTGGATAAGCATATCCTTACAACTAGTTAACAAACACATGGTTCAAGTGTTAGAATATCATAACAGAAAAGTAATAGGAGGAAAAAACTGATCCTAAATTTAAATAGTAACATATATGGTACAGACAAATGTGAACCACAGAATGGGCATTATCCATGAAATATTATCATGAAAAATCAACTACAAGGTAACATGTATAAGTTATTTTATTTTGTTTAGTATATATTCTATTTTATTCATTGTGGTGTTTTCATATAAATATATATAAATACAAATTTCATAAAAGTTGATCTAGAGTTGTCACAAGAGTGGCGATTTATACCCCCAAACATGGCCTTGTCACAGAACTAAGCCAATGCCAAAGCTGAACTTGCTTGACCTTTAACCTACTGACCTAAAAATCAATACAGGTCATGATCAACCTCCCTATGAAGTTTCATGATCCTCGGCCCAAGTAAATGTCCAGAAAATGTTTAATGTTCCAGATCACTCTGACCTTTGACCTTTGGAACTCAAAATCCATAGGGGTCATCTGCTGGTCATGACTAATCTCCCTAGTAAGTTTCATGATCCTAGTCCAAAGCGTTCTAAAGTTATTGTCCGAAACCGTTTTAATTTTCCGGGTCACTGTAACCTTAAAGTCGAACTTGACCTGTATTTTATAATGTTACACCTGTGTACAAAAATTATGATCCTAGACATAAGCGTTCTCAAGTTATCAGCAGGAAACTGTTTAACTGTTTAAGATTAATGTACAGACCAAGTTTCATTAAGATATGGTCATAAATGTGGCATCTACAGTGTTAACTAGCTTTTCCTTTGATTTGACCTGGTGACCTAGTTTTTGATTCTACATGACCTAGATTCAAACTGGACATTTAGATCATTAAGATTAACATTCTGACCAAGTTTCATGAAGATACAGTCATAAATGTGGCCTCTACAGTGTTAACATGCTTTTCCTTTGATTTGTCCTGGTGACCTAGTTTTTGACTAGTTGACCCAATATCAAACTCGTCCAAGATTTTATTGAGGGTAACATTCTGACCAATTTTCATTAAGATTGGGCCAAAATTGTGATAAACTGGACATTGAGATCATTAAGATTAACATTCTGACCAAGTTTCATGAAGATACAGTCATAAATGTGACCTCTAGAGTGTTAACAAGCTTTTCCTTTGATTTGACCTGGTGACCTAGTTTTTGACCCCAGATGACCCAATATCAAACACATGTGTAAAGTCCCTTAAGAATGAAAAGAACCTGGAGTATATATAATTATGCACACGTATATAATTCAAACTGAAATAGCTGAAATCAAAGCTTTGAGAGAATAACATCATTCTTGCCTCTTTTACATTGTGAAATAAAGTTTGCATGTATGATAGTGAGCCTTTAATTAGTTTAAACTAATTTGTTTTTGCTTGATTGTGATGAAAGCTTCAAGCTTATTGGAATCACTCTCAAGTCCGCTTCCTGTAAAAACTAGTACTGGTGTCATATGAGAAGTCATGTCGTGACCTCAGTGCAGCTCAAACCCACAACCCCTGGATTGAGCGGCCAACACCTTATCCACTACACCACCGCTCCCCTTCCTTGTAATCTTAAATTTGACTGATCAACCACTTGGGAATTCAATGTTGTAAACTGTGGACAGCTTTTCAATTCAAAACTGGGTCCACAAACTGAAATAAAAGACAAACGGAGCATAATGTTTGGCTTATAACAATATAAATACTCAAAGTCAAACGCAAAAGAAAGTTTGCACTTTTTAAATTTGAATATTCTTAAGTTCTAAAAGAGGTATCCGTCTACAATTTGCAACATACTTTGCTCGAAGCATGTAGTACTGATCTTCCTTCAATTATACAAAAGAAAAAACTGGGTGGGGTCAAGATAACTAGCGATAGTAAATTTTTGCACGATTTGCATGTGCTGCCCATAGGAAATGTACATGTCTACAAGAACTTGTTATGTCAGTTTTCTTAAACCTTTGGTGAAAGGAAAAACACATTAGATTTCAAATCTTGCTGTAATAAAATGAAATTAGTGAAACTCAGCTAACTGAATCATTAACAATGCTTCAACAGGGTGACAACGTTATTTACGTCAGCAGAACCTTAAAAGTAACCTTAAAGTAATGTCATAATTCTTTTGCACCAGCAATTTCAGCAAATTGGTCAAGTTGATGTACGCCATATATCCAGCAGACCTCGGCTGACAACCACTATTCAAGAACGGAATAAAATTCCTCGTGACGTTATTCTACTGTTACATTAGGCCTAAGCATTACCATATTAATGCTTTAATAAATAGTAGAGGTGGTCACACATGATATTTAAATAAAATTAGAAATGCTTTTGAGAAAAGCGCATGTCTCCCCCAACTGCCTAATCATCTAAATAGTAAGTCAGTCTTTATATACTGTTTACTTAGAGCACATGTGCATGCGCTTTTTTGACACCAAAAGGACCCGTATACTACTTTTAAAAGAAGTAAAGGTGCCGGTTTGAGTTCAAAAATGCGCAAGACATCCAACTGTTTTTTGGTAATTCAAGGGCCGAAGATCCGATGAGAAATGTTCAGACAAGCTTTGTAACTGACACACACACACACACACACAGACTGGAGTAAATCAATATGTCTCCCACACCACTGTGTGGTGGGAGACATAATAATGTTTGAGGAACAGGCTGTTTTTTTTGTCATCTGACAAGAGAGATTTACAACTTCTGTTTTTGACCCATGTAGGCTTTGAATAGCCAAGAATCCCCATAAATGTCAAACTTTTGAAAATAATCAAAACCTATTAAGTTGGCCATAAACTTCACTTAATTTTTGTACCAAACCTGACATAATTTTACACAAAATAATCTACTTCTGACAACATAATCTACTTCAGTTGACAAAAACCTGAGTGCACACTTTTTGTTGCGTTTGCGTTTGAGTACAGGTATATATGTAAAAATATATATTAAACAATGTGTAGTATCTGACTCTATAAAACTATGAAAATTTAAAAGAACTAAAACAATTATGTACACATGGAAATCATGACAATAAGCAAGTGTTCAAAGTTTCAAAGCCGCTTTAATCCTACCATATTTTATGTGACTGTACCAAGTCTGGAAATTGTTTAATGGAAGTCTTAATTGTCACTTTTTGTTCTTTGTTCAATTTTTGAATTCCGAATTTTTTTCCTGATTGCCTGGTGGTTTCCTATAAAATTGTTCACTTTTTATTTCTTTATATTTACAGCATTCCGCAAATCTTTTAAATTCCAATACTGTTAGTCTGCCCACTTTTAAAGGTATATCTGCCCTCTTCTACAGTGGATTTCTATTGAAATCAAAAGTTTTAATTAAATTTACCTGCTTTAAGAATTAATTTTATTTCAGAAAATCCAAGATACCACAACGATTTCAGGTTTGGTACAGTAACATTACAGAAATTATTGGCGACAATCATTTTCAAAACATTCAAAGGAAAATTTAGTTTCATCTTTTCCACCACTACTTCTAAAGTTCGTCTGTTATATTATTTGAGTATTGTTGCAGAGAATAAAGGATAAACTACAGAATTAACACAGATAAGCACAGATGTCAGTATCGGTGTACGACAAATCAATTGCCCAGAGCCCGCAGGATACCAAAACAATTAGATGAGCAGCAGCTGAATAAATGATATCTCTGCTATCCTACTTTTAATCAATATACAGATGCTATCTCTTAGAACCACTTAAAAGCGCTGTCACATGAGAAAGCCCTCGACAGCCCTCTTGACTAGTTTGATGCTGGATAGAGAAACTCACTAGAGTGTTTAATTACTCTGGATATGAATATGGATGAAAATATTGGACAATAGCCAGAGTATTACGTATTAAAAGAGCTAAAAGATAAGGTATTAAAAGAGCTAAAAGATAAGGTATATCAAACTATTAAATAAGTATCAAAAAGCATCCAAATTAAACTGAAATTCAGTCATTTATGAAACTAGAGCTGCTTTTGAGAAAAGCAAATGGATAAATCAATTATTATGTCTCCCACCACACAACTGCCTAATCATCTAAATAGCAAGTCAGTCTATATATACTGTTTACTCACTACAATTCAAGGGCCGGAACTCCAAAATGCCTGGACGGATTTGGCTCAATATGGAACTTGTCTGAGGTTTTATGGTCAAAAACATTTTGTTAAAATTTGGTGAAGATCGGATGAGAAATGTTTGAGTAAGAGTGCTGACAAGAGTAAAAAGGCTGATTTTTTTGGTAATTCAATGGCCGTAACTCCAAAATGCCTGGATCGATTTGGCTAGTTATCAAACCTGGCCAAGGTCTCATGGTCAAACACATTTTGTTCAAGTTTGGTGAAGATCGGATGAGAAATGTTTGACTTAGAGTGAGGACAAGAGTAAAAAGGCGGATTTTTCAGTAATTCAAGGGCCGTAACTCCAAAATGCCTGGATCGATTTGGCTAGTTATCAAACCTGGCCGAGGTCTTATGGTCAAACACATTTTGTTTAAGTTTGGTGAAGATCGGATGAGAAATGTTTGACTTAGAGTGCGGACAAGAGTAAAAAGGCAGATTTTTGGTAAATCAAGGGCCATAACTCCAATATGCCTGGACCGATTTGGCTAGTTATCGAACTTGGCCGAGGTCTTATGGTCAAACACATTTTGTTCAAGTCTGGTGAATATCCGATGAGAAATGTTCGACTTAGAGTGCGGACAAGCTTTGTGACAGACACACAGACAGACACACACACACACAGACTGGAGTAAATCAATATGTCTCCCACACCACTGTGTGGTGGGAGACATAATAATTGGTGCAAGAGTAATGGCTCATGTAGGTGACGATGAGGAACAATAACTAATCAAATCTGTTTATTTATGAATGAGATAGAGTGAAAGTGCACCAAAACTTTAACATAAAATCATTAAGATATGGTCATAAATGTGGCCTAGCTTTTCCTTTCGATTTGACCTGGTGACCTAGTTTTTGACCCAACCTCACCCAGATTTGAACTTGACCTAAAGATCACCAAGATTAACATTTTGACCAAGTTTCACAGTGATATTGTAATATATGTGGCCTCTAGAGTGTTGAAAAGCTTTTTCTTTGATTTGACCTAGTGACCTAGTTTTGACCGCAAATGACCCAATAACAAACTTGTCCAATATTTTATTAAGTGTAACATTCTGACTAAGTTTCATTGAGATTGGGGCAAAATTGTGACCTCTACAGTGTTAACAGTCAAATTGTTGACGACAGACAACAGGGGATCACAAAAGCTCCTTGAGCACTTTATGCTCAGGTGAGCTAAAAAGTCAAATTTGGAGAACAGTATGCTCATATCAAATTAAGAAGCCAGATCAGGACTCGAACCTGAGACCTTCCCAAAACTATATGTACAATAAGTTTGGGACGCTCTTCCATCTGAGCTATCTGGCAGTCTTGCATTCATCTGCAGTAAGATCATACAAAAAATAGCAAAATTTAGCCATGACAGCCCTATATCGCTCACCTGAGAGGAGTTGTTTGCTTGAACAAATTTCTTAGTTAAAGCTTTATAAACAAGAAAATTAGGAGAGTGGATCGAGGTAAAGATTATGCATGATTATTTTTGAAATCTGTAAAAAAATATTACAGGTTGTCCAAATCCTTTTGCTGTAGCTTAGAAAACAAAAAAGTAGGTCAGTAGGTCACACTGATGATCATTGAAAGTCTGTTTAAACATTGGCATGCAGAAATTTACATGTCATCTGAATTTCAAAGCTGTATCTTAAAAAAACGAGAAAGTATGTCAGTAGGTCACAATCAAGGTTACTGAAAATCACTTTTAAGATCAGTGTGCAAAAGTGTACATGTCATCCAAATTTCAAGGCTGTATCTAAAAAAAGAAGAAAGTAGGCCAGTAGGTCAAATTCATGGTCACTGAAAGTCAGTTTTAAGATCGGTGTGCAAAACTGGACATGTCATCCAATTTTTCATGGTTGTATCTTAAACAAGAGCTGTCCGTAAGAAATATTGTCCCAGAAGCAGGAAAATATTACCCAAAATGGGACATAATTTGACCAAAATGCATATCAGAGTTATGGGACTTGCTGCTATCAACTAGTTTTATAACCCCGAAGACACATGTGAAGTTTCAATTCAATATCTGCATTAGGTTTGGAGATAGTAACTTGCATGTAAATCCTTAACCAGGATTTTCTAAGTCCAAAAGGGGGCATAATTTACCCAAAATACATGTCAGAGTTAAGGGACTTGACCCAGTGAGGTTGGTTATTGACCTAGAAAAAGAAAAAATAAGTTAATCTATATGCCTTTTAGTAATAGCTGTATGTTATTGCACGCAAAACTTTAACCAGAATTTTCTAAGTCCAAAAGGGGGCATAATTTGGCCAAAATGAAGGTCAGAGTTAAGGGACTTACTGCTATCAACTAGTTTTAAAACCCCGAAGACACATGTGAGGTTTCAATTCAAAATCTGCATTAGTTTTGGAGATAGTACCTTGCATGTAAAACCTTAACCAGAATTTTCTAAGTCCAAAAGGGGGCATAATTTACCCAAAATACATGTCGGAGTTATGGAACTTGACCCAGTGAGGTTGGTAATGGACCTAGAAAAAGAATAAATAAGTTTCAAAGCTATATGCCTTTAAATGATAGCTGTATGTACTTGTATGCAAAAACTTAACCAAGGTGTGACGCTGACGCCGACGCCAACGCCAGAGTGAGTAGAATAGCTAGACTATTCTTTGAATAGTCGAGCTAAAAACAAGAAAGTAGGTCAGTAGGTCATGGTTACAGTCAATTGACCTCTTATTATATAAGAGGTCATAATGTAATTATAACAAGAGCTTCGCCAATGGGGTAATATACGCCCGAAGGGTTACATCAGAGGATGGCAGCAAAATGACTGTTGAAGCCCTAAGAACAGGAACAATAAAGGGAAGAAACTCCCGAAAAAAATATTCTAAGTTCACAAAAAAATCATTACTAGGTACAGGTATGTCAAAATACACATAAAAATTGGAGGTACCATCCATGTTGTACCACAGAAAACTGGTCTCGGTTTTTCCTTACGGCCAATAATAAACAAGTTTCAAAATTAAAATATTTATAGTAATATAAAAGGGAAGTAATTAAACAAGAGCTGTCACAAAATCAAGGTCAAATTTAATTTCAGAACACATATCTATGCATGTGGTCCAAATTTGAAGCCTGTACCTTCAAAAATGTGAAAGTAGGTCACTAGGTTAATGTCAAGGTCAAAGTTTGTTTCGGTACACAATCCTATGCATGTGGTCTAAATTTGAAGCCTGTAGCTACAGAAATCACACATGACCTTTGACCCCCAAGTGTAACGCTGACCTTGAAGAGAGTCATCCGAAACATGCACTTTGCATGCCGTCTTGGTGTGGTGAACATTTGTGCCAAGTTTCTTTGAAATCCTTCCAGCAGTTCATGAGTTACAGGGCGGACACGAAACAAACTGATATGACCTTTAACCCCTAAGTGTGACCTTTACCTTGAAGTGAGACATCCAAAACATGCGCTCTGCACGTCCTCTTTGTATGGTGAACATTTGTATCAAGTTTCTTTGAAATCCTTCAAGGGGTTCATGAGTTACAGAGTGGACACAAAATTGCTGATGGACTGACGGACAGATGGACTGACGGACAGCGGGGGTATAACATAATACGTCCCTTCAGGCGTATAATAAAACAGTCTAGGATGATCAGATAATTTATGAAGTATTATTTCCTATATAACTTATAACCAGATATGGACAAACACAGATTACTACAGATATATCTGCCCTGAAACTTCAATATCTGCCTGAGATGTGAACCAAGTGTAATGTTGGTTAAGGGAAGATGCTAGGGCAGATGCAAGGGAAAAGACATAAAGTAATCTGTTCATCATAAGACATGAAATTCATAATGGAATCTAAGATCTATTCTTGTTGAAGATACTTAGCAAGTTTGTATCAAATCAAACCGTAAATGAAGTCTCTCTATGACTGCAAAAGCTAAAATAGCAAATTTTGGGCCTTTAAGGGGCCATAAGTCTGGAACCTATAATGGGACCTCTTAAGTTTTCCAAAGGAACAGAGATATTATGCCAATACAAGTTGTATGCAAGTCTGGTTATAGTCGATGACAAAATGTTATCTCTATTGTGTTCACAAGCCAAAATTAGCAAATCTTAACCCTTTAAGGGACCGTAACTCTGCAACCCAGGATGAGATCTGGCCAGTTTCAAAAGGAAATGAGACATTATGCCAATAAAAGTTGTGTGCAAGTTTTATTGAAGTTGATTGGAAAATGTGGTCTCTATCATGTTCACAAGCCAAAAAATAGCAACTTTGGCCCTTTAAGAGGCCATAACTCTGGAACCCATCATGGGATCTAGCCAGTTTAATAAATGAACCCAGATATTATGCCACTACAAGTTGTGTGCAAGTTTGATTAAGGTTGATCGCAAAATATGGTCTCTATCGTGTTAACAAGCTAAAATTGGCAAATTTTGGCTTTTTAGGGGCCATAACTTATGATGTGACCTGCCCAGTTTTCGAAAGGAACTGAGATGTTATACCCATACAAGTTGTGTGCAAGTTTGATAAAAACAAGCAAATTAAAAAAAAAAACACAAGAGGGCCAAGATGGCCCTAGGTCGCTCACCTGAGAAACACACCCTAACACAACATATTAAACAGTGTAAAAATACAGCCTCTATCGCATACACCAGGTTTTTCTTTGATTTGACCTAGTGACCTAGTTTTTGACCCCAGATGACCCATTTTCAAACTCGGCCTAGATTTCATCAAGGTAATCATTCTGACCAAATTTCATGAAGATCAGTTGAACAATAAGGCCTCTATCGCATACACAAGCTAAATGTTGACAGATGACAGACAGACGCCGGACATCGAACTGTAATGAAAATTGACCAATCGAAAAAAACAAACTTGACGGGCATCATTGCAGTATGTTGGTTCATGTTTATTTCAAGTTTCATGAAATTCTACCTGCTAGTTACTGAGAAATGGCTGCAGACGACGGACACACGGACGGACAACGCCATTTCAATACCCCTCTCCAGATTTCATCAGCAGGGGATAATAAAATACGAAATGTGGTCTCTATCGTGTTCACAAGGAAACTGTGGACGGAGGGATGAAGGGTGATCACAAAAGCTCACCGTCACTACGTTACAGTTGAGCTAGAAAAGGAGAAAGTGTAAAAAAACTTTAACCAAGGTTGGAACCTGGAGAGTTGCCAATACCAGGTCGAGAAGGATAGCTCTCCATATTCTTCATACAGTCGAGCTAAAACAAAGCAGGAATTATATAAGACTTCTACTCAAATCAAGGGAATTTATGTATCAAGAATGTGTCTTGTCTCATTATACTCTTTAGTTCTTATTCCTGGTTTGGCACTGTGCTGTTAAGATGAATTATTTTACTTATTTTTAGGTGCCCTCTTGAAAGTTTAAGTTTGACTGAAAAATGTGTAACTATGAAGATAACCGCTTTATATTTTTCCAATGATTACTTAAAATATAATAAAATAAAAGGCTTAGTAATTCTACCAATGTAACCTGCAAAGGTAACCTACATTTGCTCTCCACGGCACTCAATTCAGTTCCAGCTACATCACATGAACATGTGTAAACCCAATGGAATTCACCTGTAAATGACATTGCTCTTCTTGAAACAAATAAAAACTGTGAAGCCTGAAATATGAAAATACCCACATTAGGCATTATATATTAACATAAAAACAAGAGGGTCATAATGACCCTGGATCGCTCACCTGAGTAATATCAGCTACATGTTTCAAATGTAAAACTGATGATAAAATATTAAAAAAGTCAGTAGGTCACATTCATGGTCAATGAAATTCAGTTTTACAATTTGTGTGCAAAACTGTGTAAGTCATCAAAATTTCAAGGCTGTATCTTAAAAAACAAGAAAGTAGGTCAGTAGGTCAAGGTCACAATCAAATGACATCATATTACTTGGGTCATCAGGTAATTATAATTAAATAGTCTTGGAAATAGGATCAGATGATTTTTTAAGTATTTCTCCTATATAACTCACATAATAACTAAGAGACCCCAGGGAGGGACCTCTTTTAACCCCAGGGGCATAATTTGAACAATTTTGGAAAAGGACTACTAGACAATGCATCATACCAAATATCAAAAGCCTAGGTCATGTTTCTGACAAGAAGATTTTTAAAGCTTTTTCCTATATAACTCTAAAACTTGGGACCCCCAGGGCAGGGCCTCTTTTCACCCAAAGGGTACAATTTGAACAATTTTTGTTAAGGACCATAAGACAATGCTACAAACCAAATGTCAAAGGTCTAAGTGTTGTGGTTTCAGACAAGAAGATTTTAAAACTTTATTTCCTAAATAAGTCTATGTAAAACTTGAGACCCCCGGGGCGGGGCCATATTTGACCCTAGGGGGATAATTTGAACAATCTTGGTAGAGGACCACTAGATGATGCTACATACTAAATATCAAAGCCCAAGGCCATGTGGGTTTGTACAAGAAGATATTAAGTTTTCCCTATATAACTCTATATAAACCATGTGACCCCCGGGGTGGGGCCATATTTGACCCTAGGGGGATAATTTGAATAATTTTGGTAGAGGACCACCAGATGATGCTACATAACAAATATCAAAGCCCTAGGCCCTGTGGTTTTGGACAAGAAGATTTTTAAAGTTTTTCCTTTCAGTTGCCATGGCAACCAGAGTTCTGCATGGAACTCAATTCTTTGAACAATTTTGAAAGGGGACCACCCAAGGATCATTCCTGTGAAGTTAAGTGTAATTCTGCCCAGTGGTTTTCAAGAAAAAGATTTTTTTAGAAAATGTTGACAGACGGACGCCGGACACCGCACACCGGACATTGAGCGGCCACAATAGCTCACCATAAGCCTTTGGCTCAGGTGAGCTAAAAACAACAAAATAAAGACAACTTTTAAAGATCTTTAATAAAGCTTGTATAGACTGACCATAAAGAAGTTGTAGGAATTGACTTATAACTTAATATCATTTGTTTAACATAATTACTGGTAAATTAAACATTACTTATTCAATATAGGGTCATATTGTTAAATAGAACTCTTTCTTTTAGTTAATGAATTTGAGTGGCTAGTAGGATCTGTCTTTAGTCAGATTACTCTGTAAAATTATCTATATAATATTTAAATAGGTATTGTTTCTTCCTGTGAACAGTATAATAAATAATGCTGCAAGTATAACTCTTACTTTCAGGTCAGACACTCCTATTACTTTTCCCATAGACTTCCATTATAAGAAATTACCCTGTCACATGACCCAAAATTGAGAAATGACCATTAAAATGTGATTCTTTCAGTAAGACAGCATTTCAGACACATAAAAATAGCAATTTTATATAGGCTTATCCGATCAAATTTCTTACAATTTTTCTTCAGACAAACCTACCCCCTTTCTTGAATGGCATTTACAGGCAAAATGCCCACTGTCACCTACTTTTCTAAATACAGAATTGTAAAGTCTACCATTCAGTCAGACACTAGTAAAATATTCAAAATTTCTCAGAAAACATTTTATTGCTTGATTTTGACACAAATTTTATAATTGTAAACATAACCTTTTTATCCAATCAGCTTACGTCTCATTGAATCTTAGGGGTTTCCCTACACTTTTTTCAACCAATCAAAAGCCGGTTTGTAATAACAATCTCTGACCTAGAGAATATAAAATTTCAATATACATGCCTTTCAGTTATTGTACCTTTAAAGTAAACACTTACCAAAGTAACAAATGTGTTGTTTTCACTCCCATCCAAAATTCTAGCCACCAGTACCACTTTCTGTATAGTATGTCACAGTGTCTTATGTCAACTGTACTGAAAATATGAAATAAAACTGCATTTTCTTATTCAAATGACCACCAGGAAGTCAGTGTTGATGCAAGATGTCTAAAACCCCTCCTGTATTGAGTGCATGTAGTCCCCTTTAAATAAACACTACTTACATACAATATTAAACATAAATGCTGCAGCAGGGTACTGTTTTCATACCCCACCCATCACTAAAAACAGTGATTTCTTCATTGTCAACACATTTTCTCATCCTAGGGGATAACTGAAAGTGACTTAAGCATTAAATAGACAGAAAACAAACACTAGCTGATATTTATATAGAGCTTACACACTATTTACACTACCATTACAATATTTTAGGACTTACAGGTCTTTCAGATAAAGCCCCACTGCAGTTGTTTTCATCAGTTTCTGGCCATAGGGCCACATATAAAAGCTGCTATTACTAATAAAGACACAATCACTTGCAAAATAACCTGCAACATTCAATAAGGAGAAGCATAATCTTGCCAAAAAATAAATAAATTTACCCTTGAGAAGTACTTTACTCTCAAATAAATAGCTGTCAAGCATCCCTAGAGTGCCATTTTTAGGTTTATTTGAAATCACACAATTTTAGACCATGGACAGCCTAAATGCATCTTTTAGAACACATTTTTACAATTAAGACTGTCTGTCAAACTACTTGTACATAAAATAACATTTCCAAGCCCAAAATACCTTACTGAAACAGTTCAAAGTTGAAATATTATAATCATAAAGAATTAAAGGGAGATAATTCACTTCTAATATGTACCAATATTTCAATTCTGATTACTCCAAGATTCAATTTGGGCATTTTTTCTGACAAAGTCAGTATTACCAGCACTGAAAATAAGTTATAAAACCTGTACATAATGCTGTAAATCTATTTAGACATGTGTAAACCTATCCAGAAGTCATTTTGTCAGAATGAGAAATAATTTTCCAGCTCTATCCAACATTTGATCCTCAGAATGCCTACATAATGTGACTGTAGCCTGAACACTTACAAGTACAAGTAAAATAGCTATATTTTGCAATATAAATTCCAACTGAAACAAACAAACAACACCTTTTACAGGATTAGTGATTCTGGGGCAGTGTCTTTTTCTCTTGAGAATATATCACAAACTTCTTGTGCTTCTTCAAGCACTTTTTTGACATACTCTTTTGAGCAGGAAGCTTAAAGATATCTTAATATTCAAATTTCAATGTAACTCCTGCTTTCAATTCAACTTTTGAGCAACTGAATCAGTGAAAAACATCTGATATGAATTAAACATTATCAGTAAAAACCAAAAAAGGACAAATAAAACACAAAATTACATCCCGCAGACTGTTATTGCTTCAACGAAAAGAGAAAAAGTTTCCATATATAATGCAGAAGGTTGTAGGAGCAAATTTTAAGTTATGCCTGTCTAAATGAATGTATTTCAGTGTCCTACCTTTACTATTCTTCAACAATAACCACTCTGGCACTGTCAGTAAACAGGTTTCCTACAGTCTTGTCATAAAATCTTCATGGAATCATAACCGGTCAAGTCTGTATGGAGACCTAAATGAAAGATTTATGAAAAGAAAACTATACATTCATCTTACACTCCACCCCTCCTTATGTTCTGCACACAAAGAAAATTCTCAGACATCAAATACTGCAAGTATCACCTTAGTCACATGCAATCACCTGTTTGAAATAATACCAATGCCAAAACTGAGGACCCCTGGTGCTGATAATGACTGAAAATATTTACTTAATGGACTTAATTCCTGTAATTTTATTGCTGAACAACCTAAGAGGCTTTGATTGTCCTAAAACAATCCAACAGAAGAATGTACAATCACGAAATCTTCCCTCAGAATCAGTTCTTTCATTTAATTCACTAGTGTAGAAAATTCACTTTAGGTCAGACACTCCTATTACTTTTCCCATAGACTTCCATTATAAGAAATTACCCTGTCACATGACCCAAAATTGAGAAATGACCATTAAAATGTGATTCTTTCAGTAAGAACGCATTTCAGACACATAAAAATAGTAATTCTATATAGGCTTATCCGATTAATTTCTTACAATTTTTCTTCAGACAAACCTACCCCCTTTCTTGAATGGCATTTACAGACAAAAAACAGATATACAGAATGATATGTACATATCCTACAACAATATAAGAGCCCGCCAGCTTAGCTCAATAGGGAGAGCGTTGGTCTATGGATCGCGGGATGCGAGTTCAATCCCCAGGCAGGTGTATGCTGTTAGTGACGATTTGATAAAAGACACTGCGTCTTGATATTATTCGTCCTCATATGTGGACAGATAGCTCAGTGGTTTGCACACTGGCCTTCCAATCCTGAGGTCGGGGTTCGATCCCCGGCAGCTACTCGGGAATTTTCAGAAACGCTTTTCAGTGTTTCCCACCCAACTAGAGGTATACTGGTCAGGAACCCAGGCAATCCTTGCATGTATCAGTGCTATACACTGGGCACGTTAAAGAACCAGGCTGTCTATTCGCAACAAGCTAGGCTAAGTTAGCCGGACAAGCCTGTATCTGATTTCTGATCTCTCTGTCGTGGGGGCTTTGTCTCACTCTGTCCCTCTGGTCAGATCGCTCTGTGTCTGTACTTGCAGAGGATGAATTATGCGCCCTGTGTGGCTGCATTTGAAATATGTAAAGCGCATTTGAACGTGAAATTTATCATGAAAAGGGCGCTATATAAATCTGGTATAATAATAATAATAATATAATTCACGTGGGGATGTTGACAAGATTTTTTTTTTCCCTATGTAAAACTTGTGACCCCCCTGGGCTGGGCCTCTTTTCATCCCAGTGGCATAGTTTGAACAATCTTGGTAGAGAACCACAAGGCAATGCTTCATACCAAACATCAAAAGCCTAGGTCTTGCGGTTTCAGACAAGAAGATTTTTTAAAAAAAAATCCTATTTAAGTCTATGTACAACTTTAAAACCCCAGGGCGTGGCATCTTTTCACCCCTAGTGGCACAATTTGAACTATCATGGTAGGGAACCAAAAGGCAATGCTACATACCAAACATCAAAGGTCAATGTTTTTTGGTTTCAGACAAGAAGATTTTTTAAGTTTTTTCCCTATATAAGCCTAAATAGAACTTGGGACCCCTGGGACAGGGCCTCTTTTTCACCCTAGGGGCATAATTATTGAGGACCATTAGATGATGTTACATGCCAACTATTTAAGCTCTATGCCTTGTGATTTTTGACAAGAAGATTTTCAAAGTTTTCCCTAAATAAGTCTATGTAAACCATGTGACCCCCTGCAGGGCCATATTTGACCCGAAAGGAATAATTTGAACAACCTTGGTAGAGGACCACTAGATGATGATACATACCAAATATAAAAGCCTTATGACCTGTGGTTTAGGACAAGAAGATTTTCAAAGTTTTTCCTTTCGGTTGCAACTTAGTTCTACATGGAATTCAAATCTATGAACAATTTTTGAACAAGACTTTAAGGAACATCCCTGTGAAGTTTCATCAAAATTGGCCGGATGGTTTAGAAAGAGATGGAGTATAAAGGAAAGTGTAGACAAACGGACGGAGGCCAGACGGTGAACAATCACAATAGCTCATCCTGAGCCTTTAGCTCAGGTGAGCAAAAAACAAGAAAGTAGGTCAGTAGGTCATATTCATGGTCACTGAATGTCAGTTATAACACCAGTGTGCAAAACTGTACCTGTCATGCAAATTTCAAGGTTGTATCTTAAAAATCAAGGAAGTAAATCAATAGGTCAATGT
Organism: Mercenaria mercenaria; assembly: GCF_021730395.1. Lineage (NCBI taxonomy): Eukaryota > Metazoa > Mollusca > Bivalvia > Venerida > Veneridae > Mercenaria > Mercenaria mercenaria. The sequence goes on along the minus strand of NC_069361.1, from coordinate 22,670,099 downwards.
CACACAAGGTGATACCTTATCACTTGGGGTCATCAGGTAATTATAATCACAAGTCTAGAAAAGATGATCCGATAATTTTTGAAATAATTTTTTTCTTTAAGCTAATATAACAAGTGACCTCCTTTTCACACCAGGAGCATAATTCAAACAATCTAGTTAGATATCAACTAGGCAATGATACAAAGAAAATATCCAAAGCCTAGCCTTGAAGGATTCAGAATTTGGCTAGTTATCAAGCTTGCCCAAGGACTTATGGTCAAACATATTTTATTCAAGTTTGGTGAAGATCGGATGACAGTGTTTTTTTTCTAGCCCATTTGGGACCAAATCCCAATGGCAAATAGTATGTCTTTTTCCCAATTTCAAAGCTAAACTTCCCGAAGTTAAATTCATTTTCTTTTTTTTTAACTTTTTCAAACAAGACTAAAACCTGAAACATTTGAAACACAAGACAGTTCCCTTTAATGCATAATGATAAATTATGGCCATTTTCTTTCTAAAATGTGACATTTTAAAAGATATGATTTTAACAATTCCCAATTTAGACATTTTCCAACGCATTTTTCCAAACTGCAAAGGCCCCGGCCCCATTCCCAAATTGGTGGGAAAAAATACAATGGAGTAGAAATGTTAGACTTAGGAATGCTGACAAGATTTGTGACACATACACAGACAAGAGTAAATCAATATGTTTCCTGCACCACTGTGTGATGGGAACATAGTCACTGACAATATTTCAATACCTACATGTGAATATACTATATCTACAGTTGCAGCAATTCCTCTTGTGGTGGAGGTTTCTGATGAAGCTCTTAAAACACCAGTAATGCATTCAGGTCTTCCTTTCTTTGACACATCCCTGCCAGTGGCTCCTTTTGAAAAATCATACTTCGATTCACCAGCACACCTTGAACTGAAGACTGCAGTAAATCCGATGATCTGCATTGTTTCGAGTCATGAGTCAGAGACGTAGCTGGCCTGAAAATCAGCATACGCACATGTGATTTTTTCATATTTCCAAGAGGTTACATATAATGGGGCATGATCCCCCTGAAATAATTGAAATCTGTATCCCATTAGGTGCTTTCTGCAGTACTTTGCGGCAAAATTCTAAGTAAATAAATCTGAACAAGTTTCAAGGTTTTTGTTAGCTCTATACACAAAAGTGGACAAACGTTTAAACATTTCAGAAGGTATAGGTCTATATTAAACGTATGATTATATTTCCTGATGAAACTCGCAATAAAATTGGTCAGACTCTACCCAAGAAGTTACTGAGGTTTTAGCTCATCTGATTTTTTAACGAAAAACATGATGAGTTATTGTCATCACATGATCAGCATCGGCAAAGAAGTATAAAATACACAGAATGGCAACTGGCTGTAATCTTGCGTGATCTCATGTCAGAGCGTGAATCGGCGTGATCTTAGTAAACCAAAAACAAACATAGGCGAGCATGGAGTTACAATTTGTACCTTTAAAACTACATTTAAAATACATGTTAGCTTCTAAAACAACATTACTGGTACTGATGATAAACCCGGACAGATGATTAAGTTGACCACCTTGGAAATATTCAATTGCAATCGGTTATTTATAAAATTGACACACCATCTAATAGTTTCCACTGACAACACCAACTGGTGTAAATAAAAACAAAATTGGTAAATATTACATTTATCCATATAAACAATTTTTATCCAAAATTACTGGGGAAGAGGGTGTTTTTTGTGCATGCTCACTGTCGCCACATGAAGGCCTGACATTGGGTCACTTTTCATTACTTGATCAGGAATGACTGTTGCAGCTTTTTGGGAAAAGTTTCAATATAACACTACGAAGAAAATTGTGTAAATGACAAAGTGTTCGAATTTATCATCAGTCAACCTGCTTACAGTCCCCATTTTACAAACCCCTTTCAGGGCCTCACTTCGTGTGAGTTTGCTTACTAAATATAAATTTGAATTATGTAAAGTTTTCAGCAAATGTTAAGCTTTATTTTGATACCGACCATTGATTACATATTGCAGAAATAAAAAAGTTACAGGTAAAAAAAACTCATTTTCTGTTCGGGTTTATCATCAGTACCAGTAGTTTAATGTGAAATAGTCTTAAGACACAAAGTACACGTTTCTTACATCAAAAGAAGCGTGGTCATACGGTGATAATTAATTTACCGACGAACAATTGCTTTCGCCTACAAAATGTAAGTATCCTGTTTTTTCATATTCTAGGGGGCCTAAGGGGTTGTTTTTATTCCCAGTAACAATTTCATAAACATCATTTAGGTGTTATTTTGTAGAAAATTCAATTGTCTTTCAGATAAAGCCATAAAATGTTACAGTAATTATCCCATTTAATTATTTTGTTACAGTATTTGATACCATCCTCACCCGCAGAAATGGACCAAGATTTTCTCATATTCCCGTGGATTTAGATTTGACTTTCCATCACAAATAAGTTGTAGAATTTAAAACATTGAAATTACCATTGTGTAATAAAAAGGTATAATCTGTAGTAAATACATCAAGAAATATGAAAATTAATTGCATAATGAATAATTTATGGCAAATTTGCTAACACCACCAGAAAAAAATAAGGATTTTCTTGAAAATTCAGTAAAATGCCGATAGTTTCGTCAGTTAGCATTCAATTCACTTGAAATTTTCAGTGTGTCATTTTTGTACCATTCCTTTGTAGAAAATTACAAACATTAGATTATTTGACAACTTTAAGGCAAATAACGAGAATATGAGAAACCCTGAGAATACGAGAAACAGGGATAATGTAAGTAAATTGTGTATCCAGAATAGCGATAAACTATCTCATTAACTGTGTATTATTAAAGAAAGAAATTTAACTGTTCCTCAAAAAGTGTATATACTGTTCCACTGTTGTAAGGTGTACACAACATTCTATTTTGGTGGAGGGATTCTACGACGTTTACACAGTAGACGGTTCTCCTATACTGGAGGTGAAGACTTGGATACAGATACAGAATGGCGCATGGAGAACGCATCACTTCCGGTAAACAAATCTCATTCAGTTCTCACGTTTTTTTGGTGAGATTTGCTCTATATGACTTTCAAGTTGCCGATCTATTTATATTTTGTAGCTCTTTGGCGTCGGCCTTGTCTGGTTAAGTTTTATGTTTAGGTCAGCTTTTCTCCTAAACTATCAAAGCTATTGCTTGAAAACTTGCAACACTTTTTCACCATCAAAATTTGACAGCAAGAAACATAACTCCATCCTACTTTTCGCATGAATTATGGCCCTTTTGGGACTTAGAAATATCAGATTTAATTCTCGGTTAAGTTTTGCAATTAGGTCAATTTTACTTCTGCCTTTAAACTTGGGAGCAAATATTTGCCATTAAAAGCTGACTCTGCACAACAAGTACAGTTACTCTACATTAGAATTAGGGCCCCTTTTTGACCTCTGAAGTGAAAATCATGGGTAGAACAATATTTCTATTTTACAGAAGCAGAAAAAAATCAGACGAGTGTCTGCATCTGAATGGCAGTGCATTTTTTTTTTAAATAACACATTCTTACACCTTTTGATATGTTGAGTGTTTACTAGTTTCTGTGTCTGTACCAGGTTAGGTATAGATAGTTATTGCATTTTTGGGACACTTTATTTTTCATCATCTTTTTAAACAACGCACGCTTGTGCGTATTTGTGTGGGTGTGTTCGGGTTTAATGTCTTTTCAACAACTTTTCAGTCATATAAACGACGGTGTCTACTTGTAGCAGTGAGCACAATGCCCAACTTTATAGACTATAGTGCTGCCTCACTGAAATATCACACTATAGACACGTGAAATGATACCCCACCTAGTCACATTATACTGACACCTAGTCATAGCTTCTATTCCGTCTAAACAGCTGATCCCATGTACTGACATGCTGCTTTTTGACTGAGGCCTGATAGGGGTAGCCGAATTCAGAGATCTATGTATAGATCTAACTGGCACAGGGCTGACCAGTCCTAGCACTACCCTGTTAATGCTGAGCGCCAAGCCTTAGTGTGCGTATTTGTGTAGGCCTGGTAAGTGGGTTGTACACGAGAGATATTGACTTGTCATAGCTGTCAAGGCTCCACAAATGCCATGAGTGTGATCGGGGTTCGAAGGAAAGTTTGTCCCTAGTGGGGGTCTGGAGGGTGACGATCCCTAAAAGCCGGAAACGCCCTCAGATGGAAAATTTAGATTTTTAACACAAAATAGATCTGGTTTTGAATAGTCACCCACCATGTTTACTTTTTGTCACGTTTATTCATGCGGTAGAAATAACATGTTGCACCGCTGAATGTAAAAGCTGTATTATACGGCATGAAAACACCGTGTCAACGGCGCCTCACACGTTTGAATCAATAATTTTCTACGAAAAAAACACTCGATTGCTTCACTTATATAAAATGCGTGTGACCTTGAATAGTAGGCGTATGAGCGTGATCTAGGGCCGAAATGCGTGTGACACACGCACAATGCGTGTGTCTTGACAGGTATGACCTGTGCCAAAATAACCATGATATCACGTCTGGCGTACAATTAGTTGAAATAGTTGTCATTAATTGAAGCGTGCTGTAATTGATTTGGCCTACTGCTGGTCTGACATCATATTTCAACATAAAAACAAAATGGTCAACAAAATATACAATTTATTACATTATTGTAGTAAATGTCTTTTGAAGGAGATTTTAATGTATAAACTGACCAACTCACCAAGACAGCCCTCATGACTCAGAACATTTTTTAAATCCATTCCTCTATAAATAACTACCGGTAACCCACTCTCGACGCCATACGCTTGGCGTTGACGACTTCGTTCTAAACTTTGCCCGCTTACAAAAGTACAAAAAAGTTAAAAAAATCTTTAAATTTAGTCCAAACAATTAGACGTGAAAAAGTTGTCATTTGACATTCAGTATTCTGACATTTTACTATCAAAGCCTTTTTCCACACATGGAAAATAAAAAATGTAAAATATCAATTAAAATGAACTTATAAAGTGATATGAGTTATGTCAGGTCTTATATTTAGGACTATGCTACTTTAAATTTAGATTATCTGTAAATTTATGGAAAATCTGTAAATATTCCACTTTCCTAGACCTGGTTAAGGTAGGCAGTCTGATAGTAGACAAGCTTACTGTTGCTGAGTAGCTGCTTTTTAATTTCTGACTTTTGCAGCCGTTACAGTTTGACCGTCACAATATAAAACAAACTGTATACGTCGGATTTAGTTCGACTCTGGACTAGTCTGATAGCTCCAGTAGCCTTCATTGCATAGGGGAATTGAATACACGCTTCCTTTAGCCTTTTCTTTGATATTTACCAGTCGAGCAATCGGTGTGACTTCTGTCTGTAAGAGAGTACTAGCCCTCTTGTTAAATGACGATTGTATAAATTTAATATATCATACGAAATTTAATATGTTAACGTGCTGCAGCAGCCATCTTTGCATGGCCGACGTCACTGCGCCGCCGAGCATGCGCATTGATTTCTTATATCAGCTTTGGGCATTTCTGGTGAGAGACCATAGATCAAGTGACATAAAGGCAGTTTTAATAACTTATAAATTGAATTATTAAAATAACTGTATTTTTGATAAGATATCATTCTTTATTTGTGTTAACATTCATCATTTTAAACAGTTTCATGAGAATATATAATATTTTGCAGTCAGAACATGTTATAAGTAAAGTGTGTACAAATGTAATATACGCTGCTTCTCAATAAATCAAGCAAATTAATGTACCAATAGTTCCCATTTATAGTATATCTCCAAGTAAGCTAAAATAAGCTAAATTGTGTAGCTTTGGCTTTAAGTAAATAAAGATAAATTAAAACGTAACTATCGCCGCTCCAATTTTCTATCTCGGAGAACAAGGAATATTGTAAACACACCAATGATTGCATTTGTATGCTTTTAGTGTGAATAAACCATTTTTACTGAACATGCACGCATGTCCTTTATAATTTGTATTGCACAAAACACCTACTCAGTCTTTTTAAACAGCATTACAAGGATGAAACGAAACATACATTATGATACATACGTTACTTTGAATTATATACAGATTGTTAAAGGGTCATAATGCCTTTGCTTAGAATATGGCTGCCACATTTTTGTTTAAAAAATAGAATCAATTATTTTCTACTTAAATCATATTTTCTGTTATTGTTTTAACAAGTATTTGTCAAAGGTTTGAATAATGACTAACAGAGTCGTCAGAGACGTAAGTGTTATTGAATCCGTTGATTTTTATTAGCTACCTTTATATATCTTACTTTATGGGTTCATATACAGTATTGAAATTATTACTTTCCTGGCCCTGTAATTATACCTAAGATCTATTTGGACATGTTTAATATCTGTTTTTTACATAAAATCTAAAGCCTTATGGAACGTTAAGTAATACTTAATCTTGGATAGTATGTGGATTTCGTTGAACTTCAACATCGTTGATTTTTTTTCGTTTTTAATATGTTTATCTTTTTTATCTTCAACAGAAGGTACGATTGAATGCTTTACTGAAGATATTGGTTTATTTGTCTCAAGTGTTCAAAGCTGCTGATGTAATTCTTCATGTAAATAAATACTGCACATTTTGTTCTTCAGCACTTCATGCATTGGTAAAACATTTTTTTATTCTTTTCAAATATATCCGTTTCTTGACTGTATTGATTTGTTGACATCACTTTTGCTGTGCGACGGAATTATTGATCCGCTTGTTAGTATTATATTTCCTAAGGAGACTCCTTGCGTATTATGGTTGTGAAATACTTGTTGTCAATACTGAGCTCTTTCTAAATATCAATATGCATCTTTTAAAAGATGTTGATCACTGCCATCCATGAACAGGTTCCATCAAACCGAGCCGCCAACATTTTCGTTTATGTCTTGCTGGGCGACCTGTGGTTTTCTACTTTTTTTACTTCATCCACGCGTCGGCGTCCATGTTGGTTAAGTTTTTGTATGTAAACTGGTGTCTCAGTAACCACTTGTGGGAATGAATTGAAAGTTCACACACTTATTCACTGTGATAAATTTACTTACACTGCACAGGTTTCATAACTCGATTTTGTATATTTTTTTAAGATTTTATATGTAAGCTGGTATTTCAGTACCTACTAATGGAAATTGATTGAAACGTCACACACTGGTTCATTGTGATGGTTTGACATGCAGTGCTTAGGTTCCATAATTATACTTATTTTTACAAAATTATGTAATATTTCGCCTGAGCAGTTGTTGATTAACTTTTTGTATGTAAGCTTGTATTTCAATACCCACTAATGGGAATGGATTGAAACTTGCACAATTTTTCATTTGTCATGAGCTGATATGCATCGACAGGATCCAGAACTCTGTTTGCAATGTTACAAAATTATGAACACTTTTCGACTTAAATATTCATTCAGTTTGCAGGGCAGTTGAATATTCGAGCGTTGCTGTCCTCCGACAGCTCTTGTTTTTACATAACGTTGCCTATTTTCAATTGTGATTTATGAGTGCACAAAGAGGACTTTATTACTTTCTAACAGTTGAAGATTTAAACTATCATTCTGTAATTACATTTGGCACATTGTTTGATTTTTATTTGACAGATAATTTGCGGGGCGATTTGGATTAAAATCATACGTTTCTCTTCATCTTTATTTTATTGCAGTTACAAGTTCTGTGAAACGTTGCAGTTTATATTTCGAAACTTTCGAATTTCAAATGTTGATGTACTCACACCTCTAAACGTACAATGTTGTTGTAATACCTGTCCATTATTAACCTGTATCTGTCCATTCTGAAAGAATCCATTATTTTAAGGATGGAAAGTCACAGCTTAAAAATGGACAGGTATAATAAAATAATCGTGTGCATAAACGGTATCGGTACAATAACCTATAATATTATTATGAACAAAACTAACAAAGGAATACATCACAACCGTGTTTAACATTGTTTACACTGATTCAGTTTTGAATACTTTTAAACGACGCCTGTAAACAATCGTACATCCAAGCGTTGTTATCTTTTTAGCCCAGTTTTGGAAAAGCCAACTAATTCCTATAGAACCATTTATTTAATTTCATCTAAAGATAAAGGTGAAACAAAATGCCTATATCCACCTTACATTCATATTGATTAAAAAGTCGACCGTAAAAATAAATAATCTAGCAACAAAACCATGCTGCGACTGACAGGAAAACGTTCTAATGTCGTGTTACAGTGCACGTTTACCATGAAAAGCATCCGGTAACATATAGGATGCGATTAGTGTGGGCAAAGAAGTACCGGTCTATTTATTTTTTTAGCTCTTTGGTGTGGGCGACGTCCGGATTGTTCCGCGTCTACGCTGGTATTTTTATACAATTTTCTGAGAGTTTATCAGTTTTATTCGTGCTTGAGCGAGAGAAAGTCGCATGTTATACATGAAGATAAAGATTTGTTTCTTGGTTGATTTCTTCGAGTTTGGTGGCGTACATTATATATAGTACATGTTTTGGCGAATAATTGTTTTTTCTGATTTGTTTGGTTGTGGTTTTGTTTTCTAGTTGTTACTTTACATGTTGGCAGATAGAATAGTTCGTTCATTTTTGTGACTTTGTTAATATATTTTTGGTTGATCTTTGCATTTTTAATTGATTGGTTCTTTTGCGTTTTATAGGTGTATAAATTGACCTTCTGTAGTTTAATTGTTTTGAATGTATATTTTTGTCTGAGATTCGGAGATTAAATGGTTTTTGTTAAAACTTTTGCTGGCCAAATATAAGTTTTTAAATACTGGCGGCACTTTGTTGATCATATACACCTGCGTATATGTGATAAAGCCGAAAAAGCTATACAAATTTGAATATGTTTGTTGAAAGAATGTGTATACTATATGTTTGATTTAGTAGTAATAATTGAAATTGTATGTACATACAATGAAAAAAATATAAATATAGATAACAGAAAGGTACACAAACAAAATAAAATCAGAAAACAATTAAAGTGTCAAAGGTAAATATAAGCCTTATACAGGCCCCTAACCGTGGTGGTAACGCCTCGCGACGACCATCAAAACCCGACAATACGTATCAGCTTTTCAGGTCCTGTTTCCTCTTTAACAATTTACATAATTGTACACGTACGAGATGGGGTATTCATGTCAATATAGAGCCTTAACTATGAACATGACAAACTGATATCCTTTCCACAGCCTTAACGTACTAAAACGTATTAGCGTCTGACGGCCCTTTCACGCTTCCGTAGAAACAACATTTATTAAACGAAACTTATTTTGAAAATATCTCTGAAATGTCTAGGTCTGCAGCTCTCAAATACGGTTATATCTTACATCTGAGGCATATACTGACACTCTCAGACAACATCAAAAATGACATTTTGAGCGATTTGATGAAGTTCCAAAATTATCAATGTACCCTTGGTCCGTTACGGACCCCTGTGGGATTTGTGTTTATCCAGAGCTCAAATACGTTTTCATAGATTAAAAGCTGACATGCTGTACTAAAGCCCAGGTAATTTTAATTTGTAATAAAGTGCTGAAAATTGGCTCCCCAATAGCAAACAAAAAACGAAGTCCACGCGCATACATTTAGACGGGGTGACCCCTGCGCGTGACCGCTGACTATCTACGAATCAAAATGCGGCTTTCGATTTAAGTTTAGCATTTCTACTTTCATTTTATTTACTTCCGGAAAAAGCTGAAGGTCGAGTGACGTCATTTTCTGTGTATTTAGCAAATTGCAATCGTTTTGCAAAGCAAAGCATTCGTTCTTCGTTAATCGCCCATATCATGCTATTTGTGTTATTACGCCCGACGTATAACCACCCATCGTGCATAACTAGTGTTTAAGTGTTATAAATTATTTCTTAATTAAAAACACTCGACCAAATGTTTTTAAGTCTAAGATAGAGAACGGATAGTTAATATAACCTTACTGGAGTGCTATTCAAGAAGTGCACAATACTGAGGTAGTAAATTTGAAGAAGCAAACATCTTATCAGTTTCGATAACTATTTTTCCCTTTCGTGAAGTCTTGAACATAGGAGTCATTTCTCATCACAATGCCGGCTAAACAAATTGTTGAATTTCTTTACTTACTGAGATACTTGTTTCGCTGAATTATAAAGGGTAAACGTGACTTTAAGCAATAAATCTTGTTTGAAACCGGATGGTAGTTAATACCATTGTCAAGCAATATTTCAAGTATAAAATAGCGTATGTTTATACGGCACTTTTATTTTGAAAAACAAGCAATTTCAAAATACTAATAAACTTTGATAATGTGGCAGTTGACCTCAATACAATCGACAGTTTATTTTCCAATACAAGTAAATCCAATATTTGCTTTACAATAGATCTATGACGGATTATCTTTGAAAACCCCTGGACTTATTGGAGTCAACTGCCACATTATCAAAGTTTATTAGTATGTTGTTCGATGTATCTCAAAACAATAAATGAGCCGCGCCATGAGAAAACCAACATAGTGGCTTTGCGACCAGCATGAATCCAGACCAGCCTGCGCATCCGCGCAGTCTGGTCAGGATTCATGCTGTTCGCTAACAGTCTCTCTAAGTGCAATAGGCTTTGAAAGCGAACAGCATGGATCCTGACCAGACTGCGCGGATGCGCAGGCTGGTCTGGATCCATGCTGGTCGCAAAGCCACTATGTTGGTTTTCTCATGGCGCGGCTCAAATATGATTTGAAAACAAATGTATTGCAAAGGATACAAAAATGACAAACAATTCAAACGAAAAGTTATAAACCATCTTTGTTCAAGGTATAAAGAAATGAAAAATAAATTCAATTTTTTAAAAAGTAAATATGGATTTCAATAGGAAAAATAGCAACACATTACGCTTGAATTTAATCAATCATGTATGACTGATAAACACATTTTAACCGAACGATGGAATGTTTCATGCACAGCAGAGAAGGGCTGAAAAGTACTATATGAATAAGTTGGTGCGAGAGTGGCACTCCTCTGGTTGCGTAGACTTCGAGAAAACCACTCAGTTTCTAAGTTTCGCATGTCTAGAGTTTACCCTGTCTTTCTAATAGATCAACAAATAACGACAATTTTTTAGAGTTAACTATACTCTAGTACTTACATGATACATTATCAGTTCGATTCTAATGAAAGCTTCAAGCTTATCTGAACCACTGTTTAAAGAGTTAATCTCCGCATTATATGATTAACAACAAATATCGTATATATGAAAATAGATTTACTCAAGCCGCTCGCATACACTAAACTGACTCAACATCGCATGCGCAATATCGATGTATTACGTACGACATACAAAGCATCATGGGAAGGTTATCAAATACTGTTACATCTTTTCTCTTTTACGGAAAAGAAGATAATACTGAACTGAATAGCTTAATTAAATAAGTATTTATGATTAAAGTTAAAGTCATTACTTGTTTCTTTGCTAAACGATTTCTAAATTAATATTTACAAAGTCAGTAACAATCACACTTGCATACGTGTTAATATTAAGAATTCATCGTTTATCAGTTAAATGATAGTCCTTATACTTCAATGGCATTCGTACAATACGACCAGATCTTGTCTGCGTTACCGGTGTTGCAGGTGTTTCTGAATTCACTGACTGACCGATTGTTTGCGGTTTCAATTCCGTTTCAGTTCGAGAATCTGTCTGGGGCAACAACTCTTGGTCGTTTATTTTCGGATCTATCTCTACAGTCTCCTCCCTTTGTTCATTGAAAAGTTCACTCGTCCGTCGGAGGTGTTTTCTATTTCGGTTCACTACCGTGCCATTTTCTCTCAGAACGTTGTAAGACCGCGTTTGTGGTTTTTCGACAACAGTTCCCTTTTCCCAAGTTTTATTTATTTCATTCGGCTGTATTCTCACCGTATCACCAGATCGCAAACAGTCTAATGGCTTCGCAGTCCTGTTATAATAGTAGGCTTGTCTGTCTTTACTTTTCTGAAGTTTAGCCTTAACATTTGACAGTATGCTAGGCTGAAACTGATTTGATCTCTCCGGTAGTAATGTTCGTGTTTTTCTGTTCATCAGCTGCTGAGCTGGACTATAACTTGTAGCCTGTTGAGGTGTATTCCTAAAATTTAAAAGTGCTAGCATCGGGTCTGTATGCGAATGTTTTGCTTTTTTCATAATACGTTTCGCAGTCTTAACTGCATTTTCAGCTTTTCCGTTTGATTGTGGATACCTTGCAGATGAAGTCAGATGCGTAAAATCCCATTTCCTTGAAAATGATTTAAACTTTTCTGATATGTAAACACTTGCGTTATCTGAGATCACACGTTCAGGAATTCCATGCCTTGCAAAATGCTGTTTCAGCTTGGCGACTATTTCCTTCGACGTTGTTTCATACAGTCGATCTATTTCAAAGAAATTACTGAAATAATCTACAGTTACCAAATAGTCATTGCCATCAAACGTAAACACGTCAGTTCCGACTTTTGCCCAAGGTCTGTCAGGAATACTGTGACTGATTAACGGTTCTTTACTCTGTTTTCTTTCTAATGATTGACACGTGTCACATTTGCTTATGAAGTCTTTAATTTGAGATGTTATATTTGGCCAATACACACAGCTACGAGCGCGTTTTAAACAACCTTCAATTCCAATATGCGAATGAAGTTGATCTAGAATTTCTCTACGCATACTTTTTGGTATGATGCATCTATCACCGCGAAATATAATACCGTTATCTACCGATAGTTCATCCCGGACAGAATAATACGGCTTTACTTTTCTCGGCGCTTTATTCCATCCATTCTTAATACACTCAATCAGCTTTACCAATGTCTGGTCTTCGAGCGTAGCTTGCTTGATTCTAGTTTGTCTTTCAGACGAAACTGCCAAATAATCTGACAAACATGTAGCTTCTATCTCTTTCTCATAGTCTGTTAACAGTACGTCTTCCAGGTGCGTAGCACACCCATTAGCTATGTAGGCTCTTGAAAGCGTATCAGAAATATACATGTGTTTGCCCTTTTAATAGCAAATTTCATAGTCATAAGTCTGCAATTTCAGTAGCATCCGTTGGAGGCGCTTTGGTGCCCGAAAAAGCGCTTTCGAGTCCGCTTCAACGGGTGTCATATAAGAAAGCGTGTTCATGACCAAAGTGGGGCTTTAAGCAATGACCCTCGGGTTTTGTGGTCTGACACTTTAACCACTAGACCACCGATCGCTCCCCCTATACTTGTATTCTAGAACTTGAAAACTAGACTACCATGGCAGGGGCCTCAGTGGCCGGGTGGTTAAGGTCACTGACTATATACTATCTGGACTTTCTTCTCACCAATCTAAGTCCAGCCAATATCGTCTCACTATATAAGGAAGACATGAAGTTGTCCGCCCGGGCCTGAAATTATTCCCGAACGTTGCCCTCGGCTCTTTCTCTCCCTAACATTAAAAGCTTAAAACAAATAAGGCAACACAGGCATCTACGGCAGATCAATAATATCTAACAGTTGCTGAAAATGACATAGGAAAATTTATTTATAAAGATTTCATCTTTATTAGCGTTTCTATACACAACTTTCTTATACATTAAACTATATTTACATTTCGTAATATTTCATTTCCCGGACTAACTGACAGGCAAATAACACGTAAAAGTAGAAGTACCAAGTAATGTTTGATTATCTTCCGTACATATTTGCATCCTTTAAGTTTAGTATATCAGTATATATTTTTTGCCTTCCCTGTGACCAAAACGTTTGGTAATTATGAAAGTGTTGTACTTTCTGCCACGATTGCAAGCATGTATGTCTATTCAAGAATAGGTCTGTACTGTATCGATTCTTAAAGCGTTCTTGTAGACGTTCCAATGAATACATGATCTCCAGCCAAGTTCTCATTGCACACCGGACTGGCGTTTCTGGTAATTGTATCTATGCCGACAAAACCCTTTGGCATCCCGTCCCCATCTTCCATGACAAATGAATGACCACTAACGATTCGTTTATTGATTATTTATTGTTCATGTCAAATTCTATGAAATCAAATACCTTGACAGTTGTTCTCCATTTCTTATAGTACATCTCGATTCTAAAGAAGTTACCGGAAAAAAACGTTACACTACAGATAAGAAAATTTTATCGGAACATTGTTGTTAGGCAATACTGAAACGTAATGACAGAACTTCTGTTTACGAACGTTAATTCTTTAAACTTTGTTTAAATACGTTTCTATTAGAAAGGGTGCTACAGATAAAAGCATCTCGTTTTGCTATTTTGTCTATTTGGTAAACTATTGTATAAAAGGAGAATAAGATGGCCTCATTACCACCAAAACAGTAACTCCCGAACCAAGGACAGACCCGCTTCTGTAATCATTCCACCCAAGAATGGAAGTACAACAACGCTTGCTTGCTCAAACACAAAACTTTATTAGAAAAGGATCGGTTGCTTTCTATATCTAATATAAACTGACTTAGTCACAACGATCATTCCATTATTTTTCTTAATTACACCCTATGCTTCCAAACGGTCTTTCTTTTAATGTTAAAAGTGCTTTTTGAAAGTAAGAAAGTGTTTTGATTTACGTCAGATAATGTCTTAAACAATATATTGCAAAGTTTTTCATGCCGTTTGGTAAATAATATTTCATGATAGAATGTTATTTAGTGTCTACCTCACCTTTTAGGACATTTTGGGAATAATCTGAACCTTCAACCTTTGACTCCTCTTTAATCAAGAGTATATGTCTCAGAATAAAGTAAATGGACCTACGCATCTAATAAATTATATCATAAGTTTCCTTTATACATACTTTGTTAAGGTAAGATAAGATTTTGCTTCAAAATTGTCTTTAAAGTGTGTTATTCCAACAGATCCAAAAGCCTTTAAGCTGATTTTAAGTCCATTTCGTTCTGAGCAGTCCAGAAAAGGACATCTATCCTACAACCCTTTCTTTTATTGGCTGCCTGAATTTTCTATGCTTATCGAGGTACTTTGAAGGTTAAACAAAATTTCAGCATTTACTTTAAGGTGATTTTAGGTTTGCCACAGAAAGTATTCTTCGTGCATTAAACATGAATACCTTTTTATTTACGTTGATCATTGACAGAATGTTTAGAAAACATAGACGCTAAAGAGTTAAACAAATTGATGTGGTGTATACTATAGTTTTTGTACATTGTTATATAATCTAAAATGAATAAAGAATGCCAGCTATTAAGTATATCGATCCCTATAGATCAATGACAGAAAGAGACCAGTCACTGTTTCATTTTCCTATCAGTATCAAGTAGGTTGCGAAAATGACAGTTCATATCATCAAGCGTAGAACTTGAAGAGTTCCCGTTTATGTTCTATAATTTACATGAAGCTTTGTTAAATTAATTGGCTTAAACTTTTCCGTCCACTATCTTTATTATTAAAGCGGCATGCCTCCAAATCGTTCGACAACAACAACAAAAATATTTTATTTTTTTTGATATCTTGAAATAAATGCTATATTTCTTAAGAAGGCTTTAAAACTTAATTACTGACAAACTTTATTTTTATGGAAACACATGAGAACTTGCTGTTTTTACTACTTTTTACGATGAAAATCGAATAGCGTTTGTCACGCTTTTACTCCAGGTAAATTGTCTCGATTATAAATATCTATATTTTGAGACTTAAGCTATAGCGCTATTGGTTACGACGACGGGAAAATGTATTTATTGCCGCGGCGGTCCGGGGTTCGATTCCCAACGCGGTCATCTTTATTTCTTGACTTGGAATTTTTAAAATATTTTAGAAACAAAATTCGTATTCTAATGTTAATAATATGACCAAAACTTCAATTTGAAAGAAATATTATTTTTAGCCAAATCTGGAGGCATGCTGCTTTAATAGCAGTCCACAGAAACCCGGATCCAGCGCAGACTAATCAATCTTAAAATGTTTCTTAACTTCAGAAGAAAACAAGAAGACGCCTCGCAAATAACCATCAGATAATCAGCAAGAAGACTCGGGGAGTTAGTACCGTTTCGAGTCATAAATTATGTCATGTTTTGGTAAGATTTTAATCACGTACAAACGATTTATAGATCTGCAAATCGATTTTCATAGCTGTTTTACTGAGATTCCAAATTAAAAATTCTATTTGAACGTCGCATAAAAACAAATTCACCTTTAAGGCAGCTGATCAGCATATGACACAAGTGTTCAGTAAGAATAAAATCAAGCGCCATCATATAATTCTCCCATGGTTCCAAAATACGGATATATAACAAAAAACAAGACCTAACAGCATCAGACTACAATTTATGTCTGCTCGGTGGTAGCAACGCATTTCGGTAGTCACTACTAAAATTCGGCCGAGCTTTGGTAGTCACTACCAAAATGCATTATACTGAACGCAATTTGGTAGTTCACGAAAATGTAGTACCAAAATGCGTTTGATATGTACACATTCAACATAAAACGGTATTAATAGTGGTATAACCCATTCCACTAGATCGAAATGAAGAGCTGTCTGTAAGTCAAGTGAAGGAAGACAACAATAGCTACTTTCAGAGTATCTGTTTGAAATATTTGAACGTACATGTACACATTTGGACCTGAATCAGCAAGCACAATTAGAGGGCTTGCCGATAGAATTTGAGGTTGTTTTCGGCTAAGGAATTGGACCATTGGAAATTTACAGCTGCAGAACACAGTATCGACATAGGTACATTTGCCCAAAATACAACTGGACCAATAGCAACAAGGTTGGTTGACCAGATGTTTGGCAGGTAGGTCATGTCGGATTCCCGTATATTTTTACAGGACATGGCGGAGGGGGAACTTTCACCGATGACATCTGAGGACAGCGGAAGTTTAAAAAGTCCACGAAGGTCTTGTTTGATTAAGGACAGACCACATCCATCTACAGGAGTCTTAAATAAATAACTGACTACTCCATTTGAGGAAATCTTGGATGAGGACAGCAAAGGGAGATTGTGGTCCTTACCTAAGGACCTTATGGATAAACTCCACATATGTCTTAGTGCTAGCCACAACGACGTTATTCAGGCGGTCGTATAGTCTGAATGTAAGATTGCTAAAAGGGCAAAAAGGATGAAGGAGTTCCGGCAGATGGTTGCCTTGCATCCGAGTGACTCTTGAATGCTTGAGCACATTAAACATTTTCATATAAATGCAAATTTACAAACTGAAATTCTCTTCATGGAAAAAGATAATAAATGTTAACCTTCTTTATATTTTGGCAGTCATCTTGGACGCCGTCTTGAAAATCGGTTATCTTCCACAGAAATTGCAATTGCATCAAGCAGTTCTATAATCTACAGTTCCTTATGGACATTTTGAAATATAAAAACGTTTGTTTACAGGTGTAAACCGGTTACCTCCTCAAGAAGGCAGAAACCTGCCTACCATTTACACTACTAACAATTATTTAAACAATCAATGTACACTGACTTTTACCCCATTGTTTTCTTTTTCATCTGTATGTATTTTATAATATTAAACAATGAATGTAAATGTCATAAACTGATTTAATTTCTTTGACAATATTTTATACCCAATGTGTTTGATGATCTGGGATGCATATAGTGTTTGAATTGTCTGTCAGTGACACATTGTCTGCAGTTTCAGTCCAGTTGAAATGAAACTTGGTATGGTGACGATCATCAGTACGAAGTGGACATGCTCATATTGTCGAGACATTCATCTCCAATATTTTTTTAAGTTATGACCCGTTAGACTTTGAAAATTCAACTTCACCAGAACATTGTGTCCCCCACTCCTCCTACAGTTTCAAAGGACTAGAAAAGAAACTTGGTGTATGTGTCATCAACTCAATATTAACAGGACATGTGCATTTTGTTGGGATTTTCCAATACCTTGCTCCTTACTATAAGCAATCCTTATATAAGGTTTAATGATTATGGGTGCTGTAGACAAGAAGTGAATTTATATTGAAATGGAAAATCTTGTCAGAATACTGTAATCTACACTTTTACAAAATTTGACCTCACTGACCTTGATCTTCGAGATACCAGACCTGAACAATCAAATGTCTGCCTCTTACAGTAACCTTGTTTGAAGGTTAGAAGTAATAAGGGCAGTAATTAAGAAGATATAGTGAAATTGAGAAATTTGCGCTATAACTTGACATGAAAATAACGCTAAATGCAAAGGCAAGTAACACAGCCTATCTTATTCTTAAAATAGTTGAACTATAATTTCCCCTTACTTGTTACTTTACATATATTACTGAAAGAGAATCTAAATACTGTACTGTATGTTTTATATTCTTTATTTCATGAAATACAGAATCAGTATGAACATGTTAAAACTGTTACATATTTTGCTATTTAAAGCACTGTCGTCGAGGAAAAATAAACACAATTTCAACTTAATAACTTTGTATTTGTATTATCCATATATCAATCCTTTCGCAAACTGGTTGATGAAATTTATTCTTTTGCAAAAATACCTCTGTTTTGAAGAGGCAATAAAGAATGGAAAATAAAATCTAAAATTGCCTCCAAAGAAACAAAGAAAATCTCGGATGCTTTAACTGCTCTGTGAACATAAATTAGTGTAAATTAATGGATAATAGTTTGAACATTAACCATCGCTAAATGAATTCAGATTTGCCTTTTTTATGCATATATGTCTAAAAAAGATAACGAGATAAAGAAAGAATATTTCGTTAAAAAATGTATGTGGTGTTGTAAGGTTTATTAGGTTAAGCAGCCCGCCAGCTAAGGTCAGTAGGGAGAGAGCGGATCGACGGATCACGGGGCCGTGAGTTTGATCCCCAGGCAGGGTGTATTTATTCTCTGTGATGATTTGATGAAAGACATTGTGTCTGAAATCATTCTTCCTCCACCTCAGATTCATGTAGGGAAGTTGGCACTTAATTGCATAGAACAGATTTGTACTGGTACAGAATCCAGGAACACTGGTTAGGTTAACTGCCTGCCGTTACATAACTGAAATACTGCTGAATTCTTTAGTTTAAACTGTTAAACTTTAGAAGTTAAGACATGTTGGTTACACAAATTCATAAAATGGTGCCATTTGTGACAAATGCATCAAACTTGGTACAAATGAGTTTTATCTGAATATTAAGCCAAAGGAAGTTACTGTAATATCCAGGATGACTGACTTGTCGGCCATTTAAAATGATTTTAAAATGGTCACAAAATGCAAATGTTACTTCCTACAGCAAGGTCTAGTTTTAATAAAGAATATGAAACTAAGATCAAAAGAAACTGTGTCATTAGTGGTGGCAAAGAACTAACTCGTGTTATACAAAAGGCGGAACGGCCATCTTGATATAATTCCATCGCTTCTGAAGTCCAAACAATAGTTTTTTTTCTACAACAAATCACAGATTTGGATAAATTACTTCTTAAGTAAATTTCTACCTGGTTTATTAATCCCGCGCCTTGAATGATTGGGTTATTTAAACGGTCTCCGTCCGTCTGTCCGTAACAATTGCGTCTGCTCCATAAAACTTAAACACCTCGAAGAAACTTAGGTCTTTGTTTGTTTGTTTTGGGTTTAACGCCGTTTTTCAACAGTATTTCAGTCATGTAACGGCGGGCAGTTAACCTAACCGGTGTTCCTGGATTCTGTACCAGTACAAACCTGTTCTCCGCAAGTAACTGCCAACTTCCCCACATGAATCAGAGGTGGAGGACAAATGATTTCAAACACAAAGTCGTTTATCAAATAGTCACGGAGAACATACGCCCCGCCCGAGGATCGAACTCGCGACCCCGCGATCCGTAGACCAACGCTCTTACCTACTGAGCTAAGCGGGCGGGCGAAACTTAGGTCAAATGATCACCTCATCAAGACAATGTGTAGAACTTATAAGTCAGCCATGTCGACTCAAGATCAAGGTCACAAACTCAAGTTCAGATGTTTAAGCCTTCCATTTTGTATGTTTGTTTCTGCTTTGTATCTCTTACACCCCTTGAAGGATTTTCATAACGTTTGGGTCAAATGATCACCTCATCAAGACGATGTGCAGAACTCATAAGTGAGCCATGCCGGGTCAAGTATTTTAATATGACGTAGCTGTAATATAAAATATACTCAACAAGGTCATTGCTTTCATCCAATACCATCAAAAAATACAAAGAAAATATTAAACAGGGAATGCCATGTTCCATAAACGCAGCCTCCCCAAAACGAAACCCACAGCACGCCGACGTGCACACTACAAACACACACACACACACACGCACACACACACACACACACACACACACACACACACACACACACTCGCATACAAAGCAAACACACGAGGACAAAACGAACAAAAAAGGAACACAGTGGGGCACCGCCTTAGAACGGTCAGTGGCAAAAACACCACTGGGGAGCTTAAACCGGTTTATGGTGCGCTCCCAACCTCACTCTTACCCCAACCATGTTCCAAAGACACGGGACTGTGTAAATAAAAGTAATCCCCACCAGGTGAATCTCTAACACACGTAATGGAAACAAAAAGGCATGGCATGTAAAACACAAAATTGCTCCTGTATAAACACACAAAAAGTAAACCTTAAGAACCAAAAACGCACACACTCAATACCCCCGCAATACCAGAAGACAGAGCAACAAGAGAAACACCTCCATGACAGTGGCGGGGGATAAAGCCGTCTTTCAGACTGCCTTGTTATATTAATAATCGATGGTTTATTATAACTATAATTAAGTTCACATTGTTGATCAAAGTACTGGTATACTTAAGTAGAGACCTAAACCCTGTTTTCACAAGGCTGTTTATAGAATGTAAGCTGTGTGTGGCAATTGGTCTGCTGATGTGTCAAGTGTTGTGTGCTGTGTGTTGTGTGCTTGTAACCTTCCGCTTTCAGCCTCCACCGCTGGCTAGCCTTCTGGTGAAAAAGGAGCCGAGTGCGTAAAAAACAAAGACAAATATCAAACAGGGAATGCCACGCACCAAAAACGCAGCCTTCTCAAAACGAAACCCCCAGTAAGTCTTCCCTGCCAGTACATAGCCTCTCTGCAGACAAGCCCTTTTGCAGTGCCTCCGAGTTGGCGCCACACGGTAACTGAGCACCTTGCGGCCTCAGGCAGAACTGCAGGGGACTCGGAGGAGGTCTGCCCCCAGACATGTGGGATGCCAGGCCCACCGGTGTGTGGACACGCCCTGATGCCTATGTACAGACCCCCAGCTATGGGACAAATAGCCCTTGTGTCCCCAGGATAGGGTTTTAACTCGGAACTAAGGGTGAGGTAACCCCGAAAGAAACCTAGAGTGTTGAAGACAGAGGTGCTGGGTCATTGGCACTCTCTTAACGAACCACAGCACCATGCAATATCGCTATGACTACGCAGCCATCCGGTATTCAACAATGTGGTGCTGTATCTCTGAGGTCCCTCCAGGGGGATTCAGTGCCAGGCTCTGAGCCTCGACAGAGTCCACCCACAGCTACTGGGTGTCCCTCCTTCAATCCACAACATGCAGAGAGAAGAAGGAGGAACAAACCAAGGATAAGAACCAACCCGCATCAACCTTTCAGGCTGATGCATTGGAATGCGGAGGGTGTCTTCAACAAGAAAGCTGAACTTGAGCATATCCTCCATGAGAAAGACACCAATGTCTGTTGCATTCAGGAAACTCACCTACAGCCAGAGAAATCCTTCAAAGTCAATGGATGCCAGTGTTTCCGCTGTGACAGAATTGGCAGACGAAAAGGAGGCATCATGACATTGGTCAGGAACAACATCAGCGCTGTCCAGACCAACACGCATATGGATGACTCCGAGTTCCAAGTTCTGAACCTCAGAAAGAACGAGTTCAGTTTGAAACTTGTGAACATATAGTCTCCAAGAGACAAAGCTCTGTCCCTTGACAAAGTTACAACTGATGAAACCAGGTTCATCATTGTAGGAGACTTTAACAGTCACTCACAAAGCTGGGGATATGACCACCTGGATAAACGTGGAGAGGAAGTGGAGACCTGGCAAGATGATAACAAACTAAACCTCATCAACAAGCCAGATGATCTCCCAACTTCTTACTCCAGAAGCTGGCGAACACCATCAAACCCTGATTTTGCTTTATGTACTGATGACATACATGGACATGTCAAGCGGGAAGTCAATGAACAACTAGGAGGTAGCGGCCATCGCCCTGTCCAACTTACTGTGGACCGTATAGCCTCTACTTTACCTAACATCCCCAGATGGAACTACAAGAAGGCCAGGTGACCTTTTACCAAAGTCTGAGTGATGAGCTCTGTAAAGACATTAGAGTGGAAGGTAGAGACATCAACCGGGTTGTCAAAGACTTCAACGCCAGTATACTTAAGGCTGCTTACAGCGCCATTACAAGGGGAGCAAGAAAGGACTATAAGCCCTACTGGAGTGATGAGTTGGAGAATCTACAGGCAAAGTTATCAGAAGCCAGGGAGGAAGCAGAAAACAATCCCTCACAAAAAAGTAACCTCTCTCTACAGCAAGCTAAGGCCAAATTCCTCAGGCACAAACGGGAAGCACAGAGGAAGAGCTGGAGAAACAAAACAGCCTCGCTCAACCTAGAGCGAGATGGCCAAAAGCTGTGAGATTGACGAGACAGCTGAACGATGAAGAAACAGGAAGAGGCTCGGTAACTTTGGAAGAGAATGGTGAACTGTTGACGGGTAAACAAGCGGCAAAGACTTGCCTCTAACTACAAAGATGTTTCCAACATCCCCATCAAAAGGGAACGGCAAAGGGAAGCCCGAAGTGAAAAAAGGGAAAGGCAGACAAGCCAAGTGACACCAGAATGCATGAAGCAGGGTCTTAAACTGCATGAGCTACAGACAGCTCTTAGGCAATTGAAGACAAAGGAGTCTCCTGGACCAGACGGAGTCACAAATGAAATGCTGACCCATCTGGGCACTGAAACAATTTGCAAACTCCTGGAAATTGTCAACTACAGCTGGACACAAGGAGTGCTTCCACAGATATGGAAAGAGGCAGTCATGATCCCCATCCAGAAGAAAGGGAAGGATCCAAAAAAGGCTGCAAGCTTCCGCCAAATCAGCCTAATTAGCTGTGGTTGAAAGACCATGAAGAGGATTGTGAATGCACGCCTAAAGTGGTACATGGAGACTAACAACCTATTCGCAACGCAACAAGCTGGCTTCAGACAATGCCGCTCCACTGAGGACCAGACAACTTATCTATCACAAGAGATAGAGGACGCCTTCCAAGAGCAGAAAGTCTTGCTTACAGCATGGATTGATCTGCAGAGGGCGTTTGACAAAGTCTGGACTGATGGACTCCTCGTCAAACTGATAAGGATTGGAGTAGGAGGTCACGTGCTGAGGTGGATTAAGTCATACCTCTACAATAGGAGAGCAAGAGCCAGTTTAGAACATGCCAGCAGTAGGAAGTTTCTGTTGCGTCATGGTGTCCCACAAGGCGGAGTCTTATCCCCTACACTCTTCTTGCTTTTCATCAATGATCTGGTGTCTGAACTACCGAAAGAATTTTTGAACTGTTTTGATACCTGTCTTCCGGCCTGTTTCGTCGGGCCCTTAAGGGTGTTTCTCTTGTTGCTCTGTCTTCTGCAAAGGCATTGGGAATATACGTTTTTGGTTCTTAAGGTTTGCTTTTTATATATTTATACAGGAGCATTTTTGTGTTTTACATGCCATGCCTTTTTGTTTCCATTACGTGTGTTAGAGATTCACCTGGCGGGGATTACTTTTATTTACACTGTCCCGTGTCTTTGGAACATGGTGGGGATAAGAGTGAGTTTGGGTGCGCACCATCAACCGGTTTAAGGTCCCCAGTGGTGTTTTGCCACTGACCGTTCCAAGGCGGTGCCCCACAGTGTTCCTTTATCTGTTCGTTTTGTCCTCGTGTGTTTGCTTTGTATGCGTGTGTGTGTGTGTTTGTAGTGTGCACGTCTGCGTGCTGTGGGTTTCGTTTTGGGGTGGCTGCATTTTTGGAACATGGCATTCCCTGTTTGATATTTTTTTTGTTTTTTAAGGCTGCTCTCGGCGCTGACGATCTGGTGTTATGGTGTAAGGAAAAACATGCCACTACAGCCACATACAGGATGCAAGAAGCCATCAACAAGCTTTCAGCTTGGGCTGAAGATTTCTGTGTATCGATCAATACAGAGAAATCGTCCGTCACATTATTCTCCCTGTCGTCAAAGCAGAGAGCGGGTAAAATCAAGATGGGAAATACTTCGCTGATTGAAGCAGACGAGGCAAAATACCTCGGAGTAACCTTTGACAAACGGCTAACCTGGAAGCCCCAAGGTGCTACAAAGTCTACACCAATCTCCTTCATGGAGAAGCTATCAGGCACACAACCGTTACAAGACAGAAGACATGCAAAGGTTCTGCTTCAAGCAGAGAGGTTCAGGTCTTTTCAAGACCATCCCATGAAAGCCAAGCTAGATGGCTACACAAAGAATCGGCTCAAACGTAGTAGCTTCGTACATTAGGCAAAGAAACTCAACCGAGAGTTCAAAACTGAGCTGAGCATACCAACCTAGGTAGTGAAGACATTATAAACCCACTAGCGAATGATCTGTCCTCAGTGACTGTGAGACTTGCTGTTCCTCGTCTTGACCGCAGGAAGCAAGAGGGTGAAGGCATTCGGAAGAGCCTCACACTTTCTATGATCAATGAAGACTATCCTCCGGAATCATGGACTCATGTCTATACAGACGGATCAGCCACATGCGCCGTCAAAGATGGAGGAGCAGGACTTTTCATTCAATACCCATCTGGCAAGAGAGAAACACTACATGCAGCTACAGAAAACACTGCAGCAATTACAAGGCAGAGACTGAAGCACTCATGAAGGCCGTCTCAATGGTTGAATAAAATCTGGAAAGTAGATCCTTCGGAAGCACCGAAAACAATGCAAACAGTGAAAATTGCAGACTCGGTTTGATTGAGTCTGTTCATGAGCAGTAATGGAAAATGCAACACTGCCCACGCCCCCTAGCACCGGCTTAAGCAGTATTCAATCTTCAGATCTAAATGAGTTGAAATCAATGATCCCGAAGGACCAGAAAATATAACAACACTGAAGACTCGGAAGAAGAAAGCTCCTCAGTCGTCTTTCTCACAGATGCACTGTCTGTCATGGAAGCTCTGATCAACAATAAAGCTCCGCAGCTAGCCAGGAGAATGCAGAGCCTGAGTATAACCTGCAAAGTAGCACTTCAGTGGATTCCATCCCATGTGGACTTGCAGGCAATGAAAAGGCAGACAAACTGGCTAAGCTAGGAGCTCAGTCAGAACAACCAACAGAACCTGTGAGTTACAAGGAGAAAGTCACCATCATCAAGATGGAGGAAGATACTTTTCATTTCCTTGATCGGTCTGAACAAGTGATGATGGTCAGGCTCCGCTCAGGGCACAACAAGCTCAATGCTCACATGTACAAGAAATACAGACTGACATCATCGCCAACTTGTCCATGTGGTGAAGAAGATCAGACTGCGGAGCATATACTTCAGAGATGTAAAAGGCATGACCAGAAGCGAGCTGCGACTTGGCTGATAGATACCTCAATCCACCAGAAACTGTATGGAGGCATTGAGGATCTGCGGCAAACCACACGTTTCATCGAGGCTACTGGTCTGACAGTTTAGTCGCGAACGACAAGAAGAAGAAGAATGTAAGTGAAAGCCGTTGGAATCCGCCAAAAGAGATAGAGAGAAGCACGGTCGGGAGTTTAATCCCGTATGGTCTTGACAAATGATTAATAAAATCTGAAAAGTAGATCACTCGGAAGCACCGAGAACAAGGCAAACAGTGAAAATTGCAGACCCGGTTTGATTGAGTCTGTTCATGAGCAGTTATGGAAAAAGCAAGATTGTCCACGTCCCCTAGCACCGGCGTAAGCAGTATAATCTTCAAATCTAAATGAGTTGAAACCAATGATTCCGAAGGATCAGAAAATATAACAACAGTGAGATGAAGTAGGGGCGACATTTTACGGCCGCCACACAGCGCTGGATGTTCAGTCTGAAATCATTCGTTCTCCTCCTCTGATTCATGTGGAATAGTGGCAGTAATTTGTAAAAACAGGTAGAACTGGACCATGTTCAGAATCCAGAAACAGTAGTTAGGTAAAGTGTTACATACATAAACAAAATACTGTTTTAAAACGGCGTTAATCCCAAAGCAAACAAAGAGGTAATTATGCATGTTTGTTCCATGCCTTGTGGTAAAAGGAAGGAAATGAAAAATTCAAAGACATCCAAGTTTAGTTTACTCAAAATATTTTACACAGGGTCTTTGTTTTCGAATCAAATAAATCTCATTCGTTATTTGTTCCGATTGTGAACTTAAATGCTGTTAATTACACATATTTCTAAAATCGGTAATGTCTACTTGAAATTTGTATCATTAGTTATAGTATCACTTACGATGTGTATTTAACATACTAAGTTCATTATACAGCTTTGGAAAAATATATTATATATCTATTCATCGGTAAAGAAAATGTTTTAGTGATATTTTAAGCGATATATTTTCATAAAGTAAAACAATGAATTTAACAGTCTATAATTTCGGTGTAAGAAATCAAGAGGAAAGTGCGCCCGACACAGTGTATTGTCTGATTCTGAAATTCTAATTATCTGCAATTTTCTTTTTCAGAGTAAAACGTTAAAACTGAGTTGGTTCACTTTTGCTTAGATCATAGAGAGACTTTGATGGAGTTTTCTCTCGACAACCAATCTTCTCCAAGTGCATTGAATATGCGTACGTGGTTGATTATGCCTGTTTTAATATACATTAATATACAATTTAAGGCGTATTTTTGTGTTTTACATATGATTCAGTCTGTTACCATTAAGTGCTCTCAAACCGGCTTAAATGTTATTGATGTACCGTTTACATTGGTTACTGACATACATTTATCCGGTGGTAGTTCTAAGGCTGTGTTTCTTTAAATTAAGCATTTATTTTTAGATCCTTTTATTTTAAAACAATTTCGTGCAAAAATACCTTTGGTATGAAAAGAGACATCTACTTTAGACATAAAAGTGTCAATATTTGAATAAGATAAATTTATTTTATCTGTGTAAAATCAGTTGACGGCTTTTAATTACGCGCATAAAATGAAATTTTTAATGTCAAAGTTGACCTCATGAAACTATAGTATTTTTTATTGTGGTTTTCAACCCAGGGGTCGTGGGTTCGAGTCCATTTGGGGTCAGGACCATGACTTCTCATATGACACCAGTACTGGTTTTTTCCAGGAAGCGGACTCAATAGTGGTTCAAGTAAGCTTAAAGCCTTAATTAGAATCGAGCTAAAATAAATAAGTATAAACTAAACTAACCATTAGATAACTTGCTATGTAAATTAAGAAATTAAAATGTGTACTTCCTAAGCATTTAGATTACATGGAATACGGCTAAATCAAAATGGGAAAATTTAAGGGGGCGTATATATAAACTCTGCATATGGACTCGAAAAAAAAATGGCCAGACACTCATTGTAAATGGAAGAAATACTTCTTAGAAATACACGAGCAAAATTACGAGAGGAACTTTTGATACTGATTCAGACGAAGTTGGCGAATAGACATCAATGCAGTTCATAAGAAAAAAGTCGTTTGAATGTATTTCTAGTTTTGGTCTGAGCGGCCCTTAAAGGGACAAAGCTGCATGAATTTTATAGAGGATTTGATATTTTGCTACAGACAAAATTTGATGAACATTCATCAAGTGGTTGATGAGAAGAAGTCGTTCAAAGGAATTTATATTGTCCCCATTTGAAGAAATTTAGAGCTACACAGTCCAATCTAGTGATTCATGAGAAAAAGCTGTTTAAAGGTTTTTCTTTTGTATAGCTCCAGAAGCTCCTAAAAGGAGTCAAGCAGAACCATACGGACCAATTTAAGCGAAAACATTGTCAGGATGTTACAGAACAAGTTTGGTGTAAGACCATTAGTTTCAAAGACGGAGATGTTTATGTAAATAGTTGACAACGGTCGCCGGGCGATAGAAGCAGTCCATCCACCTGTACTTATAGCTCTACCTGAACTGCAGTTCAGGTTAGCTAACTCTTGTAATATGTAAGAAAATTGTTTTTAGCAGGACGATATCGATAACAAAACCTTCATGAAATTTAAACTGTTTATTAGGCACTATATCATGTATATTTTAAGAGATCTTTAGTTTGATATTCTATTTTTGCAAGGTGTTTCATACATTTTACTGCATCTTTTGCTAATTGTACAGAGAATTAAATACAATACTAAAGGTGTTCCGTGTGTGCAATAGAAGAAGAAGGGAAAGAAACATGTTTATATTATGTATTGATTTAAAACGATAAGGGTCAAAACCCTAAACAGAAAATACAGTAGTATGTTTCCTACGTCACACTTATATCAAACTTGTTAAAATTAAAACATTTCAAAATTTCATAATGATACAAATCACACATTTTATATCAATGAATGAGTAAACGGTTTGTGGCTGAAACGTAAGCAATTAATAATATGACAGTTCATATCTTTTTACACTTGCACCTATTTCAGAACACGTGCTTTTACAGAAGACTCAAAACAATTTATTTGATTCAAGCACAGTCAATTGATTTAAAGTGAGTAAGGTTTTCTCTGGAAATAAACTCGAGGTGTGATTACTTGTCGGATTTGAAACAATCAGTTATGATCAGAGGTACCATCGTGTAGAACTCGTCCGGTTTTATAACGGAGTTTCCATCATCTGAAAGAAAAAAGCTCAAGATAACATTAAAAGCTCTATATGATAACATGGTGAGTGCGGTTAATAAACCTTAAAAGATTATTTAAAGTTTAGTTAGCAACAGTTATACGTTACTATCATGTAGATAGTGATAAATAGTTTGTGTATAAAAGTCTCCTTAATGTGTTTCTTCCGTTCTTGTTGTCTTTGTTTACCACACACACAAGCATACAAACGCATGCACGTACACGCGCATGCATGCATACATAACATAACATAACATTGTATAACATAACATAACATTTGCACCGAATGTGTCAACCTTTCGCAGGATCCAGTAATTCAATGCTTTGATTGTAAAATTTACCGACTGGTGCAAAGTAGAAAGTTTATTTCTTATCCAGATAATGTATTTTAGTTTACTGTACGGGTAAGTTATTATCTACCGAAGATGACTAATAATCGTTGTTAATAGGTATGTCTTGTTCACCTTGGTAGATTTAATATAATAATATTTACGATTTCTGTTCAGTGCAACTACTTCTACATGAATATAACCGGTTGCTTTTCACCAATTCATATTCACACCGATAGCATTTATTAACATATTGACGTACGTTGTTGGCAATGAATAATTTTTTTCTTTCAAATCATTATATATATACACTAACAAAATTCGGGTAATGAAAATTATATAATATCAGACTGATTTTATTTCATTAGCTATAGAACTATTTGAGCTGAAGTACCCTTTGTAATTTCTCGTATAGAAGAATCCTATTTAACGGACTTACATGAGTAGTCTAATAAAGATTGATTCAGTTGACCAAAACCTGAAAAGCCGGTACTGTTGTTCATATATGTAACTGCTGGTCTTAAAGTTAAAAGTTTGCAAGCACACACATTTCGACTATGTTTTTTCTTACTTTGCTACATTGAAATAAACGAATATGATTCATAAACTTAGTTCGTCAACACAAAATGATGCGTCTATTATTTGCTAAGTGACAAATTAGCTAATGATCGAAATATATCTTTACAAACCTGTCATCAGATTCAGATCTATGAAGAGAGCGTCAGTCTCCTCGTTGATACCGAGTAAAGCATTGAATTCTTCTTTAGTGATTGCCCCGTCCTCGTCGATGTCATATGTATTGAAACTACACGGATCAGCTCGTAGCATGATGCTATAATTAGCCCCGTTCTGAAATAAAAGATACACGTGTCAACAAAAATGCCCATACATAGATTACTTTTATGAACTAACTATCAACCTTTGTTCAGAAGATTTCTGTCTGCTCTTTATGAATATGTTGATATATGTAAGTGAACAACAACTGTACATGATTATATTGGTTCGTTAAACTTTTAAGGCACACCGAATACTTCTATGTCGTACGGAATGTTTCTGCTGAAATCGTGGAAGAATAACCAATGGCATTCCGCGAACCAGTCAGATGGTTTCTTCGCCTTTTCTAAGGAGATTTCGAATCCACCAGCAATATGCAAATGATTCAAAGCGATAGACTTTAAACTTTTGTATACATAAATCGCGTTTATAATAAATATTTTGCTGTTAGGAAGAACCTCCTAAAATCTCTTATATCAATAACTAATATACCTTCTGAACACTCCTTGTGTGTCTTTTGCCATGGGTGTTTGAGGAATGTATACGACAAGTAGCATCATCTTTACAAGAGTTTACATTATTTCGGTCACAGCCATCCGCGAGCCAAAAGCAAGCAAACGAAATAAGAGAAAGCACAATTTTGATTTCCTGAAATACAAAATCAGCAGGATGTGAATATCTAATTTTTTATATGAAAAAAAAATTATACAAAATATTTTCAATTGTCAATAATTAAGGCCTTGAAGTAACATACTATATAGTCCTGTAAACTAATCAGAACGTATTTGTGTGTGTTTTCGTTTTAGTTTTCTGTTGATTTACATCTCGAAACGGGAGCCAGTTAAAGTCAATAATTTTCATTGAAACATCTTATTACTCAAACGCGTGGTTATCTAATGAGAACCCAGGGTCTTTAGATTTTCTTACCATAATCCCGTTTATCGTTGTTACTACCTAGAAAATAAAATCCCTCATTTACAGGCGTAATGATATTGTATCTAATAAGATTGATTCCTTATATATATATAATGACTGAGCACGTGATTTGTCTTACTTAGAAATCAAGAGTCCCCTCTTCAACAAGGAATTTTTAAAGTTCATCCATTGTTTAATTGGCATGCATTGAAAAAGTGATCTCCTTATCCGCGTTGAATACTAAGTTCACCATGATGCACTTAAAGACCTACCATAATCTAATGTCCTATTTTTTCCCACATGAACTTCGTGAAAGTCGCTATAATGCAGTTATACTACCAATTGAAAAATGGACAATTCAGGTCTTCCCGAATAAAGATGTTTTTACAACTTCATATGTAAACTTATTCAGTCAGTCTCTTTTCAGTATAGTTTTATAAACATGAATAAGTGTGGTCTAAGTTCAACTTAGTACATCAAGAACTGTGCATTCTGCTACATAAATGTAATAAAATTTTGACATTAAACACATTGTCTTGGCCTAACATATGTGACAGTCAATTTGTAACTAGATTATTGTATTTCCTTTTTATGTGAATCGTGTATAATTACCATCATGGAGATACAAAAAGAATATAGTTATTCTGCGGCGCGTCTTTGTAGAGATAACGAAGAAGATGAATACATTTTATTGTTACATAAAAATACTAAAGAATTCAACTATGCAAAAAATGGAAAATTCATTTTGATTAATCTGTTTGTTTGATTGTTTGTTTTGAGATAAGAACTGTTTTTAACGGTATATCAGTGGGAATCTGGCGTCCATATTTGATCTTTGCAAGTAACTGTCAACATCACCATAAGAATTAGAGGTGTGGGGACCAATGATATTTATAAAATCGTCACGAAGAACATACGCTTCGCCGGTGTATCAAACTTACGGCCCTCCGATGTGTAGATATGCCCTCTCTCTACTAAAGCTAAATTGACTAGCAAGACTCTGCCTTTGAGAGTGGATGAAATGTGCCTTATGCTTCACAAAGTTTCTAAAGAAATACAATTTAAAGCATTGACACATCCTGGCAGTTTTTATCAAATCATTTTATCCATTTTTAATGTGTTTTTCTTTAATAGTTTTGCTAATCTTCAATATAACATTACTTTGCATTTACAACTCAAAGTACTTCTTATTATAAAGACTGTTTTTATTTTCGTTGTTTAAAATAGTTTTCTTGCAATCTCAACTTTTTATGCCTATCCGAGTGAACGTTGACCGAATGAAACATATTTGCTGGTAATTTTAGATCAATGTTAGTTTTGTTAACTATAACTACTTTTGACGTTTACACTTCCTGATTAAGAAAAATGTATGAGTCGTTTTTCTCAGAGTCTGATGTTTAGTGAATTCCTTTAAATAGCGCCCCATTAAAAATCCCCCCTATATATCACATGACGTGAATGGAAACGCGGTTCTATTTATAAATATCTTTCTTAGGATTCAGACTTGTGGTAACACTAACGTAAGAACAGCTCGGAATAGCAGTTTCAATTTTTGTGAATTTTTATTATATGCACAGCTATGAAATTTAAGTGATGACCATTAAGGAAAAGAAACCTTCGTCGAACCTTGCGTGATTAACTACAGAAGAGCATTAGCGCTAGGTGCGTTTTATTTATTAACTCGAAATTTCGAGATACTAACTGAAATTTCGGGTTACTAACTCGATATTTCGAGATACTTAACTCGAAATTTTGAGATACTAACTCGAAATTCCGATTAGTAACTCAAAATTTCGAGTACCTTAATTCGAAATTTCGAGATAGTATTAAATAAGTAGAAACTTCGAGTTACGTTACTCGAAATTTCGAGTTAATGACACGAAATTTCGACTTCGTATCTTGGCCCTTTATCCGCAAAATTTTAACGTCTCTCCGTCTGTCAAAGGCCAACAATGTAATGGACGGCTTTTGACTCTTCATCTATCTACACATCCATATATTGTACCCAACATGTGGCGACTTGAACATATACTACCATACATCAATGTATGACCTACCATAGCATCTAGAGCTACTCCAGATTTCAAACTGTATCCAGGATACATACCTTCATTTACATTTATAGTATGTTCAGGTGGTAGGGGCTCGAACTAGCTCGAAAACCTTCCAGATATGGTCAAAATAGTGAAATATTCTAAGTGCGAATACTTACCAGTCACCTTCTATGACCTCTCCTCAAAATTTAGATCAATACAGGTACCCGATCTTGGTTAGACTCATAACTACACGTTCATGTAGGGTATCTTTATATTTCATTGACATATGGGCTCAAACCAGGTCGAAAACCTTCCAGACTTAAACATGGTTTAGTGATATTTTTATGAGCAACCTCTGCCCGGTCATCTTAAATATATGACCCAGTAGGGCTACACGATGGATACACCTGGTACCTAACCTTGGCCAGGACCTATACATCAACGCAAACTATATATATATATATATATATATATATATATATATATCTCGAAAATTCGACTTAATAACTCGCAAATAGCAAATAAGTCAGTATCAAGAGCTAGCTGCCTAAACTTACAAAACAATGTCACTTATTGTCATCAAACAGATATTTTTGTCGTCCAAACATTCATTGTGTTATCCGCGTATTTGAAAATAGAATAAAATAATAACTTATTATATATTGTCTTCCAAATACTAAAGGATTCTTAAATCAGCCGTAAATAACTTTTGAATGCTCTTCAATAGTTTGCAAGAACTTTATGAAAAGCCTGTCATTATAATATTAAATTTAATCTCTTTTTATTTTATTTTACATGGTATACTTTACAGTATGTACGATATAAGGTCCTAAATTTTATATTCTATATTTTGCAAGATTTTTTTTATATTTGTTAAACTTTTGCTACTTCATTTGCTTACTGTACAGAGAGTAATACTCTAGAACAGGTACATCTGTTGCAGAAGCAATAAAATATCCAAGAAATATTAGGTAAAAAGATCATAAAACAAACAGAAAAATTGTATCAGTTTAGTTTCTTCTTCGTTTATAGAATATCACTCAATTATAATGAACTTGTGGCAGTTGAAAATCTTGAGAATTTCTAAACAATTATCTATTTGACGCTTATGAGAGTAATATAAAAGTCACAGAGTAAAAAATGTTAGTAAGTATTTCTAAATCAATCACATGTTTTCTGGCAATGAATTAGACGATGGCTATATAATAGAATAGAATGGCACATTAAGGCTTATTTTTCAATG
Source organism: Mercenaria mercenaria (assembly GCF_021730395.1). NCBI lineage: Eukaryota > Metazoa > Mollusca > Bivalvia > Venerida > Veneridae > Mercenaria > Mercenaria mercenaria. The sequence goes on along the minus strand of NC_069361.1, from coordinate 22,636,102 downwards.
GCAACCATGCTGTGTGATGTTGTATTTGATACAAACGCAGCTAGTGTTATTGTGTATTATTGTAATGTCTTCTTTTCATCTTAAACAAAGATTCTTTCACTTTCACTTTTCAGAATCGAAACATTCAATTATCATCAGAGGTGCCTGTGTGTAGAATTCATCTGGTTTTTAACTTTGTCATCTGAAAGAATAAAGTAAAGAAATAAGATAAAAGCTCTATGTGATTATGCTACGGGTAAGGTTTCTAAGCAAGATTAAATTATCAGCAGTCATGTACATATCTTTTGTGTATTATAATTTATAAAGCTATACAAATAAAACTAAAATAGTGAAATGAAATATTTATCAACGTTTTCTCTAATGCATTGAGAAAGCTGCGAGAGAGAATACTTAGTCTAAATGTGGTTTACAATAACTTATGAATTGAGCCGCGCCATGAATCCAGACCAGCCTTCGCGAGACTGCGCGGATGCGCAGGCTGGTCTGGATCCATGCTGGTCGCAAATGCACTATCATATAATGTTGGTTTTCTCATGGCGCGGATCAATTCATCTGTGATAATATATGTTCTATTATACTGGACCAAACTGATGACATAATCATTGACAGTCAATACAATACTGCTATTGTTCATCTTGGTTATGGTCTGTACTTTCTATAGATTTTACCAACTGTAATATCACCAGTTTTTAGGAGTGTTTTGGAGGCCGTAAAATGTAATCCTGTCTTCGTTAGCATCTTCTACTTCCTCTAAATATCAATAAGAAATGTTTGTAGAGAATGAATCTATAAAGTTTCAATTGTCAGATGCTTGTTTTATTGATCGACAATCTATAATATTGTTACAAACCTGTCTATATGTTGATGCCCGAAAAAAGATCATAGATCAACTCGTTATTACCGAGCAAAAAATAGAATTCGCCCTGTGTGATTACACCACCCCCGTCCTTGTCGTATTGAAACTACACGGATCAGCTACAAGCGTGATGCTGTAATGAAGCACACTCTGAAATAAAAGAGACACGTTTCTGCAAATACAATGTCCACACTGGTGGGTACTTGTATATGTAAATAACTGGTTATTCATTTTGAAAACTTAACCTAGTTTACAGCATAAACATAATTTTTATGTTAAATATACTTGGGTTAAGCTTCACAGACAAAATTTTTGCCATACGTCGACATTCTAACAGTTAAACGAAAGTCACTGACCTTGGAGACTTTCTCACGTTAAAGGAGACATATTTCGAAACCATGAAGGTGTGTGGCTAGTGACTCGAACCCAGAACATTCATCACTCTGCCAGATAGGTATATCACACAGTAACCATTTCGTCATTTAGTAGCACAGTATCATTATCTCGTTAGCTTTTATACCTTTCGAACACTTATTTGTCCCATTCTGTAATCACTATTTCTGTTATAACATCTTTCATCATCTAAGTAATGGTTTACATAATTGCTTCAATTACAGCCATCTGCGAGCCAACTACTAGCAAAAAAAAACCAGGGTTAGAACAATTTTGACCTACTGAAAAGAAAATAGTAAATATTTACCAGCTAATGAAAAGAACAACAAGAATTATTTTATAGAAGCCTTTGAAAACTAACGCTTTTGAAATGTTTTAAAGTCAAAATGATGCCAATAAACCGTCGTTCTAAACTTCCCGCTTTGTTCTGTTGCTTTTTACAAATTAAACAACTTTCTGGATTTAGATGAATATGTTTCTGATCGTAATAGTTTTACAACATACATCAGAAAAAACACATCCTATATACGAGACCAAAAACAAAGTATAATACAGGCTTTCTGGCATTTTATTACGATGGCCTTGAATACGAGATTTAAAAAAAATCAAAATACATTGAAATTTTTAATAGATAAACTACAAACAATTCATTCGATATATTGTAATAAACATTATACACATAATAATGTCTGTCCCATTTATTTTGATAACCATTCTCATGAGAATTTATTTTCTTAGCTATCCTTAATATGTGTTTCGTGGTAAGCTATATACGGTTTAGTTTCCCCCTTGAACTGAATCTTGTATTTTATTGGCCAAAGAATAAAGAAGTACTTTCGATATGAATGGACAATTCATCTTACTACGAAACGTTAATAAAGGAGAGCTAATAAAATAAATATAGTTTGTTACATTTATCAATTAGACAAAATACCAATGACAATACTAGTAGGAGGATTTATGATGATGATGATGATGATGATAAGAATAATAATAATAATAATAAAAGCTTTTATTTAACGGGAGAACACATGCGAACAAGTCAATCGTCCATGAGGCCGTCAGCGATACATACTTTTACACATTTACTGATACAAAATACATGGTGCAAAAAGTATAATAATCGGTAAGCAAGTATTTATCTCAAAAGTTGCTACATGTAGCTAATGGGAAATTTATTGCGTTGTAAATATAGGGATTTAAATTTTTTTCTGAAGTTGTACTTTTTATGGACTTGGGGAAGCCATTCCAAATAGCTGAACCTGAATACGGAAACATTTTTCTAAAAGATTCACCATTTGGTTTGGCTTATAACGTTGACCGTAATGTTCTAAAATAAATATCAGAAGCAAATGAGATACAAAAGAGCTATGGCATATATGGTTTTGTACCTGGGAACTGCGTTTTGAAATTTAACGCGTTCGGGAAACATAAGGTTTTCCAGTTTAGTTCTGAAAACAATGTTTCAAAATCTTTATCAAGAATAGTTCAGCAGCCATCATTTGAAAACCAAAATTAATCGTTATATCTACACAATAGTTTCGTACTATACTAATAATAATATAATATACTAACAAGAATATCGCCCCTATCTTAGAGAAGACTCCAATATGTGGTTTCATCACTCCCAAGTCAATATCAAGATATGCCATATTGTATTAAATAGTTAAGAAATAATAAATCTGTTCCTGTATTTTATCAGTTAATAAAATATGGGCAGGAGTTTGGATGCGTAATAATTAAATCACGACCGCATCCAAACGACTGCCCATGTTTTATTAATTGATAAAATTATTGGAACATATTTATTATTTCGATTCTAACAACGCAAATAATTCGCATTTTACAGTACTACATTTTCAGCGTAATACGTCATTCGGGTCATATGCTGTTACAATTTACCCCCTATGGTTAGAAAGAGTTGCATAGCCAATGTAACGTATAGATATTTGTTTCTTTTTATCAGAATTTTGAAAGTATTTATAATTTAGTAATCTAACAGCTCGCAAACTAATTATGAAGATAATCGTCAAATTAAGCGAGTTGACCATGTATTACAACATTGATTCTCCACTAAACATGCAAATTATTGAAAATCCAGTCCCACGTGTGCATTTGCTAATACAACTGTAACAATGTATGTTTAAACTTTTATACATGTCAAACTATTGTACAGTAAGTAGAATCATATCAAATTATAATGTGTTTGACACATTTGAGCGAACTACAACTTCATAATGAGCTTCATATGGCTGATTTTGCCTTGTCCCCCGCTCGGATGCATACATTTGTGCTGAAATAATGTCACTTTTCTCTTGTGTATGACAAGCAATAAGCTCAATTTTCCTACCTATTTGTTTCAAAAATTGAGTGGAAAGACATTTTACCTGTACAAAAAGGCTTTTGCATAAAGTGTGGCTGCTAAACTTTTGTCCCTTGAAAATCGGATAGATACGTTACCAAACTTTGGAGAAGCCAGAGAACCACATGCATGCACCTGATATGCTTTAGTATTATGTTTTAAAAACCATAAGTTGTTATGTTTCTCCATGTAATAATCAAACTTTTTACCATGCAATTGCAAAAGCAATGATATTGTCTAACAGGCAACATTATGTGAATAATCATTTAAATCGGAATAGATACGTTACTACTCTTTCCAACCAAGTATCATTTACCATTACAAGTCCATTAGAAATATTGATACACATTAAACATTCACACATTTTCTACGTGACTGAGGGTCTTTTTTGTAAATGTGACAACAAAAATGGATCTATAAATTAATTTTTCTTTTTTGCACAATAGATACGTTACCGATTTTTATTGATCGAGCCTTTGGTTGACTTTTTCACGTGTTTTAATAATGTTGTGTGATTATTTTTCTGTCACAGTACGAGAGGGAAGCTACATATTGTTTTGAAATCCATTTTTATGATTATTTTACTTAAAACTTGGATATTGAACTGATACGAACCTGGATAACATGGCAAGTATAATTTTTCTAAAGCTTTGTACACAATAATGAAAAAAAAATTGTATTTACCTGGTAATATTATGATATAAATATATGTATATATTCGAACTTGGTTACCATGATTTACAGACAAATAAAAAACTGTGCCAATGTCACTATTGGTAACGTATCTATCATTTATTGTAAAGTATCTGTTTCAGTAATAGTTATAGTATGTGTGAGAGTGTGTTACCAGGATATATCAGAGCTAGGGGTACATCGAGGGTATTTTTCTCTGCACATATCGTCGGGGCCGGTAGGCCGAGACAGATATGTGAAGAGAAAAATAACGAGATGTACCCCTAGCTCTGATATATCCTGGTAACACACGAGCATTACATATTATAACTGTTTTATCGCATAGTTTATCATTAAAATTTATATATTATTTTCATTTAAATTTGTTTATTATTATTTTTACTATTTTGATTCCCTTTCTGCGCCTCACTGACTGAAACACTAAACATTCTGTTGTAGAAAATGTGTTCCCCAGATAAAAGTACCCAACAAATTTCTGCATTGGTTTTAAATCTTTGCATTTCATTGGCCAGACATATTGTAAAACTTGTTGTTTTGTTTGTAAAAAAAAATCAAAGAAAAAGAAACATTTGAGAAATCTCAGAATTTCATATATTTCATGTATTTCTGAATTTGGCAATAACTATCAAGTTTTTTAAATATTCTAGTTTATTTATTCTTTTACTTTATAAATGTAGGTGTTTGTGACAATTCTTTCTCTGTGAACTGTAAATTGGAGCTAAAATCATCTTTTCTTTGAAAGGAAAAAATTATACTCCCTTGATAGGACCTCAATAGAGAAAAAGTGTTCCGATATAAATCGGAACAGTTTTACTGTGCTGATATATATCGGAACACTTTTTTTCTTATGAAACTCCATAGAGATTTCCGTGTTGATATATATCGCAACAGTTTTGTAAGATATCAGCACAGTTTTGTAGTAATAATGTGTGTTACTATGTATAACATGCTGCAAAGATCAAAGGAAAATTGCCGCACTATGCGATAATATTAAATAGTGTGTTTTACTACAGGATACGACTAGATATTCTTTTATATTTTTGTATAGATTATAAAACTTTAACTGTAGATAAATTTCTAATATCAGTTATATGTTTGATTCAGAAACAGGACCGTGTTAGGGGCAATAATTAGAAAATACATAACCATTCTATGCGTCGTAATGTTATAATTTGCAAATAAAAAAATAAACCAAATCTAATTTCAAAAATTTTCATAAAAATGGCGAACTCGGAGTCGAAACGCATTGGCCTTGCCATGAGAAAAAGAAACAATTAAACGTTACAAAACTACATCAACTAATGGTTTATAGGAGAAGTCATGAAATGTGAAATTTGCCTCATTTCTTTAGCTGATATGGTCATCAAGCATGATGTGAAGTATAAGTAGCAAAAACTTGCTGACGACTTGTGGGTTACATTAACTAACGTCATTTGTAATATAGCATCTCTACATTTATTGGCAGATCACAAAGGACCATGCACTTGAATTAATTGGAGCTAAGTTAAAATCTATGCAAAAATAGACAATAGATACGTTACCACCCCTTGAAACATTAAAATTGAAAGTATGTGTCCGTTTTTTAATCTAAAACTACTTTTAAACACTTACATTGAATATTCTTATAGTGTTAGCAAGTAAATTTGTTTTCATTGTTCATGGTTTTAATATTTCACATCTTTCTAAAAGAATATTATTATTTGAATAGATACGTTACCATTTTAATGAAATTTGATTACAAATAGTGATTTGAAGATATGTTAACAATTTTGTTCAGGCTAAATTATGTCAGCATCAAGACATTAAATGTTGGTTGTATTATTGTATCTTACAGCTTTCGTTTGTATATATTAAAACAGCAAAGAAGGCACTGATTAATTTGAAAACTAAATCTTAAACATTGTTTGGTATACAAAGATAAACTGAAAATATTTCTTCGAAAATGTACACAAGTTCGTCGATTTAGCAATTCCTTAAGCAGAATAGTTGTGTGAATGTAAATCACAAGCTAAATAAGACATGCATATGCTCATGTTATAAAACAGGTGCTTTTAGTTAAACAATAGATTAGTAACGTATCTATTTAAAATGAAATAAGTATTTAGGATGACCTGATTTCAACCTAAATTTCGACTTTGTCTACGAAAGCTAAGAAAATCTAGTATTCAGTCACTGTTATTCAAACATTAAACCTCAAAATAATGTACTTAAAAGTTATTTTGGCCAAAGTTCATTTTTGAGTTTTCTGACATTTTAATTTACATGTTTAGTGGAGAATCAATGACAAGTTACGAGTTTAACTTTATATGACGTAACATCATTATGACGTCATACTTTATGTCATACATTTATGACGTCACCGCTGAATCTTAATTAAGCTGATTGAATTCGCTTGTAGAGATCGAAACGTGTTTTACGGTCCTACACATAAGTCAATATGACATTTTATCATATTTACTTTTTTGAGATGCTGTTTTCAACCGTTTGGCCTTGAAATAATTTGTATGTAATGGAACTGAAGTAGAATCTCTTATGTCACAATCATAGGGGATGAAATGTAACAGCCAACCATATTTTATCGTAGATTCATGTATAGGCGATTTTGCTATATGTTTATATACCAATTGCTGCAGATCGTGTTAGAATGTACGATCATACCGGGGCCATTACACTTCCAACCTTATTCAGCGCTTTCTCAGTATTCAGTTAAAAATTCAATTTTCTCATTTTTAAGGTTACAACTTTGACTATATTCGAAAAAAACGCTTAACCACAGAATGAAAGATCATAAGCCTAGATCCAGCTGAGTTATACATGAATATTACTCAATCATGGACCATCCATTAAATAAAATCTGTAAGAAAACCCTTGAAAACATGAAGCACAACAAGCAAAATATTAGCAGCCTCGGTTTGGTGGACAGATAATGAAACATGCCTCTTTCACGTTCTCCCTAGAACAGACGTACACGGAATTCTATCAAAATGAAGCTGAATGGATTCCATGATTTCAAAGGAACATAAAATTTAACAACATTTTTTAAATAAAATTTCAGTCTGCACATGACGTTCATATAAAAGAAGAAGTCAAGAAGGTCATTGAAATCAAGTAACACCGCCAGTCACTCAAGGCAGACGGCGATATCACGGAGCTACCTGTAGTATACGACGTCCTTCTATTGTCATGTCAGTAACACCAATCAGCTGGTGAAGACCATGAACTATAGTAGCAGTATTTGAAAAGCGATGTAATACTTTGATCAGAGATTGGAAATATTATCTAAATTACAAGATCGCTGATTTTGTTTGAATGTTTATGGAAGCAAACTAAGAAAAAGTTTATTGCGATTTGGATTTTACTGAAGTCAGTCATTGATACAAACACGGGACCTTTCCTTTACAGGACGAGTGATCGACCAACTGAGGCTACTGGCGGTCTTGCAATATTTTCTCCTAACGCGAACAAATTCGTACCGTCACGTACATTTCATTAAACAGGAAACTGGTCCAAGAACTAGAGCGGCTTTTGAGAAAAACCCATGTCTCCCACAACTGCCTAATCATCTAGATTGGCATTTCTTCTCCATTATGTATCTGAGTCCACCATGCACCAAGATCTGGCATCAGTATTTTCGGTAATTCAAGAGAAATAATTTTGTACTGCCTAGGCCGAGTAAGCTAGTTATCAAACTTGGCCGAGGACTGATTGTCAAACATAATTTGTTTAAGTTTGGTGTTGATCGAATGAGAACTGTTGGACTTAGAGCGCGGACAAGATTTGTGACACTTACAGACCGGCACACACATAGACAGGAGAATTTTTTTCCCACCACAGTGGTGTGGGAGATATAATTCAAGAGAGGTTTATAATATTGCATACGACTGAACTAAGCAAGACGTTAGGCGCCATTTATCATGGGTAACTTCCGTAGAGCTATTGTACTGCTATTTGTACATTTGTCTGTACAAGGTTCTAACTTCCAGCCTCTACAGCATAAAGGTTATAAGAACATTACACATTACTACATGACTCCGTATATAAATTGCTTGTCCATAGTTTTTTTTTTTTCTTTTTTTTTTTTCTTTTTTTAGTTTTTTGGGGTTTTTTTAGCTATAATTGGCAATTTTTTGCTACAGGTCAGCAGTTAAATTTGCTGGGTTTAAGTTAAAACGTGAATAGAAATGCATGAACATTTATTTCATTCAGAGTATAATAAACTAACATATACAATACATACGTCAGTAGTCAGTAGCGATGGTAAGTGGCGTGAAATGAGCATGTCAATGTAAAAATGTCAATACACGACTATGATAAAGTAAAACCGTTTCCCATAACAATAATGTTGATACCAATTACAAAGTAGAGAATTAAAGCATAAAATATTAACAATACATAAAATAACTAAATATGAACATATTCTATACAAATAAAAAATCATTTATATGCAGTATTACGGATGGCGGGTTAATACAATATTTTTGAACTTATAAGCAGGAAAATGTAAATGATCAAAATACATAGAACAAATATTCAGAATTTGGATTGTACTAAGTGACACACATGAGTTAATAACTGAATTTTTATCCCTTTATGTAAGTAAGGTTTAGATAAAGGGAAAATATAAATGAAAACAAAAGAGTAAATGTATCTTCTGTTGTAAACGATGTTATTATCTAATACAGTTAATGGTAAATATTCAGCCGGCATTTATATTTATTTTTGTGACTTTTAAAAATCTGATGTGGCAGTAAAATGTATAAATTATATCTTTTACATGTTTTATATGCTTTAAACACCTGTTGAACTGAATGCAGTCTTAATTTCAAAAATGTACCTTTGTGAATTTCAAGATATTGCCTAAATAGCAAATTAGCTAAGGAAACCGTTCTATTTCATCTTATTTAATAAAAGCACAAAACATTCTTTATTTCTTATTCTAATAATTGTTGATCTTCGAAACAGTTCGTTATAATCTGCGGTGCAGTGGCATTAAATTCTTCCGACATTATTTCTCCATCACCTGAAAGAATAAAGTACGAAATAAAACAAAGTTTACAAAGAAGATCTATAAGATATCAAGCCTTTGTATAAGCAACAGATACATGTTTTATCAAGTAGATAGAAGTAATATGGACAGAAATTTGCGAATATGGTTTTCTCTATAGCTCTAATTAAATGTTTTATATATTGGATTGAAAATAATTCATAGATAATGTAAGGAGAGTTACCAGAGCTATCTCAATATACTGTTAATTATCCATTTTTCCGTTTTATCTACTTTCACTATAAAATTTGTATCATAAATATCTGATGTTATATATTTTTATAGAACAATATTTTAATACTACAGTTAGTAAGGCATATGTACTTTAAAGCCAAACATGTACGATGTAACGTGCAGGTTTTTATTCCGTGCGTAATAAAATCTGTTAAAAGGTCCTTTGAAAGCAAAGAGAATAATAGCAGACTCGGTTTAATTGAATCTGTAACGTCACCGCTATCATATACATTCCCTTCCCCCAAAACAGTTAATACAAATTATAATACAAATTACATCATGGTCGAATCAACTCCTTTTGCGTTTTGTTTAAATCATTTACACTGAAAATGTAAATTTGAACTATGCCCTTTTGACCTGTAAATTGTAGATGTATTTGAACATTCTAATGAATGTAACTTTTATATTCGATTCTTAAGGTATTAGATAACTAACAGAGAACCTCCTTGTACTTGAGGCACCATAGAAAAAAAGATATTGACAATTTTATTTTGTGTTTTATAATCGTTTACCAATAGTCTGTTAATGGTAAAATGAGTTCTCTGCAAACGTTTTGTATAGTGGCCATCACTTTGAAATGTGTCTCTACTGGAGCTTGAGGAGATACCCTAAGTTATACAAAATTTATAAAAAACGGCACGGTAAAAGTTGTTTGAAAATTGCAAATAACTGCGAAACACAGTTACCTTTCAGAATATACCAAGCAAAGGCCATTTTGGAAACATTACTATTAGTGATCTAATACCTTAACATCATGTATATCTAAAGATAACCCTAACTTCCAGTTTTATTGTGTCATAAAATATATTGAATGAGTTCTAGAACATTTTTTTTCTAATTAAAATGTGTTCAAAATACATGTACTACGAAAGTTCTGATCAGGTGACTGTGTCATACCATGTATCATTGCGTATGATTTTCGCTTTCCGGTACACAGTTCAACTACATTTACTACAAAATAGCCTTTTCACTTATACTTTTATTCTGTTTGATCATTCTCATATTAATCAGATGTTTCAAAACATTAAATGTACAAGCACCGCAAAGGGAATACAATGTATATGCATTATTACAAAATCTCTGCTTTGCTTGGCACATTTTATGAGAAAAGTTTTACTAATACATAGTATTTATTTAATTTCGCTTTCAATAATTTTTCTTCAAATCACTTTTTACAAGCACACGCGTTTTCATTACTAGTTAACAGTCAACGGTACGTCTCGACATTAGTATACATTACTATATATTGGTAAGGAAATCATACTAGTTTCACAAACCTTCCAATATATCGAGGTCCGCGAATAGAGCGTCGGTTTCCACAGTGCTACAGAGTATAACCTGCATTTCTTCCTTAGTAATTACTCCATCTCCGTTATTGTCATAGGTACTAAAATTACAGGGGTCACCTTGGAGTGTGATTCTATAAGTCCTGATCTGAAAGACAGAACATAAATCTCGTAAATGCAAAACAAGGCTCGTCCATTATGGGTTTTATCTAGTTTTTGGTCAATCATAGATTGTTACTGCTTTTTTTCTGATATTTTATTTTGAACATCCAGTGTTAATTTCTCTTGTGAATTCGTCGAAGTTAAAGTCAAACCGAAACAACTTGGATTATACGGCAACTTTCAGCTTCAACTGCCTAGGATATCGCATGTGCTCCTATACGGACTTATGCGGGCATCTGAGAAAAATACCGTATTAAATCAGTCGGCTTGATATCCATCTCAAACGAAACAGCTATACACCCCAAATGGACTTTCGAAACCGCAATATTCAGTGGCAAGTGATTCAAAGTCAGCAGCATTGGAAACCCCATACATAGCATACATAGTAACGATTTTGTCGTTGGCATTGCGCAAGTTTAGAGCCCACCCACTTAGCGCAGTAGGTAGAGCGTTGGTCTACGGATCGCGGGGTCGTGAGTTCGATCATCGGGCGGGGCGTATGTTCTCCGTGAATTTTTATTTAAAAAAAACAAAATTGTGTCTGAAATCATTAGTCCTCCACCTCTGATTCATGTGGGGAAGTTGGCATTTACTTGCGGAGAACAGGTTTGTACTGGTACAGAATCCAGGAACACTGGTAAGATTAACTGCCCGCCGTTACATGACTGAAATACTGTTGAAAAACGGCGTTAAACCCAAAACAAACAAACAAACAAACATTGCGCAAGTTTCTAAAATGTCTCTAAAGCAAAAGTTATAAAGATTAACGGTCTGTTATTAATTAAGTAAATCTACCCCCGTCATAACTAACTTTATGTCCCTTTTCATTGTTGTCTAAAGACCGTGCGCATCTGTAGATGATAATACATTTAGCATGACCGGAACAATAATTATTGTTGGTTGTTTTTCGTTCACAGCCATCCGCAAGCCATAAACAAGGAAATAAAACTAAAACTAGCATAAGTTTAACCTCCTGAAATAGAAAATAAGTAAGAAATGAATATAAATCTTTGGTTAAAAAAGGATAAAGGAGCTCAAAATGTCAGTAGTGTCGTCAGGCGTTTGAGTAACATTCTGAACGGCAATGAAAACTAACGATTGTATATTTTCTAATTTGTCATCATAAAAGGGAGTCAATAGTCAACTGGAAGACAAATAAATTTCTCCCACTATCTTACAACTAAGTTGTATCTGTTTTTTTAACTCGCGTGTAAGTCATAATCACTTTTGTGTTGTTACTTTTAACTGATCAAGATTTGTTAAGTTAGTGTTCCAGAAGTAGATGGGTCTGAAGTTACAAGACTGATTTCTTTAATTAGGATCTATTAAGCACACTGAGCATTGTTTTGTCAATTTCGTGTTTTGTTGTATGAACGCATTATCTGATGCTTTAAAGTAATCGGTAGAACTCAGAGTATCTTTAGTTTTACTTACCATAATTCCTTTTATTATTGTTATTATCTAGAAATTAAAATCTCTCAGTTACAAGCGCAATGATGCTGGATACAAGAAGATTGATTCCTTAAATATTAATCAACAACCATTGACTAATCACGTGATCTGATCACCGCTTTTGTTTACATGATTGTCTTACCTAGAAGTCAAGAGCCCCTTCTTTAACTAAATACACTACGTAAGTGTATTGTAAAATCCTCATTGATTGTTTTATTGGCAGACAGTGAAAAGGAATACTTTCGAGTTAAGCCTCTGTTTACCCGGTGAATACACATTTTGTGGCAGGGGAAACCTAACCAGAGTTACTGGATTCTTTGCAAGTAACAGTCAACTTCTACATATGAATCAGATGTGTAGGAATCAAAAATCTTAGACACATTATTCTTTATAAAAATGTCACGAAGAGCATACACTTCGGCCGGGGATCAAACTCATGACCCGGCGATGATCCGAGATCTGCACTTTCTCTATTGACCTAAATGGGCTGGCCAGTTTGACTCTGCCTTTTCATGCTTCACAAAGTTTATAAAAAACAGAATACCAGCAATTTAAAGAATTGATGAATTTTTAAAATATTATCCCGGCAGCTTTTACAAGTCATTTATGCTTGTCAAATTATTATCCCTTTATTGTTGTGATAATTTAGATGAAACATTTCTTTACAGTTAAAATTCCCTTCCCCATCTCCCACCCCACATAAAAATACTTATTGTAAACGTTGTCTAAAATGTTTTTCGCCGTGTCATATTTTTATGCATAACCAAGTGAACATTGACCAAATAAAACATTTACTGGTATTTTAAGAGACACTGTAGTTTTGTTAACTATAATTATCACTTATGACGTTTACACTTCGTGATAAAGTAACATGTATAACTCGTTTGATCACAGCTTGGTGTTAAGTGTATTCCTTTAAATAGCGTCTCATTAAAAATCCAGTATCGCATTACTTTCATATGGTTTTGTGTTTGGAAAAGTGGTTCTATAGATATACTTCTTAGAATTCAGACATGTGCTTAAATATAGGCTTTTCATCTTGGCTTTTTATTGGTCGATAGGGAGTACTGAAAAAAGAACTACTCGTGATAGCTGTTTCAGTTTCGTGGAAGTATTCTATTATACCATCACCTAACCGTGAGGTTTAAACGACGATAACCCTTCGTCTTACGGTGATTAACAGTACAAAATATTAAGCATTCCTAGTGCTTTTATTTTTAAGTCGACTTTAAGTATAGGATGAACAAACAATCTTTTATTTGTTATGTAACACAATTTAGGTCACATTTCCAGCTTTTGACTGTAGAGGAAGACCCATCCGGGCATTGTTTTAGGCAGAGGCTGGCACCTGAGTAGAACCACCTATCTGCTGTAAGGAATCTGGATGAGAAATTCTAAATCTAAGCGAGCTTTCGAACTTACATCGGTTAGGGGCCAGTAAGTAGGTGTCAATTTATCAAAAGTATAAAACGTTTATGTCTCTTGATATCTTTAAGTGAACACTTATGTATATTGGGTTTTTTATGAAATCTCTAACGAGAGACAGATTCATTACATGTTAAACTGTCCACTCAACATTTCAAGGCGTAAGGAGAATTATACTTGTAAAGGTTTTATACTTTCGTTCTATCGTTTATTTTCTCTAGGTGTTTTCACAATTCTCGTAGAACTGTAAGGTTGCTTTAATGTTATCTATCATTAGCTGATTCATCAATCTGAACAGTACTAGAAACACCTTAGAAATGTTAACTGCATTTTATAGTAACGGTATTTAAAAGAGTTTGATATTAAATGAATGGACAGGATCTACTTTTTTCATTGAAACAAAAACGATCAACCTTTATTTCTAGGCAACTTTCACCCAATGAGAATAATTGAAATCATGACAGAACATTCCTAACTTGAACAAATTCAGAAATATTATCATACTTTAGTACTGGTGTATAAATATTTAGTCATAAGGAATATTGAAAAATCTTTTAAATGATTCTTTTATAGAAGCACAGAACGCAACCAAGCAACAAAATAGAAGACTCGGTTTAAATGAATCTGTTCGTGAGAGGTAATGAACTGTGAAACAAACCACATGCCCACTATCTCTGACTTAAGCGGAATTCTATAACAGTAAAATCACATTTTTTCGGTGATTCCAAATAATCAGAAAATGTAACAACACTTAGTCCAAGTACGGGGAAACGTTTTATAGCCGTCACAGGACACTAAAAGACTGCTGTTGTAATGGTTGATAAATTCCATAAAAAGACCTTTATGAAGCATCGCAACAAAGCAACACAATATCAGACTCGGTTTGATTGAGTTTGTTCATGAGAGACAATGAACTGTGAAACATCCCTCGCGCTCCCTTAGTTCTATTTTTGTAAAACTTAATCTTCTCCATTGCCCGATACGAAAACATAGTTCAAATATTAGGAGATATTTTACAGTCGACACACGGCACTTGAAGACTACTGCTATAATATAAAATCAAATCTATAAACAGATCCTTTTGAAGTATAGAACGCAACCAAGCAACACAATTGCAGATTCGGTTTGACTGAGTCTGGTCATAGAACGCAACTAAGTAACACAATGGCAGATTCGATTTGACTGAGTCTGGTCATAGAACGCAACCAAGCAACACAATGGCAGATTCGGTTTGACTGAGTCTGGTCATAGAACGCAACCAAGCAACACAATGGCAGATTCAGTTTGACTGAGTCTGGTCATAGAATGCAACCAAGCAACACAATGGCAGATTCGGTTTGACTGAGTCTGGTCATAGAACGCAACCAAGCAACACAATGGCAGATTCGGTTTGACTGAGTCTG
Source organism: Mercenaria mercenaria (assembly GCF_021730395.1). Taxonomy (NCBI): domain Eukaryota; kingdom Metazoa; phylum Mollusca; class Bivalvia; order Venerida; family Veneridae; genus Mercenaria; species Mercenaria mercenaria. The sequence continues at coordinate 22,620,792 of NC_069361.1, read as the reverse complement.
GTCATAGAACGCAACCAGGCAACACAATGGCAGATTTGGTTTGACTGAGCCTGGTTATAGAACGCAACTAAGCAACATAATGGCAGATTCGATTTGACTGAGTCTGGTCATAGAACGCAACCAAGCAACACAATGGCAGACTCGGTTTGATTGAGTCTGGTCATAGAACGCAAACATTCAACATAATGGCAGATTCGGTTTGACTGAGTCTGGTCATAGAACGCAACCAAGTAACACAATGGCAGATTCGGTTTGACTGAGTCTGGTCATAGAACGCAAACATTCAACGTAATGGCAGATTCGGTTTGACTGAGTCTGGTCATAGAACGCAACCAAGTAACACAGTGGCAGATTCTGTTTGACTGAGTCTGGTCATAGAACGCAACCAAGTAACACAATGGCAGATTCGGTTTGACTGAGTCTGGTCATAGAACGCAACCAAGTAACACAATGGCAGATCAGGTTTGACTGAGTCTGGTCATAGAACGCAACCAAGTAACACAATGGCAGATTCGGTTTGACTGAGTCTGGTCAGAGAACGCAACCAAGTAACACAATGGCAGATTCGGTTTGACTGAGTGCGGTCATAGAACGCAACCAAGTAACACAATGGCAGATCAGGTTTGACTGAGTCTGGTCATAAGACGCACCCTAGCACTGGTTATAGCAGTAAAAATGAACGTTCTCTAAAGAGCCAGAAAGTATACCAACATTGAGTCCAAGTACGGGGGAACATTTTACAGGCAGGAACCCAAATGGTTTTATTCAGATAATGCAAGGAAATAGAGTAGTTACTATGGTAAGTTTTCAAAAGGCATGTATCACTGCTTTAAGTGTTCATACATTTATTTCACGTGATAAAGAAAAGTATGTTACATAGAGATGGTACATATTTACAACAAATAAAGGTCAAAACTGGTTTTGAAATGCACCTCGCTGTTCTCACATAGATAAGAATATATAAATGTAACATGGTGCGGTAAATACTGGATTTTGAAAGGCAATATCAAATTATTACACAGGGTCGCCACTGGGTAATACGAAGAATGGTTAGACGACAAGTAAAGTATCGCTTTGATGACGTTAAACATTTCTGTTTTATAATGTTTGTAATGGTTGGAAGATCTTTCATATTTTTTAACTTTTTGCTACATCATTTGCTTACTGTACAGGACATTACTCTCTTAAACAGGTATGAATGTTGCAGATGCTATGAAATTAAGCAACAAAGGCAAAATATCAATAAGTAGATAGTGTAGATACAAAATAAAACAGGGGTCTTAAAACAGACAGAAAACATATTTGTTTATTTTCTTCAGTGTTTATAGCGTAACAAATACTTTTTACGAATTTTTCTTAACTGAAAATCTACAGAATTTCTTTACACATCATGTTTATTTGATGTTATGACAATTATATAAAAGTCACAGAATCAAAATATTTACATCATGACTTCCAGGTGTCCAATCCACAAATAGATAAAGTTTGATGCCTGGTGACCCCATGATTTTTGGTGTCATTTCATAGAGTAAGACTTAGTAAATAAGATAACCATAAATAATATACAAGAATAATTACAGTCATGTTTGCTAAATCTTAACTATACTAGTAGGATTTCTGATGATGTATCATTGAAGATAGTAGAAAATGCACTTTCAAATGATACCAAAATTATATGAGTTTACAAGGCATCAACATGTGATATATTTTAATAGCACTGTTATAAAGAACTTGCTTATTTGTGGATTGGATACCTAAAATCAATCACATATGTGATAGCAAGGAATGAGAATTGGTAATATCTTGATGACATGTCCACTGTTTCAGATCATTTAATATTTTTAGTGAATTTAGTTTATACGAACACAATTTGTGCTGAAGTGTTTATTTTGTGTGCTGTATTTTTTTTGTTTGTTTCATTTTAAACACAGATTCTGCGGAAATGTGATGGAATCGCTTTTACTTGTCAGAATCGAAACATTCAGTTATTATCAGTGGCGTCTTGGTGTAGAATTCATCCGGTTTTATAACTTTGTCATCTGAAAGAATAAAGCAAAGAATTTATTGTTAGGTTTAACGTAGCATGGCGACTTTCCAGCTTTCATGTTAAAGGAAGACCCCAGGTGCCCTTCTGTGTATTATTTCATCACGGGCGGGCACCTTAGTAGAACCAACGACCTTCTGTAAGTCAGCTGGATGGCTTCCTCACATGAGAAAATTCAACGCCCATCGGGACAAGTGATACAAAGTCAGCAATCCCGGTCACAGAGGTCCCTATAAAGTAAATCTCTATGTAAGTACGCAACAAGTAACGTTCCTAACTAACTAAGTCTCTATCAGCATATATATTGTGTACAAAAATCTCTTATTTAAATGTGTTTCTTTTGAAGAATGTGTTATCTTCATATCCACTTGATACTCATTAAAAAAAAGACTTAAATTCTAACATGAAATACAATGAAAGTTTAAATATCAAATTCTTACATATTTCTGGTACGACTGCGCTCTAGTTATGTATGTCATATAGTAAGACTAATGCATATTCGTGTCGAATTGAAAATCTTCTTTGGAGACGCTAGTCCGTCGCATATAGCACTACAATGCTTTTATTTTCCATGTAAGACAGTTACAAAAGACCATTTAAATATCTCAGCTAAATGCGATTTACAATAACGTTTTGACTACAGACTGCTCTGTTAAATTGAATGTTCTATTCTACCGAAACAAACTGATGACAGTAAAACGTTTAACATAGTCATTTAAGGTTACAAACCTGTCTCTATATTAATATCCGAGAAGAGATCACCGATCACCCCATTTTTACCGAGTAAAGAATGGAATTCACCCATAGTGATTACACCATCCCCGTCCGTGTCATAAGTTTTGAAGCTACACGGATCAGCATCTCCGAGCGTGATGCTATAATGAGTCCCTGTCTGAAATGAAGAGTAATAAAAATCTATTAGAGGATCATTTGGAAACATAGAAGGCAACCAAGTAAAACAAAAGCAGACTCGGCTTTATTGGGTCAGTTCATGAAATGGAATGGAACGTGCAACACCTCTTATGCCCTTTAGCACGGGCTAAATGTGGACTCTATATTCCACAAACATTGAATGGACTTTATGATCCCAAAGGTACAGAAAATTACGGGGAGACCTTTACAGCCGCCACATAGCAGTTAAAGGTTGCTGCTGTGATTAAGACACGTTTCAAGGAAAATGTGTCAACACTAAAAGGTAGTTCTTAAGAAAGATTACTGGTTTTCTTTTTGTGAAAGCTTTAACCAATATATTTTAACATGAACAATATACTATATTAAGTAAGTTATATTTATATATTAAATATATTAGTTTTAAGCATCACAGAAAAAAATTCTCAGACTTTGACATTCCATCTTGACAGCTGAGTGAAAGCCACTGACCATCCGTTAACCAGCTTGAAGGATTTCTCATGTTAAAGAAGACAAACTATAACAAAACCACGATGACGAGGGCCAATTGATTATAAATCAGCAACTTTCACAGTTCAAATAGTAATTTTTTTGGTGTAATAAAAAGTAACAAAATAGCTTAACAATATAAACATTATCTTGTTAGCTGTTTTACCTTTCGAATACTTATTCTTTCCCCCTTGTAATCATTGTTTCGTATATAACATTTTTCACCATGTGAACAACGGTTTACAGCATTGTTTACAGCACTGTTTGGGATACAGCCATTTGCGAGCCAAACATTGGCAAATAAAAGCAAGTTTAGAACAATGCTGGCCTCCTGAAAAAGACAAATGGTGAAAATATATAAGCTGTTCAAGTAATACAAACATAATGAACCAACAGAAAAGAACAACCAGAATAGTTCTAAAGAAGCCTATTAAAACTAATTTGTTTAAAACTTTAAAAAGTCTCAAATTACGCCAATTTAGCTTTAAGGAGGTAGGTTACCTTGTTACAAGGGTAAATTCAGATTAGTTGAACCGCAGAATTTTTTTGTGTTTCGTGTAATATGAAGTTTTAACTGCTGTAATCTCAGTTTCGTTTGTCTCTGTCCCTTCAAATTCAATTTTTATCCAGGTTTGAAGAACATGACCCTCCAAAGGTATTTCATATTGAAAGAAGAAGGAAAATACGGATATTTAACACTTTTCAGTGTATTTTAGGTTCATTGATATCCGTAGAAATCTGCATAATTGATAATTTTACTAATATGCACATAAGCTTTCTAATATAAGCTTAAAATGTATATGTCGCGGGGCTCGTGTTTCCATGGTAACGCATTTTCTCTCATTTTTTAAACAACTATGTATAAAATATGTGTTTTGGACGACTTCAGTGCCATTCTGTTAATGACCAACATGGAATATTTGGGTAATATTATTAGCAAAATACCAAGCACTTTACATGGTACCCTATTTTTCTTAAAGTTTAAAGTAACCATGGCAACAGAGATGTTTAAAATAGCTTATATCTTGTTTTTGTCATAATTGCTTATAAAAAAATATTGAATAAGATTATCTTTCTAGTTAATGTAGCTTTAAAACATATTATTTCTAACGTAAGTTATATTTTCTTGTTATCTGCATTGATTCAAACAAATTTCACAGCTTAGAATACATACGACAGTACCCCTCGCCTGGCATTTTTCATGGAAAAATCGTTCAGCATGCTGATATTATTCTAATGGATAATGTTGAAATGAAAATAAAAAGTCGAAGCTGTGTTTCTTAAATAGACCAGTGTCAACGCTTTTGAATTTTACATTCAGATACATAGGTCACGGGCTTCGTTTCCATGGTAACATCAATTAAATTTAAGAAACCACATTTTTCTACTGAAATTTGAACAATTTTAGATCTTAGTTTTAGTATATAAGTAACAAATTATCAACGGGACCTGAATAATAGGTATTACAAATCAAACTGCTAGATTTTTTTTTTGAAAATGGCCGTTACAAGTAACCTTTCATCCAGCTATATTCCAAATAACATTGGTTACCATCATCCATTTTCTTACAATCCGCATAACGTTTCAATATAACTACATAAAAGAAGCAAAATATTGATGATTATTCAGAGCAAAAGATTCATAACAAATATTTCAGCAAATATTTGTTATTTGAAGATAGTTAAAATAAAGAAAATGCACAGAATTACGTACTTTCAAGATAAAAGCTATTAATTTTGCGCGGTAACTGACACGTAACGTCATGACGCCAATGACGTCATTTTAAGGCAACATTGTTTTGAAGCGTTTCTGCGGCAATTGATTCATTATTTCTGCATTATTAAACCATAAAGTATCAGATCGGAGGCAGGTTCATGATTTGTTTTCAGGAGAATGAATATACAAACACATTTAATTTGTCGTAAACGTCGTCGTAAATCGTCACGTTAGCTTCCGGTTGGACATGCGCACATACAAATATGAAGGTAACCTACCTCCTTAAAGTCTAAGTTTTGGTTTCAGTTAAAAGTACATATTAGGAAATTTCTGGATTAAGAATATAAGGACAATTCTTATCTTATCTACAGTTCATGCTCAGTGATGAAGAACAAAAGCTTGTAAGACAAATAAAGGCAGAAAAACACAGGTCACCACACTCGATTTTATTGTATGGTGCATTTTCTTCACTCACTGTTAACGAATTTCTGAAATTAAGTAAAATTAAAAAGAATATGGTAACTTCATAAAACATATAATACACCACTTAATGTTATAGGGATTGCAGGTCTTACAGGTTATGTAAGCATAAATGTCACAAACTAATATCTTTTTCAATTGAAACAACGTATTTAAATCTTCAAAATGAAAAGAAAAAATGTTGGGGTCACCGTGCATATAAGAGATATATTTAGAAAAAAAATCTTTAAAAACTGGTGAATTTTTATATTTTATTGGTTTAATTTATACTTCCTCGATGAAATAAAGTTTTATGTTGAAAATATGTTCATACTATGGCTTTCTCATTCATTTGGATAACAATTATTCTGTTTTCTAAATTTTATAATAAAATTCTTACGTTAATTAATTCATACGTGTATTTTCTGTCATGTTCAAGGCCGCATTTTAAATAAGATTTGCGTCTATGTGTATGTTTTCTTACTTTGAGGGCTACCTTCGCTAAATAATAATTTTATCGTATCATCATTATTCTAATTATTGTATTACGTTTACTACAGAAGAAAGAAAAACGTTTAAACTCACATTAAAATCATTCAAGCATGAGACTAACCAAGAAAACGGCTCGGAATTTAACAAGTGTATTGATGTAGAAATGAATGTGTAAATTAAAAAATAAAGCGAGCTGCTATCTAAGGCAAATTATTTGTTTTTGAACTATCTAGTACATGTACATGAAATTACTAAGCACATAGAAAGATAAATTTCAATTTTAATTACCATAATCACTCGTTGTTACTTCCTAATTAAGTAAAATGGGTATTTATCACTTTCGCAAAAATCCAAGCATAGAGTATTTGGAAGTTACAGATTTTTTCCTTAAAAGTAAATTTATATAAGAATTATATATATTTGTCGATCACACAGTCTTGTAAGTAAAGGCGGTCTGACTTTTGACTTTCTTAGAAGTGAATACAATATTATGCGGTTTATTTTTTTTTTATCTAAACCTTGCCATTTTGTTGGCTAACGATTTAACAAGTACTTTTGATATTCGCGGAAAATTCAGCTTACCGTGAAACACTCAATAAGGAAAGAAAAAGGTTATAACCTTACATAATAGGACAAAAAAAAAACACGATGTCTAAAGTGTGTTTCAAGAACTTGACAAATAGATCAGAATGAAAATAGGATATTTAGACATGGCTGTGACTGTTTTACTTATATTTTACAGGGATTCTATTCTTAAATTTTATTTTTTTATATTGTTTTCCTTTTTTCAACTTCATTTGGTCTTATCACCACCATATGATCAGTTTGGAAGATGCGGAATCTCTTTCATATACGAAATTAGAATTGAGCCAGTGAAACAGCAATATGGACATATTTGTATAAACAAATGTATCACTATTTGAAACAACAGGTGAAGCAACTAGGGAAACTAAATTTAAGTGAATTGTAGATAGCAATATGACATTGGAAAATACATGCATTTTGAGTGACCATGTATCGTAGAAAAGTCTCCGACAGAAAATAACCGGTTTTTAAACTCTTCTGAGTGTAATATAGCCATGTCCTATGATCAATGATCACCTCATGAACATTGGAAAACATAAGTCATAGAAATATCACAGCAAATGTTTAAATGTCTACCAAATACTTCTCTAAAGTTAAACGACTTTCGACATGTCTCCTAGATTTTTTATATAAACGTCCAGTAATTATCATTAAATTTTCGTGTGTTTTTTTTTTTTTTTCAGAGACATTTAAGTGGCGTTTTCTTTCTTGTCTTACAATATTCACGTTATTCCAGTAGTTTACTATTCGATAATTGCGTGGGCGTTAGTCGATCCTGACGCTCATATTTGGTCGTAAATATAACTTTTTCTGCTGAGAGAGCACATTTTATTTTTCGGCAGAAACTTATATACATGTGAGTTTAATTAACAAAAGCACTTTTGTGTTTAAACAGCATACCTTCTGTAACGTCGTTTTATGTAGAATAAATATCAAGGTCGCAATTCAGTAGGGACAAAATCAATAACTTCTATGTTAAAACAATTTCAAAATTGAAATCATGTTCAAACCCGAAATCGTGAATTGTGCCGAACTTTAGCAGTAAGGAAGTGTTTTCAAAAACATTTGTCGTTACGGTTGAAACTGTGAGTACCTTCGTGAAACAGGCAACATGAAAGAACATACGTACAGATGCAGCTAAGTAATATATGAACATTGCTCAAACATGGTCCATACATGCAATAAAATGTATTAGATAATCCTTGGAAGCATGGACCACAACCAAGCAAAATATAAACACACTCTTGAAAATGAAATTAAACAATTTTCAAAATTCCTGAAATCTATGTTTAATCTAGTAATTCGAAATTTCAGTACTCGGACACTGCTGCAAATGCATCAAAACGAAGATTTGCAACATTTCTTTGAAAATGGTGAGATTTTAAAGGCACTACACTGTCCAGAAATATGGTCCCTTAATTTAGCCCCTTTTCGGGAATTTGAGCATCTATAAGTTAGTTGGAATAGTATACCTACTTTATAGGCCGTTCAATTGCATATAAAATAACTCTTTCTTTCTATGATTTGGAGAGGCTCAAATTTCAAACCGTCAAATATCCATCGAATCCTTCATTGCAGACCATCTTTTACTGAGTGAAGTCAGTGATAGGCATGAACCCGGGACCACTGGTTTGTTAACAGGGAGTGTTATCTATTATTATTAAAACTGGAAACTCATCCAAGAATTCTAGAGAGGTGTATAATATTGCGTACGACTGAACCAAACAAGCATGCCATGACCCTACGTTATGCGTCATTTATAATTGGGTAACTTTGGTAGAACTATTTTACTGCTATTAGTTTTGACATTTGTCTGTACGTGGCAACATATGTTTGTGTGTTAGAAGACGGTTTTACCTTCTAGACTCTACAGCATAAGTGTTATAAGAACAATACACATTACTACATGCTTTCTTTGATACCGGTCCATGGTGTGTGCTACCGACCACTCTTTAGTTCAACACTTAAATTTGCTGGGCTAAAATCAAAACTTGAAGAAAAAGTATGAAAATTTATTTCTGATGCCATTCTTTCAGTGTATAATATATCATTATATGCAATGTAAGTGAAGTGATCTCGTAAAATACAATACTGTGATCAAATTAACATTTCATGTAAAAAAGCAATACATAAGTATGCTTAAGTGAGAATGTTTCCCACAACAAAAGTTTTGATATCAGAATGTATTTTTGTGACTTTTAACTATCGAAAGTGGCGGTAAAATGAAAATAAAATATGTCTTTGCATGATTCGATATCTTAACATGTTTTCTACGTTGATAAACACATGTTGAATTGAATGCATACTTAATTTCAAAAATGTACTTGACTAAATTTAAAATTAACACGAGAAGTCGCAATATTTCACCCTATCTAATTAAACCATACACATTCTTTATCTTTTATTTTATTTCTTGTTATTCTTCAGAAATGTAGAGTTGAAACATTCATTTGGATTTAGAGGTGACATGGAAATATGTGGTCTGATTTATTTTTCCATCACCTGAAAGAATAAAGTACAAAATAAGACACCATAAACACTAAATAAGTGACGTCAGTAGTCTTCTCGTAAGATACAACACTAATCAAATGCGCATATCAGGTAAAAAAGCAATACACGAGCATGATAAAATAAGAACGTTTCCCATAACACTAATTTTGATATCAGTTACAAAGTAGACAATTAAAGGATAAGATTTTAACAGAATAGATAATGACTAGATATGAACATTATCTGTACAAACATAAAATATATATATATATATATATACATTTACTGATGATGGGTTAGTACAATATTTGTTACATTATAAAGGCAAAATGTATTAGCTTTTGTAAATGATCAAAATACATAGAACATAGGTTCAGGATATTGATTGTACTAAAAGTGACACACAGGAGTTAATCACTGAGTTTTTCCTTTTTTCAGTAAGGTTTAGGTAAAAAGAAAATATAAATGAAAACAACAAAGTGTAAAAATCTATTGAACTTGACTAAATATATAAGTTAAAGGTTTGAGTAGAGTTACATTCATAATAAAATGTCATGCAGTAACAGTTGATTGTTACAACAACTTTCAGTTTTTTTGTCGCTGTGGACATTTATACTGTGATTACTATACTTAGATACAGTGTGAACTATTTTAAAGCTAATGCGTAACATTGTTAATACACATAAGTTAGTTAATTTTAAATTTACCTAATATATTTGTATACGAAATTTGGGTCTAATATATCTGTAGATATCACAGATATATTGAACAAAACAGCCACTCCATCATTTGTTATTTTTCCAGTGTCTTATAAATCACTGAAAGTACCTTTACGCTTACAGAAATACCTTGTTGATGACCTTTTAACATTTCAACAAAACTGATCTAAGCTATCATATAAATGTACTCGTTTTTCTACTTCAAACGATTTTTGAAAAACGTTATGAGAAAAGACAATGGCATCAAAAACAAAATATAGTTGTGTAGTTTTAACAATCGGATGTGACTGTAAAAGATTAATAGATTAATATCTTTGCAAGATTCAATATCTTTACATGTTTGATATGTTGATAAACACATGTTAAACTGAATGCATGTTTAATTTCAAAAATGTACTTGACTAATTCCTTATTCACATTTGACCCGGGCGCTGTGCGATAAACTAGTCTACGATTTTCCTTGTTTTTTTTTTTTTGGAGCGTCGTAGATAGCTACGGGCTACGGTGTATGTGTTCACATTATATACGAGCGTCGTGCCATTTTTTGTACAGGCTCTCGGTGGGGGGGGGGGGGGGGCAGGAGAAATCCGTACGGACGGTGCACGGAGATTATATTGAAATCGTGCAATTTCAATGCGGTTGCCTTGCAAGTTTCCCACGGATATCGTACGTGCTGCAGATGGCCAATATGTATATCCATTCGAAAAATTTCAAGGCCACCGCACGGCAATACTGTGGCCGCTGTAGGGTTGCCCCGCGATGATTGCTCAATATCAGTGCGATTGTACGGGTACTGCACGGGCAACGAGCGGCAACCTTGCGGCAGCTGTGCGAGGGTCGTGCGAAGGTCCCACGAGTCTACAATCTCCTTACGATTTCTTTCGGGCATTATGTCCACGGAAAATCGTACATTGTCTGCACGATCAGCGCGTGGTCTCCTAACGATGGCCGTGCGGAGATTGTGCAATGCCATGTCTACGGGCTACGGGATTACAATGTTTTCAAATTTGTATAACTTTTCGCTAAACAAAATCGTAGAGGCTGCGGAGCCCGTGAGTCCGTACGAAAATCGCACTGCCGCCACCTGCCTTCGCACGGAGAGGATACGGGCATTCTACGGGCTCCGCAGACGCATCGCAGGCCAAATGTGAACTAGGCATAAATAGCAAATTAGCAAAAGAAGTCGTAATATTTCACCTTATCTAATTAAACCATACACAGTCTTTATCTTGTTTCTATTAATTGGTATACTTCGGAAGTGTAGAGTTGAAACAATCAGTTATAATCAGAGGTGCCATGCCAAAAAATTCTTCCGGTTTTATTTCTCCATCAACTGAAAGAATAAAGTACAAAATAAAATAACATAAATAGTAAATATGAATACCATATAAGTGAAGGCAACAAGACACAAAATCTTTAGATAAGCAACAGCGCCATGTTTTAATGAAATAGACAGATGCTTTGAAGCCTAATGTAGGGCATTAGTAAGACAACTTCAACCATGTTTGAATCAACTCCTTGTGGGTTTTGTTTTAAATAATTTACGCTGAAAACCATTACATTTCAACCTGTAAAGTGTAGATTTATTTGAACATTCTATTGAATGTAACCTTTTTATATTTTATTCTTAACATTATTTTTATCTAAAGTTAACCTTTACTTTCAAGATTATTTCATGATATAGTATATCAAATGGGTTCTCGAACATGTTTATCAAAATAACATATTGTCAAAATTCGATGAAGGTTCTGTTATTTTCAATTAAGGAAGTAGGCTACCTTCATATTTGTATGTGCGCATGTCCAACCAGAAGCTAACGTGACGATTTACGACGACGTTTACGACAAACTAAATGTGTTTGTATATTCATTCTTCTGAAAACAAATCATGAACTTGTCTTCGATATGATGCTTTATGGTTTAATAATGCAGAAATAATGAATTAATTGCCGCAGAAACGCTTCAAAACAACGTTGCCTTAAAATGACGTCATTGACGTCATGACGTTACGTGTCAGTTACCGCGCAAAATTAATAGCTTTTATCTTGAAAGTGTGTAGTTCTGTGCATTTTCTTTATTTCAACAATTTTCAAATAACCATTATTTGCTGAAATATTTTTATGAGTCTTTTGCTCCTGAATAATAATCAATATTTTGTTTCTTTTATGTAGTTATATTGAGATGTTATACGGAATGTAAGAAAATGGATGATGGCAACCAATGTTATCTGGAATATAGTTGGGAGAAAGGTTACTTGTTACGGCCATTTTCAAATAAAAAGTCTAGCAGTTTGATTTGTAATACCTGTTCTTCAGGTTCTATTGATAATTTGTTACTTACATACTAAAACTAAGATCTAAAATTGTTCAAATTTCAGTAGAAAATTGTGGTTTCTTGAATTGAATTGATGTTACCATGAAAACGAAGCCCGTGACCTATGTATCTAAATGTAAAATTCAAAAGCGTTGACATTGGTCTATTTAAGAGACACCGCTTCGGCTTTTTATTTTCATTTCAACAATACCCATGAGAATAATAGCAGCATGCTGAATGATTTTTCCATGAAAATGGCAGACGAGGGGTACTACTGTACGTATTCTAAGCTGTGAAATTTGTTTGAATAAATGCAGATAACACGAAAATGTAACCTACGTTAGAAATAATATATTTTTAAGCTACATCAACTAGAAAGATAATCCTATTCAATATTTTTTTTAAGAAATTACGATAAACAGCAAGATATAAGCTATTTTAAACATCTCTGTTGCCATGGCTACTTTAAAATTTAAGAAAAATAGGGTACCATGTAAAGTGCTTGGTATTTTGCTAATGATATTACCCAAATATTTCATGTTGGTCATTAACAGAATGGCACTGAAGCCGTCGAAAATCTCTATTTTTATACATAGTTGTTTAAAAATGAGAGAAAATGCGTTACCATGGAAACACGAGCCCCGCGACATATACATTTTAAGCTTATATTAGAAAGACAACGTGCATACCAGTACAATTATCAATTATGAAGACTTCTACGGATATCAATGAAACTAAAATACACTGAAAAGTGTTAAATATCCGTATTTTCTTTCTTCTTTCAATATGAAATACCTTTGGGGGTCATGTTCTTCAAACCAGGATAAAAATTGAAATTGAAGGGACAGAGACAAACGAAATTGAGATTGTCGCAGTTAAAACTTCATATTACACGAAATATAAAAACATGCTGCGGTTCAACTAATTTGAATTTACCCTTGTAACAAGGTATCCTACCTCCTTAAAACACTAATAGCTAACTATCATTGGCAACTTTTGATCAGTTGTCTGTGTCCCAATGCTTCCCAATTCAAAATGCTGTCATATTTACTACAAACGAACATTTAAGATCTACAATCATTCTGTTTCGTCCTTCCAAAATTAATCCGATGTTTCGTAAAACAGGCACCGCAATTATTGATAACACGTTGTGTCAAAGAACGTAGATGGTATAAAAGCAGTGGAGAGTAGAATTGGAGGTGGACACCTACACTGAAACTAGTTTACAGTGTAAGAGAAAACGTGCAGTCAAACGTGACTTGAAGCCTGGCCTCAGAATACCATTTCAATGTTCTACTGACTGAGCTTACTTGGCTGCCTACGCATTTTTTATCATTATATTTAATCAAGTCCTTTACCGTGACACATTTCCCCAACATCTAGAATTTCAAGAGATACCATATATCAAGCAGTTAAATGCGTTGGCGACTAATCAGTGCAATGCCATCACGGTCAATTTATGGCCGCAAAATTTCACAGGGTGAGATAGATATGCGCCAGAACAGAATCAAACCCGGAGCCTTAAGCTTGGGGTTCTGTTTCAATGCCCAACCGACTGAATAACCAGGCCGCGTTTTAGTAATCTAGCCCTTAATCCATGACGTACGGAACCCGATAATGTTATAAGTTTACGTTTACAGACATTGGCGAAGATGTAACACCTTTATTTTCTATTTTAAATGTTTTTTTTTTTCTACTGTTTGATTACTGACAAAATTTACGCTATATTTTACAATTTTACTGAATTAAAACCCAGTTGGTAGCTAACTATCCATAATAGGTTTTGTCAGGTGTCTGTGTCATATGAGGTAGCACTGCGCATGACTTCTGCTTTCCAACGCATAATGCTGCCATGTATACTACAAAAAAAAAAAAACCTTAAATTCTACAATCATTCTGTTTGGTCGTTCAAAAGTTGAGAATGACAAGCCCAGCAATTATTTGATTACACATAGTGTCAGAGAAGCGATATGGTATAAAAACGGGAGAGACTTGATTCGGAGGTGGGCATCCACACTAAAACTGCGATATCGTTTTTATTCATCAATCACATGTATCAGAGTGAGAAAAGAACATGCGCCAGATTAGGAACTGAACACGGAGCCTCAGAGTTCTGTTCTTCCAATGCCCTACCGACTGAACTACTAGGGAGCGTTTTAGTAATCTAGCCCTAAACTGTGACATAAGGAAATCGATAATTTACCTTCACAGACAGCACCTTTATTTTCTATTTAAAGTGATAACTGACATTTTTTCCATATTTATTCATTTCACTTTTATTCATATTTTGCTATGGATACATTTAGTTAAACAGTATTTACATAATTCGTTTTATATGGATATTGAGACATCTTTAAAGGGATACTGATGTATTTAAAGTTTTAATTTTATTCGGGTACTGTCTTCTTCCTTCGTTTACAAGGCAGCTTGTTCATTATCCGTGGAAACAACACACGTGTTACAGGTTATCAGCTTTCATGTTATAATCGTTAGGAGCGGAAAACCAGTTATCAAACAAATTAGTATTGGCATTGACGTATGAATAACTAAGTTAAAGTCCGTGCACTTAGCTACTTTAAAGAATAAGGATAACCGTGTAACCCGGGTATATTCAAATTGATTGAACTGAAGCAATTCAAAATAATGCATGTAATTAAAAAAAAATCTCACGTTTGTTTGACTATGTTCCTTGTACAGGCTTGAAGTACATGGCTCTCTAAAGGTAATTCATACTGAAGTACATATTCAGTAATTTTCAGTTTATTTTGGCTTTAATCATATTTGCAGAAGCCTGCCTTGTTGATAATTTTAATCGTATATGCAATTGCTTTCTAATATAGGGGTAATATGTATTATATCATATCTAAAAGTAATAAGAAACCATGGCAATAGTTTTTTAAAGTATCAGACGTTCTGCTTTTTTTCTTAATTTCTTTCAAAAAGTATTGAATAAATTCATTTTTCCCATTTTGTGAAGTTTCAAAACATTAAAATAAGTTATATATTTGTTTTGTTTTTTTTAAATAGCACAGCTTAAAATACTTACAGCTGTACTACTCGTCTGACGTTTTGCAATTATCATTGTTATAGACCATTTTAAATACAGTTAAAATCTTTAATGCACCAGTGTCAATTCTTTTAACATTACAGTTAGATGTATAGGTCATGTGGTTCGTTTCCATGTTAACGTTAATTAAATTCACGACATCACTATTTTGTACTGCAACATGTACAGTTTTTGTATATTTTACCAATTATTATTTTATTATTATACCAGATTTGATAACGCCTTTTCATGATCAATTTCAGTTCAAGGCGTTTTGCATATTCAAATGAGCCAACAGGGCGCATTTTCATCTCTACTAGTTTGGTCAACAGACACAGAGCGATCTGACCAGAGGGACAGCGTGAGACAAAGCCCCCACGACAGAGAGATCAGAAATCAGATCAGGCTTGTCCGGCTGACTTAGCCTAGCTCATTGCGAATAAACGTACAGCCTGGTTCTTTAACGTGCCCAGTGTATAGCACTGATACACGCAAGGAATGCCTGGGTTCCTGACCAGTACACCTCTAGTTGGGTGGGAAACACTGAAAAGCGTTTCTGAAAATTCCCGAGTAGCTGCCGGGGATCGATATCCCCGACCTCAGGATTGGAAGGCCAGTGTGCAAACCACTGAGCTATCCGTCCATCAATTACCAATGACAATTTAGGTATAATAAGTCAAACTGCCCAATTTCCCCTTAAAACTAGTCATGTTAGTTAACATTTACTGCCTATTTCCCTATAAAGCAGTCATCAACACCCATTTGCTTAAAATTCTGCACGCCATTTCAATTAAATAAAAACACTGATAAAACCGAAGACTCGTGAAAAATATTTCGGTAAGTAGTGGTTTGATAAAGTAAGTTGAAAGTTAACAAGAGCATCTGTTGACAGCGCGCTCGGCTATTCGAAGAACTGATGTTAGTATGGGGTCAAGCTATTACAATAGAATTTTAGACAAAAGAGGAAAAATAGATAAGACAAACAAAATACCTGTATTTGTGGAACTAGATAAGTATTGCACTTTATGGCAATGTATGACCATAATGGTAAGCAAGTGTTCAAAGTTTCAAAGCCACATATCAAACAGTTAAGACAAAATATGAATGATATGCAAAACTTAACTAATTTCTATGTCAAAAAGGACCATAATTAAACCAGAGTCCTTGTCTTTGTTGTGTGGTATTGCTTACATATGTAGACTTTGATGGTAAACAAGTGGTCAAGTTTTCAAAGCCAAATGACAAACAGGTTAGACAAAATATGGACTGGTATGAACAATTTAACTGATTTTTAAGCCCAAAAATGGCCAAAGTTCAGCCAAACTAGTTGGCACAGCTATATACTCTTGCATACTGATGGAACTGATGACGATAAACAAGTGCTCAAAGTTTCAAAGCCACATATCAAACAATTTTGACAAAATGTGGACTTGTACAAACACTGAACCAATGTCCAAGTCCAAAGAGGGCCATAACTCAGCCAAAATAGTTGGCAGAGTTATGTACTCCTGCCTATAGATGGATATTATAATGATAAGCAAGTGTCAAATAGTTTTGACAAAATTTGGACTTGTATGAAAACTACATACTAATTTTTATAAACATTTGCTGTGCTTCTCACATTTTATAAAAAAAATCACTTTTTTTCTATTTTCTTGGCACAGGAATACTGGTTTTGTAATTGGTTTGTAAACACTCGAGGATGCGTCTATACAGTAATATAGAGATGGTTAGGACTTTAAGATACACAAATAAATATAAGTTTCACAAACCTGCCGATATATCCAGGTCCGCGAATAGAACGTCGGTTTCCACGTTGCTACAGAGTGTCGCATGCATTTCTTCCTTAGTGATTGCTCCATCCCCGTTTTTGTCATAGGTATTAAAATTACACGGGTCCCCTTGGAGTGTGATACTATACGTCCTCTTCTGAAAGAAAAAACATCCATCTCGAATCAGCAAAAGTAGGCTCGTCCGCATGGTTTTTTTATGAAGATTATTTTCAATTATAGCCTTTTATTGTTTTTCTAATGGAAATGTTTGTATTGTATATATTTTATTTATTCTTCGGCGCTAAAGTCAAGCCGATATTACTTCTATTATATATTAGCTACAACTGCCTGAAACAACTTTATATATTATACGGCGGCTTTCCAGCTTCACCTGCCCATGAGACCGCATGTGCTGCTATACGGTATGTTCACCTGATGGCTAGATATCTACCTCACATTAGTCAGTTTTACGTCAGCAACGGAAATCCCGTACATAGCATAAATAGTAAAGATAAGATTTTGTCGTATATCAAAATATAATAGTCTTTTTACGAAATGTCTACAGTACTATTTAATTAGTCAATATACCCAATAATATTTGTCCTTTTGTTCCTTTTCATTGTTGTCTAAAGACCGTGCAGCCTTGTGGTAATGACATGTAGCATGACCGGAACAATTAATCGTAACATTTCGGTTACAGCCATCCACAAACCATAAACAAGGAAATAAAATTACAATTAGCACAAGTTTGGCCTCCTGAAATAGAAAGCAAGTTTGAAAATAACAATATATCTTTGGCTGAAAACTGTACAAAGTAGCTTCAACTGTTTATAAAGTCAGATATTTGAGTAACATTCTAAACTGCAATGAAAACTAACGATTGTATACATTTTGAATATTATAAAGTCAAAGAAAAAACGTTAATATATCACTATTAACAGGGAGCGGGTTCTTAACCATTAGCCTGTTGGTGGCAAGTGATCTGGCATTGCGACCAGTGCAGACCAAGCTCAGCATGGTCTGCACTGTTCGCTATTCAGTCAGTAAGTTAGTAAACTCCCCTTCGAATAATAAATGGTATTGCCCAAATTGAACGATGAGCCAGTCCATTTTAGAAATTTAGCAGGGTAAGGGTTAAAACTAAAAAATCCTTGCACTATCTAATAACTAAATTTTACCTGTATCTGTTTAATCGCAATTAAGTAAATCCACTTACCATATTCACTTTTAAGCTGATAATTAATGTGTATAAGTAATTATCCCGAAGTAAATAGGTCGGAAGTTGAAGTTGCGAGACTGATTTCTTTAAATAGGATCTCCTCATAAACACATTGAGCATGGTTCTGCCAATCACGTGATTTGTACAAGTCAATTATACAAGTTAAAGTGCCTACTTGAACTAAAATTGTAAGAGCTACAACTTATCGCCATCTTCGCCGATGAGAAATATGTCAACTTGATATTAGAACAAGGTCGTTGCAAAATGTGTTGAATAACCTACAATGTTTTTACATTATATAGAATAGGGATAGATTTGTCCATCATTTTATATCAACGTTTGTCTTGTGTAATAAGGCAAGATGAATTAATTCATGCTTTTGGCTTCACATTTGAGATGGTCTGCGAATGTGTTTTCCACTAAATGTTAGGATGGATTAATCCATCTATTTCTGCCTATATAAACATTGTTTGTAGAAACATAGAAACATGTGCGAAGGAAGGGTGAACTTATCCATGTCTTTCATTTACATTTTAGGATGGTCTTCACTAAATGAAATAGGGAATGATTAATTCATCTTTTTTTATTTTTATCTATATTTAATTATATGTACCAGTTTTGAAAACATGTACACATAACGGATGGATTAATCCATGTCTTACATTTAAGACGGTCTTACTTTTTCACTGCATAAGATAGGGATGCATTAATCCGTCATTTTCAACTATCAATATTAGCAATGTTTTATAGATATTTCGAAAACATGCAAAATAAATGCATGGATTAATTCATGTTTTTGATGTTTTATATATATCATATTACACCAGATCTATATTACCATAATTATGACATTTTAAATTGAATATGTATCAACAGTCCAAATGAAAGGATGTATTAATTCATGTTTTATATTATACATGAAGTGTAATAATTGAATTCATTTGAACTGAATGATGGATTAAGCCATGCATTATCAGTAATGAATGCTGTATTTGCAGATGGATTAATCCATCTAAACATTATGTTGTACATAGGAACTTAGAAATAAAATGAAAATGATAACATGTTTTATCGTTTCTTTACCAAAGCATGGATTAACTTTCATGTCACAATTTCCGCGTTTATTTGCAAATTTGACCGTTTCCAAAATAGTCCTCCGTTATTTAATCAAAATAAGGACACTCTTAATAATGTATACTACCCCCAAACAGGGATTTTTTTGTCAAATCCCTTTCTATAATATCATCAATTTCTGCTTACTACAAGCCTTAATCAGGATTCCTAAGAGATGTATTGCGTAACCCGAATTCACAAATGATTACTCTCAATAGGAACTGGCAATACTTTTGTTGGTTGATTTAAAACATTTCTTTATATCACATTGCGTGCGTGCAGATTACGTAGTATATGTCGTCCTGGCGTGGGCGCAAACGCGAATTTTTGAAAGTTTTGTGTGTCATTTTGGCAGGCGCGCTAATACTACCAATCGAAAGTGACACCGCGACAAAACAAAAGGCAGAACATGTCTGTTATTTCGTAATGGCGCATGTGCATACTGTTGATTAAGATATGTTTACTGTACTTGTTTATTAATGTTGCTTTTAGGTTTGCACTCCCAAAATTAATTATTGGAAACATACGGAATATTCATGAGTGTCATGCAAATAAAATTCATTAGCTGTTCTATATTTGTACGTGAAGTTTGCTATGTTTTGAATAAGCCTTTGCTGTATACTAGATCTAATGTAGCCCGCCCGCTTAGCTCAGTAGGGAGAGCGTTTGTCTACAGACCGCGAGTTCGATCCTCGGGCGGGGCGTATGTTCTCCGTGACGGTTTGATAAAAGACATTGTGTCTGAAATCATTCGTCCTCCACCTCTGATAATTCATGTGGGGAAGTTGGCAGTTACTTGCGGAGAACAGGTTTGTACTGGTACAGAATCCAGGAACACTGGTTAGGTTAACTGCCCGCCGTTACATAACTGAAATACTGTTGAAAAAACGGTGTTAAACCCAAAACAAACAAACAAGATCTAATGTATTTTTTCATTTCTTCTCAGAATCATAACAGCAATTAATAAACTATGTGAGAGTTTGTCTAGCTTCTTTGGGTTGGCGATCACACTATGTTTTATGACATACTCCCGCTTCGATCTAAGCTGTACTCACGTAAGTATTTATAGTGCGAAAACTGGTCTATTATTTATAACGACAATAAAAATTATTAAAAAGGAGTCTTTTCTTTCTTAATCAATTTGTAAATGTAATAAGTTAATGTTTACAGTCATACACAAAGCATTCTTAGGCCAATCAATAGTTTTCGTATGTGTTTTGTTCAGTGCATTATTCATAAAATAAAATATAACATAAGCATAGTAAATTAGGTTAAGAGTTGATAACAACATTAATTTGTACCATTGCTCTTTTGTTTAGAATTAATCTACATTGAAAAGATTAATGTAGATATTGTATAATGAATAGGTAGCATCCGTTACAAATCAAATCTTCATGATCATACACTTATATCGTATGCTCACACATTAATTTTTTTTTAAATAATAATGCATTACTTACAGGGATAAAGAGTAAATGTCGTCTGTGTACAAATGTATTTTATCATTAATTCAGACCAAAATAAAATGTGATTATCCTCCGATGTCATTTTATCTTATAAACAGTTGTCGTAGAAAAAGTGAACTCATGTGAAGTAAAAGAATTTATTTCATGGGAATACTTTTTATTCTCACTCAGTCAGTCCTACTAAACAATTTAGTACCTGGTATAAGCTTTGATTACAGCACGACACATTAAATGATAAACGGTTGCATTTGTTTACAATTACAAATGAACTTCGTTATTTCATGTCAAACTACCTTTTGTCTCAAAAGTACTGGAAAAAGTAGTATATAAACGCACTGAGTGCCCGCTGACTTCGAAGAACCTACATGAACTGCATACAGAAAGCATCACTCGACAGAAACTGCACTTCTCAAAATGACATTCTTCAATCCCTGGATCAAAACAAATTTTAACAGTCTTAGTAAATGGCGAACAGTTTACTCCAGTTCACATGAAATACAGTGTACCACAAGGATCTGTCCTAGGACCGATAAAATCATGTACACAAAACCAGTTGGGTCAATCTGCAGAAACCATGGACTGAATCATCACTTTTATGCTGATGACTCACAATTATATTTGTCGTTTAAGCCAAAAAATATTTCCTGCCAACATGAAGCCCTATCCCGAATTGAGATCTGTCTCAACGACATAGTCTCTTGGATGCATCAGAACATGCTGAAGCTCAATACTGACAAAACTGAGGTCATTTTGTTTCACACAAATCACATAAAAATACCCGAAGATATCTGCGTGAAAGTAGGACCCTCTCAGATTTAATCAATTTGTGTGAATAATCTCGTGGCTAGAATGGATTCAAACATGGTCATGACACAGTATGTTAACTCTGAAGTCTGCAAAATTTCATACTTGTCATTTACAAAAATATAATTATGACAAAGGTGCGAGTGATTCCCAATGTTTAAAGCCCATATAACTGTCGAAATAGTTTGACAGATACCCATTTACTCTAACACAAGATTCCACAATATATACTTGGCAACAGTCTAACAACTTTTAAAGTTACGTCTGATTCTATTGAATTAAGCGATATTCCATTTTTATATAATATATCAACTCACTTTCTCACTTTGTCTGTATGATGTACATGAAGGGAAAACAATAGATAATAAAAACTCACTTTCTAAAATCAATCAAGGATGCATACACCTTTTCTTTTCATGTTTTGGTATGTTACTGATAACAGAACTTAAAACAGTTATGCAGTCAAAGGCACCTTTGTCTTTTCTGAAACTAAATTTGAAATCGTTCAACATTTCCAATACTTTCGGCCCATCTGCGCAATTGTATGTCTAACAGTATTTAATTCTTTTTTAAATAAAAAATAAACAAGTGCGAGTGGTGCCCCTGTAATTATTCACACCATTTGGATCACTTTTGATACGCACCGGTATACTGATACACTTACACCAAGATTCGAAATATACGCCTGTATTAAAACTATGATTACAATGCCGGAAGATCTACATGCACTCATAAAAAATATCAGTACTGTAACAGATTTGTTTAAAATATAATTGTTAAAATTATGGCGGACAAATTGTTCTATTCCCTTTCTAGCACGTCTGTCACGTGATGTTGTCTATATACATATATGAGTAAAAGGTTCAAATAAGTTTAAGTTCCCTATGAGGAAGACATATTTTGCACTGCCCGTTTTTGTTATTCTATTGGACGAAGCAGAAAATGATATAAGTACTATTGAGTTCGCCGTTAAAATTCGTAGAAATATGATTCAACTGTGTGGTTTCTATGAAAGATGACGATTGTTATATGACGATCACAGTGCTAAGGTCCAATGTATGCTACACGAATAGGACGGATAGATAGAAAAATATTGAAACTGTTACATACATGTAATAAAGTACAGTTATTTTAATATAGCCATCTAATCAGTTTAGAGAACATTTAAACTAGTATATAATTTTGCAGCGCGTTTGTCTTTATTGAGACTTGATCGTTAGATAGTAATATGCTATTTGAAATGGTATTTGATATCATAAAATTGAACGTAAAGATAAAGTATATAACCGATTTTCTGACCTTTCTGTAAAAGAATCCATGAGCTCAAGAAAAGATGGTGTTCGATCTAAATAAGATGTCGTGTGCTTGGAATAATGTCAGGCAACCGGGAAAAATGTAACGTAAATGTAGTCGAAATACTATGTGGTGCACATGAGATCATATATCCTAACATTCATCAATGTTTTTGTTTGGTTGGTTGGTTATTTACACTGTGAACGTTTTACGCGTTTTGGTTAATCTGGGTCGGTAAGAGCTTTTTTGTAATACTCGTCATTGAGACATACTTTGCTTTCTTAATTGGTCTATAAGAAGCTGGAAGACTGTTCGTATCTCAGTTTTTCTGTCGACAAGACAGTACGAATCTGACTTCCTTGAAATATATTTTTAGAACCACGACACCATCGTGTGACAGACAAGTAGTACTTGGTTTGTTTTAATGAAACCTTTAGCCTTTAAACTACTTAATGTATGTCTGTGAGAAAGTTACTAATACATTTTTCCATGTCGGGAAGTGCACTTAAGTAGTTACACTAAGTGACCTCTAAAATTGTCATCATATGATGTTATTTAATAGTATTGAGTACAATACTGAATTCTATTGGACAAGTACAAAGCAGTTTATTTCGACGAGGCGAATGCCGAGTCCAAATATGGGTTATTACTGCTGTGTATATGTCCAACTGATTTCAGTATTGTGTCACTGTTAAATCACCTCTTTATTTCACGCCAAAACTGAAATTACGGCAAAAACAAAAATTCACACATTTTAACTGACAAACAACAACACACACTAATACATATCAAAGTTCATACTCTTCTCTGATGATAGGTATGTTCATTTCATTTTCCAACAAAAAATGGCAACATTTCCAAAAATATAGAAAACAACTTTTCATGATTTTTTTGTTACCGAAACCATATTCATCGCATAGGAAATGTTCTAAGAAATTTATTTCTCCCGCGAATTCTTTTTTAATTTTACCGCTGCCATGAGAATGTGAATCTATGGCCTGCCTCTATTGACAGTGTCAGATATTTTATCTTTTTGTAACATTTATACCTGAACAATTGATACGTATTTATAACTTATTGAATCGCCATTTCAGAAAAAGTAACTGAGCCGTGCCATGAGAAAACCAACATAGTGGGTTTGCGACCAGCATGGATCCAGACCAGCCTGCGCATCCGCGCAGTCTGGTCAGGATCCATGCTGTTCACTAACGGTTTCTATAATTGCATTAGGCTTTGAAAGCGAACAGCATGGATATTGACCAGACTGCGCGGATGCGCAGGCTGGTCTGGATCCATGCTGGTCGCAAACCCACTATGTTGGTTTTCTCATGACGTGGCTCAATTGATAAATTCTTTATATTTTTACCAGAGCGCGGGTTTATATGTAAAATGTTCGTCTCTCAAACGCTGGGCCAATAGTTTCCTTTAATTCAGCATTGGTCCTGTCAACGACAGGTAAGAAATGTGCAGCATACGTGAAGAACAGTACCAACGGCGTTACCGCAACTTTGCGTAGAAGTACTAAATCTCAATTAATACATTATTTGAATAATGCTTGTACAAATAATACATTATTTGAATAACGC
Organism: Mercenaria mercenaria; assembly: GCF_021730395.1. NCBI lineage: Eukaryota > Metazoa > Mollusca > Bivalvia > Venerida > Veneridae > Mercenaria > Mercenaria mercenaria. Next base: position 22,596,278 of record NC_069361.1, on the reverse strand, counting down.
TTGTAAAAGATTTTATCAACTAGTTATAACCTACCACAGAATAGAAGAAACGTTTGGACTAAATGAGTTTGTATCAGAATTCTGAAAATGTTTTGAATCAAAACAACGCATTATGTAGTAGTCGCATGGAAAATAGAGTTTGATAAAAATGTCGGGCAAATATTTTAAAACACCATTTGAACTTTTGTATATGCTATCTGGTAGTGTCAATCAGTGTATTCTTAACTAACGAAACCGTGAACTTTAAGATTGGTACTTGAGTTTATTTCTTCGTAACCCTTATTAAGACTACTCATTCAACGAATTTGCAACGCTCAGTATCGGAATACTTATTCCACCATCGTCCAATAAAATGTTGCAATGATTAGTTCATGATAGTACATAACAATTTTAGATTGACTTCTTAGAAAAAAGAAGGACATTTACCCACAGTTTCGTATAAAAATCACATGATCAAGAATACGGATTGCCTGTAACTTTTGTAAAGAGGGTCTATTTAAGGACTAAGTCTTGTTGCTTTCAGTATCTTATGGAGAATAATTAAACACATTTAATTAAGCGGGAGCTGTAACTGATAACAGTGGTAATGGTAAGTTGACATAAAATTACTCTAAAGTCTGATTATCCACGCGTATGTTTACCAAGTAACTAATGAAAAAAAAAAACTTATTTGTCATAGGTAATGACTGGCTCCTCTTATTGTGACTTAATCAAAAAGATGTAACTTTTAAAAAATGTGTAAAAAATTGAATAGATCTACTTATTACAAATATTTTGCACGTTTGTGACAGCTTTATAGTTACATTTTTTCTGACCGATTTTTTTTATTTCAGAATTTCAAACTTGTGCTAGCATTGGTTTTGTTTGCTTGCGTATGGGTTACGGATGCTTGTAACCGAAATAATGTAAATGCCTGTTCAGATGATGCTAATTGTCATATAAAAAGTACAGATCATCATGATAGGAGAAAAAGGAGTGATCAAAAGGTAGATTCTAACACGATCTGATTTATTTTCCTATTAAACAAAGAAGGCTGGAAACGGTGAATTATGATATAACAATTCACTGTTCTGATATCACAATTATTACGTCGTAGTGTAAAACTCTCATTTAGTGATTTGCTCTTGAATAAATCATTGTTTGTCGTTCAGATGTGTATTATTATATCACGAGGGCTGCGTGATATAATTCCTTTGCATCTGAACTCCAAACAACGGTATATTCAGCGACAAATCTCTAATGGCATATATTATTTCTTAAATAACTAATCGAACGTGTTTTAACTGTTTTATCATACGACGAAATATTTCCAACGTGTGGGGGTTCTGTTTCGAGTAGTTTATGTAGCTATACTCTTTAACTTATCTCTCACATGTTTGTTCGAATTCTTGCCTTTGACATAGAATTCTTAAACGTGACGAGGCTATTATGTTTTAATGGAACATACACTGTACTTAATCGGTTCTCCGCAGTGGCCGTAATACATTAATAAATTAAGTTTGCGTAAAACAAATTTACACAAATGCAGATATATCCAGAAGATTTCGTGTTCAATAATCTATATTTCAACAACGACGATCGGCACGTAGTATCAAAGTTCCTTTGCTGATAAAAGTATGTTCATTATTTCAGAACAGGACTCAATACAGCATCACGCTTCAACAAGACCCATGTAAATTCAGTACTTACGACGCCGACGACGACGGAGCAATCACTAGGGCCGAACTCCAGGCTGTACTCGGTATCAATGAGGAGGCTAACGCTTTCTTCGCAGACTTAGATATAATGAAAGGTTTGTACAAAATGATTTCTTTTTAATTAGAAATCAACGAAATTGTACAGATGAACAGATACTGAAGCGTTATAGATTCTAGCCGAAGCACTTTAAGAAACATTAATGAAATCCTCATAGCTGATCCAAGATTCCTTAGGAACATTTATCAACTATATGTCTGTTTAAAAAAGACAAGTAAAACCGTAAAGGCCAGCCTACTTATTTCAATGTAGCAAAATTGTGCACAGCCAAACCTTTTAACTGTAATAGGGATTAGGTTGTCCTTTGACCAAAAATGAAGATTAAAGCACTGTCATCCGGGATGCGACTGGCTAATGGGTTTCTAGGTTGCCGTGAAATACAGCTATTTTATTTTATGTACATAATATGTACATTTGATTGACAGTCGTTTTTTTCAATGTGCAAGAGATTTATATAATAAAGTATCGGTCCTATATCTAGATATTTAATGTCTTATTTAGATCTACCTCACTAATTAAGTATTTTATATAATTCGTCATCTTATGTAACGCATTTCACCATACATTATGCTTCACATATTCTTTCAGATGATGAAGCCTCGGTGATAACACCGGACGAATTCTTCACGATGGCACCTCTAATCATTGCTGAATGTTCCGCCTCTGAAATATAACGACACTTCGAGTACACTTTCGAAGAAGCTGTTTCCACATAAAAAACGATATTAACTCACATTCAACATTGTGTTTGCATAGAATAAGACAAAATTTTAACGCTTCTGATGGCACTTTTTGAATTTAAGTATAGATTGTAATGTTTTAATACGGACAATGTCAGCAAGATATCTATTTAAAGATTACTGCCATATTGCACAATTTGGTCTTCTGCAATTGTTTGCTTTTTCTCAGTGTTCTGTAATTTGTTATAAATTATGTGATCTTATCATGTTGAATCTTAGGCTGTAAATGATTGTAATTTTAATTCCAATACATTTTAAGGTGGCATTGTGTGTATCATAAGTGAAATAGCTTATACATAAATTACACATAAAAACGATATTTCTTTTTACTATTTGTCGTTCTTAGATAGATACAGCAGATATAGAGACAGCTATTGTCCAGTAATCGTCTTTGTTAAATCTAAAACACCATGAACGCTACACATTGGTCCCGACTAACATAGGTTTTCAGTTACTCCTTTGTCGTGTTTCTCTATCTTTAATTTTTGTTTGTAAATATTATTTTTACAGTTTAATTCAACACTTCAGAATGAGTTTACTATTTCGTATGATTGTAAATCAAATCATATTATTTATTAAACCACTAATGCATATACTGACAAGAGGATACGCATCAGGTGATCCGCTAATCCAAACAATTGTATGCCCTTACTTGCTATTACACAATGTAAATTACATTCTTACGTGAATAAATTCTAAATGATATCGTGAAAATTGTTTTGATTTTATGTTTTACTTCCTCCTATACGTGTCTGTATAGTCGGGACGGTCCTACACTGTTACAACAGTATATGGAAAGAAGCAAATGAGTCAAGTACGTACGTAATGATATCGTGGAATGACAACATTTTAACCGCTAATACAAGTTCATTTTCATGGCAAAGTATGTTTGAAATGTCATGTACTATAAAATTATGTTGCTTGTTTAAAAGGTTGTTTGTTTTCAATATATTACATACGAAAATACTGATGAATATTTTCCCGAAGCCTTAGCCAATGTATCAGCAATTCATATATCGACCATTAAATACAAACAAAAATACAACACTCGATGGAATCCGCCGTCTAAAGAAAACAAGTCCGCAACCTATATGCCTGCTACAAAACTTTGTCATATTATATCAATGACCAGTACAAGTACACACAGATCAAGTAATCGTTCATAGAAACAACAACTTAAGTGTTTAAAAAAGATTACGAATGCATTGTTGCATAACACAGGCATGAGTTTAGAAAGTGTGTAAATTGAACTAAAAACTCATGTACCCTTCTGACTTTGACTTGAAAAAAATGTTTTGTTTATGTCCTGATAGACACTAGGAAAGCAGATACTGTGATAAGCACACGACAGTGCAAAGATATCACCCAATGCTTAATACATCACATATAATGAAAACTCAAGCATGAACACAGTTTGACCGTTTTTATTATTAACTGAAGAAAAGATGACACATGTTGTAATCGTGTACTTGGGTCTTATCTTACATATACGGTATATTTGTAAGTATCATATTCTGTACCATAATCTTTTTCCTTTCCAAATCCGCCGAAAACAAGCAATGCTATTAAGGGGACGCATACTTTGAAATTAGAAAAAAGTGGGTGGGGTATTATAAAATTTACCTGCAAAAAAGTACAAGGTTTTGGTAAATGAAATGAATACTGTTTCAACTGTTATAAGTACACAAAGGATTGCTCACTAAAATAAAAATGAGAAAAACTGAAACAAGAAAGTTATTGTTGAATTACATAAGACTTCTTGTGTACATTCAAAGTCAACAATTAAGACTTTTTGGTGCGAAAATAATAGTGCTTCACTTTGTCCAAACATTTATCAATGTCCTACAGATTCTAATTTAAAGAAAGAATGTGAAATAAGTTCACTGTCTTGCTTTTCATTTCGCATATGTGAGCTAAAACACATTATTTAGTTTGTTTACAAAGTAGTGCATAAGAAAAGATACGGTGGTCAAGGAATGCCACATTACAAAACTAAAAGAGTATATTCCCCTTAATACATTAAACATTTATCGTTACAGAAGTCTAGTGGCTTACAATAAAGGCCTAGAAATGTTGCCATTATTAATTTTTAACTTGGTATTCATGAACTACAATGCACTTAAATATCAAAACACATTCAACAAAATTTTGAATTGTGTTGTCTTAAAAATCCCAAAAATAAGGTATGAAATTTGGTTGAGAGGTCCAATCAATGTGTATATGTGCAAAAGCAACATTCTAATCTTGTTCACAAAAGTTACTAATAAACAGCAGGAATGTCAATGATCAAAACTGGACGAATATACAGTTATCCTCACTTTAATGTCATTTATAATTTGTCCTTGAATTCTCCACCATACTTTTCATAATTCTGTTTGCACGAGTTGCACGAGAATGCTGTCATTCACGTAAAAAAACGGGGTCAAATAAGTTGTAAATGCAATATAATCTAAACGTAATTAATGGATTATGCAGTTCAAGATAAACTTTATCTCATAACGTAACGAACATGTATAATGTTGTAACAACAATTTTACTTACACTGATTTAAGTAGCAGTCGGTTTATAAGTGACTTTATTGATTCATTTTGTGTTTTGTTATTGTTGTCAAAAAGTATAACGGAAGTGCCTCACAACTGAAGCGGAAACCAGTTTGATGCGCAAAGTAGTCCACTGTAAGTAATATTATTTGACAAATGTCCACAGAAATTAATAATTTTCTAATATTAAAGACGAATATCTGAATAGGATTCATTATTTGATAAGAAATTATAATCATCGACATGTTTTTTTAAAAATCGTACACGTGCTGACACCTAAGTTGTCTCCCGTTGTTTATTAGAGTTACCTTTCGTCCGGCGCAGTAATACATTTGCAGTGAATCGCCGAGAAGTCGTTGGAAAATTAAAAACCATGTAAACAAACTCAAATTAACCACCTTTTCAAGATGAATTTCAAGTGATCGACATTATGCATTTAACCCGCCTGACCTGTGTAGCATCTTAGATATCTGTTCTAAGGTATTCATTGTGTAGAATGTCATGTTATGCCCTTGCAATGCTAATCCCACTCTGATTTTTTTGTTTACATTTTTTATCAATGACAAATATGGCGTCCATCCCGAGATGAACAGACGTGGCGTTAAATTTTTACATGTTTAAGCAAACCTGGTGTGTTAGAAAGAAAATCTCATCCCTTCAACATTATTTGGAACACTGTTATTGTAAAAAACCTGTTTTTTCCTTATACAAAAGCTTAATATTTTGTGTTGAATGTACTTTCACAAAGACCTCTGTTTTCCTATTACATTCATAGTACCACATCCTTATCCACAAAATACTGAATATTACAGGTGTCCATCAGTATTATATCAGTTTAGGAATATGTTTTTTATTTTCCCACCATCGATTTCTTGAATATGCACCCCTTCCGCATTGCTATATGAACTGTGAATGTAGCAATATGCGTCCCCTTAAATGTTTGACCTCAGTTTTTGCTGTGTACACTCAATTGTTGCTGTGTACACTCAAATGTTTCTGTGTACACTCAATTGTTGCTGTGTATACTCAATTGTTGCTGTGTACACTCAATTGTTGCTGTGTACACTCAAGTGTTTCTGTGTATACTCAATTGTTGCTGTGTACACTCAATTGTTGCTGTGTACACTCAATTGTTGCTGTGTACACTCAGTTGTTGCTGTGTACACACAATTGTTGCTGTGTACACTCAATTGTTGCTGTGTACACTCAATTGTTGCTGTGTAATTGTTGCTGTGTACACTCAATTGTTGCTGTGTTTTGTATCAGGTGTAGCCATATACACTTAGTAAATGCATGTAGCTATGAAAAGGGAACACAAATCTGAAATTAGAGTGTACAGTCTTCAAAGTTTCTTTAGAAAAATCTGGAAGGCAGATACTCAGTGAACTGCATACTTCTTATGGGAACACTGCTGTTGTAATATTTCTGATTAATTAAGGTACACTGTGTCCAACATAGAGTATGTTAGTGGCATGTCAACGGGGAAAAGGCATGGGGTTCTCAAAAAGCACTTGGTTTAAGAAAGGTTTGTGCCCGATGAGCAACAGGCCAATAGGGTCAAATATGCTTATTCAAAAAAACTCTGAAAAGTTCTCAAAATTAGATGATGGCACAATGTCACAACTCCCGACAAGATATGAGACCTGGACATACTTTCATGAGTCACAGCGATGCGTTGACATCAGACAGGCGTTGACTACAGACAGCGGCTGACTAAAGGTGACTGTAGACCATTAATTGCAAAAAGAAATAAAAGTGTCAAACAGGTTTTGTATTCAATCTTCTTTAATTCAAGCGGTACTATTGTTCCAATTCCTACACATTCAGAAAAATATGTTATAGAGACAAAGTACTGAAAGCCTTTAAAAGAAACTACAAATAAATGCATCTAAGGTCTGGTCTTTGCGGTCTCCAGATGATCCATGACAACGATGCGGCTTACAAATGTGCAATCGTTCAAAATATTTTCAGAGACGAAACAGTGGTTAAAATCAATCATCCCGCTTATTCACCAGATCTTGGTCCTTGGGACATTTTCCTGTTTCCATCCAAGTCTGATAAAAGCTGCTGGTTGAGCGCCAGTATCTATCAAATTAGAATAAAGCACTTGAGAGTTTTCAGTTACTTAAGACCATTCCAAGGGAAGACTATTCTGCAGCGTTCACCTCTTCAATTTCTCGACTGCGGAAGTGCGTGGAAGTCAAGGACGAATACTTTGAAGGGATAAACTAAATTTGAAGTCTGTACACGGACTCTGCGTCATATTCTAACAAGATTGTCATTACTTTTATAATAACCCTCGTATACACTACTCCGATGCCTATAGGTTTTCAGGGTTTTACTCGATAATTATCTATGACAGGAATAAAGATCCCCAACAGGATAAATGTTAAATGTTTGCATGCATATATTAAAATTCTATATTGCTTTCTACAGATCAATTCAATTTTTAAAACATTTTGCGTCACCTGAACTCTGTGGCAGCAATACATATATTTCATTTGATACATATTTATCTTTGATTGACATTACAAAAGATGATACATTATAAATTTCGTCTCCCAAATCAAATGCAGTTCCTTCAAAAGTTTGAATATCTAACGACAAACTGATTAATTATATGTTGGTAAGGCAACATGAGTCTAAATTACTTATGTATGGTTAACTCGTAATGTCTTTTAATTAAGGTATTAGATCACTAATAGAGAACCTCCTTTTTGAAGAGTATTCAATTCCTACTATAAACCTACTTTTACTGCAATTCTTAGGGGTGCGTAGGTTCAAGCCCTACTGGGACCAATTTTTTTCTCCTTATTTTCCTTTTTTACTAGTAAGTTTTTATTTCTTTCAAGACTTATTATTGATTTTTTGTACAAAAATGGAAAAAAAGATGAATCTTAAAAGCGATTTCTTGGTGTTCAAAGTGAATTTACTGCTTAAACAGAAGGGGTAGAGTTACACATCTTTAAAAATATTGAGTTACATGCGGTGAAAGTTCTCTATTTTGCTTTCACTCTTCCCATAGGTTATTTTTAAATGAAGTAAGCAAAATTCAAAACAGAAACACATCGTTCAACCTTATTTTTTCAATGTTGAAGTATGAATTCTGTCTCGTTAAATCCGTTTACTTGAGGCACCATAGAAAAAATGATATTGACATTTTTATTTTGTGTTTTATAATTGTTTACCAATAGTTTGATGTTTCTTCTGTTGAAATTAATGGTAAAATGAGTTCTCTGCAAACGTTTTGGATAGTGGCTATCACTTTGAAATTTGTCTCTACTTGAGCTTGAGGAGATACCATAAGTTATTCAAAATTTATAAAAAACGGCACGGTAAAAGATGTTTAAAATTTGCAAAATAGTGCAAAACACAGTTACCTTTCAGAATAGACCAAGCAAAGGCCATTTTGTAAACATTACTATTAGTGACCTAATACCTTAAGGTTATACAAGGATCCATTGTCTGAATAAGATTTCCCATGGTAAGTTCAAATATTCCATGAATTGGCAACCTCAAGTATATAATTTAATTGTTTCACCGTTGGCCAATGAAATGACAAATTGAAAACCTTTCCTCAAGGGTTAATTACACTTTATCAACATTGACTTCCAAGAATTTCAAAAATAGTAAAAAACGTGTACGAATAACAACATCACGTGATCGACAATGACCAATAGTCGAAAGATCCAAAACATATAAACAAACCAAAGTTAACTTTCTTATTTCTCAACGTCTGGATCTGAAGTCTCTTACTTATGCTTTATTTCATCAGGTAGTTACAACGATAAAAGCAATTATGGTAAGTAATGTTAAAATCACTTTATATTCATAGTAGATACACATTACTAGAAAAGGCAGGAGAAATTATTTGTGTAACACTTTTTTTCGTGGTGAATCCATAGTATACAGAAATAAAACGTTTTAGTTATCGTGGCCGGAAAGGCCAAGTAAAGATATCAGCTATTTTTCATGTGTTACCAGAGCAAATAATAAGTTTTTCTGTTTCAGGAGCTTAAACTTTTGCTAGCTTTGGTATTATTTGCTTGCATTTGGCTCACGGATGGCTGTAACCGAGCTAAATGTATAGACCTTTGTACAGGTAATGCCAAATGTCGTATAAAAGATCCACGGTGCAAACAGAACCCGGACAGAAGACAGAAAGGGAGTGTTAACAAGGTAGTTCAACTAAGTAAATAAGAAATGATTTTCAGTCGTATAAATATTCCTCTTTTTATCGAGATATTATGTATTAAGATTACTACATCAACTATCTTGCCTATCACTAGGGTGGGGTCAAAACCTCACTTGAGAAATTCTCCGACATCAGAAACATTTATTGTGAACTGCCTCTTATGTCTTTACTTCTTATGGCTTTACCTCTTCACATTTAAAGCTGGGAAATCTGCTTCAGCAACATGAAAAGGATTAATTTTAACACAAATGGTGTTTACCATGTTTTATGAAATGTTTGTTTGATATTTCAGAACGGGACTGAATACAGTATAACACTACAAGATGATCCGTGTAGTTTTAACACATACGACAGCGACCAGGACGGTGCAATCGCTAAACGAGAGCTGCATGCTTTACTCGGTGACAACGAGGAAACTGACGCTCTATTCAGAGACCTGAATATAAAGACAGGTTTGTAAATATATTTTACTCATAAGCATATCATAGATCTTAGACGATAAACGCTAAAGATGCATTCTGAAGTGTTTGAATTATAAAGTTAAGATTTGAGAAACATTCATAAAATCGAAATACAAATATCATTACCATCTATATGCAGAGCAGCATGTTTGGTTAAAAAGAACAAATGCAATGATTTAAAAAAACACTTCCCTGATTTAGATGTAGCAAAGTCCGGAAATGTCATAGTTATAAATGTATGCGCGATGGCAACACCAAAAATTACTACTATGGTTACCTTATCAACACTTTGGTAATTCGCGACAAGTGAGAGCAAATATGAAACTGAATTTCTGCAAACTGCAATAACATTAGAAAATGCTCCAATGTCCTCACACCGTTTATTTTATTTGATATGCTAAGTGGTCTAGATATATATATCTTAAAAGACAACAGACATACTCATAATTTTGATTATGTTACTTTAAGTGTGAATGAATTATTTCAATATGAATATAAATGGCAAATGAATGAGGGTGAACCTTTTAAGAAATATATGCAAGAGCCGACAAATCGGGATTTGGATATGGGTATACGATTATAATGGCTTTTGTTTTGTTTTGCAAAGATGACTGTGTTTTTTCCACACCACGCTGAAAAATGTTTAATTTAAAATTTTTAGTTTTCAGATTTCATTGTCGTTCATATGCAGAGAGAAAAAGTGAAAATATCGATATAAAAGTCACGTCATATGCATCATTATTTAAAAAAATTACACTTGCCTAGGAAACTTAAAATCTACATAATAATATTCCAAATTAGAATAATATAAAATATAGCTGTTGTGAATCGAATCTTACGAATTAAATGTCTTAGTAACATAACACATTGAGAAGTCACACGGGAGTTACGCTGACAATACGCCTAATCTTATAGTTTACTTTATTCTTTCAGATAATAGAGTCTCAGTAATAACACCGAGCGAATTCTCTACCATGGCACCTCAGATCATAACTGAATGTGCCGACTCTGACGAGTGAATAGGACCTCGAGGACATTTCGGACGATGCTGTGTTCTCATACATATACAGAAAACATTACTTTCATATGTGGTATTGTGCGTGTAGTAAATAAAATTACCTACTATGGATATTATTTTAGAAAATCATGTTTTGTATTTAACCTTCTGCATAAGGAAAATATAAGCAACATACTAACGAAATGGTTTAAAGCAATATGGCTTCATGTTACGCTTTTTCGCTGTATTCATTACATGGTCATAAAAATTGCTTTCAATAATTGAAATACACTTGTGGACTTTTCCAACTAGACACATAACATTTTCATGAATTAAACGAAAGCCTTTGCAGGGAGATGTCTTTTCTAATTTTATAAAAACGAGTTAAATAATTGACTCATTTTTTGTAAAAGAAAATATTAAAACTTAGCGATTTAACAATGGTAAAATCAACAATCCGTAACAAAGATGGCAAAATACGAGTAATGATGGCAACATTATTGAATCACATCAGATTACATGAAGAAAAACCGCAAAACGGCTTACTATTCTCGAAACAAATGAGCCAAAGTAAAAATAAAACATTTCGGGATCATTATAAGACCTAGTATTTACAAAAAATAATCACAGTGATTTTATTAGTTACATAACAGACCTTTCTGCGTGGCATTCCGGTTGGGGTCATCTTTAGGGGATATTTTAAATTTAAAGTATTCTAAACAGTGTAAGTTTAACGTGTTTTGATGTAATAATATCGCTGTTAGACCATGAGAAAAATAACTTATATCGCACATGCAATCTGTGACTCAGTATCTGTATTCAATATAACGCGTGTGTAAAACATTAATTCAAAGCAAACCAGTCGTAACAAACCATAAACACACCATATTAAAACTAGATAGGGTCTAGTTGGAAATATCCACAAAAATATATGTATAACAATTTCTATTTCTTAAACCTGTTAGCTTGACCATTGAAAACAAAGCATTTTAGTACCGTTTCAGTAAAACTAATTTTGAAAAATGAAATTGATGAAAATGAAGTATAACCTCTTTCTTCTGAACACATTGATAATAAAAAAGTAACATTTCATGAATACTGTTTTTTGTCCTTACATACCGTGCCCCCTGTGTTAAAATAATCCCTATCACATACGCCCATGTTTCATTCCCAAAGGTTATTCACGTTATACACTGGCTGAATTATACGACTCCATAAGGGATTGGACAAGGTGCTATACTTTGCGTTTACTATTGGTATTTGTCAAGAAACGTTCAAGTCGATCTCTCAATTAAAATATTGGTTGGAATATCCCTTTCTTAGTGAAAACACATTTGTACAACATGAATAATAGTTGTAAGCGGTAACTTGTTTAGTTTAATACATCTTTGTACTTGACATAATCCTTTGTAAAACGATGTCTCGGCTTATCTGCTTAGATACACAATTTGCAGTGGTTGTTAAGCAATAAAGGCAAAACAGTTAATAATTTACAGATTTGAATAAGCAAAACAATGACTTCTTAAAAATGTCCCGAGGAACGAAAAGTGGTATTTCTAGACTGGTGGCATCGTTAATTGATCATTATAGTGTTACAAAATTGCTATTGCTTATGGTTTACTTCTTTTACTTTTCTTGGTGGATTAACTTCAGGTCTTTTTTCATTAGTTTCATTCAGACAGCACTTCCTGACAGGAATATTACTGTCTTAATGAAAACATTCTACAATATTTTCTAGTATTGCTCTTAAGCCGATACTAATGGGCGTGAGGAATGTTTTAGATACCATTACCCGTCATGAAAGACTCAGTTAAACCGAGTCTGATACAAATTTGCTTGGTTTCGTTCTATGCATAAAAAGATCTCATCACAAATGTTTTTACTGACGTTACATTCTATCCTGGATGAGAATGTACATAATTATGTACACGTCAAATCAGTAATTGCAAGGTGTTTTTTTTTTTTTTTTTTTTGTTGTTGTTGTTGTTGTTATTTTGCAACTAGTTTTAGCGGTAGATAATAAATAACTTCATTAGTTTATTTATAGTATTTCATATTTTTTCAAAACAATTCTATTACCAAACTCTGTTCAGTAACACTGGTAATGCCCAAAGAAGTAATCGCCACTATGGTATTGTGATCTGAATGGTATTTAGCTTGAGTATGTCATCTTGACTCATAGAAATTGTTGATTTTTTGTGTTAGATGTCTCAAATTTCGCTTTTATTTTAAGTAATATCGATCTTTACTTAACTGGTGTGAATATACTTTATGATAATCTCTATTATAAGTATGCACCAACTTTGATATGTTCAAAACACCTAGATATTCAAAAGAACACTTGAACTGAGCGTAGTAGAATCATGAATGTAATGGTTTGGATAACAAGCGTACACCTGGTTTGGATAATTTATTAATTTAGTCTCTTTGAATGTTTGAGGTTTGGGTTTACCTTTCCAACTGCTAATGTTTCTTTCTAACTTGTGTTGTCATACTTTGCATTGAAAACATAATCAGCTAGTGAAAAATGGCTTGTTATATAAACATGTTTTCAGACAAACGATGCATGCCCATCAATCACTTGCTGTTAAATTTTTACAAAATGGTTACTTTCAAAGAAATACACATCCGTTAATCAATATGAATTGTTAATTATTTAGTGTATTTTGCTACTGTCAGTTTGAAAGATAGTCTTTTCAAGATTGTTGAAATGGATACAAGACAACCTGAATAAGCGTGTTTAAACTGAAAACATTTTTTGTGCAAAAGTTCCATGAGGCCATATTTAGTTTTATACACATTGACGCACACCTCACACGTAATATTTGCATCTACACTTGCCCAAAGAAACGTCCCAATCGAATGATATCTATAAAGGGGATAGCGTTAGGTCTGTCAGAAATATTTTAAGCGATAGGTTGAATTTTATTAGGTTCTGTACAATACGGAGATATATTTGGACGAGTACTTTGTGTTTCGTTTCAATACAAAATATTATTTGATCAAGACGCTGAGGTTGACAAATGGATACGTGCAATATTCTCAAAACTCCTTTAGGAATCGCAAAAACCCTTATTTGGACAGGGCGTTTGCTTTTAAATTAGTGGTGGAGACGCCAATCAAACGTTTCTAATAGTTCCCATAATGAGACGACGTGTCATTCGCAAATCCCGGACACCTTGCTTAAAGGTCAAGGTCACAATTGGAGGTCAAAGGTCAATAGGGATTTTTACCTGCCCTATCCAGAACTATGTCATCTATCAAGGATTACAATATTACTTGGCATAAATGTTCCCCATGATGAGACGACGTGTCATGCGCAACACCCAGAGCCCTAGCTTAAAAGGTCAATAGGATTTTTTCTTGTTTGGTCTATAACTTTGTCATGCCAAACAGGATTTAGATATCAGTTGGCACAAATATTCCCCTGGATGAGACAACGTGCCAAGCGCAAATCCCGAGTCCTTAGCTGAAAGGTCAAGGTCACTTTTGAAAGTCAAAGGCCAAACGGGTTGGTTCTCCTGTCCAGTATGTAACTCAACAATCCTTAAAGGGATTTTAATATTACTTCGCACAAATATTCACCACCATGAGACAGAGTGTCATGCCAAGAATCAGGTCCCTAGGTCTAAGGTCAAGGTCACACTTAGAGGCCAAATGTCAGATACAAGATTGACTTGGTCCGGAGCATTTCTTCTTCATGTGTGGAGGGATTTTGATATAACTTGACACAAATGTTCACCACTATGAAACAGATTGTCATGCGCAAGACCTAGGTCATTCGCACAAATATTCACCACCATAAGACAGAGTGTCATGCCAAGAATCAGGTCCCTAGGTCTAAGGTCAAGGTCACACTTAGAGGTCAAATGTCAAATTCAAGAATGACTTTGTCCGGAGCATTTCTTGTTAATGCATAGAGGGATTTTGATGTAACTTGGCACAAGTGTTCACCACCATGAGGCACCCTTGTTTTTAGAATTACTTTCCTTTTTTACTGTAAATAGCTTATATTGTAACTTGTTTATTACTGGCCATAGGGAAAATCGAGACCACTTTCCTGTGGTACAACATGCATGTAACATCCAATTGTAGGTTTATTTTGGCCTATCTCTGCCTGGTAAAGAGAAATTTGCTATGACAGTCATATATTTTAACATTCTGGCGCTCTTGTTTATATTTATAGATGTTATGAAACAATCAACAACTTTAGGTTTTTTTATACGCAAATTTTAATCCAAATGGTTTTTTTTATGACAAAATTAAGTGCCTTCCAGTATAGGACTTTGTATCGGATAGCAATACTTCATTCAATTGTTTTATTTGAAATACAACAATAAATCATTTTATCGTCTGTAATTGTTTACATTATTATTAACTCTTCTTCTTCGGAAAATACTTGAGGTGTTATCACTTGTCAGAGCTGAAACAATCAGTTATGATCATCGGAGCAATGACAATAAATTCGTCCGGTTTTATAACGCCATCATCTGAAAGAATAAAGAAAAAATATATGATAAGACAAAAGGTTCGTGAGAATACCGCTGTCTATTGATATTCACGTTTGAATCTACTTGTACTTTGATCTTACGGTGCATATATATTGATGATTTAATTATTTTTTTTTTGTTAAATGTTTTAGTACTTCTGTTAGTTTTTTATATTTTTTCCCGCAAAATTATGTATGATTTATAATACAGCAGATTCTATGTTTGAATTGATGTTTTTAAATCAAATTAGACTGGAAATATTGTTTGAAGCATTGTTAAAAGATTGTGCTGTAGCGTTGGAAAAAAGTACAATCATTTTCCAGAAAATAATACTTGTAGCCTTATCCAACTTACTTATGCTTTTAAATCTTTTAATTTTTCAAGATTGTGAAATAAAGTGATCTTTTACGTCTTCCTCTATGCTCTTATTGTGCCTGTCATATCATAAGATATCATAAGATTGTTACAAGTTTGTTCCAAATTGGAAACCATCATTGACGTCCGCCCGTCGCGTTCATCACTACAATGCTTTGATTTTACAGACAGTTTATTACATCGGGTTTCTGATTCTATAGAAGTTATTGGTTACGATTTATCATTCAAGACTCTCTTATACTAAGACATATTCTTATCTATAATCATTGGATTTCGTCTGTCCTTTAGGGAATTTAGCAAATGAAATAAATAGAACAGCATGTTATTATTAGCAGGAAATTTAGATTTTCTTTACTTTTGCTATCATCACATGTAGAAAAATATTTCATAGCACACGTACACAGGTTCGTCTCAAAACTTAGATATACAGCGATTTGTATCACTTTATTTTGCATACACCTATGCTACTATGTCACCTTCTTCTATGATCACAAAGACAGGCATATATTACCTTAGCAAAACAAACTTATTTTGCTGAGTGATTCCTTCAAATGATCTTGATAAATAAATAATTTTAAATTGTGTATATCTTAATATCTGAATTCTAACCGAGAAACATAAAAAACGTTAAACTAAAAGAGATGCTTTGCTTGTGCCTAGTGTAGTCTTATTTTAAACCAAATGCATGATTGGTCAATGTATAAGAACATATTGAGCAGGTAAAACTGATCTTGACCTTGAAACAATAATCTGCGTTTACTATAAATATTTAAATGTTGATCTGAAATTGACTTTGCGCAGAAAACGTGAGTGTTTGATAAAATTGAATCGCCTAACTGTTTGAAGTATTTTCGTTGAATACTTTTTCAGTCAAACATGAAAGCTATGCAAGTTTGGATGTAAACTATTTCTACATGTACTTCCGTGTGAACCCTTTTCCTTTGCTTAGACTTTAAAAGGTTTTACTTTCATAACACTTACATTTTGAAGTAGGACAGAATCTTCCCGACGATAACAGCGTGTATCTACTTTTTATTATTATTAATAATGTGATATGTTTAACAGGTCTATGCAATTAGCTTGGACCAGACAACATCGTTCACGTACAAAAAGTATATTATTCTTATTTTTTTTATATTTGTAATATAGAAATTAAGGATCGATAAACCTTGTAAAAAAGTTTTGCAATTTTAGTTTAATCTATCACTGAAATTCATCTTAAATCCTTTCCGCGCCTGTAACGTAATAAAATGTATAAGCTTCTGATGGCCCATTCATGCTTCCGTAGAATCAACATTTAACATACGAAATTCTGAAACTGTTTCTGAAATATGTAGGTCTGCAGCTCTCAAATGTGGAATTATCTTACATCCGAGGCATCTATTGACACTTTTAGACAACATCAAAAATGACCTTTAGAACGATTTGAACAATGAAAATGCGGCTTTCGGTTTCAAGTTTCATTATCTTTGCTTCCGGAAAAAGCTGAAGGTTGTCTTACGTCATTTTCTGTGTTGTCAAAAAACATACGTATGTCTGCCGAGATTGTATAAAAATGTGCATGTAGTCTTAAGGATATGTAAAAAGCATGTTTCTTTTGCTATAGCAGTATATGTGCTTCAATGTGATCCAGATTTATTCGAGATACTGGTATGCGAAAAAAAAACGAGAAAATTACCTATTAAGTAAAATTTGAAACGAACCGGTATTTTATTAGTTTGATAAACTTTTAACTTTATTTTGTTAGTTCAAACACACTAGGGAGTGTCTACTGTTCAGTCAGTAAACATAGCGGTATCTAAGTATATTTGAAAAATCCTCGAATGTGTTGGTCAGAAAACAATGCTCCTAGTTACCGTGATTTTCCTGTTTTCAACTTTAAGTACGGACAATGTCGTTCGTTCTATTTCGGTCATGCACTGAAATACGTTTTCACCAAACGTACTGCTCTACATATTTACCTGACTCTATTATATGATACATTGTATTTCATGAATATTGTTTATAAATCATTATTTTCAATAATGCTATTTTTGATAACTTGTTAAAACTCAAGGTTGTATTGATGTGGTTAAGATTTGCTGGTGCACAAAATGTAATATTCCTACAAACCTGTTATTGCATTTAGGTCTGAGAATAGAGCGTCTGTCACCTCGTTGATACATAGAATAGCCTCAAGTTCCCCCTTGGTAATTGTTCCGTCCCTGTTGTCATCATAGGTATCGAAGTTACACGGGTCACCTTGAAGCGTGATACTATAAGTCCTGTTCTAAAATATTAAACATACAGCTTTCATAAGCAAAATAAGAATCCATATCGTTTCATTCAAGTTTAAGGCATCCGTGCCAGAGTGGTTAATGTTGCTCACTTCGAATCATCTGCCCATCACCTGTGTGGGTTCGAAACCACGCTTGGGTTGTAATATTTGTCATGTAAGGCAGCCATGCAGCAGTATTACAGAAGGTCGGTTGCTAAACCCTGGCGCCTGCTCATGCCTGGAATATTGTAAGGAGAGGCGTATTAAGTCTCCCTCAACCATCAAAACTGGAAAAGTCACCAAATAACCTACACCTGAGTCCGTGTGACTCCAAACTCTTCAAAACTCAATCAAGCTCATTGCTAGTCGTGGATTGTTCCTTGGTCAAATGTTAGGAATTGGCTTGTGTACATAATCAATTTTCTAATACTTTAAAGTTATGTCTATACCGCGACTTTCCAACTTGGACTACCAAAACAGAACCCAGGTATATGCGGTAAACAATACTTTTTCCACTTGGCAGCTAAGATAAAAGAATTTTTCATTGCAAACACTGAATATTGAGCGGCAAGCGAATCAAAGCGAGCAGCCACGGATACCGCGTACATAGTAACATTTTATAGTATATTAAAAATGAAATTCGTTAAAATCATATTTTTAAAGCTTAGCAAATAATTTAATCAGTTAGTTGTTATACCCTGTCAGCATTCTCTATTTGGTCTCTTTCCTGGTTGTCCAAAGATCGTTTTCTTCTGTGGATATGACATTCAGCATAAGCTGAACAGATATTTGTACAGCTACAGCCATCTACTAGACAAAAGCTAGCAAATAAAACAAAATTGAGTGCAAGTCTGACCTCCTGTAATGGCAAACCAGATAAAATTAATATATATCATTAACTGAGAACGAGACAATCTGTGTAAAATCTTCAATACGTCGTGAGAAAATACTAAACTGGAAAGAAAACAAGACATTGAGTATTTTAAATGTGTTACAAAATTATAGAAATGTGCTTTATACCTCTATTCAAAAGAAAGCCAGTTCAGGTTTTAAGTTTCAATGAAATGCCATTAATAATTTTCAATTATACTCAAGACAAAAATGTGACAGACGGATAGACGGACGGACGGACAAAGCGGCAATTATATGCTCGCTCTTCGGGGAGCATAGAAATATCCTATTTGGAAGCTTGAAAGCGACCAAGCTTAATTATAATAAATTGAGTCTGTCCAATAAAAGTAATGAAATGTGTAACACCTAGCACGTCCACTAGAACTGAGTTGCTTTAGCAGACTCCATTATGCATAAATATCAAAGGAACTCCATGATCCCAGAGGACAAGAAAATATCAGATGTACTTGAATTTACTAATAACCGAAAATTGTATTAGTTTTACTTACCATAGTGTTTTATTATGTTACTTCCTGATGTTTAAAGTGCATATAAGTAAGTTTCCCAATATGATTGTAGCCACCGGCTTTAATTTTATATAGGATATCCTTATAAAAGCAGGGGCCATTGGTTTATGCCGATCACGTGACTTACTCTAAGTCAATCTAATTTGTTTAAGTTTCTTCTTTATCTACATAATGAAGGATTTTCAACTCCCCATTTTAAAGGGTTACGGAGAAAGGTTGCTTTAAAATTCGAGGAATAACACAACTTGCTTTAAATACTCAATGTCAATTACTAATAAACTTTGATAATGTGGCAGGTGAGTCCAATAAGTCCAGGGGTGTTCAAAGATAATCCTTCATAGATCTGTTGTGCAGCAAATATTGGATTTACCTGTATTGGAAAATAAACAGTGTCGGCTGTATTGAGGTCAACTGCCACATTATCAAAGTTTATTAGTACTTGCAGTAGACACTCCTGTACAGGCTAAAGGTATTAAATTCGGTCAAGTGAAACAGTTGTTTTCATTCTTACTACAGCATAATATAATGTAAGCTTGCAAGTAAACTGCGTATGAGAAAACTAAACAACTTTCAAAGGAAGTATTTTTTTTTAAAATCTAAGTAATTAAAACGTTGGAAGGGTCAAAGAACACAACTTTAGCTCTTGTTCTGCGGTGGTTTGTTTAAGGAAATATGCTGTTTCTAAAAAATTAATTAAGTGCATAAAATGTTCACATTTCAATATCATGTAGATCTAATTATTATTGTAATTCTTTCATTATTTTTCTGCTAAAAGTACATCTACTCGTAACGCAACAATATTTGTATTGTTTAAAATCATGCAAAAAAAAGAAGACAAACATGATTGAATAAGTAGCCTTCTTTTGCTAATAAAAGAAAGCAGTTTTCGTTGTTCGTTATAATGTTACTCACAAGGTTTTATATGAAAATAGTTTGTCGGGCATATTATATACCCATAATCGGTATATGACATTTCCTATGAGACACAAATGAATAACTTTCACGACAAGGTTTCTCCACCCCTACATTAACATGAATTTCCTTATAACTTTTGTTCGATATCATTGGTATCAATGGTGCTTTTACTCTGACTTTAAAATGAATATTCTCATTATTCTGTGAACGTTTGAAACGGTACGGTGCTACAGGTAAGTTGTTCACATGTATACCAAAACATTTAAGTTAAAGATTGAGACATGAATTGATATTAATAAAAGTAAGTTTAAGTGATGTGTACACCAGATAATTTAGCTAAGGGGAAACACACTAGTGTATCAATACTTTTTTAATAATAATAAAAATGAGTTGTACCAGATCAATTTATTTTATATGGAAACACTATTTTTCTTTTTTATTAAAAAGTAAATTGTAAGGGTAGATTTCCTGGGAACACAGAGCACAATAAACAAGATCAGAGCCATAGAAAACAAACATGAAATAAAGTGTTTTTTTTTATAAATTGACCCATTCTTTTTACTTAATTACTAAACGTTGTATTTCTCTGAAGTAGTTAAGTTCATTTTCAGCCCAAGTAAAAGTCATGTGTAATGGAAGTTAAGATTTCAATCAAACTGAGCCTGGAACAGTTTCATTTATGTCTTAGTGGACGACCTGTGGCTTTCAATTTATTTTATTGATTTATCCACTGTTGTTAAGTCAGGATGTTACTTTTTGAAATATATATGTGAATTTACGTGAACATGAACAAGATAAATCATGTTTAGTAGTAATTTAGTGAGAGCAGTTTTTGTTATATTGATATTATAATTACATGTACCGCCGTTGATACTTCCTGATGAAGAAAACATATGAGTCATTTTCTTAGAGTTTGGCGTTAATAGGCTTGTCGCTACTCTTGTCTATCTTGTGCGTGTCATTTATGTAACGAGGACCAGTTTCGATAATTGTCTTTAAAAGAAGTAATCCCGGTGCAGTTAAGTGCCCTCCTTGAACGACCTACTGTGAGATTCTCATTTTGTAATCCTATTGGTTGGCCGGAAAACTACTACTTGTGTCTGCCCTTAAAAATTATCCAACCGTTAGCTTGCAACGAACGTTGGCCATTGTGAAGAAAAATGCACGTATCTAATCTTAATATTAAAAACTCACAGTGACATAGTTTAAAGTATGTTACAAGAATGGGATGGACAAATAATAAATTTAAGAAAAAAATGCCCGGACAGTTTTATGAAATACAGTATAATTGATCACAGCCATGTAATTAATTTGGAGCTGAATCTATAAATGATTGTATATGTATTTAAAGGCAGCACATATGTCTTACAAAAATGATACAGCCACTGATTGTTACCTATATGTTATTAAACATCATAAAAGTGTTCTATTTTCAAATAAGTTAAAAATAACCGATTTATTGGTGTTTCTTTTGAAAACACGTTACTGTCTGGGATCTTTTTTTTCAAATCCTTCTCAGTTATGAAAAAATACGACTTAAGTATTATTCACTTACTCTCCTGGTAGCTTCAAACATTTCAATTCAAGAAGACGTTTCATAAATAAAGTTTTTGTCCTATTGGAACGGTTAAAACAATGAAATCCGTAGACAACAATCTGCTATTTGAAAAATGTCGTGTAAATATAATAAAAGCCATGTGCGTGAAATTAGCCAGAGCAGCCAGAGTAGCCAGAGTAGCCAGAGTTTAGCCAGAGTAGCCAGAGTTCAGCCAGAGTTTAGCCAGAGTAGCCAGAGAAGTCAGAACTCTGGTTACTCTGGTTAGCCAGAGTAGCCAGAGTTCAGCCAGAGAAGTCATAACTCTGGTTACTCTGGCTGGCCAGAGTATCCAGAGTTCAGCCAGAGAAGTCATAGCTCTTGTTACTCTGGCTGGCCAGAGTAGCCAGAGTTCAGCAAGAGTAGTCAAAACTCTGGTTAGTTACTCTGGCTGGCCAAAGTAGCCAGAGTTCAGCAAGAGTAGCCAGAGTTCATCCAGTATCCAGAACTCTGGTTACTCTGGCTGGCCAGAGTAGCCAGAATTCAACCACGGTAGGCGGAGCTTCTAGATTTTTAACATGTTCTGGCTACTCTGGTCAGCCAAAGTAGCCACAGTAGCCCGCGTCACCAGGATATCATTTGCTCTGGTTACTCTGGCTGTTTCTAACAGAGTTCAGCCAGAGTAGCTAGAGTTTCTAGGATTTTAACATGTTCTGGCTACTCTGGTCAGCCAGAGTAACCAGAGTAACCAGGTACCATGTTCGCAAAATATTTTCAGTCTTAGCTAAGTTTAATTATGAAACTTAATATGTCATTTCTATCTTAATAGCATATTTATTTTCAGGTACATGTGTTTTTTACTTTCAATTTGGTGCCATTTTTTTTTCAACAGAAGGAATATGAGACAATACACTGGGGATAAAATATGCCATGAATAAGATCCAGAATGGGTCAATGCAAAACAAAAGACCATGACAGCCAGGTCGCACTGCACTAAATCACAGTCCAATGTGGTATGGCTAGTCTGGCTACCGACTAGAGGTCAAGGTCACACTTAGAGGTCAAATGTCAA
The DNA here is from genome assembly GCF_021730395.1 of Mercenaria mercenaria. Lineage (NCBI taxonomy): Eukaryota > Metazoa > Mollusca > Bivalvia > Venerida > Veneridae > Mercenaria > Mercenaria mercenaria. The sequence continues at coordinate 22,573,529 of NC_069361.1, read as the reverse complement.
ATTCAAGAATGACTTTGTCCGGAGCATTTCTTGTTAATGCATAGAGGGATTTTGATGTAACTTGGCACAAGTGTTCACCACCATGAGGCACCCTTGTTTTTAGAATTACTTCCCTTTTTTTACTATAAATAGCTTATATTGTAACTTGTTTATTACTGGCCATAGGGAAAATCGAGACCTGTGGTACAACATGCATATGACATCCAATTTTAGGTGTATTTTGACCTATCTCTGCCTGGTAAAGAGTTTTGTGTGAATTTATATTATATAGATATTTTATCAACTTCCCTTTGTTGTTACTACATTGTATTACCTATATTATAACTTTTTTTTATAATTGGCAAAAACGAAATCCATATGACAATACAGGTGCTAGTATTAAGCAATTTGCTATGGCAGTCATATATTTTGACATTCTGGCGCTCTTGTTTATATTTATAGATTTTATGAAACAATCAACAACTTTAGGTTTTTGTATACGCAAATTTTAATCCAAATTTTTTGTTATGACATATTGTATATATACAATATTGTTTATGCATCATTGACAGATATTAGTTCATTATTCTGCGGTAGAGAAAATTAAGTGCCTTCCAGTATAGGACTTTGTATAGTATGGCAATACTTCATTCGTTTTATTTGAAATACAACAATAAATTATTTTATCATCTGTAATTGTTTACATTATTATTAACTGTTCTTCTTCGGAAAATACTTGAGGTGTTATCACTTGTCAGAGCTGAAACAATCAGTTATGATCATCGGAGCAATGACAATAAATTCGTCCGGTTTTATAACGCCATCATCTGAAAGGATAAAGAAAAAAAATTATGATAAGACAAAAATCTTTTTTTTTTAGAAAATAATTCTGTAAATAATTCTGACTTCAACAGTCCTGGCTCTGATTATCTAATGTTTAGAGAAGAAAAGGGACATAATTATACAAAATTTGAATAGTCTCAAGAGTTCTCTCCTATGAACAAAACATAAGGTCTGAACACAGACTATGGTATGGCATACAGCCGTATAAGTACTGAAGATGCAGAATGGATCGGTGTCGCTTCGTCGTATCTACCCTTTGTGGGAGGCAAGTTTCCTTGTAAAATTACAACTTATATAAAAAGAAAACATACCTAAGCATTATTTACAATGTATATAAACAAACAGCCTTTGCATATACCCGTTTATTTTTTATTTTTTTTTTATTTTTTTTTTTTTTGAAAGTGTCATTTTCTGATTCGTGTTACTCTTAACTTTGTTCGAAAATCATGCCGTCTTATTGTTTCTTTGTTGTTGTTGTTGTTATTTTATTTGATATTTTTAGGCTTGTTTTAAAGATTTTCAATCTACCAGAAATATATAGACCTGTTCGCTTTAATCTTTGTGAATTTCAGCCTTCATATACCACACACACAACACGCAACAGGTCTAACTTTTTATTTACATTATAATTATACAACAGTTAGTGCAACCTAATCATGTATAATATGATTTTTTTTTAAAGGGTCATACATTTTAAAAATGGCTCTAGTTTACATGTTTGTCTGTATTTTCTCTGGTTGTTCTGGCCAGCCAGAGTAACCAAGCCCTAATTTCACTAAAAAACTTAAGTAATTACATAGTTAAGTCTGTTATTTAAAAACCGGGCTATTGCTTAAGTTATTGTTATTTAATGTTATTTTTTTCTATAACAATGTATCTAGAGATAAATTATACTATGATTAGTAGTATTTGCCTGCAAAACTTATTTCGGTCATGCAAATATGATATTTCTATTTAAGCACGATATAATGAAGTTAAGTATTTGCTTAATTATATTTCTTATTTCTATACTTCGTTTTCTGTAAAATTGAGAATTATTGTGTTTTGATTTATGAAACAGACATATACGGTTCTGTAATGGATGAAAAAGTCAACATTGAAGACGCAAAAAGGACAAAAATAAGCAGTTGAAATAAAGGACTTAGCTAAGCAATTACTTAAGTTTTTTCGTGAAATTGGGGCCAGAACCCGTGCGCATTTCAGTTATTCCTCGGTTACTCGGCCAGCCAGAGTAGCCAGACTATGTAAAAATTATGAAACAGGCTGTCCTGGTTAGCCACAGTAACCAGAGTTCTGATTATTCTGGCTACTCTGGCAACAGGTTTTACTGTATTTTCTTTGGCTATTTATGATTAGCAGGGTAGCTAGTACCAATGGCCATCTCGGAAATTCTGGCTGTTCTGGCTAGCCAGAGTAGCCAGAGCAAATGAAATCATGGTCACTCTGACTACTCTGGCTGACCAGAGTAGCTAGAACATATTAAAATCCTAGAACGTCTGACTACTCTGGCTGCTGTCTGAAAAATAAGACAATTTTTTCCGTTTTATGAATCACTTGATACATATAAAACACTAAAAAATCAAACCTGAGAGAACCAAAAGGGTCATTTCGCAATAGGTATTACAGTATTTTCTCTGGCTATTCGGGCTAGCCTGGGTAACTTGAAGCAATGGGCATCTCGGAAATTCTGGCTGTTCTGGCTAGCCAAAGTAGCCAGAGCAACTGACATCCTGGTTACTCGGCTACTCTGGCCAGCCAGAATGACAAGGTTTCTGACTACTCTGGCTGAACTCTGGCTACTCTGGCTAAACTCTGGCTGAACTCTGGCCAGCCATAGTGACCAGAGTTCTGGCTACTCTAAATAGCCACTTGAAAATAGTTATCAACTTGAAATTCAGTTTTAAACATGCTATTTAGATAGAAATGACATATGAGTCGCGCCATGAGAAAACCAACATAGTGGGTTTGAGACCAGAATGGATCCAGACCAGCCTGCGCGTCAGAATCCATGCTGTTCGCTAACAGATTCTCCAAGTCCAATACGCTTTAAAAGCGAACAACATGGATCCTGACCAGACTGCGCAGATGCGCAGCCTGTTCTGGATCCATGCTGGTCGCAAAGTCACTATGTTTGTTTTCTCATGGCACGGCTCAATTATTAAATTTCATAATCAAATTCAGATAAGACTGAAAAACTTTTGTGAACATGGGACCTGGTTACTCTGGCTACTCTGGCTGACCAGAGTTGCAAAAACATGTTAAAATCCTACAAACTCTGGCTACTCTGGCCAGCCAAAGTAACCAGAGCAAATGAAATCCTGGTGACTCGGGCCGCTCCGGATACTCTGGCTGACCAGAGTAGTCAGAACATGTTAAAATCCTAAAAACTCTTGCTACTATGGCTGAACTTTGGTTGAACTCCGGCTACTCTGGTTGAACTGTGGCTACTCTGGCCAGCCAGCCAGAGTAACAATAGTTCTGGCTACTCTGGCTACTCTAAATAGCCACTTGAAAATATTAATTAACTTGAAATTCAGTTTAAGCATGCTATTTAGATAGAAATAACTTATTAAGTTTCATAATCAAATTCAGCTAAGACGGAATATATTTTGTGAACCAGGTTACTCTGGCTGCTCTTTAAATCCTAGAAACTTTGGCTAATCTGGCCAGCCAGACTAACCAAAGCAAATAAAATCCAGGCGACTCGGGCTATTCTGGATACTATAGCTGACATGAGTAGCCAGAACATTTTAACATCCTAGAAACTCTGGCTTTTTCTGCTGGACTCTGCGCCATACTCTGGCTAGCTGAACTCTGGCTACTCTGGCAAGCCAGCGTAACCAGAGTTATGACTTCTCTGGCTGAACTCTGGCTACTCTGGCCAGCCAGAGTAACCAGAGTTATGATTTCTCTGGCTGAACTCTGGCTACTCTGGCTAGCCAGAGTAACCAGAGTTATGACTTCTCTGGCTACTCTGGCTAAACTCTGGCTACTCTGGCTAAACTCTGGCTGAACTCTGGCTACTCTAGCTGCTCTGGCTAATTTCACGCACATAAGCAAATGTGACAAGAGAAATATAGCCCATTTATAGCTGTCAGGGGTGAAATTTTGTACATTTCATAGCTCCAGCCAGATGCAACGGTTTAAAGTTATGTAAAAAAACAGCTATTTTGGAGAGAAATTGGTGCAGAGACAATGCCATAAAACTTCAAAGCCGAATATTGGTATTTTTCATGCAGATGTGTTACTGGTACTATATAAATGAAATTGAGATTACTAAAGAAAAGAAGTTTTTCTTATAGGCCTGAATAACCTAAAGGAACCAGCTTGGGAGCCATCTGGCCTGTCACGTAATGGTGGACAAGTATAAAGCCGTGGAAAAATGCAAAACTGTATAAATAATCTAAAATTAACCAATTTTTCAAGATCAATTTCAAGTAATCAAAATAATGTAGACCAGTACGCATTTCGTGGAATACCATGTTATGCCCCTGATAGTCTAATCCCCGTCTGAATTTTGTTGTTTACATTTTTATTAATAAAAATAATGGCAACAATCCTAGGTTGAGAAAACCATGTACTTCAGAACGAAACACACGACAGTACAACATTTTTTTCTTTAACTGGTATTGTACAAAACTTATTTTTCCTTCAAACAGTTAATATTTTGTGATTGCAAGTTATTACATTCAACCTTTTAAACGGTTTTCTTATTACATTTTCTAAGAAGATACACGTCTATCTTAGTTACAAATAAGTGCAAAAGAATTTATTTGTCTAACAACTGGCTCACTTTTTCCAGTAGTAAATCAAAACATAATATACAGAGAATATACTTGTTAGTTTTATAGCCCAGCAGAATATATATAGCCCCGCAGAATATTACTCAAACTACATGTAGTTATTCTAGTGGCAATGTCAGCTACTTTCTCTTTCTGTTACAGTGCTCAATATTCACTGCCTAATGGTCCTTAAGATTATGCTAGCTTTTGTTTTATTCGGTTGCCGTTGCTCATGGATAGCTGTAACTGTTATTGTATAGACGCTTGTTCAGATAATACCCCAGTCACACATACGGCGAGGGTAGCTACGTCTAGCTACGGACAGAAACGTAGTAATCCGTGTCGATCCGTACCTGAGCCGTACCTCAGAGTAGTCATTCGCATTAATCCGTACCAAAACGTGGTCACAACGTATTCAAAACTTATTCCAAAATTGCAAGTTTCTCCAACTTTTGAACATGCACAAAAGTTTGAGCGAACCGTAGCCATTTGAGCATGATTTTAGTCCAACTTGGCTGAATCTTATTCATCCGTAGTTAAACGTACTTAAACGTAGTTAATCGTGCTGTTACGTACCTCGCCGTAGCTGAACGTAGTTATCCGAGGCTGCTCGTACTTAAGCATAGTTCAACGTAGTTTACCGCAGACCCGTCCATGCGCTGGGCAAGTTGCAAGGCGCAGTAAAACGTAATTCAACGTAGTACCTCGTACCTATCCGTACTTGTTCGCGTCCTGTATTGTTTTGTTTGTTTCCTGTTTCTCACCATTTTTCCCGTACTAAGACGTACTGCTCCGTAGTTATACACCCACAGACTAATCCTATCCGCACCGTACCTCAACGCACGGACATATCCGTATGTGTGACTATAGCTTAATGCTAAATATCGTATTAAACCCTAACGGTGTAAACTCAACCAGGACAGGAGACAAAAAGAGAGAGATCAAAAGATAGAATACTGATGAAAGAAGAAACAATAAAAATCTAACGAAGTAATGGACAAGACCCATATTCGTTCAAACACAATTGTAATAGAATACATAGCATATTCATTCAACAGTAAAATGTTCTAAATCTATCGATCATCCATACAAAGTGTTTTGTAACCATTGTAACTATGCAAATTGATGAGAAGGCTTTGTAAAATATTTTGAAGACTTTACGAAGAAGCTTCATATATATGGTCCCAGTTTCATAACTACAGGTTTTATTATTGAACAAAATCGAAGCTTCATATATATGGTCCCAGTTTCATAACTACAGGTTTTATTATTGAACAAAATCGAAGCTTCATATATATGGTCCCAGTTTCATAACTACAGGTTTTATTATTGAACAAAATCGAAGCTTCATATCTATATGGTTCCAGTTTCATAACTACAGGTTTTATTACTGAACAAAATCGAAGCTTCATATATATGGTCCCAGTTTCATAACTACAGGTTTTATTATTGAACAAAATCGAAGCTTCATATATATGGTCCCAGTTTCATAACTACAGGTTTTATTATTGAACAAAATCTGTGTATGTATAGGGCATCTGTTGCCGAGTAATTTAGGGTACTGGTACCAAACTATTTGCCCCTCATTGTGGTTAGTTCAAAACCTCGCTAACAACGTAGAAAACTTGACGGATATGTACTTGACTACATTCACAACTAAAGATGGAAATTCAACTTCAGCATTACGGATTGGGAAAACGCTCAGTGAAAACAATATGGTCCATTTTTGATGTTATTCCAACACGGGACTGATTACAGTATCACACTACAAGCTGACCCGTGTAGTTTCAACAAATACGACGCCAACCAGGGCAGAGCAACCGCTAAAGGGGAACTCTGCGCTTTATTCAGTATCTGTCATTCACATCTACACTCCCCGATCTATTCCCGCCACTTCAAAATATGCGAATGAGTTACTTTGGCGTGATTAAACAATAGATGTCTTTGAATTCTTAACTCGAATGAAGTTCTGTTATATTAGTTTTTGAGTAATAAATATACATTTCTCAACAAACAGAACTATCTGAATACATGTATATACCAATCATTTGGCATCTTGTTATTGTATTAGTGTCTGCTTCTGCGTATCAAATATATGTAAAAATGAATCGTGCAACATCTGATGTACTTACCACTGAACAAAACAAAATAAGATTGTTCTATTAACTTACACGTTGTCCATAACTGCAACTTACAGAACAGACATCGTACGGTTGCTAATCGTGCAATTCAAGCACCACTGGTCCCCCGTTTGGAATCTCCATTGAAGAATTTCCGCACAAACAATAGACAAGTTAACGGATAGCAGTGTTTTCCCTTGTATTATTATGTTTATGGAATAGAATATCAAAAAATTGGGCTTCGTAGTCCGACCTGTATATAAACAAAGATTAGTCCTTGAAAATGTCGTCTTGAACGAGTTAAAATGAAGCCTTTACATGCGTTTTGATCAAAACATCGTCTCACTAAACAACAATGCTGTCATAAACGTTCTTGCCTTGCTTAACTATCCGTTCTAACAGAATATAGCAAATAAAACATCATATACATAATGCCATGTTCACGACACCGGAGACAGAATTGTGCACAGTTTGTGTGTTTAGCTACAAAGTAATCGACTATGCATATTGTAGATAATTTCATCATAAATATAAGAATTGCATTTGATTTTAACGCCGTTACCGATAAGGCTTCAACAGGACAGTGATACTTTCAGAATTTGATACATACCAGACGTCGACACCCCAAAGATGACGACCTTTCTTTCATTTTTGACAGGTATGGTCATAATAAGGGAAAATCTCTGATGGTGATCCTTTGTGCGGATTGACGATAACATAACGATCTGTAAACACCGGACTGAATCATATAGCCTATATGCAAACCAGGGAAGCAGACGATTGTTGCTTCCCTGCGAAATCTGTCACTGGCATCATGATACAGCTATCGAAACACTATGACCTGTGACAAACTATCTTACTTAGCAATTGGCATTGACTCAGTGATCAAAATCTCGAACTCCGACTGTCGTCTGTTTGCTATAAATGCAGGACCAGACTGTCTGATTTCGACATTTTGTAATGAACTATTTTCTAATTAAAGATTTGAAATGACTACACTTCAGCCCAACTGACCGTATATAACTTAATTGGAGTTCTTGAATATATACGCAACAGCTTTTTGTACTTCTCTCAAATATTGACATATTCCAATGCCACTGATCATTTTATTTAAATAAAACAGAACAACAGAACAACACTAACAAATAGACGTTTATTTATTGCAGTGATAGTTACTGTTTGATATATCACAAAATGAATATAGCTATGTGACAAATAGTGCAATTCTACAGAATTAAACAGTTTTGCAACCAAACTTACACTCATCGAGTGCTAGAAGATACCCTGATTTGGGATACTATTCTGCAAGCGAACATTATAAGGTTATCAGATTTGTATTGACAAAATATGTACATTTTGTTCGGTAGGCTGAGAAAAATTGAAAAGTTTCGAAGAAATCTAAACCTTCTAAGAATTTTTAACTTGTTTCCAATTCTAAAACAGTGTGTTTGCATGTGACGTTCTCCAACATGCGTTTTAATGCGCGTGCAAAAAAATTTAACTTGGTAAAAGCCATCTAATATAACAAGAAATAGAAAAAAAGGAAGTTTAGTTGTTTTGCTTGTATTTTTGAAATATCTTGCACTAGATTTTAAATATTGCATCTAATGTTATAGTTCGATCTCACATTTAAGCAAACACATATTCCTCTAAATTACATGACATAAGGCACTGCCTCAATCGAGAATCGATCCGACTTCAATTAATCCCATAAGATTTGAAAAGAACTGTCTAATGACAGCATCGATTCCGTATCTTTTTAGATAGATTTTGGAATAAAAACAACACTGCCCATATTCGTACTGATGTCCAAGACATTGCGGTTTGGACAAGTTATTTTGACGCTTATTAGGCACAAGGAAAAGGCGTATTCTTCCAAAAAAAATCCATTTTTTTATTCGATAGTATATATCCCATTCGGTATATCGCATGTTACCGTAGATGGATCGATCCCGATTTTCGTCGCTCGCTTCGCGACGGAAATCAGTCGGATCGATTCCTTATAATAAAATATCGAAGACTTAATGACGTTCCGATTGCGGCCTCTTGATATATTGCGTATTCGTATATAATTTGTAACAAACTGACTTCGAACCACTTTCCCCTTATAGATGTAGGTTTGTTTGTGTGTAGACGTCTTAATGTCAGGAAGCCATCGAGTTAAGTTGTTCTATCCAGTCACACGCCCATGACCATATAATCTAGATTGTGTCAGCGTGAGTCTTTACCCAACTAAATAAGTAAACAAATTTCGATCAAACAGTTGTCTTCAAAGATCGGCTTGATAACCCACTGAGTACTGATTAATCATTCCAAAATAAGGCATTCAATACAGAAAAAAACTACGAAGTTCCAACCGCAATTTGTATGAGGTTCAAATATGATGGCCTACTTTATAATGATTTCGATCATACAATGAAAAACAAATTACATCATATATCCATTACAGTTGTTGCTGCAGTTATACATTTCTTTGATGAAAATGAGATGTGTGTCTCAAAGTATTTAACACGAAAACATGAATTTTAATAGGAAAACATGAAGTCAGAAACGTCTTTAAGTGTAGCTGAGGCTGATTGGAACGTAAACAGAATCACTGAATAATGTTTCCGAACGGTTTGCCATTGGTTCTCAACGTCTTCTCCAAGCTTGATTTTCGTTAATGCGTCCGAGAGACCAGGAAACCTGCTTCCTGCATAATTATCTACGGTACTCTCTGCGAATAATATATGCCTGAAATGATAAGTCATCACTATACTAAATAAAGTTTCCTTTTAAAAAGGAAAGGCATGGCTGGTTTTGGCATAGTCTACATAACTGGACAAGTGGGGGTAGGGGTCATTACATAAGATTCTATGCAAAACATGATTGCGATTTTCTACTGCTGTTCCCATTCTTGGCGTTTTGGGTTTTGAACTGCTGGTTTCCAACCTCCATATAAGATTTTAAGACTCTAGCCCAAGGTGTTCTAGTTATTGGGCGGAAACCAATTTCCTTTACTAGGCCCCTGTGACTTCGACCCAGTGACCACAAAAACAATAGGGGTTCTTTACTCAATGAGACCAATTATCCTATGAAGTTTGAAGACTATGTGTCAAATGGTTCTATTGTTACCAGGCTGAAAGGTTATGGTCTATGAACCGTCCGACTGTCCTACTGACATGTGCAAACACATCTTTGATGGGGGGCATAATAAGAATACACAAAACTCTAAGCCTTATGGTTTTGAAGGTTTTTAAAAATTTTACTTTTGTGAAAGAAAATGTGGTTACCAATGTGTGGAGAGTTCGACACAAGATTTTCATTACGTATGTACGGACGGAGGGCACTAATGCAATATTTATAAGTGTGGAGGCAGAAAAACATGACTTAACTGTTAGGTAGTTTCAACTGTTTTATTTGAATTTTCTATTCTATTGTAAACAATCATGTGTTGAAGATGGTAATCATATTTGTTTATTTATCTATTGTAAAAGATGGCAATAGTCAGTAGGTTTAATCAGAAATAAGTGTAACTGAAACTTTGTACGAGGGTGATACAAAAAGTTCTAATAATGACTTTTCTGCTTGAACATGAATAGATATATCGCTTTATAAATGATACATATTTGAGATGTAAAACGTTATAAAAGGAGTCATGCCATAGAAACAACTATTTAAGTAATGCAGTCATGGCAACAGACATTCTAATCAGGGCTTTCAAAGTTCCATGGACGTGATTCTGTGATTTTGTTTGCAATGGTTAATACCCTAAATGCATGTTTGTCTACAAAAGGATGCACGTACGAAAAACAACACAGATTTGCCGTGGCATTCACCAGTAATTACAATACGAACACAGAAATATAAACACTGATATACAAAATACGGTGGTATTGTGAAAAAAAATTGGTTTAATATACCTTGCAGAGCTACTTCCTTAACTTGTTTTAATAACACCAGTAGTATAAGAATTACAGAAATTAGCGCAGTTTAACCTAATTTAACATTCAGTCCCCGGTCCAAACCAACCAATGCCGGACAATTAAAAACCTACAGGCTTCAAACCGACTAAAAAGTTTTAAACACATATAATATAATGAGTTTACAGAATAAAATATATTGTTTGAAAGAAAGAAAATTTACTGATAATATAAATCCTCACTATGTTACAGCAAAAAACGGGAAAAGAATGATAATGGCTACCTGTTCGTCTTGTGGAAAAATGAAATCAAAGTTTGTTAAAAGTACTATCACAGCAGGCAATTTAGATATTCATAAAGCAATGTTACCTTTATTACCTAAGAAAGGTGTAACACTCCCAGGATATAATTATTGTGGACCAGGAAATCCTTTAGATAACGGACCTCCTGTCAACGAACTGGACGCAGTATGTATGGACCATGACTTTTGCTATGACAGCGGTGTAAAAAAGGGTACATCCGACAAAAAAATGCTTTCCGACTTAAATAAAACTAAATCAAAAACATTTGGAGAAAAGATTGCAAAACATTTAGTTGTAAAACCTGTAATTAAAACGAAATACAAACTTGGGCTGGGACATAACTCAAAAAACGGGAAAAGGGGGTAGAGTATACCCCCGGAATCACATGGAGCGATGAATTAGCAGAAGAATTACACAAACCAATTAAAAGAAAATTTAGGAAACGAAGAGTGATTGTTCATGATATTGATGATACTTGGTCAGCTGATTTAGTTGACATGCAAGCTTTTTCAAAATATAATAAAGGAGTAAAGTACTTGTTAACCGTTATTGATATATTTAGTAAATATGCTTGGGTTATTCCATTAAAGAATAAAACTGGAGAATCTGTTACAGAAGCATTTGAAAAAATGATTTCTGAAGATAGAATTCAGGGACGAAAGTCTCCGAAGACTGCAAGGATTCCACAAAATTTATGGGTAGATGAAGGAAAAGAATTTTATAATAAAAAGTTTGAATCATTTTTAAATAAATATAAGATTAATATGTACCATACATTTAATGAAGGAAAGGCTGTAGTTATTGAAAGATTTAATAGAAGTTTAAAAAGAATAATGTGGAAATATTTTACAGCAAATTATACTTATACTTATTTAGATAATTTGCAGGAAATGGTTGATAAATATAACAAAACAAAACACTCTAGTATAAAAATGACACCAACCGAAGCTAGTAAAAACTTAAATAAAGGTACTGTTTACTTTAACTTATATGGTAATTTAAAGATACCAAAGAGTAAAGCAAAATTTAAAATTGGTGATCGAGTTCGCTTAAGTAAACTTAAAAGACATTTTGAAAAAGGATATACACCAAACTGGACAGAGGAAATATTTATAATTTATGGAATTAATAATACAAATCCCAGAACATACACTATTAAAGATTTAAAAGATGAAATAATTCAAGGTTCATTTTATGAACAAGAACTTTTACCTACTACACAAGAGGTTTTTAGAATAGAAAAAGTTATTAGACGAGACTATAAGAAAAAACAAGCTTTAGTAAAATGGAAAGGCTACAATGAAAAATTTAATAGTTGGATTCCCGAATCTTCGATTCGTTAACGAACCTATGGTTTGGTACCATTTAGTGAATTGGAAGAAATTTAAGTTGAAAAATATTAATATTAATTATATAAATGAGTAATAAAAATCTAATTTCTAATAATGGAATAGAAACAATAGATCAATTAATTATTCACTTAACTAAACTAGCTGCTGCTTACAGAAAAAGTTATAAATTTTGTGGGAGAGTAAGTACTGGGTTATATATTACAGCAGGTATTTTTGGTTGCTCAGCTGCATTAGCACTTGTTCCAGCTATTCCTATATTTGTAGCAGTTGCTGGCGCTGTTCCAACAATAATTACCATATTTACTAATAGACTAAAACTTGACGACAAGAAATTTATTTTAAAAACACATCATCACAAAATAAAACAACTTATAACAAAAGCACGGATCGCAGCTTTAGCTGTTCATGACCCTAATGATCCTGGAAAAGTAAATAAAGAAGAAGAGAAAAAAGTTATTCAGGATATTTTTACAATACTATTAGAAATGCAGAAAGAAAAAAATTATTCAACATCTCTTGAAATGCATATAAAGGAATTTAAACTTAACGGATATAAAAGTAAAAAAGAAGAAGAGTTGTATTAAAGGTTAATAAAGATTATTAAAGATTTTTTCTATAAGTATTTTATATAAATGAGAAAAATTATATCAGTTGAAGGTAATATTGCATCAGGAAAAAGTACGTTTTTAGATATTATTAAAGAATATAATCCTAATTTTAATATAATTCCAGAACCAATTCACGAATGGCAAAATGTTATAAACCCAAGCGGAAATTCATATAACCTTTATGAACTTGCTGCTCAAGAACCTTCCAAATATTTATTTCCTTTTCAGCTAACAACTTTAAACAGTCATATAAAAATGTTATCTTCTGCTAAACAGTTTGATGGTGTTTCTGTCCTTGAACGTTGTTATTTAACTAACAGTAACGTTTTTACAAAACAACATCACGACAACGGTGTTATAAATGACCCCGAGTGGGCAGTATACAATCTTTTCTTAACTGATCATATTATAAAACCATACGGAAAAAAACCAATTGATGGATTTGTTTATGTTAAAACCGACCCAGAAATATGTCTTAAAAGACTCCAAAAAAGAAACAGAACGGAAAAAAACAAAGTTGGTTTAGATTATTTAAAACTACACAAATTACACGAAGAATGGTTAAACAGAATGTCTCAAGAAGGTATTAAAATTTTAACAGTTGATAACAATTTAGAAAAAATGACTTTAAAATCTTATTCAAAAGATATAGATAATATAAACAAATTTCTCAAATCAATATAATTTCTTTAGGTGCGTTTTAAAGATTTTTTTTCTATAAGTATATTATATATAGATGGTTAATAGAAAGGTAGATAGAATGATTATGCCAAAATTATCTAGCACTTTAGGAGAAATAATGAATCCAGACAAAAATTCATATAAAAAAGTTCGTAAAAGAAGAAATGTTATTAAATCAAAACTTAATCAAATAGTTAGCGATAAATATAAAAATCATGTCATTGATAAATTACAAAATGTTATAGATCCTTATCTTTTAAAAAATAATTTATTTGAATGGAACTGCGGTTGTCTATTAACTGAAGAAGAAAATGCTGAAAGATTATGTGACTGTCCCAGACCAAATAATATTCGAAACAATCCTAAAAAAGTTATTGCAACCAATTGGGATACTAATGAAGAAAAAACATATAAAAGCACTTATGCAGCATCCAAAGACCTTAATATTAATTCAGGGTTAATAACAATGTGCTGCAAAGGAAAAAACCAAGTTAAAAGTGGAATATCAAAAACCAGCGGAAAAAGATATAAATTTAAATATTTTAGTTCTTCTTAAACTTTATTTGTTTTATTATTTTTTTAATCCTTTTTTCCTTAGTGATTTTTTTTCTAAATATAATATATAGATGGAAATTGAGAGATCTGCAAAACAATATTATAAGAAATTTGAAATTAAAATTACATATAGACAAGATCCAAAGAATCAATTATATTTAACTATAAACGACTCTTATGAAATACTTAAATCTGAACTTAAAACTTTAAAAGGTATAAAAATAAACGTTGTTTTAAAATTAACTTTTGTAAAAATGAGTGCAACAGATACAATATATTAATCAGCTTATTTTCAATCAAAGGCTTTAGAAATTATTAACACAAATGAAATAAAAAAAACTTTACGTCAAGCTTTTGATGAAATAATAAATAGAATTGGCAACTGGATTTCAGAAGGAAGTGGCTGGAGAATAGAGTCAGTTGAAGCTCATTATATAAATAGATATAAGTATAGTCCACTGGCTGCTTCAAGTTATTTAGAGTTACTAAAACCATTACAACATCCAATGAAAGGATTAATAAATATAAAGAATGATGATAACGAATGTTTTAGATGGTGTCATTTAGCCTACAAATTTCCTACAACAAAAGATCCCCAAAGAGTTTCAAAATATAAAAAACATATAAACGATCTTGATTATACTGGAATAAAGTTTCCTGTTACATTAAATCAAATACCTAAAATTGAAGTTTTAAATGAAATATCATTTAATATATTTGGTTATGAAGAACCTACGGGAATTTATCCATTGTACATATCAAAATATCAATATTCCGAAAGGTGTGACATGTTGCTAATTACTAATGATAAAATAACTGATGATGACTGTAAGA